>NC_057348.1:162335491-162997157 GCF_016509475.1 Prionailurus bengalensis | reverse complement strand
CTGTCTCAAAAATAAATAAACATTAAAAAAATAAAGGGGGGGGGTGCTAAGAAACGTGTGTGGCGTTGGAACCCAGAGCAAGACGCAGCCAGCCGGGAGACACGGGGCTCACGTCACACAGACCTAGGACTCAGTTGGAGCCTCACGGAGTTCTGTTTAATTACAAATGTCTACACCAGCTCTTATTCGTGTCGGTACACAAGAGGATACACAATCTTTTCTGACGTTTCTCTTTATACTAGAAAGCGGAGACACAAAGCAGACCAACCGGAGGACAGTGGGCACTGCACCGTGTGCCGGGTACCCAGCCCAGCCTCCCATGCGGAGCGGGCTCGGGGGCGTCGGGGGAACGGGGACATCTGCCTCTCTCTGCCGCCCAGCACTTCAGCACTGCGGCCACCTCGGTGTCTGCTGCTTTGGCCCGAAGGGGAACCAGCCTGTATTCGGGACGAGCCCCGGGGAGGCCCCAGGAAGGGCTGTGGGGGGGGGGGTTCTAGTGTCTTCCCTCCTCCGCCCCCACAGTGACTGCTTAGAAGGCAGCCAGTCAGCGAGCAGCTCGGGGTTGCTCAGATGATTCTGAAGCGCAGACCGAGCTCCTGGGGTGAGGAGAGGACCCTGACTACAGACAGTGGACAGACCCGGAAGCCAAGCTCTCCGCCCCAGGGGGAAGCCACTGGCCCAACTAACCTGAGGGAGACTCATGCTGCCTCTAAGCAGCGAAGCAGGCCAGTAATTTCCTGCCCAGAGTTTAAGCCAGCTTGGATTGGGGTTTTTATTGCTCTCAACCCAAAGCACCCTGAACACGTCCACCGGGTCCAAGAGTGAGCCGGGTCAACCGCTCTGCATACACCATCTTGCCCTTGATTTTCTCCAAGGGCTTAGGACTTGGTTCAGTAAATGAACTACGGTAGGACTCCACTGTTCTTTAACATTTATTTTTGCTACTTATAAAGTCAGGAAGTGGCCATTTTTGCCCCCTCACAGTATCTCTTGGCTTTTCAGAACCTTTGGTAAAAACTCATCAGAATGCTGCTGTCAGATGGGCGTGGAAAGTGCATGAGAAAACCAGAGGCTTAGTTCAGGTTTTACCACTGATTTGACCCACAACCCCAGAAACGTCAACCGCTGAGCCCCATTTTCCTCATCTGTAAAACCGATAATTATCTGCCCCAGCGGCCTCAGGCGATCACAGGCAGAACTGAGTGACGTCATGACCCTGAGAATGTTTTTTATAAACTCTAAAGTATATACAAATGTAAGGAAAGATTATGAGAAATATTTTTCAGTGTCTCATTTTAAAATGCTGGCTTTCCAAATGCTAGTGAAATCTTACAATCAAAATTAACGTAACAAATGCAGTCTCAGCAATGCTAGCTTTTCTCCTAGTACTGAACTTGTTTGTGTATTCATCTACTTTTAAGCCTTATCCCCAATGTGGGGCTTGAACTCACGACCCTGAGATCAAGAGCTGCACACCCTACCGACTGAGCCAGCCAGGCGCCCTAGTACTGAATAAGACTGTGTGAAATGCAAAAACACACAAAACTTAGCTTTTCCAAGTCTCTGCCTTCACCCACTCACTGACTTCTACAGCAAGACCCAACGGACCATGATCAGGGGGACAGTCGGGCAGACTGGCAGACAGAAAGGTAGCTACCAGCTGGGGTCTTAAAAGGTGAAGCCAAAACAGCCCTTCGGACTGGCTGCTGTGTAACTGGCCCACGGATCCACTCCCGCACCAGGCAGGCCAGGGACCACACTGGGCTTTCCTGACCAAATACTCTTTTACTGAAAACTAGCATGTTAGATATGGTAACATGCCCTCCAGCTCCAAAATCTACTTAATTATTTTTGTTAATGTTTATTTTGAGAGAGAGAGACAGAGAGAGAGGGAGAAAGTGGACGATGGGCAGACAGCAGGGGAGGCAGAGAATCCCGAGCAGGCTCTGCACTGACAGATGTGGGGCTCGAACCCACAGACCGTGAGATCATGAGCTGAGCCAAAGTCAAGAGTTGGATGCTTAACCCACTGAGCCATCCAGGTGCCCCCGAAAATCTACTTACTTATAATCGTTCCAAATGATTATAGTTTTGTCCCTTCGCCTTCATAATGTTAATTGCTCCTATGACTTGACTCACGTTTCCAGCTAAGAATGCCATCCCAAACTACAGCTACGGCTCCAAGGGAAAACCACCCCCCCCTTTAAACTGGTTTCCGGAATCTACCATGGTAAGCAAAGAGAGAGAAAGAGAGCAAAGACCCGCACAGACAGGCTACCTGGATGACGCGCTTAGGAGCTACTGCTGCTGCAGCAGAAAATAAAACTGAGGAAACCACGCTGCCTGAAGATGAATTCAATTAAATGAGACAAGTTTCTCCTGTTTCCTCCCAGTCCGAAGTATAAAGAGCTCCTTGTTGTTAATAACTACCATGGAATAATCTTTTTCTCTTCCTTCCAATCCAAGAGCTATAGTGTTTTGGAAACAGGCTTACTATTGCCTCGAGTTTCACACCTACGCAAAGGCGGAGCCCCAGTGTCGCCGAGACCACGTTAAGGTACCTCTCTGCGGTTGGTAATGTGGGCAGCCGCGTGGTCCACGTTCCCGTCACATGCCCTCAGGCCAAGCCGGGCCTCCTGGGCAGTAAATCCCAACTGCAACAAATTGTGAACTTTTGATGGATCAATATATAGCTCTTTAAAGAGTTGACGAGCCTGCAGACAAGGAAAAAATACACGAATCATTAACTATAACAACATTAAAGCTGAACACAAGGCTAAAGCCTGAAAGAAATTAGCTTGTACCCTATGTGATTGAGGGCTGTGTCAGATTTTAGATAAAAACTCTTCAACTCTACCTGTCATCAACTAGCTCGAGTAGAATACAGATCCCTACAGATCCCTACAGATCCCATGCTGTGCATGTGATGTATCATAATGTAACAGAAGGCAACAGGCCTCTGGAGTATCATGGGAGGGGCCGGTATCCACTATCTCCCCCGTTTATGTAATCAAATCCCCTGAACTGGAGCTGTGCACATGGCATTTCTCACCCCCTCCTGCAACTGGGTGTAGCCAGGGGGTTAAGTCCCAGCCAGGGGCACGTAGCAGGAGAGACAGCCCCAACTTCCGGCCCTTCCCGAGGCCGCCCTGGACTCTCTCTCTCTCTCTTGCCCCCTCTGCTGGCTGGAAGGGGACTGACAGGAGCATCCTTGGCTGCCGCACACAGGCTGGTGGAGCTGCTCTACTGACCCCGCCTGCTCACCTCTCCACTGCCAGATGGCAGACAGCCATGGAAACTTCTAGCCAATTACAGCCACTGTCTTGTTGAGGTTTCCTTATCACAGCATCTCACCTACACCCTAACGGATACAAGTATGTTTGTGGTATGTACGAGGCGGAGAACACGGGAGATACATGCATGTCCTTTACAAGTCACAAACTGCTGAGTTTATGAAATACTTAACTTTGGGGGATAAAAAAAAAAGGTAGGTGAAAACAGTTACCACTTTGGAGTATTCACTTTCTTACCTTGTTGAGATACTCACGAGCCTCTTCACCGTTTCCACTGTGATAATTTCGGATACCTTGAAGCAAGTAAAGTCTTAGAAACAGCACCTTCTCTTTCCCACAGTTCCCCTAAAATCATTGGGGAAGAAAAAAGAATAAAATGGTCTTGTTTCTAATTACAGAGCTGTAATGTTCACCCTTGTAATCCCTTTCATCCCCACAGGGGCAAAACAGCGTAACGAAAACGTTTATTCCTCCTGGAGGGGAAGGAAGTACACAAAAACCCAAACCAGGGAGGTTTTATGCTGCCCTGAGATTTCCAAGCAGAATTCTGCTGACCTGTGGAAATCACCTTAGAAAAATCCTATTCAAATCACAGTTCTTGAGCTGTGACTCACTCGTGGGAACTGTTACCATTCAAAATGTCTATTTTTTTCCTGCATTTAAATCTTCCACGAGACTCTACTGAACACAGTCACCAAGCTCTCTTGGTCGGGGTGACCATCAGCGGGGGTTTTGTGGCTGGAAAACTGTGTTCCTCTGGCTACACGCTGAGCAGCCCACCTTGTAGAACATTTAACCACCCCACCGAAAAAGCACATAAAACGAGCACCATGCATGCGACCATCAAATCGCCTTTTGGCGGCCATCTCCAACAGGAATATTTATTTAACAGGAATGCAGCTCAAGTTCTAGACATGGGCTCAATGATACATAAACAAAGTACAGTAACATACTTTTATGTGGACCAGCCTCTGATGGTTTTCTCCGTAACAATTTTTGAAGCATTTCTGAGCCAAGTTTAGTTTTTTTTCTGCGTCGTCAAGGCATTCCAGTTGTTCCAAGCGGAAGTAACACCACACTATGTCCAGCTGGAGCACTGCATAGTTATCTACCGTATCCAACAGCTCCCTGCAGCACTCACTGGTGGGGGGGGGGGACAGCACACAAAGGGAGCATTAACAACCTTTTCTGAATTTCTGCAAGTCTTTTCCAGGTTTCGCTGTATTTCCAAAGACCGGCTGCTCTAAAGCACAGACCCCTATGTTTGCGAAGGGAGCTGTATTTATAAGCTGAATCCTCCCAATGGGGAAAAAGCAGTTAGGGCTCAGGAATAACGGTCTAATACCATCTGCCCTGGGCATAAACACACGCACAGCCTTGCTGTGCCGGGAAAGACGTTCAGCAGGAAGTGGAAATTGGGGTCACCGTGTCAAAACCCGTCAGCAAACATGAGGAGACCATGGTTTAAAGCAAAGGTTTCCAACCCTGACTCCAAATCAGAATCACCTGGAAGTGAGGAATTTTTTCTTTTTTCTTTTTTTTTGGTTAATACTGATGCTGAGACTCCATCTACATCAAGTTGTAATAGAAACGTCTGGAGATAGGGCCTGGATGCTGTATGTCGAGTATCTCCCTGGGTGATTCTAACATACAGCCAAAGCTAAGAACCAGTGCTTTAAAGACACACCCAAAAAAAATCACTGCTTACTGGGAACGCCCCAACTGGTGAAAACAAGGTATTCATATGCAGTCACAGGCAAGGTGGGAGGAAAAAGGATCCAGAAAATGCCAGGCTCTAAAAGCTTACGGATGTGGGGGCCCAGGTACAGGCTAAATGCGACTCTGTAGCTGTCGCAGCAGGGCTAAACCCAGGTCCAGAGAAAGGGAGAAAACAAGACAATGATATGTTGACAAAGATGGACATCAAGATTATTTATTTTAAATGTGATTTTTAGAAATTCATCATGCAAATCCAGGCCTGAAATCTGAACCTCCTCGTCGACAAGGAAGGAAAATATTTGGAATCGTGTGTTACACCTAGACAAACTTGGGGGGCGCCTGGGTGGCTCAGTCGGTCAAGCATCCGACTTGGGATCTCACGGCTTGTGAGTTCGAGCCCCACATCAGAATGCTTCGGGTTCTATGTCTCCCTCTCTCTTTGCCCCTCCCGCTCACACTCTGTATCTCTCTCTCAAAAATAACATTAAAAACGTTTTTTTAAAAGAGAAAGGTCTTGGCTGTTTGTTTTCACGGGTATTCTATCAAAAAAAATAACATTGCTCTTGTATCAAACTGCAAAATCCACATGCCCTCAAGCTTCCCACCTTGCCCATCAAAATCTGCCTGAAGAAAAAAAGAAAAACCCATGAAATGCAATGGTGGCATTTACGCTGTAAAGCAGGAGTCTCTTAAGTGGAACGTCAGGCCTCGGGGGTGCGCCCGGGACAGTCTACACGCGTATGCAAGAGAAATATGCCAAAGCAGGCTTCTCTCCTCTTTGTGAAGGTTTTGTAACATACACACCACATCTTACACACGTACACGCACAGCTGCATGGCTGGGCATGGGCACTTTTTTTTTTGTTTTTAATTTTTTTTTTTAACATTATTGAGAGAGAGACACAGAGCGCGAGCAGGGGAGGGGCAGAGAGAGGGAGAGACATAGAATCTGAAGCAGGCTCCACACTCTGAGCCGTCAGCACAGAGCCCGACGTGGGGCTTGAACTCGCGAGCCCTGAGATCATGACCTGGGCCCAAGCTGGAGGCTCAACCAACTGAGCCACCCAGGCGCCCCCTCTGGGCAGGGGCACTTTCTCAGAATGCCTGCTCAGCCTGAGAACTTGCCCTTGAGGGAAGAGGAAGGATCTTATGTTCAAGGTGATCTTACTTTCTAGACTCCCTCTGTCTCTGTGACAGAAGATTATCCTGCCATCCCTAAGAAAGCAGGGGACATTTTGTCACAGTTTTCAAGATCTTGTATGTGTGCACAGGCTCATTCGTGTTTAATAAGCACGAAGGGCAAGGGCAGGAACTGCCTCATTTCAGGTAGGCATAGAAGCCTGTGTACAAGTTCAAGCCCGAACGCAGTACTGTGCAGCATGAAAACAAACACCAGTCTCACAGCTGAGAAATACATTTCATTCTTTTAGTTTTAAAAACAACACTTTCTATTCATAGAGAGGCCTATAAGAGACCACAAAATCATTGCTTATACGTAGTAATTCTGAAACTCTTAGGCCTGTCATTGAACCTGATTGGATCCCTCAGAAAAAAACAAAATTTTCAAAGCCTTGTATCAAATTGTACCATAGAATATATTTTTATTAATACCGCTTCAGCTTGTGGTTTTAGCGGCTTTCACAATCAGCAGTCAAAAAGTTCTCATGTTAAAAAACATTAATTGAAATACCTAAATGAGCAACGTTTATTTAAATAAAGCCTACTGAGCCTACCTTTAGAAAAGTTAAATCCCATTTGGGCTGAAGTCAGTTACTTAACAGAAACTTATTCTGTTTGCCTTATGAGTTCAAAATTTTTATGTAAAATAAAGATACTAGTTTCAAGACACGTAAGCTAAGCCTACGTATCTCCGTTTTCTTTCAGGGAAGGTTGGCTAAGAAGTCTTTTTATCACTGGCCTTAAGGAACCGGATCACAGTATGCCCTGGTGTAGTTTTTCCATAGTTCGTTTACTTAGGATTCATTATGGTCCTTTTATCTGGGGGTTTACGGGTTTTCATCAAACTGGGAAAATTTGGGGCCCTTATTTATTTATTTATTTTTGGTCCCAGCTGCCTTTTTCAGGGCCTACAATTATCCACAAATAGGGTCATCTGAGGCTGCTTTATAACTTGTGGATGATGTGCCCCCCCCCCGCTTTTTTTCTTTTTTTAGTCCTTTCAGCTTCCTGTTGGATCATTTCTGTTGCCTCACCTTTACGTGTACCCATCTTTTCTTCTGTGGGGTCCGGTGTACACTTAATCCCACCCGATGCTTTCCACCTCAGACGTGCGGTTTTTCATCTCTGCAATTCCAACGTGGGTCTTCAGTGTGTCTTCCAGGGGTCTGTTTAACATGCTCCGTCCGTCCTTTACCTTCCTGAACACACGGAACGCAGTTCTAGTAACCGTTTCAATGTCCCCACTTACTGATTCTGTCTTCCGAGTCTGTTTCCATTGACTGGGTCTTTCTCCTTAGTGTGGGGTTCTGTTTGCTTGCTTCTTTGCAGGACTGCTAGTTCTTAATTGGCAAGTGGATGTTTCTGTATTGCTGGAGGTATTACTGAGCTTTGTCTGAGAGGCAGTTACTTGAAAACCACGTGATCCTTTTAAGGCTTGCTTTTAAGCTTGGTTAGGTGGGACCACAGCAGCCCTTGGAGAGAATTTTGGCCTACTGCTGAGGCAACACCCTTCTGAATTCTGTGCGACGGCCTGTGACCAAAAAGATTCCCACTGTGGCTGGCGGGAACGCAGATTATTCTCGGCCCTCCGAACTCTGAAGACTGTTCTCTGCTCCTCTCGGGCGGGGTTTTCCCCTGCCTTGGGTAGTTTCCTCACACGCATGTGCTGATCGTGACTCAACAGAATACTCCAACGAGACCCGCTGAAGCTCTCTGACATCCTCCCTCGGGCAGAGGCAGCTCTCTCTCCTCTCACATCTTGGCCTCCTTGGATTCCTGGCTTCGACTCCGGCGGGACCAGGAGGCTGCATCTGGGTTTCTCCTCCCCGCACTGCAGTCTAAAGATGCTCTGGGCAGCCAGCTGAAACAATCACAGGGCTCCCCCAGTCTGTTCCTCCACCTTAGCGACCGCTGTCCTGTACTGCTCGGAAACTCGAGTTTTCAGACGCCTGGCCCAAATTTTCAGTTGCTTTCGGTGACAGGGTAAGTCCAGTCACTGTGACTCCATCATGGCCCAAAGCAGAACTCTCACTTATAGTTTTAAACAGGGGAAGAAACTACTCGCGGTCATACTACCTACCATCCCTCCAGATGTAGAACAGAGAGCTGGGACGGGACTTTTGGCCACCGTGAAGGTGGGAAATCATCACGTGGGAGAGGAAACAACACACGCACATCCCTGACGTGTGTCAGCGCTCGTCTCTACCAAGAGGAAGCACTCGCACCCAACGTATGCCAATAAGGTAGCCCAAATAAACAGAGCTTCAGGGAAAAAGTGTCATTCTCTGCTGAGGCACCGACAACTATTCCTGGATGAGTATACCTACTGCTTACTGAATACGTTAACGTACCGTGAACTGGAGATACGGTTATTTTTATTCGGGGGTTCCTGGAGACCCGAAAATCATTTCAAGGATTTATATGGGATAAAAAGATGAAGAAAGGCTCATGCAGACAAATCAAGGTCAACCACGTCTTGGTAACTGCTGAAGCTGGATTAAAAGTGTATAGGAATTCACTATACTAATCTTTATGTGTACTTGAAATTTTCCTAACCAAAAGTTACAAACAATTATGGAAGGAAACGAGAAACCGTATCTGAGTTTGAGGGACCTAACTTACCGCCTGCACCGTGTCTAGTCGAAGAAAATGAAACCAGCATAGAAGCAGAGACCAGCAGAGTAAGAAAACCCGAAAGGCACCAAGCCCTCGTTCTAGTTATTTTCAGATTCGCCTCCTTCTCCCAAATATTCAAAACAACAAATCCCCTTTCTTAAGTCAGTTTAAATTGGGATGTGTTCACTTAAAGCCCGAGGGTGCTAGTACGTTTGGCAAACCGTAAACGTCTGTATTGATTTTCTTGACGTGTACGATACATCTTGGGGGGATTCGTCAAAATGGGGGAAAAAATTACCCGAATGTTAACTTCAGACCATTCTTAAATCTCAAGTCCGATTTTCAAATGTTTCTTCTTTCAGGATTATAGTGTCTCAGTGCCTTTTCCCATTAAGGGGAATTAGGAATCCTTGGGAAACGGCTGCTTCCTGGCCTGGGGCAGGGAATGGGCAGGAGGCGTCTGGAACACCAGAGACCAAGACCGCTGGGATCAGGTCAAAAACATGAAGGACAGCCAGGACCCACTTGCTGGCCAAAGACGGTCAATTTAAAGCACTGAGGTTTGAAATACATCGAATGTGTTCAAGTCCATGAGTTCACGCTGATACTTAAAAAAAAAAAAAAAAAAGAAAGAAAGAAAACCCAATTCACTGCCGATATCCCCTTTGGGGAATTCTAGGGAAGCCGCTCATTTATTCTGAAAACAAGAAAACAAGAGGGAAGAACCGAGCTTTTTATTCTTTCTGTACAAACTGTACCTGACTGTAACCCAATTAGCTGATGAGGAAAAATATTTCTTCCCAGGAAAATCCCGGCAATAAATGCAGCAGGTATCACTGTTTTGCAGCCCCTGATAAAACAATAGATTTGGGGAATGATCATCAACATCCACACCAAAACCACGAGGGGGAAAGCTGACGGGGCCTGTGTGACGGATGGGGCAGGCTGCCGACGCATCACAAAACCCAGACCTATGTCCCGCATGCTTGCCGTAAGGACAGGAAGTGCGTATGTCTATAAAATTCTTCACAGGGAAGACCTTCCTTAACTGGGAAATCTTCCTTATAACTGGTATTCACCAAATACAAAAGCGCCTACCAGAAATATTTGTCAGCATCCAACAGACATGGCAAGGCTATTCCATATTCTTTTCTTTTCAGGAAAGCTCTGCCCTTCTCATGATATCCCATAGCTAACATAAGGGCCTAGAAAAAAATACGGATTTAAAAAAAACATCACTTTAAACTATAATAAAACAAATTCTATTAAAAGCACAGTAAGTCTAAAGAAATCAAATAAAGATTAAAAAAAACAATGACAACAAGATCACAACTGAATCTAAAAGCCGAAATCAAGAAAAATACAATCAATGCTTTCATTTCATCAAAATGCTGAGATCAAGCACTCAATTCAATGTGACTGCTACGGTCACAGCCAGCACCTGCCCCCTTTGTTTCCAGCAGTTTATTTTGGTACCTGGTGACTTAGATGGATTTCTAGTACTCTCGAAGACTGAACACATAAAGAAGTAACCAGAGATGCTTGTTTGTATCCTTTTTAGAAAACATATTCATTTCACTTTCTAGTCTTGATGAAGTTTTTTTCTGAACTGTCAGCTCTAATATTTCTAAAAAAAGTTTTCTTTATTTTTTATTATTTTTTTACACATTTATTTATTTGGGGGAGAGCGCAAGCAGGGGAGGGGCAGAGAGAGGGGGATGGAGGATCTGAATGAAGTAGGTAGGCTCTGAGCTGACAGGCTGACGGCAGAGAGCCCCCATGTGGGGCTCGAACTCCTGAGTCGTGAGATTGAGACCTAAACTGAAGTCAGATGCTCAGCTGACTGAGACACCCAGGTGCCCCTCTAAAACAATTTTTAAAAGGCAATCCAGGGGCGCCTGCCTGGTTTGGTTAGTAGAGCATGTGACTCTTGGTCTTGGGGTCATGAGTTCCTACCCCATGCTGGGCATAGAGCTTACTTAAAAAAAAAAAAAAAAAAAAAGTAATGCAGAAAATGCTTTAAGTTCATTGATATTTAGATTTGAGTTTATAATTCAGTCTTGTAAATGTTTTCGGAAAAGATCTGGATATCGTCATTTAATGTAAGACAGCTGTGGCGAATAATCACCAACATTTAAAAACAAACACCGAGGGGCGCCTGGGTGGCGCAGTCGGTTGGGCGTCCGACTTCAGCCAGGTCACGATCTCGCGGTCCGTGAGTTCGAGCCCCGCATCAGGCTCTGGGCTGATGGCTCAGAGCCTGGAGCCTGCTTCCGATTCTGTGTCTCCCTCTCTCTCTGCCCCTCCCCCATTCATGCTCTGTCTCTCTCTGTCTCAAAAATAAATAAAACATTAAAAAAAAAAAATTAAAAAAAAAAAAAAAAATAAAAACAAACACCGATCAATCCACTGATGGCTACAAAGTCCTCTTCTTAAAACGTGACTTTAGGGGCGCCTGGGTGGCGCAGTCGGTTAAGCGTCCGACTTCAGCCAGGTCACGATCTCGCGGTCCGTGAGTTCGAGCCCCGCATCGGGCTCTGGGCTGATGGCTCAGAGCCTGGAGCCTGTTTCCGATTCTGTGTCTCCCTCTCTCTCTGCCCCTCGCCCGTTCATGCTCTGTCTCTCTCTCTGTCCCAAAAATAAATAAACGTTGAAAAAAAAAATTAAAAAAAAAAAAACCAAAAAAACAAAAAACGTGACTTTAATCCTTCACTTTCAAGGGAGTAATTCATATCCTGAGACCTACACAAACTTGTCTTTTAAAGACGGAAAAATTAGGGAGCGCCTGGGTGGCTCAGTCGGCTAAGCTCCAACTTCGGCCCAGGCCACGATCTCACGGTTGGTGACACACAGCCCCGCATCGGCCTGTGAGCTGACGGATCCCGTCTCCCTCTCTGTCTTCCTCTCTCTCTCTGTCCCTCCCTTGCTTGTGCTTCCTCTCAAACATAAATAAGCATTAAAAAAAAAAAATAAAGACAAAAATTAAAATGGACTTGGCCCACCGTCATTCTAGCTCTTCTTTCTAAGAAGGTCCTGGACTCTAGCTCTCTCATCTCGGGGTCGCAGCTGTGGAACGCTGCCATAAAAGACCAGCTTGGGTATGTTCCAGGGGACAACCACCTCCTGCCTATTCCAAGCTAGCGAACACGGAGAGGGGGACTGGGGGACTGGGGTGAGATGGCAGAATCGCCTGTCAGACTCTTCCCAAGTTACAGAGCCCCCACCTCAGCCCCCCCCCCCCCAATCCATCCCTTGGGGGACATGGCCCTCTAGTGAAAACACCATATCAAAGCTACCACTGCCCCGGGAAGCCACTTATGCTGAAGGCAGTGCGTCACATTACTCAGGAATGTTCCAAGTCACCGCCGCGGGACAGTGCAATCATGCTGTCCCGTTCCACTGCACTGAAAATCACAGGGTGAGTCCGCTGTACCCAGGTGCTCACCATATGGTGACATCCCATTTATATGCTCAACCAGAAAGCTATTTCTAATCCTTTCTAATAGTCCAAGATACAAGAACCAGCAAACCACTTCTGTTCTGGACAGCCAGTCGAAGCGCGAGCCACAAACTTCTATCGTCCTTACTTTTCTTTCTGAAGGGGGAATCCTGATGGATCTACCCGTCTGGTTAGCTATGTCTAAGTACGGCGTGGTTTCTGGATCCACCACCATCTCAGCTGCAACAAAGCCAAAAGGAACCCCGTTAGTTCGACGCTAAAAAGCAGTGATGGGGACACTGAACTACTAGACCGTGGGGCACAAGAGCCCATGAGAACGGTGAGCCCCCCTCCCCCTCCCCCCCAGGTCTGATCTGCCACCGCCTGTAAGACCCTGAGTGAGATAAAGAGCCCAGAGTGCTGTGTACCTCTCTCCGCCAAGATCTCCAGGCCTCTCTTGGTCCTCTGGATTCTTTTTTCTTTCAGTTCGGCTTCATTTTGCTCTTCTTCTTCAACCTGGAAGTTTTTCCTCACATCCTCTTCAGACTGTTTCAGTTCAAGCACCATTGCTTTCACGTTGTGCGTCACTCCTTGTTCTTCAAGAGTTTTCCCTGCACAAATCCGAAATGCTCATTACGAAAAGAGCCACTGAGGCTGGAAAGCGGTCCATTCTCTGTGTCCCTACGTGAGCTCTTAAACCTGCCCGAGTACTTGCAAACCACTGCGTGACGGACTCGGTGACAGCCCGTGTAATTCAGCTGCTGCTAGGCAGGGGGGTAAAAGCAACCGGTGAAGTTTCCTCCCCTGTAGCTGGACGAACCACAAACTGGGTTCGCAGCAACGGGCGAGAAGCCCCGGTGCAGTGGGGCACGGCGGGAGATCTACGGTGGCAGTTAAAAGCAAACCTCCTGGGTTCTATCCCTTTATAGCTCTGTGACCCTGAGTAAAGTGCGTATTTCCTAGGACCCAGGTTCTGCACACATAAAATGGAAATAAAGCTACTGGCAGAGGGACGTCTGGGTGGCTCAGTCGGTTAAGCGTCCGACTCTGGGTTTCAGCTCAGGTCATGATCTTGCGAGTTCGAGCCCCACGTCGGGTTCCACACTGGCAGTGCAGGGCCTGCTTGGGATTCTCGGTCTCCCTCCCCTGTTTGCGCGCTCTCTCTCTCTCTCTCTCTCTCTCAAAATAAATAAACGTGGAAAAAATAGTGGCAGAAATCAATGAACCAGAATAAAAGAGCTTATTAAACTAATCAAAACCTGGTTCCATGAAAAAGTAATCAAATACACAAACCTAACAAAAACTAAGTCAAAGATGCAAATGGACCACCATCAAAATGAAGAATAAACACACATACATACAGATTTTAAAAGAATGAAATATTATGAACTATAAACACACAAATTGGAATGTTTTTCTGGAAAACTCCAGTTGGATTTTTTTCTTGAGAAACTCGGCAACCATTCTAATGTAGAAAAATAAAGATACACCAATGGCCCAGTCACCTTAATAAAAAAGAGCCGAGGGGGACCTGGGTGGCTCAGTCCAACTTCAGCTCAGGTCATGATCTCACAGTTCATGGGTTCGAGCCCCACATCAGGCTCTCTGTCAGCACAGAGACCGCTTTGGATCCTCTGTCCCCCCCTCTCTCTGCCCCTCCCTGCTGGTTCTCTTTCTCCCCAAATAAACTTAAAAAAAAAAAAAAAAAAAAAAAAAAAAAAAAGAGCCAAGAAGGGGACTCCTTTTACCAGATTTTAAAACTACAACAAAACCACGGTTAATAGAACTCTATGGGTGAAGGTGGTCAAAAGGTAGAAACTTCAGTTACAAAGTAAGTCCGTCCTGGGCTGTCTGATGTGCAGCCTGGTGACTACAACGAACAATACTGTGTTTTATATTTCAATGTGGCTAAGAGAATAAAAGTTCTTCTCACAAGAAAAAAAAAATTAATTACGTGAGACGACAGATCATCGTGCTTGTTCCACAATATATACAAACATCGAATCATTACTCTGTACCCCTGGAACTCATATAATGTTACATGTCAGTTACACCCCAACAGAAAACCCTCTATGCTTCTGGCCCAAGAATAAACCTATAGGTCAAAGGAAACAACAGGAAGTGCAGAAACAGAGCTCTGACACCGAAGGAGGCACCGGAGGGCAGTGTGGCAACAGCAAGATAAGTTCGATCTTTAGCCTTTAAATATAAAGGGGGCCTCCGGACAGATTACGGACCTCATGCAGATTAAACTAATACAAGAAAATGTAGAAAACTGTGTGGCCCTGGGGTGGGGGCGGGGAAGTAACTATTAAAACGCAAATGATAAGGTGGAAATTGATGGATTTGATAACGACAAAATCAAGGATTTCCAACCCATGAAGAATACCACAAACAGCACTGTCACAGAGATGACAGTGAAAAGCTGTCTATGACACCTGCAAGAGACAACGGGAAATGGCTCGCGGAGACGCTGGAAAGGAAGCCTAGGGCTGTGTGCAGGCTGTGGTCCGTCAAGCGAGGATGTGAACCTGACTCTCTAAGCCAGAAGAACTTACTGGGAGCAGACTGCAGTGCCCGCCCAAACTGCTGCAACAGCGAACTGGTCGCCCAAGTCTATTCGTGCCTCCATCAAGTCCATCTCCCTAGGGCAGTCAAAGGGACCTTTGAAACCCAAATATGTCATGCCGCACTCGCCACCCCCCTCTGCCCCGCCCCAGCATCCATGGCTTCCTGCTTCTGTTAGGAAGAACATTCTAACACTGCACAAGTTCACAGGGCCAGGGGTTTCTCACAGCAGCACTACTGACATCGTGGGCCAAGTGAGTCTGTCATGGGAGCTGTTCTGTGCCTGATCTGATGTTCAGCAGTGTCCCTGGCCTCTACTCCCTATGTGACAGGAGCACAAGCCCCCACCCGCACCCCACAACCAAGTCGTGACAACCAAAATCGTCTCCAGACATTGCCAAATGTCCTCTGGGTGGCAAAATCGCCCGGCTTGAGAACCACTGCCACCACCTTTTCGCTGTGGCCTCTGCATCTCCATTCCTCAGACCTGTAATGAGTGTCTTTCTTCCCGCCAGCACAGAACAGATAGTAAATGCTGATTAGAAAACTTGCTTTCTGCTCTACGTGCTTATTTTAGCGAACACTACGACGATCAGTTTTAGACTATGTGTCCAAGAAAGCCGCTAGAAATTGGTGAGCAGAAAAAGAGGAAGAAAAAAGATGCGGCGTCATTACATGAACCCGATTTAAAATTCTGCACTTTGCCATGACATACCTAGTTGAAGCTGTTTCTTGTTGATGACAATTTTGATGTAATTTTCTTGAAATCCGAAGGTTTCAGCTATTCTGTAAAATAAACCGGTACCCGCTGCAGGCCGTCAATTTGTCATGAGCCGTTAAACAGAGTTTAATCGTGACAGCTATTTCATACATTCCACTCAGAAACTCTGGTATTTCGATTTACTGACTCACAAACATCACTTCGTGGTTCCTAGGTGGTTATTTGAGACTGTGTAAGAGGCCATGTCCTTTTTAAAACTATCTCTTTCCTCATGGTGTGGAGACCACTTGGGCGGGACATCCATTTGAAGAGGAGGGCCCTGGCTGCATGTCAGGAGCAAATTCATTCTCTACACCTTCTGTGGACTCCCTGGAGGAGCCCATAATAGAGGGGTGCTCCCAGCAATCTTCTGCGCATGTGTGCTGAATGAATGATGCTTCCTGAATCCATCCCTAACGGCCCTGGTGTAGACCAGAGGAAATGAGAAAAATCAGCTTCACAAACAAGGACTGGCTAGCCCTGGAGGTAGTGAAGACACTCACCATTTAAAAATTGAGAAGTGGATGACCTGACCAACCGGGCCTCAAAAGGTAAATTTCACTGGCCTGTGACGGGTATTTTTTCTCTTTACAGATGGGCCGGCAGCCTGAAATCGGCTAGAACACCTTGCTGAATGTCACAGCAAGTTATCAGTGCGCGAAGAAATAAAAGTCAAAGCTAGTGATCTGGTGAATATCAAGTTATTTATATCACTCGTTCGCTGATTAGGACACGTTGGCCAGTGCCGGTCAGGTGGCAGGCATGGCATTCCCACGGACCTCAAGTCCACTGGGAAATGAAGGCGAGTGGTGCCAGTCTTGAGTTCTTGCTTTGCCCTTAACTGGCAGTGTGAGCCTGATCAAGTTCTGCGGCCTCGAGGCCTGTTTCCCTTCCACTAAGCGAGCATAAATAACCCCTGCCCTGTCTCTCTGATGGGACTGTCACAAAGGATCAGTTGAGCTAATGTAAAAGGGCCGAGAGCAGCCGGGGCGCTGGGCAAACAGATACTTACTTTGACCTCAGTTCTCTGCCACTGATGTGCAATCGGGTCTCCAACAGGTTTTTCCTATCCTGTTTTAAAAAAGGCAAATCAAAGAAAATGTACTTCAATGTGACACTTCTTGGTGCTATTACTCTGTCTATAAAATCAGGAAGGCTGGTATCAGACGATGTTAAGGCCTGAAATGACACGTGCCTAGCGAAGAAGCTACTGAACATGCTGACCCTGTGACCTGGATGCCCTCAAGGGGGTGGCAGCGTGCACCTGAGGCAGGGCTCAGCCTCCGGCGGGAAGTTAGATGTTCAGAGGGGTTTGTGATGCGTCTTTACTCAAGGGAGCTGGCCTATGCGACACAAGGACCCAGACCAGCACCTCCAGCACTGCAGCCACCCTCGGTGAACAAGACACGGTGCCCACTGAGCAGGGAGTGGCAAGACATGATCTCGGAACCTCTTCGTTCTCCACTGGCTGGACTTCTGAGGAAAAACTGCGATCAGCAGGGAAGCCTACGAGACCATGCACATCTGCTCAGGTTGTACACTCGGCTTTCTGACCGGTGAGCTGGTTTCCCCGGTGCTTGATTCTAGCAAAGAGGAGCCCTGTACGTGTGTGGATATATATGTGGATGTAGATAGATATAGATATAGATATAGATATAGATATAGATATAGATATATAGATATATGTGAACGGGCATCCTGAGGTAGTTACATATGTCATTTTCTTTTTCTCATAAAGCTCTTTGTTTTTCCTAGAAATGTGTTAAAGCTTTAATGAGATAATTTACATTTCATAAAGCTCACCTGTTTAAAAGAGAAGTCAGGGGTTTCCTGTACACTTGTGAAGTTACACAACCGTTACTGTAACCAAATGTCAGAACGTTTTCATCATCCCCTCCAAAAAATACCGTAATTCACACCCCCAATCCCTCCCTTTATCCCCCAAGCCCCAGGCAACCACTGATCTAGTCTCTGTCTCTATGGATTCACTCGTTCTAGACGTTTCATATGAACGGACTGTACGATGTGTGGCCTCTGTGTCTGGCTTCTATCATGTTGCTAAGGTTCAGCCGTGTCACAGACGTGCCAGGACCTCATCCGTCTTCACGGCTGAGTAACATTCCTCCGTGTGGCAACCTTCCCTCGTGGATCGTTCACCCACTGACGGACACGTGGGCTGTTTCCACCCGGGAGCCAGAGAGGGCTCTTCCGTGAACACAGCTGCTACAAACATTCACGTACAAGATTCCGCACAGACACGGTTTTCTGGAGTAAAAGTGCTGGGCCCTATGGTAGATCTGACGCTTATATATTTTCAGATCTTCTGAAAATGATTAACACTGATCAGTCCTCAGAGGCCAGCAACCTTTGGGTACCCTGCCTCAAGAACCTTTCTGGACTTGCACTACTGAGGACATGGCCCTGACATGCGGTGGCCCCGCCCGCATCACTGTGGCCCTGCTGGAGCACTCGGTCCATCACACTCTAACCTCCACCAGCACAGAGAATTCCCGACTGACGTGTCCGACTGCACACGGCTCGGCAAGAAACCTGAAGTATTCCTTTGATTCCCCATTATTTCTAAATGTTTGTCCGAACTGCAGAAAAGGTAAGCCATGTGACGCATAGCCTTGTGACGTTTTGGAGGTCCGTGAGGGACAAACCCACCCTGTAAAAATGTTCCAGTTTGAAAAATCTACAAAATTAACTTGGAAGTTGATAAACATTCAACATGTTAAGTAACCGAAAAGAATTTTAACTGTGGATTGTAGCTTTAAAAAAAAAAAAAAAAAAAAAAAAAAATCACAGGGCGCTGGGTGACTCAGTCAGTTAAGCATCTGACTCTTGATTTCAGCTCAGGTCATGATCTCACGGTTCGTGAGTTTGAGTCCCTCATCGGGCTCCGTGCTGGCAGTGTGGAGCCTGCTTGGGATTCTCTCCCCCTCTCTCTCTCTCTCTCTCTCTCTGCTCCTCCCCTGCTCACTCTCTCTCAAAATAAATAAATACACTTTTTTTTTTTAATCACAATTTATCACTAAGTTAACAAAGCATTGGTACCTATGTACTCATTTAGGGAAATTACTCACTTTTCTTAGTCGGGGAGGTAAAAATATCTCAATTGTAGCAATTCCTGTTGTTTTATAATTTTCATTTCCCGTGCCACGCTCAATTGCTTTGCAACGTATTTCTTCTATTATCTTTTCCACTTCATTTTCACAGCAGTCTAGCTTGTCAGAGTACTTCTTGGCAAGGTCCTGTGAAGCCAAATCAGCACACAGGTCAATGTAGCACCGACTGCAGAAAAGGGGCGTAACACAGGACAGCGTGTGAAGGGCTCTGCTGAGTGGTGGTCAGCCCATCAGAGAGAAACCCAGACGGGCTTGACATCTTGAGAGGGAGAGAGGCTAGGAAGGATCCAGGTAAAATAAAGTGAAATAGAAACAAAGGATGGATAGGGCGCCTGGGTGGCTCAGTCGGTTAAGCTTCTGATTTCGGCTCAGGTCATGATCTCGGGTTAGTGAGTTCGAGCCCTGCATCTGCCTCTGTGCTGACAGCTCAGAGCCTGGAGTCTGCTTCGGATTCTGTATCTCCCTCTCTCTCTGCCTCTCCCCCACTCACTCTCTCTCAAAAATGAATAAACGTTAAAATAACAGTTAAAAAACAAAAACAAAAAGCAAAGGATAGGAAAACGGGACCGAATAGAAGAAGTGTCAATTATAATGGGGATTATCCTGGGCTAAAAGAAAGGTGGGCCGTGACCTACGTTGACTGTGATACGTTATAAGTTACTTTAAGGAACAGTGAAGTGGTCAGCTCCGCTGGAGGGGATAGAAAGAAAAAACAAAAACAAAAATAGAGAAAACATTCCCATTTTTCCAACTTGTGAGAACAAGTCAGGTGAAACTTAAATAACTATCTTACCAGAAAATTCCGAATCACTGTACTGGTTGTAAAACCATAATTTGCTAGAATGACTCAACAGAACTCAGAAGAACGCTGTACTCCCAACGATAGTTGATTGTAAAGGATACAAATGAGTGTTTAGGTGAAGAGGTACAGAAGGCAGAGCGTCGAAGGGTCCTGAGCGCAGGCGCCTCTAACCCTGAGGCGTTGGGGCGTGCCGCCCTCACAGCACTCGGATAGGTCGGCCAATCTGGAAACTTTCAAGGGAGTTCCCTTCTGAAGGCATGACTGATTACGTCACTGGCCTTTGGTAATTAACTCAATCTCCAGCCTTCTCCCCTCTCCGAGGTTGGAAAGGGGAATGGAAGTCTGAGCTTCTAATCCAAGCTTGGTCTTTTTGGCCAGCAGCCCCATCCTGAAGGTATTACCAACAGCTGCCTCATTGGAACAAATGATGCTCCTATCACCTTTATCACTGGGGACACTCCAAGGGTTTTAGGAACTCTGCGTCACGTCCTGGGGGCAAAGACCAAATAGCTTTCTTATTATGCCATACCTAGCTTCTGAGCCAAGAGACTGTAACAAGCAAATTCAGAAAAAGGTCAGAAAACGGGTTGCAGAAAACACAAAGTGGGGCCTGTCAGGAACAGGAAAAATAGGAAAACTCTTTTCTCCCAAGCGCATCCTTGCGTCACCACACGGGGCAATACGATGCCCTTGTGACAGTCCTCAGTCGCTGATAAACATTACATTATTTGTCTCAGGGTACTCAGACCAAGAAAGCAGAAAAGGACACGCTATATTCCAACATGACAGAGTTCTATCAGAAATGATTAATGAAGGCGCCTGGGTGGCTCAGTTGGATAAGCGTCCGTCTGTTGGTTTCGGCTCAGGTCACGATCTCGTGGCTTCATGGGTTCGAGCCCCGCACTGGGTTCTGCACTGGCAGCACGCAGCCTGCTTGGGATTCTCTTGCGCGCTGGCTCTCTGCCCCTCCCCTAAAACAACGCCATTTCTGACGTTGCCGAAGAAAGCTGAGACGTAATTCTTAGAAAAATGTATTTTGAACAAACGAACAGATAGCCACAGTATAAAAATAGCTGGCGGAAGGGAGCAACTATTCTATAGTGAACCACGCTAGCAAGGAGAACTGAGAACCAACCCAGCCGCTCCCCCTGGCCACACAATAGAGGCATCAGTACTGCCTCACCAGCAGGTCAAAATTAGTTCCCCGATTACCACTTTTACGTAACACTGAAGGTATTAAAAATAGCATGTGCCTCGCAAATTAGAGAACACTCTCCTATGAATAAAATCTTATTAAACAAAAAGAAGCTTGTCAACTCCTAGTGAAAAGCGGGTACCTGCTCATCCCTAATGCTTTCGGCTAGGCCAAAAGTTACACGGTCACACCTGGCAATTTCTGGTGACTCCAGAACCTTATTCACCAAGGAGACTTAACAACACGGCTATTTATTTAGGTCTTAAAAGAAAATACCTTCAATGCCAAGCCAACTTCTTTATTTTCATCTGTATACGGAGGTTTCCAAAGTTGAATTCGGTCTTCCCTTAAAAACTGGGTCAGTTTTGCTTGGAGATATTTCTTTTGCGCCATTCTTGAAAGCAAAACAGTATATGAAGGATGCTCCACACTGTATTTCAAGGCATTTTATAACTTACCTGTGTGGTAAGAAGACCTCCCCTCCACTCCTTCCCCTCCTGTTTAATCTACATTACTTTTAGACTAGGTTTTAACTAGCTCCAGGTTTCTCTTAGGTATTTTATACATACATTAAAATACACAGTTGCATGTTACTGTTACATAAAGTATGTATTTCCAAGTTGCTAATATGTAGCAAGGCTTACGATACTTTTCTATTTCTTAATCTCTTATTCTCTGATCTAAAAGATAAAATGAGGGGAAGGTGAATCCCTAAAGCTGTTAACTGTCATAAACAACTCAACAGAGAGTTTATACGTTCTCTTGTACCTGGATTTTGCTGAGTTTAACACAAAGACCAACCACCTTGGAAGGGTAAACATAAAAGCCAGCTTGAACCGTGAACTAGCAACATTCCCTAGAACTGAATGTTTTAAATACAGAAGTTTCACTAGAAAAACTGTGTATATTTTGTGATAAGCACACAACAACCCATCCATGTGCACTGTTCAGATCGAACGCTGGTTGGATCATCATTTTACAGCCGAAAACACCCAGGCCCCAGGTTTGTACAACGACTTGGCCAAGGTCACAAAGTTAGGCAGCGCCATGGCTGACACTGGGATTTCTGCCTACGACACTGGCCTTTGCATTCTGGCACGCAATTCTTCACTGCTTATCTGTCTCGTGTATGTAACTAGTGTCCCCCAAAGAAACACCGGCCAGCGATGGAGAGGTCCACTCATCTCTCATGAGCACAGCAATTTGAAGGGATGGCTAAGGCTGCTGGCAATGGCAGCCGACCAAATTAGACAAGGAGTAAGAAAAGGAAAAAGATAATTAACGTCTGAATGACGAAGACAAGGTCCACGGAGTAAAAAAATACATATATAAGGGTTAATATAATCTTGATAAGTAACTTTCTCTTTTTTTTATGTAAGGCCTGTATTCCACACCCCCCGAAACCCAATTCACCTAATTTTAAATCAAGTCTGTTCACTTAAGTGTATTCCATAAATACATATCTTAAAGTTCAAATCTATTTTATATCAGCGTGGGGGGAAGAAAGAGGTCATCAGGATACGGAGGAGGAAAGGGAGTAAGGAATAAACACATCAAGGAGGGGCTTGTGCATCCGGGTGACCCACAGGAGAAACCCAGATTTTTAAGCATTTAAGAAACCACTTCTCACACGGAAAAGCATGCGTACTTATGAGCATTAGCTTTTCAAGCATAAATAACTCACACAACCGCTGTATCTAGTTCCCTACTCAAATCTTCAGGAATTCTGAATAAAATATCAACAGGCGGGGGGGGGGGGGGGGGGTGTGATCATTTCATGGGCTGCTTACTAAGGGAGGCAAGCTGTTTGTAAGGCCAGGTGCACAGCCCTCCGTGGCCCATCCTAGCCACTGCCTGATTAAAGGCCCAAAGGGTTTCACAAATATAGTGCGTGTCCCACAATCTACCCACTGAGCAAATCAACAGATGGCGGTCTGTAGGCACAAGACTTAATGTTTACAAAAGAAGAGTCTGCTGTTTTGAAATGTACAAAAATTTCAGTTATAGACAACAGAATCAAAGAGGATACGTACTTCACATCAAATCAAATCGTTTAATAAACCAGTTTTCAGTTTTAGCTGGAGAACTGAAAGTTTCACGCGTGCCGTACAGCGAGCGTTTCACATTGCAGCCAAAAAAGCAGTGATGTATTTCAAGTATTTCTCAAGAAAACGGGGGAGGGAAGCCCAGAAATTCATTATCACTGCTTCAAGCTGAAAGTGAAACGTCTTAAACCACGCCTTTAAAATTTTCACTTTCACTTCAGTAACGATCAATCTATGCTACCTTTCCCCAGAGCTTTTCAAATACGCATATGTACACGTATATTCAAAATACGCTACATTTGCTCTTAGATGGAATAAGAAAAGATTCTTGTCTTAAAAATTAGGAGTAAGGGAAGGAGATGAGAAACGCAGAACCAGGTCGTCAGAGAAATGAAGAATCAACCATGTTTTCTCATTAAATAGCAAAGAAAACCTAGCTGTGACTGCAAACACAACCCAAACGGCTTATTTGGAATAACAGTGTTACGTCTCAGGCTTTTTGTCTGGCTAATTAGATACATTTCTTTCTCTGCCCCCGCCCCCAACAATACTCCACATATTTTTAAACACCCCCCCCCCCACACCACCACCACCCGGCCCAGCCCAGCGCAGACCCAGGGCCGCTCGAACCGTCGGGTCCCGAAGCCCCGGCCGGCCTCCGCGCAGGGCGCCTACCGCCCGCCGCTGTGGCCGCGCCCCCGCCGGCCTGGGGATGCGTCGGGGTGGTGCCGGGAGCGGGGGCCGCCCGAGGGCGCCGCTGAGACCCGGGTCGGGGACCGGACGCTCGACCGCCGCCGCCGCCTCACCTGCGCCACCACCGCGCCCGCCGCGACCCGCCGAGTGCCCGGATGCGGCGGCGGCCGCCGTTTGTTTTCATTCCGGGTGAGGCTGGCCCCGCCCCCGCCGCTGCGGCCTCCGCGCCACCCTCTCGAGGCCCGGAAGGAGGGTTGTGGGCGGGGTTAGCGGACGGGTCCGTGTGGGCGGGGCCAACAGGGGCGGGACCGGTATTGCTTGTGGGCGGGGCTAAGACGGGCATGGTGTGGGCGGGGTGGGTGGGGCAGGGAGAGGACGGGGCGGGGCTGAGGGGAGGGCGTGGGCGGGGCAGGGTGGCGGGTGAGGGGGCGGGGCCTATGGGAGGACCCTAGGCCGGGGCGTTGGAGTCTCCGGGCGTTTCCGTCCGGGTGGAAGTGGTGTCCCGGCCCGGCCGCAGGCTCGGCCCCGTTTGCTCGACTTCAGAGGAAATTGCGCCTGGCTTCGTTTCACCAAAAGCCTTGAAAAAGACCAGCGGACCTGGCAGGGAGTACCCTTTCCCCCTCGGTCTAGGCCGGACTAAACAGGTTGTCCCCCTAAACGCCAGGGTTTTCTTCCCTGTCTCCGTCGGGCCTCCGCCCAGGGTGACATTTAGGTTGCTTCACCTGAAACTAATCGGCTGGTTGCCCTGGCGCTTCCCCCCCCCCCCCCCCCCCCCCGACCCTGGCCCTGCTAACCAGGTATCCATCGCACTAGCAACCTCAATGGTCGATGGAGAGCCGCTCTCTGCCCAGCAATGTAGTAAATACAAATAAAGTTTATGGTCTGGGTTCCGTCCTCATGTCTAGGTGAGAAAATAAGACAAGTGTGCATAAAAATTAACGGCAACTTGTGAAATGTTCTGGGAACGTGGGGTTGAGCACAGGCTCTGACAGAGCGTTGAGCGATGGGTAGATGAGCCTTTGATAGGAGAACCCGCAAATGAAACGTAGAAGGAGTAAATCTCAGACGGCAGAAAGTTTTCTCGGTTGAGGCCCTTGGCCCTTCCTGTCCGAATCCCAAAACCATCCTTGGACTTGCTCTAGCATTGTGATGGCGTGCGGCTTGAGAGCTTCCAAAGACAAATCTCTTTGGTATATAAAGAGCTCTTACAATTCAATAGGAAAAGGACCAAAATAGAAAACTGGGCAAAGGCTCTGACGGTATGGTTCCCTGAAGAGGAAATACAAGTGGCTCATAAACGTATGACACATTACTTAACCTCGCTCACAATGAGATAAATATAAAACTACACCAAGAAACCACCTTGTGCCTATCAGACTTGAAAATAACGTGATAGCCTGTGATGGCAAGGCTGTGTTGAAATCGGTACCGTTTCCTACCTGCAAGGGTAATGTGGCACAGTCTATCAAAATCGAAACGCATATTCCCTTTTACCCAGTAATTCAACTTGCATCATTCTTGTTGTATTTTATTACCCTACCTCCTTTCTGTTATTCCTAACGCTGACATTTAGTGGCTTCGACTGCAATTTCGTAGGATGAAGAATTCTTCCTAATTTGTGTTTGTATTTTTGTTGCCATGGGTTTCATAGTAACAAGGAATCAAGCAATTTCTGCATAAGTGATTTTACTTTTGCTGGAGTGGAATCAGAAAACCCTCAAACATCCTTAATAGGACAGTGAAATTTCATGTAAACGTTCAAAAAAAAAAAAAAAAAAGAAAGAAAACCACTTCATTCTTGATTTTTCTATTTATAAATGAGAATTTGAAGGAAGTGGTTATAAATAGGAATTTTCAGGGAATTTGAATGATGACTCACACTTTCTGTCTGGTAGGTTTTTAATTACTGATCATCTTATTGGGAGACGTGGTCATTTTATTTAGCATCCTAGCTGGATGAGAAAAACATAGAAGGACAAAGAAACCAAGCAGGTGGGGAGGGAGATTTTGTTCCCACCTGATTGCAAATACATCATTTCAATCCCCCTGGAAGATGAGAGAAACTGAAAGAAATTTTGAAAATGTAAAATAGGAGAGTTACTCTGATTCCCTGTGAAATGTGGAGGCTGGATCTCAGTCACTGCCAGAAGGGGTTTGGTGGCCCGCCCGACTCAGGTAGAATCATTCTGAAAGCATGTAGTCCACAAGTTCTGCATCCTGGTTTCGAATTTCTAGCATGTTCTGCTGCCAAATGTTTAACCCAGGTACCTCTGATCATCCCAAGAGGTGGGTAGGTGATGTTCCAGCTCTGAAAAGATAAAGGAGGAAAGGCAGAGATGATGAATAAAGCCGACCATGGTAGGAATACTATTGAACTAAGTTCACAACAATCTGTGTTTTGTCGTTTAACCTATTATTAACGTCAAAGAGAACTTGACATACAATATTAGTTTTGTGATTTTAAGTCCAAGGATGAATGAAAACTAAAAGCAAACACAGAGACCAGAGAGTAGGTAGTCATTGCTGTAGGCTTATGGTTTGAGAAACTTCCACGGAATGCTAAACTACTTTTTTTTTTTTTTTTTACTTGATTCCAGAAAATCATTACAAATCGATAGGATGCATGGCAGTTAAAAAGGTAAAATCAGACCTCTCCACCATCCTGTTTTCTAAATAAAGCCTATTGTCTAAAACTCGGGGGAAGTTTTAATCCGACGGGTGTGTTTTCTTTCAGCATGTGAAAGATGCCCTTCCGTTATCTTCCGGCTTGTTTCGCAAGTCAGCTGACGATCTGGGGTGACGTCTGACGCTTCCATCCGGCGTTTCTAGTTGTTGTGGGTGGAAACCTTGATCTGCCTGCAAGCGGCTCCATCACACCCGAGAGCGGACACTCCGTCTGTTGATGGACTACTGGCGAAGTAAGAAAGAAAGGCAAAACCAGGTATCTTTGTTATTCACCTCAGAGAAAGCCCTCAGAAATACCGTTACGTCTGAAAAGACTGTCCTTGTCATCCCTCTACCTTGCTGCAATTATTTCCTATCACCTGTAGTTTCCCAAGGTTTAGGATTCTTGGCATTTTCCTAATAACTGAATTGTGTTAAATTCGGCTGAATCTGTGAGCATTGTGGCCAAGTGCATTTAGCAGAAACTAACTGTCACTTAAGCAAATAGGGCTTTGTTTTTCTCGCTTAGAAGGGGTCTAGGGGCGCCTGGGTGGCTCAGTCGATTGAGTGTCCAACTTCAGCTCAGCTCATGATCTTGCGGTTCGTGAGTTCGAGTCACGCGTCGGGCTCTGTGCTAGCAGCTCAGAGCCTGGAGCCTGCTTCAGATTCTGTGTCTCCCCGCCCCCCCGGCCCACCCCTGCTTGTGCTCTGTCTCCCTCTGTCTTTCCAAAAATGAATAAACATAAAAAAAAATTTTTTTAAAACAGTCATTCGACTAGAAAAAACTAGCCACTACTTGCAAGGCATGTTGGGGAATCATTCCTCACCCCTCAAAAAAAAATTGGTCATCAGGAAGAAGAGGAGAGTGGACGTCGAGTAGACAGCAGCATCTGGCTCAGTGACTCATTTAGGCAAAGCTTTAGGTTGATGATACCTACCTTTTGCTGTTCCCTACTCACCCCTTCTTTGCCCTCCTACCTCCACCCCTCCACCCACGCCCACCTCCTCACAAGCACGAATTACGGATCTGCTCCAGCCTAAGTGATTCATCCAAATGCGTCAGATACTTAGTGTGTTCCCCCCAAAGGAGGGATTGGATAGCCGCCATAGAGGTTAATAGTGAAGAGATGTTAGTAATGGAATTGCTGTCATCAGGAACAATCTTGCAAGGGAGCCTGTGGGGGGAGGCGGAAGAGAGGAGCCCTTCTCCTTCCCTGTTCCACTCGCTGATGCCTATGTTACCTGCACAAAAGGCCAAGCCTGGGGGCAGCCAGTCCCGGGGGAAGAGAAGATTGGCCGAACAGTTTAGGAGTACCACTTAACAAATTTTTCTTATTTTGCTCTTATTAGAAAATTTTAAATCATAAAGTGAGGGAAGAATAAATATAAATCTCCTGATGTTTCATTACCTACACTATAACCATTGTTGACATTTCAGTGTAAATATTTCCAGTATCTTTTTCTTTTTTCTTAACTTTTTTCAATGTTTATTTATTTATTTTTGTAACTTTTTTTAACGTTTTATTGATTTTTGAGAGAGAGAGAGAGAGAGAGACAGAGTACGAGTGGGGGAGGGACAGAGAGAGAGAGAGGGAGACACAGAATCCCAAGCAGGCTCCAAGCCCTCAGCACAGAGCCCGACGTGGGGCCCAAACTCGTGAACTGCGAGATCATGACCTGAGTCCAAGTCAGAGGCTTAACAGACTGAACCACCCAGGCGCCCCAGTATCTCTTTCTTAATAAGAGCCTTTCCTCAATATATTAAAAATCCACGTATGCAATTTTTAACCGTACTTTTAAAAATTAATATGGCTTAGGGTGCCTGGGTGGCTCAGTCGGCTAAGCGTCCAACTTCGGCTCAGGTCATGATCTCGCGGTTTGTGAGTTCGAGCCCCGCGTCAGGCTCTGTGCTGATGGCTCAGAGCCTGGAGCCTGTTTCAGATTCTGTGTCTCCCTCTCTCGCTGACCCTCCCCGTTCACACTCTGTTTCTCTCTGTCTCAAAAACAAATAAACATTAAAAAATATTAAAAATTAATATAGTTTAAGAGTTTTCATTATTATTTCATACCTTCATAAATATAATTTCAACAGCTACCTAATATCTCAGCAAGTAGAAATACAACCGATCAGCCCATCATCTCCTATTGTGGGTCATTTGCGTGTGTGTTAGGATACAGACTTGCCAGCTGGAACAGACTCCAGAGAAATTGAAATTTTGTTTGCTTGTCTAACAGCCCAGAGCTGATACGGTGGCTCCGTGGCTCAGCGACACAGGCTCTTTCCATCTCGTTTCTCTGCCATCTGCAGGATCCTGCCCACCCCTGCGGAGCACCTGGTCGCTCATGACTACGTCCACATTCTAGGCAGAGAGAAGGGAAAAGGTGAAGGGGGCTTCAATCGGAAGTCACATGCTTCCCGCCTTACATCCCCATTGGCCCCGTGCTTGGTCACATGGTTGCACCTGCGCAAAGGAGGCTGGGAAATGTAGAACTCCATCTGGATAGCCATGCACCATGTACGTCAGGGAAGGATTCCATTACAATGAGAGAGAAAGAAAAAAAATAGATCTTGACTCGGGAAGACTAGCCACAAGGTTGTTTCTAATTATTCGTTATTTATAATGGTGAAGGTCATCTCTGATGTCAATCTTTTCCTATGTTTAGGGTGTTCTGTTGTGGTTGTTAGTAGTTGTTTGTTTTCTTTTCTTTTGTTCAGTGATATTCCTGTAGAGTACTCCATAAAAGGTACAAATTCTAGACTTCCTATACTTACTGGTAAATTTATGGCTTTACCTTTCCAACAGAATTAGATATTATGGTTTTTGCAATTTGCCCTTTTTCAAGGGAAAATGAAAGAAGAACAGGGGAAAGAGGAGGCGAGATGAGGAGGTGGGGAAAGGAGGCATCTTATAGTTCTTACGATGTTCATTATGCTTCATACCAGGGGAGTGAACGCCTTCCCATGCTTGCTTCCTGGTTCTTTACATATTTTTGTTTATAAAACGGTTTGTTTATGTCTGAGTTAGACCTGTTGGGGTCAAGGATCAGACGCACACAGGAATCTCAAAATATGAGGATTTATTGTCATGGTTCATATGGGAATAAGAACAACGGAAACCTCAGCCTCTCCCTGGTCTCTGGATGACACTGATGGAATTTGAGGTGGAGTTTGTGAGCAAACGCTAAGAAAGAATTCTAGAGACTCTTTTGGTTTTTGTTCGCTTGTTTTGTGTTTTGTTTTTTGTTTTTTGTTTTTTTATTTTGGTGCAAAAAGCTGATTTTATTAAAGCACAGAGACAGGACCCAGAAAAAGCAGCTGCGGGTGTGGGAAAGATTTATTGTATATTTTGAGTTTGTGGAGTTACAGATAACATAGGTCTCCAAAGAATTTCTGGATGCTGAAAGCAAGGTGTCAAAGGACCCTGAAGATTTAGCTACTGTCAAAATAAGGTTGCTTTTAATTTTTAAGGAAGTGTAAATATTAAGGCATTAAGGCAGCCATAAACTTCTCGGGGAGTGTTACACGCTACAAGTCTCTGGCGTCTATTAGCGGGCTGCGGGCTGTAAGGGAATTTAATTTAAACCACATATTTCTTGCCTTTGTTTCCCTCATCATCACCACTGGTCTCCTGGTGACACCACCAGACCTCATAGAAGCTGGGCTGGAGGGATGTGCAGTGGCCCCAAGTGCTGATGGCTTTACTGCCCCTTTAGCGACAGAGTCTGTTCCTGCTTTTCCAGGTTGTTCTGCCAGAGAACCGCTTCAGCCTTGTGGGGAAGGGCCACCCTTCCCCAGAACTGGCGGGTGCAAGCCTGGCCTAATAAGCACCGTTACCAGGGAGACCCGAAGCGCTAGACAGGCTTAGCCCAATGTCTCTGGGTCCACGAAAGCACATCCACAAAAAGGCCTTTAAGTTTTGTTACATCGCAAGTCTCACGATTGAGAGGGACCGTTCGGATTGTTTGTAATCGTACTATTGCCTGGCTCAAAAGCTAAGTCGAAAAGAAAAGAGGACAGGGGCTTCTTCCAGCGGCAGAGTCTGGAAAAGATGGGCAGAAATGGCACCTGGCAAGGGGAAGGAAAGGAAGGAAGAGTAGGTCCTCAGCCTTGGACGTCAGGGGGCCGTAGGGGAAAACATATTTGGTGCCCGCCACATCTTTGCGTCCTTCGGTGACACTTCTGTCCGTGTCACCAATCTTTCTGGCAAGGAAATGGAAATGAGGCCTCTCCGTATGCTGCCATGTTGGCTGCCCAGGATGTGGCCACAGCGGGGTACAGGACCAAGACCTTGGACATGGGGCTAGAGGTGAGTCCTGGTCCGCTCAGGAATGAAGATCGGGCAGATTGAGGACGTCACCCACACCCCCTCTGATAGTACCTGCAGGCAGGGAGGTTGCCATTGTCTCTGTCCGTGAACAGGACTCCTCAAATTACTGTTTTCTGTTAATAAATTTACGTTGCGTAAGATAAAAAAAATAAAATAAAATAAAAATAAAATAAGCAAAGGGAACAGGGCCTAACTTGGACTCTCTGCCATATTTCGCAGTGTCTCTTGAGCTGCAAATGGAATAATATAGATGCATCCCATTCCCTTCTTTTAGCCAGAATAATTTTTAAATAATGGTAAACTGGGGCGCCTGGGTGGCTCAGTCGGTTGGGCATCCGACTTCAGCTCAGGTCACGATCCACGGTTCATGGGTTCAGGTTTGGGTTCGGGCCCCGCATCGGGCTCTGTGCTGACGGCTCAGAGCCTGGAGCCTGCTTCGGATTCTGTGCCTCCCTCTCTCTCTACCCCTCCCCCACTCGTGCTCTGTCTCTCTCTCTCTCAAAAATCAATAAACATTAAAAAAAGAAGAAGAAGAAAGAAAGAAAGAAAGAAAGAAAGAAAGAAAGAAAGAAAGAAAGAAAAGAAAAGAAACAACAGAGTAGTGGGGAGCCTGGCTGGCTCAATCGGCTGAGCATCCCACTCTTGGTTTCAGCTCAGGTCATGATCCCAGGGGCATGAGATCAAGCCCCACATTGGGCTCTGCCACTGAGTGTGAAACCTGCTTGGGATTCTCTCTCTCCCCAGCTTGTGGACTCTCTCTGCCTCTAAAAGAAAAAAATAATTTAAAAAAAAGAAAGAAAGAACAGAGTAGATTTGCACATATGTAGGACAGGGGAGGTTTAAAATTGAAAGAAGCAAGTGGCAGAACAGTATGTCTATGATAGCACTATTAAAAATACTGTGTATGTGTATATATGCATTTACATACATATATTTATCTATAAGACCATTGAGAACAGTCTGGAAGGGTATTCACCAAGAAGGATTGAGAAGGGAGTGAATAGGGACTTTCACTTTTACTCTTTATACTTCAAAACCTTTCATTTTGACAAGTATGTGTTACTTTTGTTTTAAAATTTTTAAAGTGAAAATATAGGAAAATGGTTTATCAGAAATAATAACAGGTTCGTTTTGCGTTTGGTTCTATACTATTTTATTTGCCACTCTTAATGTGTGGAATTCTTGTCTCCCCAAGTAAATGGTCAGCTCGTTGAGGGAAGACAGACTATGATGAGGTCTGGGGTGATGAGTGTTCAGAGCTGACGGCCAAGAAAATTCTAGACGACGTCTTTGGTGCAAAAAGGTGCTTTTATTAGAGCATGGGGACAGGACCCGTGGGCAGAAAGAGCTGCACTGGGCTTGTGAAGAGTGGTTATATGCTATGGGGTTAGGGGAGGTAAAGTGAAGAGGAAGTTTCTTTTTAAAATCGATTTTTTACTGTTTATTTATTTTTAAGAGAGAGAGGGGCAGAGCACAAGTGGAGGAGGGACAGAGAAGGAGACACCCGAGACACAATCTGAAAGGCTCTAGGCTCCAAGCTATCAACACAGAGCCCAATGTGGTGCTCAAACTCACGAACCATGAGATCATGGCCTGAGCCTAAATCAGAGGCTTAACCGACGGAGCCACCCAGGCGCCCCTAAGAGGAAGTTTCTTAACGTGGTTTCCATTTGCTATGAAAGACTCACAGATTACTGGAGGTTTAGCTATTGTCAAGCTAAGGTTGTTTTTCCCTCTAGCAACGCATTAACTTTGAGACAGTGGGGAGTTCCTGGACATGAGGCTATTGATAAGATTGCCTTTTTCTTATAATTTACTAAGACATTTGTAAACTGGTAAAGACTCGGGTCCTGCAGGCCTGTGATCTCTGTCAGTTAACCGTTTGTTTTCTTTCCTTTCCTTTGTTCTTGGGCAGCCAGGAGGGCCTGAGGAATATCACACAGATCCCAAGAGGGGGGAGGGGGTCGTGCTAGCTTGCGCTTAGCCCTCAGCTTGCCTTACGGTCCCTCATCAGACTGGATCTTAAATTTCTATTTCTGTCACCGGTGCCTAGCACAGTGGTAAACACAGCAGATGCTTAGTAAACATTCTTAATATATAACAATTCCCTAGGAACGTTTATTTGCAATCTCTATTCTCTGATTGCTCCACGAGTATCAGGATGAATGTATTTCTGGCACACGGCATGAGCAAAGAAATACCTTGTCTCATGCCCTTCCCCTTACATGAAGACAGGGGCAGACCAGAAGGAACCAACTCTCCCGGAGAGGACCTGACCAAGAGGGACTTCCCATTGGTCCAGAGAAACTGCAATTTGTGAGGTTATCATGGTGAGGGAGCCCCACCAGACTGGGAGAGGATACTGGAAGAGAACAGGCTGTGACGTTCAAGAGGACAGAAATGGACATCCCAGGGAGCCCTGAATGACAGCCACAGAAGTCTAGACTTCATATTCTAGGAGATAAGAAAGTTTGTTTTGTTCTGTTGGCAAAAGAGAGGTAGGATACAAGAGGCATACGTAGGACCGGTCTGATCACCATGTGCAGGAAGGACTAGAGGGGTCTGGACGTCATTGCCATGGTTCAGGTAGAAAGAGATACACACCTGGCTAACGGCAGTTAAGGGTGAGAAAAAAATGGATGCAATTTATGGAGATTGAGGACTACCTAGACGAGGGATGAAGGAGCAAGTCAAGTTTTATTTTAGCCACTTGAAAATTTTGTCCTAGTGTGCTTTCACGTGTAGACAATGGAACCGAATTCAGGTGCGCAGGGGACATTGCTCAGAGGCTTTCATCCAGGCTTTAATCAGCGTCTCCACGCTGTCACTCTCATGCCAGTGTTAGCTGCAGAGCCCAAAATCCATTCCAAGCAGTGGAAATAGGAGTGTATTTGGTTAGCAACGTGACTTATTCCAGCAGATTGGAAAATACAAACGACCTCATTCACCTCATTAAGAGGGGCATTTCCAATAACAATTGACTTTTTAGGGGCGCCTAGGTGGCTCAGTCTGTTAAGTGTTTGACATTGGCTCAGGTCATGATCTCGTGGCTGGTGGGTTCGAGCCCCGCATCAGGCTCTGTGCTGATGGCTCGGAGCCTGGAGCCTGCTTCAGATTCTGTGTCTCCCTCTCTGTCTCTGCCCCTCCCTCGCTTGCACTCTGTCTCTCTCTCTCTCTCTCAAAAATAAACATTTTAAAAAATTACTTTTTCTGTTTAACAATTATTTATCAAAATTGGCAACATATTTATGTTGATTTAATGAAATACACATTTACTCATGATAACAATGATAACTCTAACCAGAAGAAACTTCTCAGTACTTAGAGACTCATGATCATAGGATATAAAATTTTAAAAATATTTTTATTTATATCTTTGTTGCTGAGAAGTATGATAGGGACAATCTATAAAAAAAGACTCCCCAAATAACATATATTCTCTTAGGATAAAATTAGATGAGGGAATTTCTTCATTATTGGAAAAATTAAGGAAAAAAATTAGATGAGGGAGGTGATGGAAAGACAAGTTTATGAAGAAAAAGGAACAGTTAAAAGAGAACTTTATGTATTTAAAATTTTTTAAAAAATATTTATGTATTTTTGAGAGACAGAGTGAGAATGGGGGAGGGGTAGAGAGAGGGGAAAACACAGAATCTGAAGCAGGCTCCAGGCACCGAGCTTTCAGCACAGAGCCCGATGCGGGGCTCGAACTCATGAACCTCAAGATCATGACCTGAGCCAAAGTCAGATGCTTCACGAACTGACCCACCCAGGTGCCCCAAACTTTATGTATTTTTTAAATCGTGGCTATCAAATTGCTGATATTTACGTATCACTGAATATGTAGCCAAGAGTTTTAAAAAGTAGGTATAACTACGCTAGACAGGCAGTTGAATTTCTTGCAGCCACTTAAACTTGTGAGGAAATATTTTAGGTGGAAAATCAGAATTTCTGAGGGATAACTTTGAAGACAGCACCTGACCAAACTTCGGAATCATCCTGAGCTTAGGGCCCCCTCTCGTGGTGAGATTCAGATTTGTGTTGGCTCGCAGCTCAAGAGAAGTATCTGGCAAGAGCTGAAAGTGCCAGGTTCTACAAGCCAAACCCTTCCCGGGGTGTTTTCTGGAATCATCGCTACAAAACTTGAGCCGGGTAGGATTAGTACACCTGTTCATGTTGGGCCATTGTGTCCTATCTCCACCTTGGCTCCCCTCCCCACCAAAGCAGGAAGAGATTTCATTCCCCTACCCAAGCCCAGAATAAATCGGGAGAGAAAAAGCAGGGCAGAACGGTATCCCGCACATCTCACCAAGCAGGATCCTCGATGATGGTCCGTTAACCTGCTACGTGTTTATTGAGTACCTGCTATGTGTAAGCCTGATTCTCCATGATCTACTGGGAGGCGGCCATCCACTAGTAGAATCCGCCCTCTACTTCTCTCCTTCGTTTAGTTTTATGTATTAATTTTTTAAATGTTTATTTATTTTGGGAGAGAGAGAGATAGCGCAAGTGGGGGAGGGGCAGAGAGAGAGAGAGAGAGGGGTCAGAGGATCCAAGCAGGCTCTGTGCTAACAGCCAAGAGCCCAATGTGGGGCTCAAACTCATGACCTTTGAGATCATGACCTGAGCCAAAGTTGGATGCTTAACCCATGGAGCCACCCAGGTGCCCTACTTCTCTCTTTTAAAAAAATTTAAAGAAGGGGGCACCTGGGTGGTCTGTGGGTCAAGCATCCAACTTCAGCTCAGGTCATGATCTCAAGGCTCGGGAGTTCAAGCCCCATGTCAGACTCTGTGCTGACATCTCAGAGCCCGGAGCCTGCTTCAAATTCTGTGTCTCCCTCTCTATCTGCCCCGCCCCTGCTCATGCTCTGTCTGCCTGTCTGTCTCTCTCTCTCAAAATAAACATTAAACATTTTTCACTTAAAATGTACTCCATTGAATTATTGTTATTAAACACCAGCAATAACAACCAACCACAGGATTTTCCCAAAAAGTATTCAGAGGACCCACAAACATTTAAAAAGATGTTCAACCCACCCAGTAACTAAAGAAACACAAATTAACCATGTTAAGAAATGATTGGCTTGCTGTTAGACTGGCATTTGTTTGATAATATCTAAGCCGAGAAGAGTGGGGACATCTGAGAAATACACACCTCTTCATACTCTGTTCATGAAACTGTAAGTCCGAACAACAATTTGAGAGAAAATGAAGAATATTAAGGTTTTTTTTCTCTAAGTTTCTGCTTCTTCACCCATTAATTCCCCCTTTTAATAACTATCGCTAGGGGGCGCCTGGGTGGCTCAGGTGGTTAAGTGTTCGATTTGGCTCAGGTCATGATGTCACCGCTGGTGAGTTGGAGCCCCGCATCTGGCTCTGTGCTGACAGCTCGGAGCCTGGAGCCTCCTTCGGATTCTGTGTCTCCCTTTCTCTCTGCACCTCCCCAGCTCGTGTTCTGTCTCCGTCTCTTTCTCTCAAAAATAAATAAAAGTGTTAAACAAAATTGAAAAAAAAAACCAAAACACAACAACTATCACTAAGACCCAGGCCCCAGCCCGCTACTGAAATTGTCAGGAATTTTGGAAGATTTTGACTACATGTCCCTACCCGCTCCCATTTTTATGTTTTATTTTGTGTAAGATTTTATTTTTAAGTAATCTCTACCCCCAAAGTGGGGCTCGAACTCAATCCTGAGATCAAGAGTTGCAGGCTCCATTGACTGAGACAAATAAGTGCCCCCCGAAACAATAGACTCTCGGGGTTCTGTTCCCGACACACTTACCTGTGCCAAGAGTGGGGAGAAGGACAGATGCCTGACTCAGCCACTAGGGCCCGTGGGGTTTTTTTTTTTTCAATGTTTTGTTTTTTTTTTTTTAATTTATTTTTGGGACAGAGAGAGACAGAGCATGAACGGGGGAGGGGCAGAGAGAGAGGGAGACACAGAATCGGAAACAGGCTCCAGGCTCAGAGCCATCAGCCCAGAGCCCGACGCGGGGCTCGAACTCACGGACCGCGAGATCGTGACCTGGCTGAAGTCGGACGCTTAACCGACTGCGCCACCCAGGCGCCCCGGGCCCGTGGGGTTTTTAGCTCCACTTGTCTCTCCATCTCTGCCCTCCTACCCCATCTCACACACACACACACACACACACACACACACACACACCATGAAGGATAGAAAGAACACTGAGATTGAAGATGATACCGTGTGGCCTTGCCCTCAGGGTCTCAAGGATATGCCCTATTACGGGCCTCATTTCCCCACCCTGTACCCAGGGGTTAGACTGGATGACCTCTCTGAGTTCCCTCGACTTTAATCCTAGCCCTGTCCTCAAGAAGCTTATAATCTAATAACGGAGGCAAGAGGACTCTCTTACTTCATGCAACTGACATTTATTGAATGCTGCTACAAGTTCAAGTTCACACATATGAATAAAATGACCCCTTCCCTCTAGGAGTTTACAATCCAAAGTAGGAAGTGACCGTTGCTGTGAAGGAGATCGAGAATTCTCTGCACACCCCAGGAAAAGGAGACACATTTGTGTGAAGCTAGAAAGAAATTTTAGTTGAATAAAAATAGACAGTGGCGTGGGCTAGGTACCCAATGAACATACAGATAAAAAAGTGCCTTTGACATAATAAGAAATATATATTTGGTCTCTGCCCCACTTCCTGGTAGACACCTTCCAAAACCTTGGAATCTCTGAAGTGACAAGTGCCTTTTTGTATGTGAAGGAGATGGCTGGGGCTGGGGGGTTCCAGGATGAACCTCGGGATGGAGTCTGGTTGCCAAGGGAACCAACCTCCTGATTAGAGGGCTGGCCCTTCAGCCACACATAACACACACACACACACACACACACACACCCTCCAGGAGGGACGGGAGAGGGGCTGGAAGTTGAGTTAATCACTAATGGCCAATGCTTTCATCAATGGAGCCTATGACATGAGGCCTCCATTAACAACAACAACAACAACAACCCAACTGAAGGGGTTCATAGAGCCTCTGAGTTACTGAGCATGTGGAGGTGCTGGGGAGTTAGTTTCTTTAGTTGTCTGGAGAGGGCGTGGAAGCCCAGTTCCCCTTCCCTGTAGCCCCACCCATCTCTTCAATCTGGCTGTTCTGAGTTCACCCCTTTTTATTTGTTTTTTTTTTTTTTATTAAAAAAAAATTTTTTTTACATTTATTTATTTTTGAGAGACAGCGTGAGCAGGGGAGGGGCAGAGAGAGAGAGAGAGAAAGTGAGACACATAATCAGAAGCAGGCTCCAGGCTCTGAGCTGTCAGCACAGAGCCCAATGCAGGGCTTGAGCCCACGAACCGTGAGATCGTGACCTGAGCTGAAGTCAGAAGCTCAACCGACTGAGCCACCCAGGTGCCCCTCACCCCTTTTTAATAAACTGGTAATCTGGTAAGTACACTCTTTTCCTGACTTCTCTCACTCAAGTTATCCAACCTGAGGAAAGGGTGGTAGGAACCTCTGATTTAAAGCCAGTCAGTCTCAAACAGGTGGCAACCTCGAGTGGGGCTGATGCGTGCAGTAGGGTGGGCGCAGTCCCGTGGGACGGAGCCCTTCACCCGTGGGAGGTGATGCTCCATCCAGGGAGATAGGGTCCGCGTTGGACTGAACTGTAGGACACCCGCTTGGTGTGGCAGAGAACTGGAGAATTGCTTGGTGTGGACAACCCACACCTCTGGTTTCAGAAGTGTTGCATGTAGAGTATAGAAAACCCAGCATCTCCCCCCTTTAGCGCCGCAGCAATTTACCGAGAGGCCAAGTTATCAGTTTAGTTAAAGTATTCAAAGGAAGCTGAGATCTGACATGGGTCTTGATGAGCAACGCTTATAAAAACAGCTTGGAAGTTTTTCCCATGGGCAAGGGCAGATCCAGTCTGGGGGGCCCTGAAACTAATGTAACTTGGGAAGGCCCTTTATGCAAAAAAAAAAAAAAATTATTACAAATACGATATTAGGAATGAAAGTACTTACTCAGAATGAAAAAAAAATAATGTTACAAATTTTTAATTTTTTTTTTTACATTTTACTTATTTTTGAGAGAGAGAGACAGAGCACAAGTAGGGGAGAGGCAGTGAGAGAGGGAGACACAGAATCCGAAGCAGGCTCCAGGCTCCGAGCTGTCAGCACAGAGCCCATCGCCGGGCTCGAACCCACAAACCGTGAGATCATGACCTGAGCCGAAGTCGGACGCTCAACCGACTAAGCCACGCAGGGCCCCCTAACATTACAAATTTTTAGAAGTTGAAAGATACCACAAGACATCATAAAATCCAGAAAACGAAAACCTCTTTATTAACCATCTACACCTAAGATTTTTTCTTAACCGTTTTTGGCTAGAAGTCCTTCGGCTAACTCTTCAAATGAAGACACTCTTACCAGAGAAATTGGATTGCATTTCAGCTCCTGACACCCCTTCGCGGTCCGGTTTCTGATAATTGGGGCGGGGGGGGGGGGGGGGGGCGGTCCTGGAAATATTTTGTTCGCCAACTGTTGGGTGTTAACCTTTGTCAGGAGAGGGCGCTAGAGGGCCGCTGGAGGAGAAGGGTTTCTCTCCTGGTTCCCGCAGCACGTGAGGCTCCTCCCGCGACTAGCAGCTTCCGAAGTGTCTGGGTGTCTGCGTTCCAACAGCCTCTGTGGTGTGTGCAGCACCCAGCTCTAAAATTTCCCCGCAGCCAGGAGCTTCCCTTGGCGTCCCCGGGGGGGCCAGCTTCGCCTGGTGGCGGGGGTGGGGGTTGTAGCCCGCGATCAGCGTCCCCTGGCGTCCTCTCCGGTGGCTTTGGGGCGAGTTCTGAGATAGGACGCCTCCCTGTGGAGGGCCCTCTGGCCCCCCAGGGCAGCGGATCTCCAGCAAGTGTGCCCAACCTGGCACCTCAGTGACTTCTCTGCCGGGCAGCGAGCCACGCTGTCTCCAATCAAGGCCTGGATCTCAGCCCTGCAGAGGGACGTCTTCGTGGGTGCTTCGTCTCACCCTGGGTGATGGACACTCGCGGGGTGTCCCCAGCCTGCGTTCTTCAAGAACCCTCTTTACTTCTTTTTCTTCTTTTTTAAAAATATGTATTTATTTTTGAGAGAGAGCGAGAGAGAGAGAGATCCAAAGCAGGCTCCAGGCTCCAAGCTGTCGGCACAGAGCCCAATATGGGACTGGAACTCAGGAACCAGGAGATCATGACCTGAGCTGCAGTCAGACGCTTAACTGACTGAGCCACCCAGGCGCCCCAAGAACCCTTTTTATTTCTTTCTAGCCAATCCCTTATTACTCCAACCCCATGTTAAAATTAATTCTTTATGTTAAATTTCCCTTGAGCAAGTTGCTGTGCGGTTTCTGTCTCCTGATTGGACCCTTAGCAATACAACTTTGCAGTGCATTGCTGATAGTAATTATTATAAATTTTAAGGATTTTTTTTTTCCACATTCGAGGAAATCTCTATCAAGTTTCACATATGAGTTTTAAGGTTTCAGTGCATTTCAAGTTATTTTTTGCTCAGGGACTAATCTGTTTTGTTGTTATTTTTTAATGCTTATTTATTTAATTTGAGAGAGAGAGAGAGAGAGAAAGAGAGAGAGAATACGGCCACAAGTAGGGAGAGGAGTAGAGAGACGGAGAGAAAGAATCCCAAGCAGGTTCCTTGCTGTCAGCCAGAAGGTGCTCAGGGATTAATCTTAGAATTAAAATTTTGAATTGGGGCACCTGGGTGGTTCAGTCGGTTGGGTGTCCGACTCCTGATCTTGGCTTAGGTCATGATCTCATGGTTTGTGAGTTTGAGCCCCACTTCGGGGCTCTGTCAGTGCAGAGCCTATGTCGGATTGTGTCTCTCCCTCCCTCTGCCCCTCCCCTCCTCTCTCTTTCTCTCTCAAAAATAATAAACAAACAAACAAGCAAATTAGGGGCCCCTGGGTGGCTCAGTCGGTTGAGCGTCCGACTTCGGCTCAGGTCATGATCTCACGGTTTGTGGGTTCGAGCCCTGCGACAGACTCTGTGCTGACAGCTCGGAGCCTGGAGCCTGCTTCGGATTCTGTGTCTCCCTCTCTCTCTGTTCCTCCCCTGCTCATTCCGTTTCTCAGAAATAAATAAACGTTAAAAACAAAATAAAATAAAAAATAAACTAAAAAAAAAACCTTTGAATTAATGACATTTATTAATCAGGGCGTCATGGACAGCCTCCTTGAAGTGGTGCTGTTTGAGTTTTATCTTTGTCAATGTCAGCATTTCTTGTCAAATTAGCAAAGAAGTTACATCCTTTTTCCAGTGTGTGTGTTCATGTGATTCATTAACTGGATTATCAAACAATCCCCAAACCTATTCATAGCTTCTATTCAAAATTTATCCCTTCGCCTGGGTCCATTATTGCTTTTTTTGTGATCTGAAAGTGTTTTGTTACAATCTGCTTCTCAATGTCAGAATAATTTACATAGACTTTATCTCATTTTTATCGCTTTTGTTTCAGGTTCCACCGATTTTAAGTTGAATTTAAAGATGACAGAAGAAGGTATCCTTTATATGCATCCAAACTCCGGAGTCTGTAATTGCTCGCTCACTTTATTAAAATGTTCCACAACAGTTTTTGAAATTGCAGTTAAAATGTTATCGCAGATGCCATTCCCATCAAAAAAGGGGAGAAACGTATACCACATTTAATTGTAGATTCTGCTGGAGGAGCCCAGAGAGGGCACACTCCGACATCGTTTCCGGGGACACGTCAGAACTGACTTTTCTCTGGGTCCCAGGACCAAGCAGACGTCTCTTGGATTCAGTAACCCCTCAGCATCTAAAGTTCTTCATCTACCTTAATATGTTTTTTATTCATACATCTAGGGAACCCCTTTTATGGGGCAAAAATCCCCCCGACTCTCAAAGCAGAAAATACCAGACACTCATCATCCCAGCTTCCCTGGCAGCCGCAGGGCACACACACAGAGATCTAATGCCAGTTCGCTGTACCCTCCCGGGCCTCGGTGGGGAAGCTAGTGACCGAGGGTCGGAAGGGCCGTGTGGACCCTTCCAGCCCCAAGTACAGCCACATCCGCTTTCCAGAGCCGGCTTCAGGAGCAGAGCCGCCTGCGGGGAACAGGTAACGCCGTGTGACTTCCGAGGCAAGATCATTCAAATGCCGGGGACTTGTACTGTGCTCTCCTGGGAGCTAGCCCGAGCCAGCTTGCGCAGAGCGACCAGATGAAGAGACCATGTGTAGGAGTTCTGGCTGACAGCCAGTCTCAGCTGTTAGACCTTATGTGAGCAAGGAAGCTTCCAGATGATTCCAGATGACTGGGCTGCCAAGTCGTCCAGCCTTCCAGTCGTCCTGGCTGAGGAGCAGAGACTACTTGCCTCTCTCTGCCTTGTCTGAGTTCCTGACTCCCAGGACCCAGGACACGTACCAAAGTGATCACTTTCTGTCACTAAGTTTGATGGGGTTGGTTTTGCAACAATCAGAACAGAAGAGAACTTGCAGAGGCCAGGGGCAGATAAGGTAACAACTGCTCCCAAAGTAGGCACAACAGAACCTCGACCCTCCTGGGCCTGAAGGAGGAAAATCTATCCATCTATCTGCCTATCTGTCTGTCTATTTATCTATCTAGTAGGCTCCATGCCCAACGTGGGGCTTGAACTCATCACCCTGAGATTAAGAGCCCCATGCTCTACCAACCGAGCCAGCCAGGCACCCCGGGAAGAAAATCTTATTAGTAGAGCCCAGTGGGGTGGGGGAGGGGCCTCCCTGTAGAAACAGTTGTCCTGAGGCACCCAGATGAGTCCCCCTCTGAGCTCCCTCTGGGGGTACAGCCTTCGGGGCCAGCCCCTGAGACACAGAGCAGGACCAGAAAGGATGGGGGATGAATCTGGGGGCGGGGTGGGGACCCGAGGGGGGACACCTGCCGGGTGTGGAGTTGAGAAGTGTGACCCATGTGAAACCCCCCACGGAGGACTGAGATGCTGGACGGCAGGTGCCCCCCCAGCAGGGCTGTACCAGTGCATGAGGACCTGCATTTATGGACACTCCGTGGAAAAGACCCGTGGGCACAGAGCTCAGCGACAACCCCTTTGTGCCCCTCTTTGCTCTCAGAGCCTGGGCACAGCCCTCGCCGGGGGAACTGTCAAGCCGCAGCCTCCAGACAGGAGGCTGGAGGGCTTTCTGGCTGCTCTGATGGCGGCTGAGCCCACACATCTTGGAAGGAGGTGCACGGAATACTAAAAAATTTAAGTGCTGCAATCAGGGCCTAAAGTAACGGAGCTGGAATTATTGAGGGAAATTTACAAGTTAAATCACCTAAAAGGCTGCACATGCAAATGACGCTAAATTAGCAAGAACTTGGGGGGCACGAGAATGACTCATCCTTTCTCAAAAGGAAAGTGGTCAGAGAGCACATCACAAACCGGGAAGGACGGGGACTGAGACCATCATTCCCCAGGCGGCGTCCGCGCGCTACAGGGTGCTTGGCACGCGGCGCCCCAAACGCCAGAAGCTCCCCAGTTCTCGTGGCGCCCAAAAATATCCTGTGCGCGTGAGCGTGCCCCTGGGACCTGCGATTGGGAAGCATGAAGAACCCGTCTCGCAGGTGGGAGCCTGAGTGGTGGCAGCTCTCGCCGCGGCTACGTGACAGAACTGGATGGACCCGCGAGCTTCCCAGGCCCTGGGCCAGACGCCCTCTTCCCCTCGCTGCAGCTCCACGGGCCGGCGGTTTGTGTCGGGGCCTCAGCCGAGCTGGTCCCTCGGTACCTCTCCTGATGCCCTTGTGCGGGAGGGCCCGATGGTGTCCGGAGGCCGGCCGAGGGCTTCAGTCCCACCAGCAAGGGGTCCGAGACCCCGGTCTTGCTGACATCACCACCACCCTCTGATGGCCAGGCTGGGAAACAGCCACGGCAGGTGGCAGACAGACAGACAGACTGGCCTGGCAGGCAGGAGGCAGAAACCAGCAGATGCTTTGGGCAACGCATTAGTTTCCTGGGGCCACCTTTTTTTTTTTTTTTTTTTTTTTTTTTAATGCTCATTCATTTTTGAGACAGAGACAGAGCATGAGTGCGGGAGGGGCAGAGAGAGAGGGAGACACAGAATCCGAAGCAGGCTCCAGGCTCCGAGCGGTCAGCACAGAGCCCGATGCGGGGCTCGAACCCACGAACTGTGAGCTCACGACCTGAGCTGAAGTTGGATGCTTAACCAACTGAGCCACCCAGGCGCCCCACCTAAACGTGGACCACGAACCTAGTGGCCTAAACAGCAGAGATCTATTGTCTCCTGCTTCTGGAGGCCAGAAATCTGAGCTCCAGGCATCAGCACAGCCGTGCTCCCTCGAAAGCTGCTAGGGGAGGATGTGTTCCAGGGCTGTGTCCCGGCATCTAGTCGTCCCTGGGCTCGGGGCCTCAAATTCTGTCTTCAATGTGGTGTTCTCCCTGTGTGTCTGTCTTTCCCCCTTTCTATTACGGCACCCGCCATTGGATTGGAGCTCACCCTAATGACCTCATCCCAACTTAATCATCTGCAGAAACCTTTTTCCAAATAAGGTCACACTCACAAGTCCTGGGGGTGAGGACTTCGCGGTCTTTGGGGAACACAATTCAACCTATGACAGACGTCAACTCACAAGTGTATTGGGCAAGTTCTCTGTAAAAGGCACCGTGCCGGCCACTGAAGGGACGTGGCCCCAGCCCTTAAGGAGCTGCCCACCCCCCTGCCCGGAGGGTAAGCACCGCCACATCTCGCTTACCAGCAACCTCAATGCAAAACCAAGTGCCTGAGTCATTTCTCAACTGAATTCATATTTTATTTGGCTCCAGTTCCCTCTGGGGTCCGGCTGCCTGCCAATGCTGCTCTAGGGCTCTCGGGCAGGGAGGCACCCCGAGGACCTTGACCCGGGGAATACGATAGTGAATGTGCAGAGCAGTAAGGATATTGAAACACATGCAGAACGGACATCATTGTCCTTGGTGCTTACGTGAACTTAAATGCAGATCCTAAATCCAACAGCAAACTCCGCCCTGGCCCCTCCTCCACACCCCCACCCCCCGCAGGACACCCTGTGATTCCCCCAGGGCTGAACAGCTGAGTGTAGCCTTCAGATGAAAAGCTGCCTCTCCTGATGTGAGCACAGGCGGGGGTGGGAAGGAGCCCTGGATGGGGGGGGAGGCAGGCAGAGATCTGGGTTCTAAACCCAGTTCTGTCACCAACAAGCAGCATGACCTTGGGCAAATCCTGAACCCTGTGTGGCCTCTGCTCAGTGGCTAGGAGGCTCTAAGATCCCTCCCAGTGCCAAGATTCCAACTCCAGGGAGAGGGCAGGAGGGTCGTGGAGAATCCTCCCAAGGAGACTTACAAGATGCAGGACCCACTCGCCTTCAGTTCCCAAGGGGAAATTTTACCTGCTTATCGGGCCTCAGCTGCCCAGGGCCTCTGGGCGTGATTGGGCTCAGGTTGAACACAGCGAGGGCATTGTTTTCTCTGTGGGAAGTTTCAGATAAGGAGCGGGGCTCCACTAAGCCAGATCAGGACTCGGGTCCCACCTCACCTTATCTTGAGGCTCCAGCCAGCCCGGTCTCCACCCCCCACCCCCCCACCCCCCGCCCAGGGGTTCATTACAAGCTCAATATTTCCCTCCCGTGGAACATCTAGCCCTCCTCTCTGCCCCCCCATCCCTTACAAACCAACTCAAGTTCCACCTCTTCCATGAAGCCTTCCCGGATACAACTCTATGTGGCAAATCAGTATCAGTTCTTCATCTCAGTCATAGAACATGTCGCCTGGATCGTATATTGAGGTCCAAATAACTTCTATGTTGCACTTAAATGCAGCTTCAAATATGCAAACCAAGAGATGTCACCAGCACATTGCCTTGCATTGAGTCTCTTGTCATGCGTCACACTGAGTGGTCCCTAGGACTTTTCAATCTGTAGACTTACAATACTCAGTTCTGGAAAAAATTTGTGTATTTTTACGAATTAGGAAGGAAGTTAACCTTCCTATTATGTTCTTTGTTCCTTACTTCCAAAACTTCAATTTGAACATCCTGGATTTGTTTTCTCTCTCTCTCTCTCTTTTTTTTTTTCTCTCCAAAATTCCCAGAACTGGAGGTCATGAAATACATATCAAAAGGACACTTCAAATCCCTGTACATTGTCAAAGTAGATCCACTCCAAAGCACATCATCATGAATTTTCAGGATACCGATGATAAAGAGAAGACTCTAAAAACTTTCAGAAAGGGGCAACATTTAATAAGACGGATCACGGATCAGAATGGCCTCAGACTTCTCATTAATAACACTAGATGGTAGCAGTGCCTTCAAAACTCTGAGGGACAGGGGTTCCCAAGCAACAGTTATATACCCAGTGAAGCCGCTAAAACATTAGGGCAAAATGGGCGTGTTTAGATACGCACGGTCTCAAGCGTTCACCCCTTAAGCATCCTTTCTCAGGAAGCTGCTGGAAGGGAGACTCGATCAAAACAGGAGAACGAAGCAAGAAATGAGAAGGAAAGGGAGCCAAGAAATGGGCTTCTGCCCAAGAGAGAGTCTGTGGAGGGCACCTCCAGGATGCCCCTGCCCTGCTCGGGGGGGGGGGGGGGGGGGGGGGGGGGGGGGGGGGGGGGGGGGGGGGGGGGGGGGGGGGGGGGGGGGGGGGGGGGGGGGGGGGTTGGGCAGCAGATATCAGTCCCCCTACATGGGAGAGGCCAGAGGGCCCTGGGGAAGAGTTTTTCCCAGACGCCGAAATTAATAGGATATCTAACATATCTGAATCTACACAACTTGCAAACCGGGAAGAATTGGGGGATAAAACAGTAACGAGTACATAGAGAGCTCGGAAAAAGCAAATGCAAGGCAATCGCGAAATCCAGAGAAAACGAAAAGTTACAGCAGAAGGAAAAATTAATCATGGCTCATCCGTGAATAGTAGTTAACTGTTACCCGAAACTCCGAAAATTACTCTAACCCAGAAGAAGTCACAACTGGGAGGATGAAGGGCCAGAAAGTCTAGGACGCCAAGGGTGGAGAGACCGGAAGTGGAGGGGTGAAGGGTGAGGGAGACCGGAAGTATAAGGGGGTGGAAAGTGATGAGATGATGGGTGCTGTGTGTGTGTGTGTGTGTGTGTGTGTGTGTGTAGGAGACCAGAAGTGGAGGGGTGAAGGGTGAAGAGTGAAGGAGACCGGAAGCATAAGGGGGTGGAAGGTGAGAGGTGAAGGAGACCGGAAGTAAAGGGGGTGAAGAGTGAAAAATGTAGAAGAGCCAACTTGTCACGGGCTATCCTCAGTTGCAAACACCCAGAGTGGAAAAAGCTAGAAATATAAGCCTGTTCTTTGGTGATAGGGAGGTAAGTAACCAAAGAATCAGCTAGAAGAGTTGAGCGCTCCCACTGTGGAGAGCAGGAAGTAGGGAGGGGGGAAATGCTCTTGTAAGTATTTGCCTTTAAACTGTGACGTTTCGGTACAAACCACAGAAAGGGAGACCCCGAGGAGTCGACTGGATGTGCCGTGTGCGGCGGCCGGGCCTACTCGCCACCCTCGGGAGGGCCCCCAGCGAGCGTGGAGGACGGAACCCCCGCAATCACCGGTCAGTCTCGTCATTCACACCCCAGGACTGCTGTGGCTCGGGGAGTGGGGAGTGAGGGGCAGAGGTGGGCCCTGGGAGGCCAAGGTTGGGCTGGGGTGCCGAGGGGCCTTCCGGGTGTCAGGGCAGCACCGGGTGGGCCCGCGCGTTCCGTGCTGTGGGGTCCGGCTCGGGTTTGGAGAGCCCCCAGCGCCCGGTGCCCCCGGGGCCCAGGGAACCTCAGAGGCTGTCGGTCCCGCGACGGCCGCCAGGTGGCGCCAGAGCCCGCGCCAGCTCGCAGCCTCCGAGCCCGGCCTCCCGGGCGCCCAGGCCAAAGCCGGCGGGTGGGGGGGGGGGCCTGGGTCTCCGGGTGTGCGTCTCCCTCACCCCCACCCCCACCTCGGCATCTCTGGGGGAGATTTTTTTCCCAGCGGAAAATTTTAAATACCTGCAAAAACAGACCGAACGGTATTACGAAAAGCTGATTCAGTTTCTCTTAACTCCTCCGCCCGTGTCCCCACCACCCTGTTTGTTTCTAAAAGCGAATCTCAGACATCCCATCATTTCATCTGTAAATATCTCAGCTGGCAACTCTAGCAAAAAGGACGCAAAACAGATCATAGTCGCATCATTGCCACAAACGTTGAACAAACGGAAGGCCTGGGTCAGGAATGCGGGGAATGGGGAAGGGGGCAGGCATCTTCAGGATCAGGTAGGGAGCCAGGAGCTCCAGACGTGACACGGGGTGGCGTGTTTGCGGGAGAGGAAGCCCCCCTCCCCGGTGCTCACCGCGGACTCCTGCAGCGCTGGGTCAGATGGACGATGTGAGGAGCAGGCTGGGGGGCCCTGGTCCTGCCCACCCCTCCCCACCCCTGGACACTCTCTTCTGCCACCAGACATTTTCAGTTCAGCTGGACAGTGAGGGGAATGCGAAGGAGAACTAGGAATGCGGATCGCCAGTCCCTTCCGGGGCTTTTCTGTCTCATCCCATAAATTCCGTGCTTTTCTTTCTTTTTTTTTTTTTTTTTTACCTTTATTTATGTTGAGACAGAGAGCCCGCCAGCGGGGGAGGGGCAGAGAGGGAGAAAGAGAACCCCAAGCAGGCTCACTCTGGCTGCCAGCCCAGAGCCCGACGTGGGGCTTGCTTGAACCCACGAATCCTGAGATTATCATGACCTGAGCCGAAATCGAGTCGGACGCTGAGCCAACCGAGCCACCCAGGCGCCCCAATTCAGTGCTGTTCTTAAGGCTTAAATCCTGGGCGCCTCTCTCTACTCAGCTGGTCCAATGTGCCTGAAGGACCGCCCAGCCCATCTCTCCTACCCCTCCTGACTCCCTCCTGGAGCTGATCCTCCCCTGGACTGACTGAAGCCGAGGACCTGGGCCACTCTGCTCCTCCCTTATGTCTTTTTACATCTCTGCATTTTATGGCCAGCTACTCCCAGGAGCAGGGGGCGGGGGGGGGGGGTAGGAGGTGTGTGTGGGGGGGTGACAGCAAGCACATAAGGCCCGTTGTCAAGCCTTGAATTTCCCCTGATCTCCAGCAGAACCGCTGCATGGAGCTCTAAGGTGGGCTGGGGGTCACGGACCCAGGCTGAGGCCTAGCTCTGCCCGACAAGCTGGCTGACCTTGAACAGGCTCCTTCACCTTGCCCGGGTGCAGGGCGGAGACGGGGGTACCAATAGTAGTTCTGAAGCTCCGAGTGACAATCTTCAGTGCTGAACTCAGTGCACGGCCCTCGGCGACGTTCTCATTAAATTGGCCGCTCCCCGAGCCCCTTCTCCGACTGGCCGCTGGTTCCGGGATCTTTCTGCTCATTCATTCCTCCCTCTCGACAAGCGTGTGTTGAGCACCTACTGTGTGCTAAGCGCTAGGGATGCTGCGGTGAGCAAAACGGAGCTGATGCCTGCCCCCGCCCAGCGCTGGGTTTGAGAAGACACAGTCCAGCAGGGGCCACGCAGGTCGCGAGCGGGCAGTGCAGGTTGGGGGGGGCGGCGGTACGGCCTTCTGGAGGAGCAGGGCTTTCCCAGGTGAGATGTGCTGGCGGGTGGCCCCGAGGTGGGCTCACCTGACCTGTTCAGGCTAACCTGGGGAAGGCCCGGGCTCTCTCCTGACCACCCCCCCAGGCCCCGCCCCCCCAGGGGAAAGGGTGTCCCTGCTGGTTCCCTGACACCGTGCCCAGCATGGACCCCTCTCTCTCCTTGGTGTCCTGCTGCTCTCTTCTCCCAGCTCAGATGGTGGAAAACGGGGCCCCGGAAGCTTGAGGAAGCTCGTTGCAGCCCAGCCCCCCGGGGAGACACTGAGTCCATCAGAATTCCCGTCTGCCACCCTCGACTGGTCATCGGTGGCCCGTCGGGCCACGGGGCCCCCCTGCAACCGTAAGGACGCAGGGAGAGGTGGGCGAGTGCGGAGGGCCTGGCTCCCCGGTGCTCCTCTGAGCAGGACTTTCTCTTCCCCCACCCAAGGGGGCCCGCTGCGCTTTTCGTAGATAAGGAAAATCGAGGCACGGGGAGGTGGGTTCGTTTCCTGCGGCTGCCGTCACATGTCCCCACAAGCTTAGCAGTTGAGAAGCAGAGACGTGTTCTCTCTCCGAGGCTGACGTCAGGATGGCAGGGCCGTGCTCCCGCCGGAGGCTCCAGGGGCGAGGCTCCTCCGTGCCTCTTGTAGCTTCTGGCGGCTGCCGGCTCTCCTTGGCTCGTGGTCACGGTCACTCCAGTCTGCAAGGCCGGCATCTACATGTCCGTCTCAGCTCCACCTTCGTGGTGCCTTCTGCCCTGGGTGTGCCTCAGGTCCCCACCCCCCCCCCCCACCCCGCCTCTCTCTTCTGAGGACATTTGTGATTACATTTGGGGCCGCCAGATATAACCCGGGACAGGCTCTCCATTGTCGGGATCCTTAATTTAGTCCCAACAGCAAAGGCCCTTTTCCAAATAAGGTAACATTTGCAGTTGACACTCGTTAGGACCTGGTGTTCTTTGGGAGCCTCTGTCAGTCCCCGATGGGGAGTCCGTAACTTGCTCAATGTCACACAGCGGATTAAGTGGCGAAGCTAAACCCCAGTCTGCCAGCCAGACTGAAAACCCCCTGCTCTTAATACATTCTTATTCCCTTGTGCCCCGGAAGCTTCTTTGGTTTCTTCTTTTTCAATGTTTATTTGTTTTTGAGAGAGAGAGAGAGAGAGAATGCGTGCTAGTGGGGGCAGGGCAGAGAGTGAGGGGACCGAGGATCTGAAGCGCGCTCCTTTGCTGACAGCAGCTAGCCCCATGGCAGGGGGGGGGGATGGGGAGGGGGGCCTTGAACTCATGACCTCAGGAGCCGTGAGATTGTGACCTGAGCCGAAGTTGGATGCTCAACCGACTGAGCCACCCAGGCGCCCCGTGCTCCAGAAGTTTCTATTCAGAGGCCACCCTCAGAACAATGTGTTCCCTCCTCAGCCCTGGTCGCCGACCGGTCACGTGGGTTCAGGGATACCGTCAAAGCTTGCCTGCATTAAGGCATTTCCTCTCCTGGCCTTTCCCAGCCCAAGTCCGTAACCCTGCTGAGAGCTCAGGGCACTCGCAGGGACAATCTGTGGAGCAGTGGAGGCCGTCATCCCGTTCATTCAGTCATTCCTTCGCGCCACAGGTATTTGGCATCACCTGTCAGGAGTGCCGGGATCGGGAAACATCCTGGCTGACCCACGGTGGGCAGGGCTGGGGAAACCACAGTGGAGTTTGGGGAGAGCGGAGCCTGAGGACGCTGAGGACCGCGTCTTCTCTTGTATCTCCAAAACCAGAACCAGAAAGGGGGAGCCACGTAAAATCAAGCGCTGAATTAATGAAACTCACGTTGATCGTCAGTTGCTGTTACTGTTAGCAAAAGAGATAACCGGTGTGTTATCTCCTGATGGAAGAACGCGGCATGGCCTCCCCGTGGTGCAACCAGCAAGATCCGGGCTGGGAGGGGCGCCTGGGGGGCCCAGTCGGTTAAGCATCGAACCTCGGGCTCAGGTCAGGATCTCATGAGCCCCGCGTCGGGCTCTGTGCCGACAGCTCGGAGCCCGGAGCCTGCTTCGGATTCTCTGTCTCCCTCGCTCTCTGCCCCTCCCCCACTCATGCTCTGCCTCTTTTCTCTCTCAAAAATAAACATGAAAAAACTGAAAAAGAGAGAGAGAGAGAGAGAGAGAGAGAAAGACCCAGGCTGGGAGACACCCTACAGGGCAAATGACCCAGTTCCTTCACAGGTGCGTGTGCTCGTGCATGCACATACACAAACACACACTGAGTCAAGAAACCTACGGGGTAAAAGAAGCCTGAAAGACGTACCCAGCAATTTCAACACATGAACTTATTTGAATCCTGATTCAGGGGCATCTGGGTGGCTCGGTCGATGAAGCGTCCAGCTTTGGCTCAGGTCATGATCTCACGGTTCATGGGTTCGAGTCCCGTATCAGGCTCTCTGCTCTCAGCCCAGAACCTGCTCCATATCCTCTGTCCCCCTCTCTGCCCCTCCCCTGCTGGCTCTCTCTCTCTCTCTCAAAAATGGATAAACTTAAAAAAAAATACTTTGAATCCTGATCCAAACAAGCAAGATATTTTTAAAATGACATTTGTCGGGGCGCCTGGGTGGCGCAGTCGGTTAAGCATCCGACTTCAGCCAGGTCACGATCTCGCGGTCCGTGGGTTTGAGCCCCGCATCGGGCTCTGGGCTGATGGCTCAGAGCCTGGAGCCTGTTTCCGATTCTGTGTCTCCCTCTCTCTCTGCCCCACCCCCGTTCATGCTCTGTCTCTCTGTCCCAAAAATAAATAAAAAACGTTGAAAAAAAAATTAAAAAATAAATAAATAAATAAAATAAATAAATAAATAAATAAAATAAAATGACATTTGTCAATTAGATATTTAAATACTGAGTATTTGCTGAAATTAAGAAAGTGTTAATTTTTTAGGTGTGATGATGGTATTAAGGTTTTATATTTTAAAAACTTTTATTTTATATTTATATATTCTATTTGTGTAATAAATACATTTATATATTTTATGTACTAGGTGCATTTAAATACATTTATATAAAATATTTTAATTTTTATTAAATGTTTTATGTGTCTATATCTTCATGTTTTATATTTTTATATTATTTTTAAATATTTAAAATATTTTGTATTTTTATAATTTTAGTTTTTAAAACTTTTAATGTTTTATAAAATAGATGTTTAAGGTTTTTCATAAAATCTTTATATACTGGGGCGCCTGGGTGGCTCAGTCGGTTGAGCATCCAACTTCAGCTCAGGTCATGATCTCGCAGCTCATGAGTTCAGGCCCTGGGTCAGGCTCTATGCTGACAGCTCAGAGCCCGGAGCCTGCTTCAGATCCTGTGTCTCCCTTTCTGTCTTCACCTCCCCTGCTTGCACTGTCTCTCTCTTTCTTTCTCTCTGTCAAAAATAAAATTAAAATAAAATAAAATCTTTATATATTAAGTTAAAAACATTTTTTAAATTATTTTTAAATTACATATTAAATTAAAAGACAAACCTACTTTTTAGAGCTACGCACTGAAACATTTACTGATGAAATAATATGAAGTCAACGATTTTCTTTAAGAAAATATAAGGAGGGGCTCCTGGCTGGCTCAGCCGGTGAAGCATGTGACTCTTGATCTTGGGTAGTAAGTTCGAGCCCAGGTAGGGTGCCAAGTTTACTTAAAAAGAAAATCCAGGGGCACCTGGGTGGCTCAGTCAGTCAAGCATCTGACTTTGGCTCAGGTGATGATCTCGCGGTATGTGGGTTCAAGCCCCGAGTTGGGCTCTGGGCTGGCAGCTCCGAGCCTGGAGCCTGCTTCGGATTCTGTCTCCCTCCCTCTGTTTCCCTCTCTCTCTGCCCCTCTGTGTCTCTCGCCCTGTCAAAAAAAAAAAAAAATATATATATATATATATATATATATATATATATATATAAACATTAAAAAACACTAAAAAGAAAAAAAGAAAAAAAAATCCAAGGAAGGGGAGTGCTTAGGAGCATAGATGAAACAGAACCAGCAGTGAGTGCGAGCTGAGCAATGGCTCCCGGGGGGCGGGGTTCATTAAACCAGCCAGTCTACTTGTATGTAGGCTAATTTTTTGATACAAAAAAGTTAAAGATTTTTAAAAAAGACAAAAGCACAAGGGCATTCAAGGGCTGTTTAAAGAGGTTGCCTGGGGGCGCCTGGGTGGCGCAGTCGGTTGAGCGTCCGACTTCAGCCAGGTCACAATCTCGCGGTCCGTGAGTTCGAGCCCCGCGTCAGGCTCTGGGCTGATGGCTCGGAGCCTGGAGTCTGTTTCCGATTCTGTGTCTCCCTCTCTCTCTGCCCCTCTCCCGTTCATGCCCTGTCTCTCTCTGTCCCAAAATAAATAAAAAACGTTGAAAAAAAATTAAAGAGGTTTCCTGTTCAATTCTTTTTTTTTTTAATTAAAAAAAATGTGTATTTTTGAGAGAGAGACAGTGTGAGTGAGTGAGGGGCAGAGAGAGCCACAGGATCCAAAGCAGGCTCCAGGCCCTGAGCTGTCAGCCCAGAGCCTGACGCGGGACTAGAACTCACCAGCAGTGACATCATGACCTGAGCCAAAGTCCGACACTTAACTGAGCCACCCAGGTGCCCCTCCTGTTCATTTTTTTTACTGAAACTCCCCGCCCTCCCCCCTCCTGCCAGCATCCACAGCTGAGCGCGCGGTCATCTTCCCGCGGGGGCCACTAGGGGGCGCGTGTCCGCCCCCACCCCAGCAAGACCTGCTCAGGTAGAGCAGCAGGTAAAACTTGAATCCCGAGGCCAAGTCAGCCAGGTTCCTCTTATTGAGAGGATAGCTCTAGACTGAAAGGGCCGGGAGGGTGGTAAAGCCCCTCGTCCCTATCCTGCCACCAGCACACTCTGCCGCGTCCCTGTCCCTTCTCAGGCACCTTCCCGGTAGGATCCCTACTGGTAGAAGAGCAAGGAACATCCCGATCGAGGCAGGACGCCTGTGTTGGGCCAGACAGACTCCAGTGGGAGGAGCCAGCTGCCCTCCACAGGTGCTTTCGAAGTTAGAAGTGCGGGCTTCCACAGATTCGCCAGAAGTCTCCTAAAATGCTAGAGAGTCCAGGCTCGGGAAGGAAGGTTGTGACACCCCTGGAGCTAAGAGCCCCCCCCCCCCCCGCCCCTGCTTGTGGCCACACCCACAAGTCTCCTGGGCTTTCTGGAACAAGATGATGAGAAATGAAACAGAAAGCATCTGTCTCGAGGCTTAAAAGCAGTCATTTCAGCAATCTCAGCAGGTGGGGGAGACAGAACAGGGGGGCTCTGTGCCCACCAGGAGAGAACACGGAGGACACAGGACACCCCCAGCTTGCCCGGCACGATGCTGAAGGCCTGTGCTGCGGGACTGGCAGTGTACCAAAAGCAGGCCACGGCTCAAAGCCGGAAGCCCATCCTTCCCTGGATCAGAGTGGTTTGCCTACATTGTATCTGGCTGCCAGTAAAAAACTGAAACATAAAACCCGTAGCCTCTTTTTCAAATCCAAAGTCCAGAATTCAATAAAAACTACCAGGCGTGTGCTCCAAACCAATGAGCAAAACATCTGAATGAACACCTGACCAAAGAAGACAGACAGATGGCAAATGAGCCCATGAAAAGGTGCTCACCATCAGTAGTCCCTAAGAAACATAAACGCAAGTTACAACGAGATACCACTACACACCCACGGAAATGGCTACAATAAAAACACTGTATCAAGTGTTGGTGAAGAGGGGGAACCAGGAACACTCACCCTGCTCAATAATAACCACTTGGGAACATGGTTGGTAGTTGATTTAAAAATGAGACATGTGTCCCAGCCATTCCTCATTTAGGTATTTGCCCAAGAGAAAAACATGTGTCTTTGAAGAGACTTACACAAGAATGTCCAGAGCAGTTTTTTTTAAAAATAGCCCAGGGGCGGGTGCCTGGGTGGCTCAGTTGGTTAAGCCTCCGACTTCGGCTCAGGTCATGATATCATGGTCTGTGGGTTCGATCCGGCGTCCGGCTCTGTGCTGATGGCTCAGAGCCTGGAGCCTGCTTCATGTTCTATGTCTCCCTCTCTCTCTGCCCCCCCCCCCCACTCATGCTGTCTCTCTCTGTCTCTCAAAAATAAATAAACATTAAAAAAAAAATAGCCCCAGGGCACCTGGGTGGCTCAGTTGGTTAACTGTCTGACTCTTGGTTTCAGCTCAGGTTATGACCTCACAGTTTTGTGGGTTCGAGCCTTGCATCGGGCTCTGTGCTGATGGTGTGGAACCTGCTTGGGATTCTCTCTCTCCCTCTCTCTCTGTCACTCTCCTACTCACGCTGTCTCTGTCTCTCAAAATAAATAAACTTAAAAAAAAAAATAGCCCCAAACTGGAAACAACTCAAATGTTCACCAACAAGTCTATCTCCTGGAAAACTACTCAGCAATAAAAAGGAACAAGCTATTGATTCATACAACTACACAAATGAATCTCAAAATAATTGTGCTGAGTGATAGAAGCCGGACCAAAAAAGAGCGCATAGCATATGATCTGATTTATATAAAATTCTAGAAAATGAAAACTGAGCTGTAATGATACTGGTTGCCAGGGGATGGGGGGAAGGAGATAGAGAGGGATGTATCCCCTAAGGGACACAAGGAAATTTGGGGAAGTATATTAGTCAGGGTCGTCCAGAAAAACAGAACCAACACATTATGTTCACACGTGAATATATATTCACATACAGTAAAACCTTGGTTTGCGAGCATAATGCGTTCCAGAAGCATGCTTGTAATCCAAAGCACTTGTATACCAAAGCGAATTTCCCCATAAGAAATAATGGAAACTCAGATGATTAGTTCTACAACCCAAAATATTCATATAAGAATGATTACAATACTATAACATAATACAAAAGAATAAAAGAAAATACAAAATAGAAAGAACAACAAACAACCTGCACTTCCCTTTGAAAGCCTTCGTGGCTGGTGTGAGGGAAAGAGAGGAGGGCTATTGTGTAGGACGACTTTCACTATCACGAAAGGAATCACCGCTCTCTGTTGGCTCAATGGAACCTTTTTCTTCTCCTGCAACCTTATCCAATGGCCCCTGCTTTTGCCTTTTTTTTTTGAAGATTTTGCGGAACCGTGACATCGCGTTGGCGATCACCCACAATCCCGCAGCCGGAGAGAGAGAAGAACCATTGGCTCAGTGGTGATCGTGTGACATCTGGCATCACGTAGTACTGGCATTGCAAGGCATCTCTTGTTTTTCAAGTTAAGATTGATTGGAAATGTTTGCTCGTCTTGGGGAACACTCGCGGAACGAGGTGGTCGAAATCCAAGGTTTTACTGTATTTTGTGTTCCCCACAGGAGGTGATAACCGCTACAGGGAGGAACGGCCCTGAAAGACAGTGGTGAAGGGAAAGCCTCCCAGTAGACACATTTTGGCCAACCTGGTTGTGTGCTTCGGAGGAAAGGTGGTTTGGGGTCAAGGTCGACACTGACTGATGAGTCATGGGTCATAGATTCGCTGGCTGGTCAGGAACCTTGGATGGTCGAGATCGGAAGGCTTGTGAGCAGGAAGTCTGGGAAAGAGTTACATGGAGATGGGAGTCCCTGGATGAGCATCATGTGACGCTACAAGGTATGGAAGTTCCCGGCTGGGGCCCCCCCTGCAGAGCACCCCAGCAGGGATGCTTGCTAATCACGCTAATGAAGGGAATCGATCTTTCCGGCGAATGTCGGTCAGCCCGTTTCCCCTCTCACCGCAGGGCATCCTCAGTAAGTACCCTTCGCTAGGACCCACACGGGTATCATCTCCATTGAGGTCTCAAACTGCTAAATACTAGCAAAGACCAACCCCGAATCCCCGAGGCTGCACCTTCTGGAAGCTGGCGGACCAGGCCGGTAACTTGTATTGCTTCTTCATGGAGAAATCTGCTCTCTTAGGAGCGGGGTCCTGTTCCGGGTCCAGACTTGCTTTTCTTTACTGGCAGCGTGCCAGCACCACCACTTGGAGATTTTCAGAGTGCCCTGCTCATTGTCATGGTAACCCACACAACATCATCTCCGGCCAAGAAACTCGTTATACGGCAAAAGGCATGTGGCACTGAGTTCATGCCCATGGAATTCCCTGGCCTGTGCACGGCTCCCGAGATGCTCAGTGGCACTTGTGTGGATGGACTGAGGCAATGGCCTGCTGAGGGCTCAGCTGGGGCACCAGCGGGAGTATGTGGGATCTCTCCGGGAGACACCACGTGTATTCGGTGCCGTTTCCCCCATGGCCAGAATACACAGGTTCTGTACTTTGACAGGCTGCCCCTGGAGTCTCGAACTGGTCTGGAGCGTAGCCTGGGGAGGAAATGTTGGAGATCTGAAGAGAAGATGTGACATAGTCACTTAGGTTTGTTGGATGTGCGCAAGGGCCAGGGTGGAGGCCGAAGGGGCCCCCGTCGCTTTTTCACCAACCAGTCCTCTTACAGAACGTTCGCTTCCCCCGTAAGGCTGGGCTCAGCGCTCGAGAAGGAAGGTTCCCCGGAGAACACAGTCTTGATCCCGTTAAACCGGAAGGTCAGGTCGGTGACTTGTGGGCTTCTTGACCAAGCCCGCATCGAATGGGGTTCGCTGTACTGGCCGGGATAAGGAGGACTCTACCTGAGCCAGAGGACTCGCCAGAGCGCGGCAGGGTCTCCCCGTCCAAAAACCGGCCAATAGGAAACCGCGGTGACTCAGGGAGGCCAGGACAGCTAAGAATTTGGATTCCGTGGGAGTGAAGATTTGCACCACCCTGAGAAGTGAAACCCAGAGGGCCGCAGTGCTGTCGAGAGGCAAGGAAGCCGGTGCAGGCAGCGAGAGGAGGGAGCCAAGAGTGTCACCCCAGGTCTGGAACCAGCAGCAAGTGGGCTCTTCCCCCCCCCCTTTCCCTGTTGCCTTCCGTGAAGAACAATGTTGCCCACACAACGCCGTCATTTGGATTCGCGTTGCAAGTATGACGCAGCTGACACTACCCACTGCAGTCGATGCCTGATGGGACTTGGTGTTTCCCCAGGGTGGGGGCCACAGGATCCAGTCGTCGAAATAAAGGACAAGGACTCTCTCTGCCCCTCCGGATTCATTTTCCATCCTCTTCTCGCCTGCTGGGTGTCCAGGAGGCTGACCGCTATAGAATCCACTCTCCAGACCCTCTCATCTTCTGGCCTCCAGTTGGATTTGACCAATGGAGGCATGAGCAGGAGATCATAGGTTTGGAGGAAACATAGATCAGGGGATTTGTCACGGTTTTGACAGTGCTCGCTTGGCCCTGAAGCCCCGGGGCGGGCAGACCCTCTTCCACAGCCCTGACCCCCACGTGGTAATGGGAGCATCATCCCTTCCTTGTCCCCTTGGTCCCCCTTTGGTGCTTGTATCTGGGTGTCTTATTATCATTATTTTCCCTTAGCCCTGCCCGTGTCTCATAAAGAGGCCCTTCATTAACTTTCTTCAATTAAACCTTCTTTCTGTGCCACATACTTCCTGCTGGTGGCCTCACTGATCCTGGGACCTTTAAGTAATTCACCTTCACTGAAGCATAAAGTTCGTGGTGGGAGGAAATGGTGAGAAATGAAGTTGTACAGGGAGGGTGGTCAATTATGAGAAGCTTTGTGCACTGGGATCGTGTAAGCTTCACGAGGCATTGAGCAAACTATCTAACCTCTTTTGCCTCCGTTTCACCGCCTATAAAATAAGGACAATGACAGGATGTATCTTTCGGATGACCATGAAACATTGAAAACAGTGCCTGGCACAGAAAGTGATCAACAGCATCGGGGACAGTGATGCACTGCAAGGTTTTAAGCAAGGAAGTGACCGGGTCAGATGTGGTGATCCAAAAAGCTGTTCTGGGGGAAATGTGGAGAAGACACGGGGTTTTGTAAGTGACCAGGTGGAGTGGAGCAAGACTGGAGGCAAGAACACCAGTAACGAGACTACTGCAATGGTCTTAGCAAAATACATACATACATAATAAAATTGAGATGTACCATCCAAAAAAGAGACCAAGAAAGAAAAAGATACAGAATACAAGAAATGGGACTTCTGGCACAATATCCGGGACCTTTAGGTAGTTCAGTTTTGCGAAGGCATAACGTGCAAGGTGAGGGTGATGGTAGAGATGTACCCCCTCCCGCTCCAGACCTACAGCGACTGAGTTCAAGAGAGAATCCTCCTAGCTTGCTGTCACTCTCTCCAGCGCCCCTGAAGTCTTCATTCTTGATACCTTGAATGTCCACATGGAGGAAACTTCCAGCACCCTGGCCTCCGTTTCTTAAGCCTCTCCTCCTCCAGTGACTCTGTCCTCTATCCCCTGCCTCAGCCACTCATTTTCATAGTCTTACCCTAGACCTCATTGTTACCAATAACTGCAGCCTTCCCGTGCCTCCGTCACCATCCGTATCTTCTTCTCTGCTCACTCCTCCAAAGTCTTCTCCCCCGTCCTCAACATGAGCTGATGAGCGTGCCCCCTACGTCACCGAAGAAATAGCAGCAGTGAGCAGAGAGCTCCCATAGGCCCCCGCAACTGCCAGCCTCTGGGCCTCTGTGCTCCTTCTCCCCTTCCGTTCTCTGCCGGCTCATCCCAGAGACCCCGATTTAATGTGCTGAGCGCGGCCTAGGTCTGCGGACCTTGAAACGCTCCCCGGATGATTTTAACGTACATCCCACGTTGAAAACTGCCACTGAGGATGCGTGGCCCGTGCTCTCCCCCTTGAGCTGCTCAAGGAGATTGCTCCAGGAGTCTTTCTCTCCCTCCGAGCATCATCGTTGGTCCCCCCCCACCCCCCGCTTGCTCTTTCCTCCCAGCTACAAACATGCTGCTGATTCCTCCAATTTAGGGAAAAACTTCTCCACCCCCCTTCTTCCTCCAATTACTGCCCCACTTTTCTACTCCCCTTCGCGACGCATTTCTCTAAAGCGTTGTCTGTATTTGTGTCTGTGATTCTTTTTCTCCCGTTGGCTCTCCAGGCTTTGCCCTGCGGGCCCACCAAAGCTCTTGTCGTCAAGTTCGCCAATGGCTGCTTCACTGCTGTAGCCTATGGCCGATTCCCAGGCTTCCACTTGAGAGGTCATCCACGATATCCGACCCAACCGATCACTCCTTTCGCCCTAGAATGCTTCCTCGACTCGGCTTCCAGGACACCACATGCTTCCTGCTTTCCTCCTAATTCGTGATGAATGCATCTCAGCATCCTTCCGGCTCACCCCTCACGGGGGTTGCTCGGCATGGCAGCCACATGGGCCCATCCTGTCTGTCCTTGCTCAAATCCTCCAGCGGTTTCCCATCTCATTCAGAGTAGGACACAAAGCCCTCAAAATAGCCCACAAGGCCCTGCATGCCTCACCCCCCCCCCCCCATACACGCAGATGCCAGGACCTCCGGGACCTCGGCACCCTCCAGCTACATCGCAGCCTCCTCTAACACACCAGACCCGTAAATCCAGGGGCTGTGCACTTGGTGTCCCCCTCCCTTCAAGGCAAACTTCTCATCTCCCTTCTCTGCTGGTTTTTTTTTTTTTTCAACGTTTATTTATTTTTGGGACAGAGACAGAGCATGAACGGGGGAGGGGCAGAGAGAGAGGGAGACACAGAATCGGAAACAGGCTCCAGGCTCTGAGCCATCAGCCCAGAGCCCGACGCGGGGCTCGAACTCACGGACCGCGAGATCGTGACCTGGCTGAAGTCGGACGCTCAACCGACTGCGCCACCCAGGCGCCCCTGCTGTTTTTTTTTTTTTTTAATTAACCTTTTTTTTTTTTTTAAGTAAGCCGTACGCCCAACGTGGGGCTCGAACTCATAACCCCAAGGTCAAGAGTCGCATGCTCTCCCAAGTGAGTCAGCCAGGCGCCCCTGAACTTTTTATTTTGGGATAATTGTACATTCACATGAAGTTGTAAGCAATAAGGCAGAGAGGCCCTGTGTATTCCTCCTCCGGTTTTCCCCGATGGTAACATCTTGCACGACAGGTACAATGTGACCACGAAGCTATCACTGTGGTAGGGTTGTATTCGTTGCCGGTGGCTACTGTAACAATTATCACCAACTAGGTGACTTAAAACAATAGCGATTTGTTCTCCCACAGTTCCGGAGGCCAGAACTTCTAAATCGAGGTTTAGGCAGCGCCCTACTCCCTCCAGAGGCTCTAGGGGAGAATCTGTCCCTTGCTTTATCCAGCTTCTGGTGGCCGCTCTGCCCCTTCTCTCTCTCTCCAGCTTCACATCACTTTCTCCTGTGTGTGCGTGCAGTCTCCTACCTCCCTCTTATAAGGTCACTTGTGATGGCGTTTAGAGCTCACAGGATAATCCTGGATAATCTCCCCATCTCAAGATCCTTAATCTAATTACCTCCGCAAAGGTCTTTTCTCCTAATAAGGTAACACTGACAAGTTCTGAGCATTAGGGTATGGACATGTCTGGGAGCTGCCATCAGCCTAGCCCGACCGTGCAGATGTGGAACATTCCTGGCATCTCAGAACTCCTCAAATTGCCTTTTGAGTGTTGAATTTTGTCAAATGCTTTTTCTTTCCTTTTTTTTTTTTCATTTTTCAAAAATGTTTATTAACGTATTTTGAGAGAGAGAGAGAGAGAGAGAGAGAGCCAGCGTCTGCATGAGCAGGGGAGGAGCAGAGAGAGAGAGAGAAAGAGAAAATCCCAAGCAGGCTCCCCATGTCAGCACCGATCCCAACTCGGGGCTCGATCTCGTGAACCACGAGATCATGACTTGAGCCAAAATCCGGAGTCGGACACTTAACCAACTGAACCACCCAGGCGCCCCATTAAAAGCTTTTTCTGCATCCATTGATGTGATTTTGTGATTTTTTTTTCTTCTTTAGCTTGTTAATAGGGCAGATTACATTGATTGATCTCTGAATATTGAACCAGCCCCAGAGACTGGGATGAACATCCCACGTACTTTTCTTCCCTGTGGTCCATTTCTCCCATTTGAAGGTAAACTCTAAATGGGGACAAACCTTCTGGCTCCTTCTGTTCGTTGCGGTCTCCCGGTACCTGAACGATGCCAGGCATGGGGTAAGCACTCAGTACCTGTTCGGTGAGTGAATAAAAGAGCAGTAGCGAGGTGAAGGGAATTCCCCAGATTATATTCAAAGGAGATCCCAGGATAACAGCCGCAGGCAACCGGCCCAGACCCAAATAGGTCAGAAGGCTCCAGAAGAGCCTGTTGAATCTGATGCCCTGAGAGGGCATTTAGATAGTCAGCAGAGACTGGGGCTGGGTTTAGAAGTACACAGAAAGTTGGGGCGCCTGGGTGGCGCAGTCGGTTAAGCGTCCGACTTCAGCCAGGTCACGATCTTGCGGTCCGTGAGTTCGAGCCCCGCGTCAGGCTCTGGGCTGATGGCTCAGAGCCTGGAGCCTGTTTCCGATTCTGTGTCTCCCTCTCTCTCTGCCCCTCCCCCGTTCATGCTCTGTCTCTCTCTGTCCAAAAATAAATAAACGTTGAAAAAAAAAATTAAAAAAAAAAAAAAAGAAGTACACAGAAAGCTAAGGAAACAAACAAACAAGAATTCTTTTTTTTTTTTTAATTTTTTTTTTTCAACGTTTATTTATTTTTGGGACAGAGAGAGACAGAGCATGAACGGGGGAGGGGCAGAGAGAGAGAGGGAGACACAGAATCGGAAACAGGCTCCAGGCTCCGAGCCATCAGCCCAGAGCCCGACGCGGGGCTCGAACTCCCGGACCGCGAGATCGTGACCTGGCTGAAGTCGGACGCTTAACCGACTGCGCCACCCAGGCGCCCCAAGAATTCTTTTTTAAAGAGATCGTTATTACCGTCGTATATCCATACCATGGAATACTATTCCCAACAGCAGTAAGCCATCAGGCCACAAGAAGAAGGTATGAATGGGGGAACCTTAAGTGCATATTACTCTGTGAAAGAAGCCAGTCTGAAAAGGCTACATATTGTACGCTTCTACCTACGTGGCATTCTGGAAAAGACAAAACTGTGGCGATCAGGGGTCGTGGGGAGGGAGAGAGGGAAGACAGCACCCCGAGGATTCTCGGGGCAGTGAAATTATTCTGTCCGACAGCATAATGGTAGATACGTGTCGTTACACATTTGTCCAAATCCATAGAATGTGCGACACTGAAAGCGAGCCCTAGCGTAGGCAGTGGACTTGGGTGATAATGACGTGTCAGTGTAGGTTTGTTGACTGTAACAAATGTACCGCTCTGGTAGGGGGGTGGATTGGGGGGAGGAGACGGGGGTATAGGGGAGTTCTCTGTACTTTCCACTCAATTTTACTGTGAAACTAAAATTGCTCTAAGAAATAGTCTGGTTTTTTTCATTAAAATTTTTTTTAATGTTTATTTATTTTTGAGAGAGAGAGACAGAGTGAGTGGAGGAGGGGCAGAGAGAGAGGGAGACGCAGAATCCAAAGCAGGCTCCAGGCTCTGAGATACTCGCACAGAGCCCGATGCGGGGCTTGAACTCACGAACCGTGAGATCGTGACCGGAGCCGAAGTCGGACGCCTAACCGACTGAGCCACCCAGGCGCCCTAGGAGGACTCTTTAAGAAAAGAAAAATACCGGGGTGGCTGGGTGACTCAGTCAGTTGGGCACCCGACTTCGGCTCCCGTCATGATCTCACGGTTTGTGGGTTCAAGCCCGCATTAGGCTCCTTGCTGACAGCTCGGAGCCTGGAGCCTGCTTTCGATTCTGTGTCTCCCTCTCTCTCTGTCCCTCCCCCACTTACGCTCTGTCTCTCAAAAATAAATAAAAATATTAAAAAAAAAAAAAAGAAAAGGAAAGGAAAAAGGAAAGAAAAGCACCAAATCAGAAATAAATCTGAGTCAATCTTAGAGCCATTTCTGGACTCTTTGCACCTTCCCTGTCCTGAGCTGAGGGTATGGGGGACAGTGAAGGGGGAGGTGAAAACCTGTGTCCTGAAAACCTGTGAGGAGAGCCTGGGAGCTCGAGGACATGCAACTGTCCTTGCTGGCACCTACTGGCCCCGGGACACAGCCCAGACTCCCGGGCAAGCTTGTCCCTTTGCGGCCTTGTCTTTCAGCTCATCCGGGCTCCGGGTCAGTCCACGGGCATGCCTTGCACACTCACCTTGCCAGGCTGGGGCTCCGGCTACTCCTTGCCTGGCGGGCCCTCTTCTCCTTTGCTGTTCACAGGTAGACGACTGGATGGCCCGGCCAAACTCTACCCCCCGGCTGCCTTCTCCGTGAAATGTCCAGGCACCCTCCGGTTTCCGCCCTGCTTCCCCAGAGCCGCCTGCAGGGGCAGGAAGAAGCCCGAAGGACATGCGTTCAAATCCCAGCTCAGACATGTCTCTTGACCTCCCTAAACTCCGCGTTATATCATGTGTAAATCTGAATAATTGTTTCCTTCTTGCAGGGCTGCTGGAAACTCAAACACCCTGTGTAGTTTTAAGAGGGAGGGGCGCCAGCGGGGGGAGAGAGGCAGAGGGAGAGGGAAAGAGAATCTTAAGCAGGTTCCACGCTGCTCGGCGGCGTGCAGCCCATCCCACAGCCCTGGGGTCGTGACCTGAGCCCACATCAAGAGTCCGACGCTCAACGGACTGAGCCACCCAGGCACCCCTATTTTTTTTTAATTTTTAAAAATGATTTTATTTTTGAGACAGAGAGAGACAGAGCATGAGCAGGGGAGGGGCAGAGAGAGAGGGAGACACAGAATCCTGGACTTAGGCTCCAGGCTCTGAGCTGTCAGCACAGAGCCCGTCGCAGGGCTCAAACCCACGAACCGTGAGATCATGACCTGAGCCAAAGTCAGGCGCCCAACCGACTGAGCCACCCAGGCGTCCCCAGGCACCCCTATTTTTATTCTTATTTATCTATTTGTAATTGAGGTATAACCGACAATAACATTATCTTAGTTTCATTGTATAATGTAATGATCGGATAAGGATCGCCATGATGAGTGTAGTTAACGCTGATCACCTCACATCCTTACAAACCTTGTCTTTCTTGAGATGAGGACTTTTAAGATCTACTCTCTTAACAAGTTTCAAATATGCAATACAGTATTTTTAACTATGGTCCATCCCCGGAACTCTTGTCATCTGGAAAAACAGAGACTCAGTCCCCATGAAACACTAACTCCCCAGCCCCCTGCAATCTCCATTCTTCCTTCTGTCCCCTCCAGCGTTGGGAGTGGCCCCTATGATTGCATTTATGCCTCGCATCTGGTGTAGCGAATTGTTCACCTGGATTAATCCCGTCTTTCATCCCTGTCCCGCAGAGCCTCACACAGTGCTGGGCACGCCCCAGGACAAGCTCGAGGCAGAAATGCAAACAAGTAACAGAAATGAACAGATAAAGAGTCCCACACAGGCTCATGATCCAAGGCACATAGATTTGTGGCCTGATTTCACACACTGGGTGCTCAAGTCTAATTTGAAAGTACGAATGATGATAGAGGTGATTTTTGTAAACTTTCACTTCTGAATTCAAGAGCCGCAAAAGAACACACGGTGGAGAGTAAGTCTTCCTCTATCCATCCCGCCCCCCCCCCACCTCCTCACCAGGGACCAGTTCCTTTTGTACCCTTTCCAGAGGACTGTGCGTGTGCGTGTGTGTGTGCGCGCACACACACATTAGCTTGCTTTACACACTGTTCTGCACGTCTCGATTTTTTTCACTCACCTTATCTCTGAGATCCTGCTCTATCGGTATATGGAGTGCTTCCCCATTGTTTGATAGCATTCACGGAATGATGTATTTATCTTGTCACCTGTTTATCCTGTCTCTTATCGCCTGTTTACACCTGTCACACAATTTATTTAATCTGTCGCCTATTGGCAAGCATTTAGGTATTTCCAAATTCTTGCTATACAGGCAGTGCCACAGGGACGGCCGGGCCTCACAAATGGCTGGCTTTCACCCCTTACCTCTAGCCCTGTCTAACCCAGCCTCTGGCTCAGTCTCCCCCCGGCCTCCCAGGTCCCCAGTGCCAGCCCCTTCTGCAGCCATAGACCTGTCGGCCTGAAGCCTCCTCCAAACATTTGCTGGACCTTCCTCTGCACCAGGCTTGGGTTTGGGCCAACGAGTACCAGTCCCACCCTCCTGGAGCTCACCGTCCAGAAGGAGGGATGGACAAGGGCCCAGTGACTTAAGAATAACCTGGTAAGCACTGGGATAGAGACATACCCTGCCCACCTGGGAAGTCAGAAAGAAGGGCCATGGGCTTGACTTTTGATGACTTTATCCCCGACGGACAGACTGTGAGTGGGAGGAGGAAGAGGGGAGGTGCAGGGGTGGGTCCAGGGCCAGAAGAGGCGGGACCATCCACCTGGCTCCTCTGCCTGTCCCCTCTGGCCAGGCCTAGGCCAGCCCTCCGCCTGCCTGCCCGATGCTTCCCCTATTTGTGTCCTGGTTGCCTGCCCTCCCTCTGGGGGCCTCCTCTGGTGATCCCCTCCCCCAACACACATACCCTCATGTCAGGACCTGGTCACCTTGCCTGACCTTCAGAACGAACTACCTACCCCATCAGAAGGGCTGCTGCTTCTTCTTAAGTTTATTTTGAGAGAGAGCAAGAGAGAATAGGGGAGGGGCAGAGAGAGAGGGAGGAAGACAGACAGAGAGAGAAAGAGAATCCCAAGCAGGCTCCATGCCATCAGCACAGAGCCCGATGTGGAGCTCGAACCCACAAACTGTGAGATCATGACCGGAGCCGAGATCAAGAGTCGGATGCTCAACCGATTGAGCCGTCCAGGACCCCTCAGAAGGGTTCATTCTGCCGAGTTGTAGCTGGTATTGGTGGGAGAGGAGAGAGCTGGAGGGCAGGCGGATGTGTACTGCCTCTAAATAGACTCCTGTCTGCCCAAGGGGGTGAAGTCTGGGTCATGGGAAGTCTTTCAGGCCCCCTCAGATCCCACTATCCAGACAGCTTTCCATCCCTCCCAACCCCAAGTCATTGGCAAATCCTCCCCACCTCAAACTATCCCCTTCTCTCCTTTCCCTGCATTTCCAAGAGTCCCTTGTTAAGAGATAAATGTTCCTAGGAAGGACAGCATGGAGTTGTCAGCAGGAATAAGTTTGATCGAGAGCATTGAGTAAGCAAATTTGGGTAAGAAGGCCACCATGGGTCCTTTAGCAGCCGAAGATCTGAGGTGCTCTGGGGAAGGGTCTTGAAAATAGAGTCACAGGGGCTGGGGAGGATCAAGCATGGCTTTCCAGGGCTGAGCTGGAGTATGTTTCTGTCCAGTTTAGTATCGACATGGTTTGTTTGTTTTTTTAAATGTTCATTTGTTTATTTAGAGAGAGAACGCTAGCCGGAAAGGGGCAGAGAGAGAGAGGGAGACAAGAGAATCCCAAGTCTGGGCTGTCAGCGTGGAGCCCAATGCACGGCTCATTCCCATGAACCCATGAACCGAGAGATCATGACCTGAGCCGAAATCGAGAATCAGACGCTTACCAAATTGAGCCACCCGGCACCCTTAATGTCAACACGTTTTAAAGGGGGTGTAAAAGCAACATTATTCACAGTGGCCAAAGGTGGAAGCAACCAAATTATCATGGACAGATGAATGGATACACAAAATGTGGTTGATACACATGTATACGGTGTATATAGCGTGTATATATCCATACAGCGGAGTCTCATTCAGCCAGAAAAGGAAGGAAATCTTGACACCTTGAGGGGTCAGCCTTGAGGACGTTATGCCCAGTGAAATAAGCCAGGCACAAAAGGGCAAATACCATATGAAGGTTTTTATACGATGGGCCTTGAGCAATCAGATTCATAGAAATAGAACGCAGAACGGCGGGTGCCCAAGGGGATAGAGAATGGAGAGTCATTGCTTAATGCGTAGAGTTTCAGTTTTCTAAGTGAAAAAGTTCAGAGATCATCTGCACAACAAAGTGAAAACACTTTACAGCTTTGAACTATATACTTCAAAGTGGTTAAGATGGCAAATTTTGTGTTATGTGTATTTTAACATAATTGGGAAAAAAGTTTTAAGTAAAAAAGGAAAATATAACAACAACAACAACAACAACAACAAAGTGAGGGTGGAAAAGCCTCCAAGCCCGCTCCTCTCCTGGACGGTGCAGGCCCAGGCAGCGCTGGGGGCCCCGGATCCCCAAATGCCCACGGTGTGAGAGGAGTGGCCCGGATGGGGCCAGGCTAGGCATCGGGGGAAGAGGCGAGACTCTGAGGGGACAGGTCTCCACCTCCACCCAGGCCTCAATCACAGCTCTTCCTGGTAGGGGGGTGGGCAGGACCCTGACCCCAAAAGTCCCTACCTGCTGGCTCCGCCACGCAGAGGCTCCCACTGCCTCGGAGCTTGGCTCAGGCTCTCTGAGGCTCATCCCTCTCAGCAGGGAAGAGCTGAGCCCCTACCGTGGGCCAGGCACTGTGCTAGCTGCCACTGATGGTTCGAGGACGACTCCTGGGAGACCCCACGGGGTGACGAGAGTCCGCTCATCTGAGTGGATGTGGGGCGAGGGCCTGTGCATAAAGGTAGGAGGAGGTGCCATCAGTCAGCGCCTGGCCCTGAACCTGGAGTGGAACCGAACCACCACTCCCCGCTCGCCGCGCCCCCACCCCCCCTTCCAGGGAGGTGTTTGTGTGTGTGCAAATGTGTCTGTGAGCCTGTGTGATCCAGAGCAGGTAATGTCTGCCGTCACTGAGGCTGCTGACAGTCTGTGTCAATCCGCGGGCGCGTAGGTGCATCTACAGACCTAAGGCTCCTCCGTGCACAGGCTGAGAATCACAATGAACTTGGCCGGGGCGCGAGCGTGGCGATCGCACGTTCGCCTGGATGGGGCGACGCTGCCTGCTCTGATCCCTAACTCATTATTAAGCTCCTCGCTCTTTGCAGACGCTCCCTGCGCCTCCCCCGCTCCGGGCTGCAGCGGCGCAGGCGCCGGGCCGAGCCGAGCGCCGAGCGGGGAGCGGGCGGCCGCGCTCCGGGCCGGGGTCCCGGGGGAGCAGGTGAGCGACCCGCGCCGCGCGGCCCCCAGGCCCTTGCGGAGACGCCGCCCGGCCGCGCTGCGCCGGCGCCCCCGCCTTCCCTGCCTGGCAGCACCCGTCCTGCCTCTGTTGGCATCATCCCTCCTCCCCCCTGCCTGGCATCCCTCCTCCCCCCTGCCTGGTATCTCCTCTGCTCCCGCCTGCCTGGCATCCCTCCTCCTCCCTGCCTGGCATCCTCCTCCCCCCTGTCTGGCGTCTCCCCCTGTCTGACAGCCCCCTCCACCCCCCCGGCCTCTCCCCATTCTCCTCCCTGCCTGGCATCTCTCTGGTCTCCCCCCCTTGCCTGGCATCTTCCTTCTTATCCCTGCCTGGCACCTTCCCCTTACCTGGCGCCTTCCCCTTACCTGGCACTCCCCCTCCCTGCCTGGCATCGTCATCCCCTCCTCCTTTCCTGATCTCTCCCCCCACTCCTGACTCTCTTCCTCCCCCTGCCTGGCACCTCCCCCACCCCGAGCCGGGTATCTGTCTCTTCCTCCTCCCCCCTTCCTTGCACCTCTCCCATGGCTCCCATCTTACCTCCTCTCTAATACTCCCCCCCCCCCTCCTCTCTGCCTGGCATCTTTCCCTCCTTCTGTACCTGGTTCCTTCCCATCCTCCCTCCACCTGCATGCCCCCTCCTTCTCTTTGCCTGGCACTCTCCTGCCTGGTACCTTCCTCTCCTCCCTCATGTCTGGCACCTACTCCTCCCCCTCGCCTGTCACCTCCTCCCTGCCGAGCATGTTGCCATCCTGCTCCTGCCTGGCACCCTCTCCCTCCTACCCACTCCCCTGCCTGGCACCTTCCCTCCTTCCCCTCTGCCTGGCACCTCCCCACCTCTCCCCTGCCTGGCACCTCCCCACCTCTCCCCTGCCTGGTACCTCCCCTCTTCCCCCCTGCCTGGCACCTTCCCTCCTTCCCCTCTGCCTGGCACCTCCCCTGTCTCCACTTGGCATCCCGCCTGGACACCCCTCTCCCACCCAGGCTGTCCCTCTGTCTTCAGCCTTCCTGTAAGGCACCTCCCCCCAGCCCTGAGCCGGTAACCTCTCTCCCAGGGGCATCTTCCTCCTCTCATGACCTGTCCTGCCTCCTCACACTTGTCAGAGTCGCCTCCTGGCCAACACCACTTACGTGTGACCCTGAACCGCTCTCAAGTCCCCCGACCCCATACCTGTAGCACTGCCTTTTCCTCGTTCCCCACACCCGCCCCTGCTCAAGGACTCCAGTTCACAAAGTGGGTTCCGACGCCAGCCTGTGGCCTTCCTGCTTGTGCAGGAGGGTGGGACCAGGAAAGCTGTGCACCCGGGGAGAGGCCAGCATGAGCAGAGCGGGCGGGTCACAAACAGGCCTTCTCTACCTGCCCGCCCCCCCTCGGACTCCCTCAGATGTCCCTGGGCTCCAGAAGCCATCCAGGTCCCATCCGGGCCTCCGGGTCGTGCCCTATGCCTCCGAGGCCTGGCTGCCCCCCTCCCCGTTCGCTGCCTGTGGCCACCCTGTTGTCCCCCAAACTGGCCTCCCCTGCCGGGCCTGGGTCTTGCCTGGGTTCTCTGCTCTGCTCTGCTCTGTCCTAGCTCAGTCCTGCAAGACCTGGTCTCTGCCGACTGCTTCCTGCTCTCACACTGCTCCCACTTGCCTGTCACCTCCATCCTGGTCCCTTTCTGCACCCCTCCCGTTCTCTTTCTCAGACCTCCTTGTCACAGACTGTGGTCCACCCAGCTGGCCCCCTCAGACTCCCTCATCAGCCCTCAGAGGTCCATTTGGACTCTGCCTTTGGGGCTCAGGGTCTGGGCCACCCCTCCCACTGCCCTCTCCTTTCAGATTCTCCTCACAATGGCCCTTGGTGCTGCAGGTGCAGTGGGCTCTGGGCCCGGGCACCGAGGGGGCACTGGATGACTCCCCCGCTGCAGGACCCCGCCACCTATGACTCCAGGCCTTCAGCACCCACCCGCCGTGGTACAGGTAGGCGTTGCCCCCTCCAAACCCAGGAGCAGGAGCCCTGGGATGCCCCTGAGAGGTGTTGGCTCTTGGCCTCCAGTCTTACCCCAAGGCCGCCTCTTGGCACTTCAGCCCCGAGCCAGACCCGTGACAGTGCTTCTGGTCACCCCCTCCCACTGCTGCGGCCACTCCCCAGACCCTGGTGACATCTCTTTCCACCCTTCCGCCGCCTCTTCTGAGCGCCCTCACTTCCTGGCTCCCCGCTCCTGCCTTTCAAAGCCAGTCTGAGCCAGGAACCAGTGAGCCCGAAACCAGCTTTTGGTTCAGGTGAAAGTGGTCTGGGGCTCTGGTTTCTTTCACTTCCTCCTCACCCACAGACACGCTGCCCCACCTCCTCTGTGCTCAGCCGTGTGTGTGCTCGTGCACGCACCTGCACACCGTGTGCACACACGCTCTCTGCTAGCTGGGAGGGGCCTGCTTCTGCCCGACACGCCGGGGCTGTAGAAAACGAATTCTGGACATGCGGTGGCCACCCTCTACACGGCTTCCAGAACCCCGGCGGGGGTTTGTTCCTGGTGGGAGGGGGTGGCTGCGGCAGCCTGTGGCGTGGCCTCAGTAGGCGGGCCTCAAGCGCACAGGGACTCCGGGCCCCTTGCGCGTGAGTTGGACCTTCTTGAGCCTCCTCTTGGCAGAGCGCGAGGAGGCTGGCCTGGCTCCTGGTCCGGGAGGCCTGCGGTTCTGGTCTGAGTCCTTCCTGCCCAGCCCCCACCCGCCATTCTGGCCACCTCACCAGCGGGAGTCCCCTGTGACAGGCTGGGCGCCGTGGTGCCCTGGGGGTGTTGGGGACTTAGTCCCGGCCCTCAGGAACCATAATCCGGCAGGAGGAATGGACTCAGGGGGTCCCGAGGGAAGTGCCCAGCAGACAGCTCAGGCCTCAGGCCCGTGGAGGAGGGGGAAGGCCTTGAAAGGAACAATTTGAAGTGGGCTTTCAGAGATCCGGGGGGGTGGGTGTAATCCACCAGAAGCAGCGGACGAACTTATTCTCCTGCCTGGGCTGTTCTGAAGGTCAGGGCAGCCCGTTCCCCTCCCAGCTTCCCCCCGCCTTTGCCGCCGGCCCAGAACGGTGCTGTCACCGGCTGCCGGGGGAGCCTGGTGCTGTCACCCAGTGCTGGTCACTGTGGAAACAAATGCAATGCTGTGCAGGAAAATCAAGCCCCCAAACAAAGGTCCTGCCCCTTGCCCCACAACCTAACCACTGCCTGTGTTAAGCGTGGGCCTGTTCCCCCAGCTAGCAGGGCTTGGCTTTTTCATGCAGAATCCTAAAGAAAAGGTGAACCCTGGTGCATTTTCGGGGCAACTCTAAAGTTGTCTGAGGCTGTATGAGGTTGGAGGCCTGCCTAGTAGGTGGGGCTGATGAGGGGGGCAGCTGGGGTCCCCGGGAGGTACAACACAGCCAGGTCCCCACGTGGCGAGTCCTTGTATATTATGGCTGGTCTGGGGTACGCTGAGCTAAGCCCTAATGGGGCTCTCCAACAGAGAGAGCTGGGTTGCTCTAGACCCAGCCTGAAGGAGGTGATCACCCTGAAGGATGGGCCGTTGAGGAGGGGAGGCCTGAGAAGCTGAGGGGGGGGGGAGGAGGGTGGGAGGCTGAGTGCTCTGGGTACATCCTAGCAACACGTGGTCCTGGAGCAGCCCGGTCACAAGGAGAATTGAGGGTCCACCCTGAGATTCCTAGGGACTCGGGAGTCCCAACCTGTCTATGTGACAAAGGGGGTAAGGAGGGAGGTGCTGCGGGAAGTTTCTGGCGTTTTGTTTTAGAGTCACATTCAGCATGTGCCGTCCCAGGCAAGAAGCCGGCTTTGACGCTCGGCGGCTTGGGCACGTGCTGTCATTTGGATGCTGACAGGCCCCGTGCTACCGTCTAGACAGCACGGTCGGCACGAGCCCAGGCGTGCAAGCAGCTGGAGGCTGTCTTTGCCCCGAGCGCTGGCAGCGTGATTGCAGGCAAGAGCTCGTTATTAGCGAGCGTTAAGTGGCGGAGGTAATGAGCTGGAGGTGTCACCGGGAGGGGGTGTCCCTGGAGGAGGTGTCACGAGAGAAGGCTGGGTTACAGACACCCAGGATGAGTGAATGGCCCTCGGGTTTGGCAGGATTCGGAGGCCTCTCAGATCACCGCATCTGGTGGGCGCGCAGCTGAGGGACGCCTGGTGGGGGCCACGGCCGTGTCCCTGGTGTCCCCGCGCGGGTGAGGGGTGTGCAGACCCCCAGTCGCGGATGAGGACCCCGTGGGAGAACAGTTGCCCACCTCAGCCAGGCCCACTCCTTCGTTTGCTTCCCAAGCTGTGAAACCCATTTCTTTGTTACCTAAACTTACGTCCGGGAGATCCGAGAACGTGTCTTAGAGCATGTGTCCCCCGCTCATGCCTTTCCCGGAATTTGCACACTTGGATCATCTCCCGTGTCAACCTTCTTTCCAGACCGAAGAACGTTCTGGGGCCCGGAGCGAGGAGCAGCATGCTGTGGGGAGGGGAGAAAGGTGGGGACAGGAGGACGCCGGAAGGTGGGCCTGTGTTCCACCCCACCCCAGAAAGGGTTGGAGGCGGTTTGCAAAGACACGCATAGTGAGGAAGGCAGGACGTGGGGACCCGAGGGGCGGGAAAATGTGCTGCAGCCGCAGATAAGGTTAGCGCGCGAGACACAAGCCGTGAGGCCCCGGGGCCCCTTCCGTGGTGGGAAGACAGGAGCACGGGTGTCATTCATGCTGCCCAGAGAACCAAATGCCACCGGCTCAGAGACACTGTGATTTGGGGCCATGAGACTCCAGGAAGTCTCTCCCGTGTGATGGCACGAGGGGGACACTGGGTGACCAGAGCTAAGCGATGTCCTCAGCAATACTGCAGGTTTCCCCGGGGCCCAGGCAAAGAGTGACACAATAGCGGGCCGCCATGTAAACATCGCTCGATCCCAACCCGAAGCTAGCACACCCAGAGAAGTGCACTGCACACCTTCAGGTTACACGCTAACGGTCACAACATTTCTGAGAAGCATCCAGCAGCGGGGAGGTCTGTTTAAAATCGGGAATTAAGTCCAGTCACGTTCTTGGGGAAGCGTAGTATCCTTGCAGGAAAACAGAGACCTCCGTCCGCACATATGCCCAGCAGGTGAGTTTGGGTACAGGGTGAGACCAGTCACACGCTTTACGCCCTAGGTCGCGAACCCACCGAGAAGTAGGCACGCGTGTCTGTTGCAGGCTAGAGAAGGAAGCTGGAACCTGAGGCCTGGATGTAGCGGGCGGACCCTACGCCCTAACTTGGGTTTGCTTACCTAGGGTATAGGAAGGTGGAGACGGGCTCCCTCGGGCCAGCGAATCCACCCACAAGGGAAGGACAGGCTTCAGGGGACGGCCCTGATGTCACCATCCCCGACTCAGGAAAGGAGCTTGTCCAGTAGATGTCAGGCCCCCACCTCATCAGGCAGGGAGCCCCTCCCAAGGAGAAGAGGCCTGGGAGGAGGGGTAAGATTGTTCCAGAGTCTTCTCTCCAGGAGAACAGAGTAGAAGTTTCCTGGTGAACACAAGAAGACAGGAACACAGGGTCCCCTCCACAGTGGGGGTGGGGCCGGCCATATTGCTGACAGTGATACAGAAGCTCAAGCCCTCACCTGGGAGTGACATTTGACCCTCCCCCTTCCTTCTCTCTCTGTTGGAGCAATCACCTCATTTTATTTTATTTTATTTTATTTTATTTTATTTTATTTTATTTTATTTTATTTTATTCTATGTCCTAGACACATCTCAATTCTGCCCACCCATTTCTCACGTCACCACCCTAGTGGGGCCGCTGCTGTCTTCTGCCCGGACCACGGAGATAGACGCCTCAGTAGCGCCCCCCCCACCCCACCCCCACTCGGTCTGGGCCCCTCCTCCCAGCCCCAACCCACCAAGGTGGCCAGAGCTTCCTGCAGTGCGGACCTGATCTCTTCTGTCTTCTGTCTTCATGGGCTTCCGGCACCTGCTGGCACTCAGGGCCTTCGCACATGCTGTTCTCTTTGCCTGCAACACCCTTCCAGCTCCCTTCATCTGCCTGGTTCTGTCCATCCTGCAAGTCTCCACTGGAATGCCACTTCTTGCAGGGAGACTTTCTCCCCCCTTCCCCTGATTAGGCATCAAGTCCCACCTCCTTACATCTTCTAGCGTGTACCCCAAATTTAAATGATCCCTGGTAGTGGTCCTTCAAGGCACAGCCTGCATCTGTCTTGTTCAGCACAACGCAGAAAAACACTTTGTGAATGAATGAGGTGGGGATGTTGGGGGGAGGCGGCTCTGACCGCTGATCTTGACATGACCCTGAGACCCCTTTGTACCATTAGCCCTGCCCTCTCTGCACCCCCACAACGCAAGGGTGGGCCTTTCCGGCCTCCCCACCCGGAGCTGCCGATACCTGAGCCGCTCGTGGCCCACAGCTGGGCAGTCCGTCTCCGAAAGGACCTGCTCGCCATGCTCGCAGACACCCCCCCTTGTTTAGTGGTTCTTAAAGTGAGGAGAATCTTCCTGCCTGTGACCCTGGCCTTCCCCTTTGGAGTTACAGAGAATAAACCCCTTTCTGCCTCCGTGACGTTTGGAGGCGGTTGTCCACACTTCCTGGGTCTGCTGTCAGGAACGTTCAGGTCTGGCTTCTTCAAAAGTCCCAGACTTGGGGGCTGGGCTCTGCCCCTTGCCAGCTGGGCTGATGTGGGCAGAGGCACTTAGTTCTCCGAGCCTCAGTGTCTCCTCTGTAAGGTAGGACCTGACGCCCCTTCTATAGAGATTCGGTGGGATGCTAAGTACTGAGCACTCGGGTCAAGATCCAGAACGCCGTGAATGCCAGAGAGCCCCTTGTCACCCTGTGGGTTAAAATGTGATGCTCAGTGCTGCCCTCCCCACCAGCATGTCTAGCTGTCCTCTGTAGACCCTGTGACCATGTCTCCCTTGGTTCCAGGCCCAGCTGGCCATTCTCGCTGCTGTTACACTGTTGGTTCAGAAAGGCCTGGAGCCAGTGAGAAGCCCCTGGGCCTTTCCTCCCGTCCGCTGAGAACCCCGCTCTCCCCGCTCCCGTATCTTGAACTCAGACGCAGAGCTCTCTGGTTAGCCTTAGGCCGGCTTCCCAGCCAGCGGCCCTCCATCCAGCCTGACGCCGTCTGCGTATTTGAGAAGCCTGCCTTCTTTACCTTTACGAAAGTTTTGAGCTGGAAATTTAAAAAAAGTGAGCCGGCAGGTGGAGGAGACAGCGCTGTGGTCCTCTGACTCTCCCGAGCTGTGAGCAGATTTCTGATTTCCTCCCGGGTCAGCAGCTGAAGTCACAGTAGGGGCCCAAGGGGGTGGGCTTGGAGGCGGCCCCCCCCACCCCCCCGCAGGGGGAGGGCAGTGGTAGGGAGAGGGGAGGCGGAGCTCCAGCTCGGTCTCCAGATCCCACACCCCACCCAGCAGGAAGCATTATTTTGCTTTTGCCTTCTCTTGCCTCAGTTTCCTCTCTGAGCCCCTACTCTGCCACCCCACCCCCCGTCTTACTCTCACACCTTCCTTCAAGAAAAAACCATCTTAGATACCCTTTCGAAAAATGCCCATTGAGGGGAGGTGCCTGGGTGGCTCAGTTGTTTCAGTGACTGACTCTTCCTGGTTCATGGGTTTGAGCCCCCCATCGGGCTCTGCACTGACAGCACAGAGCCTGCTTGGGATTCTCTCCCACCCTCTCTCTCTGCCCCTCTCCCCGCTCTTTCTCTCTCAAAATAGATGAACGTTTTTAAAAATGCCCTTTGGGTGGACCACAGCCCCACCAGACCAGACTCCCCCGCCGCACCCCTCCCAACAGCCCCGCCCCCCACTTCTGTCGCCTGAGACCCCAGAGCAGCTCCCACAGGACAGAGGAGAGCCAAGCACACGAGCACAGAATACTAGCAACCGGTGTTGACTGAGAGCCTCTTGCAAGTTTTAGGAACTGTGGAGGATTTTTCGTGGTTCAGCTGATCGGTCCTCACAAGAGTGAGAGAAACTGAAACACAGTTTCATCGTGTTGGTGCAAGAGTCCCAGTTGGGGTCCGCCTGGCAGCGTCCCATGGGGGAGGAACAGCGAGGTGTGCCGTGACCCAAACCACAGTGACCCTGAAGGAGGCAAAGCAGCCAGCCCTTTCTATAGGCCCAGCACTGAGGCCCAAGGTCAAGGCTAGTTGTCCTGGTGCACAAAGCTCCCGCCCCTCATTTACATTAATTGCTGGGCCCCTGGGCGTTTAGAGTTTGCAACCCCTAAAATTGGGGGGGGGGGGCTTGGTGAAATGGAGAAACCCTGCCTCTTCAAAAAGGGACAGCCCCTGTTAGCATTCTCTGATTGTTTCCAAGTGCATCGGTGGGCTTGTGTTGCCAGATTTCCAGTTTTTTGAGAGATTCTGGAAATCTGGCTGTTGGTGTGAAATCTCTCAATTTTTAAGATTTTAAAGAGCGTTTTTAAAAATTTTTTTAATGTTTATTTATTTATTTATTTATTTTAACATTTATTTATTTTGGGGACAGAGAGAGACAGAGCATGAACGGGGGAGGGGCAGAGAGAGAGGGAGACACAGAATCGGAAACAGGCTCCAGGCTCCGAGCCATCAGCCCAGAGCCTGACGCGGGGCTCGAACTCACGGACGGCGAGATCGTGACCTGGCTGAAGTCGGACGCTTAACTGACTGCGCCACCCAGGCGCCCCAGTGTTTATTTATTTTTGAGAGAGAGACAGAGCATGAGCAGGGGAGGGGCAGAGAGAGAGAGAGAGAGAGAGAGGGAGACACAATCCAAAACAGGCTCCGGGCTGTGAGCTGTCAGCACAGAGCCTGACGCGGGGCTCGAACCCACAAACCGTGAGATCATGACCTGAGCCAAAGTCAGACACTTAACTGACTGAGCCACGCAGGCGCCCCTTAAAAAGTGTTGAAGACACAGTGTGGGCAAAGTGACACCTGTCTGCCTGCCCACTCTGCAACTTCCTCCCTGGGCTCCCCTCCTGCGGTCACCACCCACCTGGTACCTCTTCTAGCCCTCTGGCCCAGAGCCCTGAGTCAGCATTCCTAGCCCTGAGAACTCCATCGAGGGTCCCACCCTGAGAGACATTGCACTGAGCTGCGGTCACTTTAGACAACCTCTTGTCAACGATGAATTTTAAGCAAAATGCAAAGAGGCTTGTTGAAAACTTGAGGGTTCTCCCCCAGGTAGAAACAGGGATCCCAATGACGTGTTGTGAACGGGAAGGACCACGGGTAGAATCCCCCTCACAGTTTGTCTGTGTTTTAAGCCCAGAGCAGTGGCCGGTGAGGGCATTCAGGGCAACTTTGACAACCAACGGTGGCAGCCGGGGTCGGGGGGGGGGGGGCATTTGGTGAGCCGAAAAGAACACGACCTTCAGATCAGGACATGGCGGGTTTGAGCCCACCTTTGACTAGTTCTCTGTCTGGCTCTGAATCAGTCATTAACCTTGTGTGCCTCATCTTTATAATGGGTATAGTAGTGGCTCAGTTGGTTAAGCGTCCGATTTCTGCTCAGGTCATGATCTCAGGGTTTGTGAGTCCGAGCCCCACGTCAGGCTCTGTCCCGACAGCTCCGAGCCTGGAGCCTGCTTCGGATTCTGTGTCTCCCTCTCTCTCTCCGCCCCTCCCCACCTTGCACTCTGTTTCTCTCTCTCTCTCTCTCGAAAATAAACATTAAAAAAAATAAAAAATAAAATAAAATGGGTACAGTAATATCCAGCCCTTTAACTCCCTGGGATGTTGAAAGAACCAAATTAAATAATGCACACCGAACTATTTTGTAGGCTATGGAGCTCCGTAAAGATGTACCTGTTCATTTGAAGGGGTTTGACAAAGTCTCTCCCAATATCTGGAGCGTGACACATAGACGTGGGCTGGACGCAGTAGTGTGCTGGTAAATATTTAACAACTGGCTCCTGACAGGGTGGGAAGGGGGAACTGGAATCTGATTTGTACTATTTGCCAATTTCCATGGCATAAATACTCCTACTGCGGCCGATTTTAAACCAGCAATGTGACACTGTGGCACGTCACTGGATGTCACTATGATTGAGCCCATTTGCTGCCAGTTGAAGACTAGCCTCAGAGGTTGTAGGCTGTCTGGAGAGAGGGCTTTGTCCTGGTGCCTGTCCTTTTCCAGAATAGTCAGCACAGACCCAGATGAAGAGGGAAGGTCATGTTCAGGGATTTGTGAATGACACACAGCTGGACAGGATGACAGATACAGCGGATAACAGAACGGGGATTCGAAAGATCGCGAGCTAGAATAATGGGCTAATTCTTATGAGACGGAATAAATATAAGTATCTGTTCTTGAGTCCAAATAGGCAGTTTTACCAGCAGGGAATGGGAGACGTGCTTTGGCACAATGAGAGTAGGAAGAGAATTGGGGGTGGGGGGGCGCCTGGCTGGCCCCGTCGGTGGAGCCAGCGGCTCTTGATCTCGGGATTGTAGGTTCGAGCCCCACGTTGCAAAGCCCCAAGCTTTGCATGGCGTCGACCAAGCCAGGGGACTGAAGGGGAGAGACCGGTGGCAGTTGGGACTGGCAGGCAGGCCACAGGAGGGCCCACACAGGAGTACTGAAAGCAGTGTTAGGGGGTGGATTCGTCTCCTAGGCTGTAGCAAAGTACCGGGCTGGGCGGCTTAAACAATGGAAACGTATTTTCTGGAGGCGGGATGTCGAGATCCAGGCGTCAACAGGGTTTCGGGTCCTTCTGAGGCCATGAAGGAAGATCTGGCCCGGGCCTCGCTCCTCGGCTTACAGATGGCTGTCTCCCCACGTCAGTCTTCACTCTGTGTGTATCTGTCCCCGGGTCCCAGTTTCCCCTATTTTATGACACCAGTCATACTGGATTAGGGTCACCCTAATGGCCCCATTTTAACTTGATTACCTCCGTAAAGACCCCATCGCCCAATAAGAACATATTCTGAAGGTGGGGGGTTAGGACTCCAGCAAATGAGTTCTGCTGGGGGAGACACAACTCAACTTGTGCCCGGGGGGAGGGGACCGTGAGGGCTGCCTTCAGAGTTTGGATCCGCGTCTCATGGAAGAGGAAGAAGATGAGCTCTAGGTAGCCAGAGCGTCCGGGTGGTGACCCAGGGGTCGTGTCCACCGCAGGAGGAGCCAAGGTGTGATCCATTGGGCCCCGTGGCCACCGGGACGCCAGCTCCTCGCCTGGCTCTAGCTTTCCTCGAGTGGGGACGGGCAGAGCCAAAGGGGGCCTTGAGCCCCTTGTCCCCGCAGGTACTGCAGGCACTCACCGGCGCACCCCACAGCTGGCTCCACGGCCCCCTCCGCCAGGACCAGGATCACCCTCGGGCATGGCTGCTGCTGCTGGCTTCCCTGCCCCTGCCACAGGCCAGCCACCTGCGAGCCACGGCCCCTCTGCAGGGCCAGCTGGTGGGAGCTGAATGCCTCTCTTCCCCGTAAGGAAGCCCAGGGCTCTGGCGTGGGGCGTGCTGCTCCTGCACGCCCCCGACCCCTTGCCAGAGCGGCCGCTGTCCTGCGTGCAGGGGTGGACGTGAGCTTCGCACCATATGGATGCCGGGAACCCCTCCAGCCCCGGGCCAGTCCTCCTTGTGTCCCGAGGGCCAAGGCTGTGTCTAGTGTCTGTTGTGTGGCTGAGCCGCCCTTTGCACTGAACAGTCACACAGGAGGTGCCCGCCAAGTGAGCGGCAGGACGGCAGACGAGGAAGGGGACAGGCGTGCGAGGAGGCCCTCCCTGCTTTTCTTCCAGATGCTTCCCTTGGCAGCTCTTAAACCTCAGCTTCTCCTGGCCCGGTGGTCTCCCGTAGAATTCTTCTTAGGTGTGAATGCAGGTGCTTTGCTCCGTCTGGTGGCTTCGGAATGTTTCCCTGCCCACCTTTCCTGCAGCCCTTTACCAAGTTTCTGGGCTGCACACACAGGCTTCCCGTGTAAGACCCACCCTGCAGACTAATGCCACTTTCTGTGCTCAAGGAAGCTTCCGGTGGTTTGGGTGGAACCCAGACTCTTCACGGGCTCCCAGAGCCACCAGAATTAGCCACTGTGAATAATTGCCTGGCCGACCCCTCAGAGGTACCCTCCATGGTATGTGGGACGGTCCCACAGCTGGGGGGCTCTGGGGGCCCCCTGTTTTCACTACTCCCCCAACTGGGGGCTGTTCGACAGCAGGACCACTAGGACCCAGAGATAAGGCAGAGCAGAGGCAGCCAAGCCCCGCAGGCTCGGGCCAGCTTAGCATCAGGAATCCAGTAATGGCAGCGATTACTCGTTAAATGTGTCCTCTGTGGCAGGCGCCGTGCTGAATTCCGCACATAACGCGACCTCGTCTGAATCCTCACATCTACCGGTGAGTCAGGCGTAGGGCTCCCTGTCTTGAAGACAGGGAAAATGGAGCTCAGACGGGTCGAGTAACCTGTACCAAGTTACGGCCACCCAGTGGCTGAGCTGAGTGTGAACCCAAGACCATCCAGCTCAAGAGCACGGCTTCTCAACCCCGGGGCAACTTCACCCTCCAGGGACAAAGGCCGATGTTGGGAGATATTTTTGTTTGTTGCACTGGAGGGGGGCCGGGGGGAGTGCTTTTAGAATTTACTGGATAGAGGCCAGGGATGCTACTGACATCGTAGGATACATGAGACGGCCCCCACAATAAAGAATCATCCAGCCCCAAATGCCAATGGTGCTAAGGCTGAGAAGCCCTGTTCTTGGGTCTAAGCTCAGAGTAATCACACTTTGGTGCCTGCAGAGACCCCACCCAGGGCAGTGGGTTCAGGGCCTGGGGGAGGACGGGACCCCCGAAGAGCGGGGACAATGGGTAGGGCAGTAAGGCCTCCCTGTCCCAGCCCTGTCCCAGGACAGACTAGGTGGCAATGGCCAAAACAAAAGCCCAGATCTGGGAGCAAGGGCAAGGGCGTCAGGGCTGGGTGAGGGGCTACCCGGAGGGGGTTCATTATACGGGTGGGCTGGGCACCAGCTGGCCTTAATTACAAAGGATCCTCCTGGAAACGAGGCGTGGGCACCGAGAAGGTTCTGAGACCACTCCTTCCCTTTCCTCCCTTCTTCCCACTCCGTGGTAAGTCTTCATGAGGCCTCTCAGCCGTCTCCACAGCTATTCAAGCCCAAGAGTAAAGAGGGTACCCTGTGTGGGGTCACGAGAGAGGCCGAGTCTAGCTTGGACTATGAAATCCTTGATCATAGACCAGCCTCAAAGACCATCTCCTGGTTTTAAAATTTTTAAAAATTTATTATTGTTTTAATGCTTATTTATTTATTTATTTATTTATCATTTTCTTTATTTTGAGAGAGACAGAGACAGCACCAGCACGACAGGGGCAGAGAGAGGGAGAGCATCCCAAGCAGGCTCCGCATGGTCAGCGCAGAGCCCAGTGTGGGGCACGAACCCACAAACCACACCATCATGACCCGAGCGGAAACCAAGAGTCGGACGCTCAACCGACTGAGCCACCCAGACGCCCCGGTGTTTATTTTTGAGACAGAGAGAGAGAGAAAGCATGAGCGCGGTCGGGGCAGAGGGAGGGCGCCGACAGCAGAGAGCCTGATGCGGGGCTCGAACTCACAAACTATGAGATCCTGCCCTGAGCCAAAGTCGGATGCTTTAACTGACTGGAAGCATGCCCTGAGGTGGCTAGGTGAAAGTTCTTTAGAAGCTTCTGTGTCTCTGTGAGGTGAGAAGCCAGGGCCTCAACTGGGAGCAGGAGCGGGGGAGGAGCTGGAGGTTGGAGGGGAGAAGATGTGGAGACTTGTGTAGGAAGCGGAGTGGGAGGGGGTGTGCATGGACGAGGGACAGGGGGACGGCTGGGCAGCAGGAGGCCAGGTGAAGTCGGTGCTCCTGAACTGACAGCGAGACCTGGTCAGGGTGGCCGTGTGTCTTTCTCCAGCCACCTTCAGGTCCCAGGGACAGGGGAGGAGTTGGCGAAACTGGATTGAACACTTAAGTAAGAGAGTCAAGAGTATGTATGTGCAAAGCATGTTAAAATGGTAAATTTTATGTTATGTGTTTTATCATTTAAAAAAAAAAAGGATCATATGTAACAGTCTCATTGTGATGAGGGGTGCAGGTCAGAGAAATGGACCAGCGGTTCCAGTGGAGTCACGGGCTTTGGGCATCAGGGAGCTGGGCAGAGTGAGCTGGAAGGAGACAGGGTGGCAGTCAGAGTGAGCTGCTTCGGACTGATAAGGGGGTGAGGGGCCACTGGAGTGACCAGACCCGGGAGGTGACCCTGGAGCAGGTGGCTGAGGGAGGGTGGAGAATTTCCAGAGGAGAGGTGGCCACGGAGCGAGAGACCAGAGGTGTGGAAAGACCCCCCGTGAAGATCCCCAGAAAGCAGCAAGAACAGGACAGAGTCCGTGAGTGTCTCCGAGTGTCAGGGAGGGACAGCGAGCCAGGGGCTAGAGCCCTCGAGAAACGGGCACCAGACGTGGGGCAGATGCAGAGCCAGGGCTCTGGAAGCAGCTGCGAGGGGCAAGGAGGGTCCCTACCCACCCCGAGGCCAGTGGTAGGGGTGCTCTGGGAAAAATTCTGCCACCACAGTGGCAGTTTGGGGGGGGAGTGGGTCCTGGAGGGCTTCTGTTACAAGAAAGCCAAAGCGATGTTCACGGAAGCGGCCAAGTGTCTTGGAAAGTTTTATCTGTGACAGACCGCGCAGTGGAAGGGTTCAGGTCGGGAACTGGGAGAAGAGGGGCTACACAGAGCCTTATGCAGCTGAGGGTACCGGTGAGGGGAGTCTGGGGCCTTCTGTGGTGCCTGACACGGGCAGGGAGAACACATCATGGCAGGAAGGCAGGTGCGCTCAAGGCAGACCATGGGAGAGACAGAGTGTCGTGTGAGGAGGGGAGGGCATGGCTTTCTCAGCCCCCTCAGCCCCTGCACGGCCCACCCTTGACTCCTAATGGAGTTGAAGATACCTGGGAGACCAGGTCTGCGTGTGGCTTCCAGGCATGTTTTATCTACACAGTCCATGCACGGTGGCATTTGGCTTAATTTCCCTGAACAATTCTTTAAGGACATGAAGTTTTGTCTTGTTTTTGTTTTTGTTTATTCTACTCAGTTTTCTTCACTCAGGTGACATCCCAGACTGCAAAATGCAGCGGTTCTCAGGAATCCCTCTGACCACCTGGGCAGAGTAGTAGCTGAGGCCTCAGAAGCTCCTCTGGCGGGGGGGGGGGGGGGGGGGGGCAGGGTAAGGGGCAGGCCATTAAGCCACCAGGAGACTGTCCTGACACTGGTCATGAGGAAGCACTGAGTTCCAGAAGAGCGAGGAGAGGAGTCAGAGGTGCTGGGATGCGGCTCCTGTCTGCCAAGGAAGAGGAGGGCAGGAGCCTGGGAGCCATGGGGGTGTAAACAGGGCAGGAGTGATGGCTTCGGCCAGGCAGAGGGCACGGTGGGATGGGTGCGTTCCCAGGCCCTGGCTGGGATGGGCAGCTCAGGAGGGCGGCAGAGGCAGGAAAGGCTCGCCACTACCTGGAGTCTTAACAGCCTGCGAGTCCCAAGGACATGAATCCCTCGTTTTTGCCCCTGAATCTACTAGACAGGCCAGTGTTGGTCAGGAGGGAGCTGGCTGGGGAGTGAGGATGCACCTCCCTACCACCGCACCAGGCAGAGCTGGCCCCATGTGGCACCCCTAGGCTGCAGGGGACTTAGAGCACACCTCAGGATCCCGTATAGATACCTCCCCACCCTCCCCAAGATGGAGAGCAGGCCCGTGTGGCTCGTTTTTTTTTTGTTTGTTTGTTTTGTGTGTGTGTGTGTGTGTGTGTGTGTGTGTGTGTGTGTGTGTTTCATAGTGCTATAAGCTGTTGGGCATGGATGGCCCCAAGGGACCAATTTATGGCGGTCGGTGGTGAGGGGAGGGTGCAAAGCTGCCACAGATCCAAAATGTGCCTCCCCTCTGGGCTGGTGGGTGCTCAGGCCCCCGTGACCCATCTCTCCACCCCTCCTGTGGCCGGCAGTTTCAACATGCTGATGTTTGCAGTTATCGTGTGTGAGGTGTAGGTGGGGGTCAGAGAGGGGGCCGCAGAGCGCCCCATCAGACTGACGAAACCCCCCCGCGTAACAAGAGAGGAAGGACTCGATCGTGCCACTTATCTTTCTCGTACACCTGCTAACTGAGCAGGACCCTGGGGACCCGGGCAAGGCCTTGCCCTGCTCCCAGGAGGCTGACTGCACAGTGGTAAAGGCTCAGTGGCAGTGTGAGTGACAAGCACCAGGTCTCACCTCGGGTTAACGCCTTTGGTTAAATGGTGTGGGCCTATTTCTCTCTGTTTCTGTCTCCCTCTCCTTCCCGCCTGGTCTGCCTTGGTTCCTGTCTCTCTTACAGAATCCTTGGATTTCAGGGCAGGAAGGCCCTAGGCATCATCTGCCTACACCCCTCCTTTTACTCCCGAGAAAGCTGAGGGGCAGGGAGGTAGAACAACTTGCCCAAGGTCACACAATTATCTTGGTGTCCTCGCTTATCTTTGGTTTTTTTGTGTTATGTTTTTTGCTTCTTTCTATCATATTTGTCTTTCTTGCGTGTGTTTGCAAAACTGACACGGAAAGGCAAAGTCACACAAAGAGACAGAGGGCCCCCTTGATAGTAGCAGGGGGTGTCCAGCCACAGAAACATTCTCGCACAAAGGGAGAGGCACCCAGCGCTGCTCTGGCCTGGGAAGAGTAGTGGGGGCAGCCTGGAGGAGGAGGATTGTGCCACGAGACATCCTGGGCCTGTCCGCCCCTGTCCGGTCTGCTGGCTGGGAGAAGTTCCTCACCAGAGGTGGGGGGTTAAGGTGCAGGCTCCCCTCCACCCGTCTCTGGGGACTGGGCCTGGCCCCAAGGTCTAGCGGGGGTTCCTTGGGGGCCCGGGATTGAGGCCAGGCAGGTAGGCTGGGTCAGAGCCGCCTCTGGGACCCCTGCATGTCCTGGGTTTAGTGACCAGAGGAGAAGGTGGGAGCTGGTTAGCAATGGGCCAGAACACGGAGATCAGAGGTCCTTAGCCTGAGAGCTCCAGGTGGGCACTTTCCGTCTGTCTGTCTGTCTGTCTGTCTGTGTCCCTCTCTCACACACACAACACACACACACACACACACACACACACACACACACACACAGGCTCACGCCCCAGTCAGTGAGGGTAATATTGCTGGGGGTATACAGAAAAGGGGGCAGCGGAAAGAGGTCTCTCCCTTCAGTCTGATTTCCTTTGTTCCTCCCTCGCCTTCCTCCCTCTCCCCTTCCCAGCTCCCCTCCTCTCCTCCTAGCCTCCTTCTTCCATCCTCCCTCCCCGGCCCCTCCTCCCCCTCCCCCCAGAGCCGGGTCCCCGTAACAGGACTTCCACTGAAGGCGGGGAGGGTGGGACCAGCGGGCTCCGGCCTCAGCCTCGCTGCCCATCTTCCCGCAGGGAAGGAGTTAAGTCTCTCCGCTGCATCCCTCCTCCCTCCTCCGCCTCCCCCGCCGCCACCGAGTCCTGCAGCCAGGCCCTGGGCTGACCTTCACCGGGAGGGAGGCCGCAGTGCGCATGCCCGGGCCGGCTCCCGTCCGGCTCCCGCCGCTGCCCGGGCCCGGGGCGGGCGAGGGCGAGGGCGGGCGGCCGCGGGCCGGGACGTGCCCCCAGCGCCCGGCCGCCCTCCGCTCCGGCGCGGTGGAGGGGGGCCGCCGAGCCCGTCCCGCCGGCCGCGGCGCATCTCTCCCTGAGCGGGGAGAGGCGCTTTGCCATTTGGTGCTGGTGGTGCTTCGGAGGGAAGGAGAGATGGGGGGACGGCAGGGGGGACTCCGGCTCCGCGCCGCAGGGCGGCCGCCCTCTGCCCGGACACGCGCACGGTCTGCCCGGAGCACGGCCTGGGCCGGTCGGGCCGGGGCTAGGGGCCCGGCTGGGCTGGGAGGAAGGCCCCCTGCCAGCTGGAATCGGGGCTCTCCCGGGGCCTCCACCTCCCCCGGGCCTGTGGCTGTGGCCGTGGCGCTGCTGAGCGCTCTTCTGGGGCTGAGCAGCTGGGGATCCTGGCCTTTGTGAGATGCGAGTCGGGGCTCCGGGCACCCACACCTGCGCCTCTGCTGTCTGGTCTGAAGGCTCCCCGCCCCAGGTCCGCACACCTAGGGTCGCCTCCGTAAAAGCAGTAGGCCAACGTGCCCGCTGGCCCGCGCCTGGTCAATCACATCTTGTGAGTGGGCTGGGAGGAGGTCAAGATGTGCCTGTGCGTGCAAATCCGTGTGGTTCCTTGTGCCTCCAGCGTTTGCACTCATGTGTGTGCCCGAGGGGCCTGTATGCATTATGTATCTGCTGTCTGTGCTGGCATAAGGGTGTCTCCCAGCCAAGCGGCTGGGGGAGCCGGGGCTGGTGCTGGGGTGGCTCAGGAGGGAGTCATCTTTGGACTTGGGTGACACTCACCACTTCTTGGGTACCACCAGGGCCCTTGGTCTGACCACCTCCTGCAGTCTCCCCCACCACCAAGACCAGTCCCCTCCCCAATGCTGGACATTCCCGCTGTCCTTCATATCCCCCTCAAACTTAGCTGCCCGAGCTGGGGTGCCTGTCAGCCTCTTTGCTATCTTCTTGCCCCAGAAGGCCTCTCTGAGAGTTGAGAACTCTGAGCTTTACACAGAGCCTAAAGGTGACTGCCCCTGCCCCAGTCCCCCAGAACCTCTAAGGTCTGGGGTCTCACATGCCCGTGCGGGAAGCACCCACAGTGGGTGGGAGTGCCCATGGGGACTCACACCTTCAGGTAAGTGGCAGAGTGTGAGCTCCGTTCACTGGCCCACTGGGCTTCGGGTGGTTGCAAGAGTTAGCAGGCATTTGATGGTGAGCCCCTGTGTCCCGGCATGGGGGAAGGTAGCAGGACGTAAAGACCGGATCCTGATGTCAGGGGACCACATTTGGGAAGCCAAACCTACCGTCTCAGACGCTGGTCAGGCAAGTGCCAATTCACAGCATAGCATCGATGGCAATGGGCATTCAAAGAAGAGAAAGGTTGGTGCGCAGGAGTGGAACTAGGGAAGGCTTCCTGGAGGAGGTGGGGCCCATGCTCAGCTTTAAAGGATGAATGTAATCTGGACAGGCAGAGGAGCAGTAGAGGGATTCTGGGCAAAAGAACAGTGTGGGAGCAGAGGCTTAGAAATGGGAATGAGCGAGGGGTTTTGGACGTTAGTGGACAGACTGGTGAGTCTATGGGGGAAGCTGGGTAGAGATTTGGTAGGAAGGGGATATCTAGGTCCCTTGTTAAGCCAGCGGTAAAGGAAGGTTATCCTGGACCACTCTGGCCTTTCAGGAGATTGACAGTGGGCACCTGAGTGGACAGTGACAGGCAGGAGCACAACCAGGGTCCTAGGAAATCAGGCTGCACGCAAAAGGGCTCTCCAGGCAGAACACTCCCTTGGTTCTTCGTCTGACCTCTGAAGGCATTTTGAAGGGGTTGAGGATCCCCGAGTGTAATTCTGGGTCTTTAGGGTGTAACTTCAAATAAGTTGTCCAACAAATTCCCCCCCGCATTTCCCTGCCCTCACCTGGCTTCTGGCAGTGCAGCCCCTAGAGGCACATAAACTTGACCCACTGTCGTCCCAAAGCCCTTGGGCTCTTTCTCCAGAAGGAGGAGAGAGGGGCGTGGCCTTTGGGGGCAAGGGTGGTGCTGTGGTTCCCAGCCTGGTGAGCTCAGGATTTGTCCCTCCTGTTTCCTGTCCCTCCTTCGCCCCAGGGACTGCCAGCTCCCTCCACACTGCCTCTTCTAGGGCTCCCTCAGAATCCCACACTCCCCGGGCTTTCTTTGGGGCCTGGAGGCTGGCCCTGGCATACCCAGTAGCCCCCAGCGCCTCTGGGTCCCCTACCCCCACCTCATGCCCCATTCCAAAGCCACGAGGCCCACCTTGCCTCGTTCTCTCTGCCCATCCACCCAAGCACCCACCCCAGCTCCTAGCCTCCCCTCTCATTCTCTCTTCCTGTTCTCATGAGTCCCATCCACCTCCCTTTTCCGAAATCCTTCCCCCATTGCCCTCGCTTTCTCACATAGAGACAAACAAAGACTCACATCCCCAGAAATAGACTCACACGGAGCTGGAAGGCACAGGCCATGTCCTGCCACACACGCACCCACAAGCGCGCACACGCACCAGAGGCTCCCGTGGAGGGAGGCACACAGAGAAGGCGTTTGTCTGTGCACGCACGTAAACAATCACACCCACAGCCACCGAGCCGTGCCCACACAAGGGTGCAGACACACACACACACAGCGGGCGAGACAAGGGCGCACACATCTGTGGACGCGAGGGGACACCGCCTCCCCGGGCACACCCACCACTGACGGCCTGGTGCAGGAGGAAGGCCTCCTCCGGGCTCCGGGCTCTCCCCCCCTCCACCCCCCACCCCCGGATTCCTTCCAGCGAATGTTTCCCTACTTGGCCTGCCAGGTCTCTGGGGAAAGGGCCTCAGAAATGCAGCAGGAGCCACTTGGGGGAAAGTTGGAACTGACTGTTCCCTGCCTGGCCGTGCCGGCGAATTCCCTAACCGAGAAACTATTTGTGGCGAGAGCCCGGGTGGCCGGCGAGCCCCCCGCCACCTCCCCTCGCGTCCCCTCCCCGCGCCGCCTCCCCGCGGGCCCTCGGGCGGCCTCGGGCTGCAGTGCCGCTGCCCAGCGCCCGCGAGCCGGGCTTGCCGGCGTGCCTCGCCGCTTATCTGCGCTGTTTGGACAGCGAGGGTTGGAAAGGCAGGCGTTTCTGTCCCCGCCGAGTCAACAGGCAGACCCCGGGCCGCCGGACTATTTCTGTCTTATCAGTGCAGGAATGCGGCAGCCGCGGCGGCGGCGGCGGCGGCGGCGGGCGGGCGGCGGCGGCGTGGGCCGTGGGCCGTCAGGGCAGCCCTGAAGGGGCCCCCTCCCCACTCCGCTCGAGTAGAAGTGTGAGAGAGCCCAGCAGGACTCAGAGGGGAGAGTTGGAGGAAAAAAAAAGGCAGAAAAGGGAAAGAAAGAGGAAGAGAGAGAGAGAGTGAGAGGAGCCGCTGAGCCCACCCCGATGGCCGCGGACGAAGTTGCCGGAGGGGCGCGCAAAGCCACGAAAAGCAAACTTTTTGAGTTTCTGGTCCATGGGGTGGTGAGTGGGGGAAAGTTAGCGGGGGAGGGTGAGCGAGCTGGCTCGGGCTGAATGGAGGGATGATCGGGAGGGGCCGGGAGGGGGCTCCCGCTCTCCCACCCCTCCGGCAGGGGCGCCGCGGCCCCGCGGCCCAGCCCCGGGACTGTGCCGGCGCCCTGGCACTCGAACACGTCGTCAGGCGGCGGGCCGGGGATGGGTGCCCGGGCGGGGACGGGAGGCGTTTGCATGGGTCCTTGTCAGGGGCTGGGGGTGGGACTTGGGGACTGTCCCCCCCCCCCAAGTGGGGGGGGTCCCCTCCGTACCAGACGTGTTGTCTTCTGTTCTCTGCCTGGTGGGCCCAGGTGTTCCCCTGCCCTCCCCCCCGCGGTGGGGGTGGGGGACATGGCATCGGGTAGGCTGGGTTGTCTGCCCATCCGTTGGGACAGTGTCTCTCTGTGTCTCCGAGAGCAAGGAGCAGGTGACCCTGGAGGCACTGTGAGCGGGAAGCTCTCTAGCTCTCCTGGCAGGAGGGCTCTGGGGCTTTGCTGGTGGCCTCTGCCCACGGGGGTCAGAGAGAGACCCTCTCTAGGGACAGACCCCAAGTTAAGAGGTCTGAGGACCCCCTTGGCAGACTCAGCCACCAGAAGCTCATGTCCTTAATGCCTCAAAGGTGTGAAGGAAGGGCTGGAGTCAGGGATGTGAGGCCTAGAGACCAAAGGGGCGGGCCAGCACGGTCCTGCCACCAGCCGACTTGGAAGGCACACAGGGAACCTGAGGGAGCCCAGGGTGACCTGAGGGATGGGACCTCAGGCTGAGGCAGCAGGAGCCAGGTTGGGAGCCATGTGGAGGGCGGTGGAATGGGAGAGGCAGGGGCTGTAAGACTTGGGATGGCTACCGGGGTTGGGTTGGAGTTGGGTACAGAGGAGTCAGTCAGGTTGCCTATGGCCAGATTTGGTTGTGACCCGAAAGAAGGCACATTCTCGGTGAGGAGGGCCAGAGTCCCTAGGGTCTTGGCCCTTTGTTGGGTGGCCCTGGTAGCTAGTGCAGCCCTCTGGGGGCTCTGGAAGTTTCCCTCTCAGGGCCTCTTCAGCAGATCAGCAAGTATCGCTGGCCTTGAAGAATGGGAGAGCAGCTGATTGGGTGAAGGGGGTTTCGCTGGGGCCGCCTGTCCTCCAGTCCCAGAGATCCCTGGGGCAACTTCCCAGGGGGGCCTGTGTCTCTCAGCTGAGTGCCAGTCTAGTCTTGCTGCTTGGGGGAGTCCCTTTAAAAAAGGCCCATCCAGGACAGAGAGGGGATACACATGTGGATTTTTTTATTTGGCCAACTTAGAGCTTCAGTTCTTGGGTGGCTGTGAGTCCCTCCTCTCCACTCCCTGTAGTTCATCTATGCTGGCGGGGCTGGGCCTAGGCTCCATTCTGGGCCACCCACTCTGGAGATGTGAGTGACAGGGTCAGGTGGGGTGGGGGAGGCAGACACATGGACAGGCAGTTTTCACTGTGGGAGAGACGGACAGGGACAGCTGGCTGGCCGGGCGTTAGGGTTAGACACGGAGCAGGGCACGGCGCAGGGCAAGAGGGACAGAAGGGAGAGTTGGCAGTTAGAAGGAATTCACCCAGCTCGGGCCTAGGGCTCCTTCTTGTGCCTGGAGGCGGGGGGGGGGGGGGGGCATCTGCACTCCAGGGGACAAAGTGCGTGGCAAGTAAATGGTAACGGGCACAGGGGCCGCATCCCTAGTTCCCTCGTCTTCCTGCTCGCTTTGTCCCCATCACGCCCACCCGCCATTTGACAGCCCCTCTGGCCTTCCCCAATCCCTCTTCTGGAATCCGGACAAGTGGGATTTAAAAAGTCTGTAAAACACTTCACTTAATGAACTTGGATCTCATCTACATCCCATCTGAGGTGGCAGGGGAATACACCTGCCTCATCTTGCTCTCCGTGGCTTCCTTGGAGCCCTGACTCCTTCCTACCTCACTGGGGTAGGGGGAGAAGCAGAGGGGTTCTATAGGATGGAAACATCTCTGGTAATCCAGGCGGACAGGAAGGGGGAGATGGGTGTAAGAGGAAATGCCAGTGCCTTTGAGCTATCCAAGCCCTCTGGGCAGCCCACCTCCAGCCCAGCTGCCTCCTGTCCTCTCCTAGAATCCTGGCAGGGTGTGACCTCACTGCCTCCGGTGGCCTCCAGCCTTCACCTTGGGAGCAAATTATGGGGCGTGGGGGTGGGGGTGGGGGTGGCTAAGCCTTCCAAGCCCCTGGGTGTGGAGGCTTGGAACCAGCCAAAGGGGGTGTGGGTTGGGGCTGAGGGGCCAAAAGCAGGGGCCCAGAGAGAAGAGCTGGCTTCGATGGGGAGGGAGGGCGAGCGCGAGGCAGGACAGCCCAGGGGGTGGACGGAGAAGCAGAATGGAAAGGGGGGCCAGAGGTCCCAGCAGGGAGCCGGGCCTCGAACCCAGACGAGGCTGCGGAGAGCGAGCCGCCCCGGCCCCCCGCGGGAAACGGCAGTTCAGCGCCGCCTTTGCCGGGAGGAGCTGCGTGACCTTGGCTAGGTCGCTTTTCTCCTTGAGCCACGGTTGCCTCATCCGTCAAGTGGGGATGGAAGGACCCCCCTCAGTCTGTCTTGCAGAGGAGCGCGTGGATGTGAACATCCGCTGAAAAGGTTGAGAGGCGCCATTAATATTCATTTTCGCGGCACCTTCCGCAAATCCGAGGCTGGCGATGCCCGGTGCCGTTGCCTGGCTTCAGTTAGCTTCCTGCAGCGAGACGCAAAGCCCCCTCCGCCGAGCCGCGCGGTGGCGGCGCCCCTGCCCCTCCCACCCCTCGCTCACGCTGGCGGCATCAGGGTCACCGGCCGGGGGGCTCGGGGTGGGAGAGACGCGGCTCACCGCGCCTGGAACCGGGGCCCTGGTCCGAGCGGCGGACGCCCGTTTCTGCTTCACCTCCGTCCCCACCCCACCCCCAGCGCCCCGGGATGCCGTCTGGAGCCCGGATGCCCCACCAGGGGGCGCCCATGGGCCCCCCGGGCTCCCCGTACATGGGCAGCCCCGCCGTGCGACCCGGCCTGGCCCCCGCGGGCATGGAGCCCGCCCGCAAGCGAGCAGCGCCCCCGCCCGGCCAGAGCCAGGCCCAGAGCCAGGGCCAGCCGGTGCCCACCGCCCCCGCGCGGAGCCGCAGGTGAGTGGGGCCCAGCGCGGAGGGGGCGGGCCACGGGACCCCAGGGACGGGGTGGGTGAGGCGCGAGACTGGAAGGAGCGAGGAAGAACGGGCAGCGAGGGACGGGCCGTCCCCGGTGGGATGCCCTCTGGGGAGGTGGGCTGAGGGGGCACTGGTCTGGTTCCTTTGTGTGCCCACCGCAGGCGCGGAGGCCGCGGCCGTCGCGCCCTCCGCCGTGTCACCTGCTCGGTCCCTCTCTCCACCCCTCGTCCCCAGGTTCTGGGAGATGCTTCTGTCTCCGGGGTGGGGGTGGGGCTGGCGGCAGGACTGAGGGCTGAGCTTCAGGGACTGTGTTCCTCCAAGTGTGGCTGTCCAGGGCACCTTCCTCGGTCCCCTGGCTGGACTGTTTAAAAAGCCCCACTCCAGATATTCTGAATGCGACTCTCTGGCCAGGGGGGTGGAGCCTGGGGATTTGTCCTGTGGGTGGGTGGTCTTCCCCACAGTCCTGCTCTCAGGTGATTCTTAGGGCCTCAGAGGCTAAAGAGCTGCCCCGATCCGTCGTCTGGACCAGGTCTGCCTCTTCATCGCCAGGGGCCAGCCCATTTCCCCGTCTGAGCCAGCTGGTGTCACCCCAAAAGCCCCTGCTGGTGTCTGGCAAGAGAGATGCCCCTCTGGGTTTCACTATTTAACCAAACACACATGCTTCCCTTTGCACACCAGATGGAGTCCTATAAAAGGAGTAATACGGATCTTACCTCATTATTAAATATTTTTTACACATCAAGGAAAATTCACCATTTATAGGAATCCCATGATGAATTCTTTTGCAACGTGAATCATGCTCTTACACAGTACGCGCGTTCCTGGTTTGTCTTGTATGAACGGAGAATTTCACGTAGACCGTTTCTTCAAAACAAATCAGACCTTTTGTGAAAGGTGCTTACCTGGCCTTAGAAGAGGTTTTTGGACAGGAGGAGGCAGTGGTGAACACCACGCAAGGGCAGTACGGAGCCGTCCTCCGGGCTGAGTTCTAATCTCACCTCGCCAAGGATTTCCTGGGGTGCTCTTGGGAATCAGAAGCAGCTAGCGGGTCAGGAAGAGTCCGTGTCCCCGCTGCCACCCCAGGTTCAGCCCGCAGTCGTGCCCCACAAGAGAGCACTCTCTCTCTCCGGATCCCTGTGGGGCTGTTTCTGGAGCCTGTTGGCAGGTGATCCAAGGGCATGAGCACTCCCTGCCCGTCAAGCCCCTTCCAAGCCCAGGGTGCCAGGGGTACAAGTCCCCCCCCCCCCCCCAGCTCAGCCTTCACCTCCTGTTTCAGGGATGCGGTAGCGTGTCGGCGGTCCCCTCCCTCCGAGCTCAGGCCACCTTGGACTGTGCACCCCTGCTTCACAGAAAGGGAAAGTCCTCAGAATCCCTCCTCCCTCTCCTCTGTCCTCCCCCTCTCTAGCCTTTCTCAAACACTTTTGCAGCTCCCCCACCCCCACCCCTCCTAAGTCTAAATTTCTCTGGGCCTGCGGGTGTGGTGGGGTGGAAAGGGGCTCCCAGGCTAGAGAAGGGACGGGACCGCGTCTGCTCCCCGCAAGAGGACTTAGCGCCATGCCAGACCCACTGTCGTCGCCCCTTGGGCGGGCGGACAAGCGGGCTGTGGGAACCCCAGCTAGGCGGGTGGAGATGTCGGGATAATTTAGCAGGTGGCCTCGTTACTCCCAGATCTGTCGCCATGGTAACCTGGTTTTTTCTTTAAAAAATGTACAGTGCCAAGAGGAGGAAGATGGCTGACAAAATCCTCCCTCAAAGGGTGAGTGCCTTTCACAGCAGCCCCCAGCCCACCCCCCGCCCTTTGCCGCTTCTGCCTCCTCTCCCCCCACCGCCCCCCTCCCCACCCTGGGCTGCTTCCCCTCCCCCCTCAGGAGCAGAGCTGCAGCGGCCCAGTCACTTCCACTGTTTGTTTAAAAAGCTCATTAAGAAGTGGGGCTCCCTGGCCAGAGGGAGGGGGTGGGGCGGAGGGAAGGGGCGGAGCCATGGGGGGATGGGGGGGCAGCGTCCTGGGCCCCTGGGGGCGCAGTGGACTGAATTCCAGCGGGTCCGCTTATATAAAGGTGTGGGACAAAGAGGGCACAAGAGCTAGGGGACCAAAGGCTGGCAGAGGAGTGGAGGGAGCGGAAGCATCAGAAGTGAACCCAAGCCAAGCTAGGTGTGGGGGGTTATGGTTGAGACGCCAGGTGGAGTGACAAGGTGAGGCACCAGGGCAGAGGCAAGCAGCCACGTCCTCTGTCCCAAGGACCCCAGGGTCCTAGCCACTTTGCAGACACCCAAGGAAGGCCCAGAGGCCATGTGACAAGGGAAAGGATGAGGAGGTGAGGCCCTAGTGGCTGGGCTCCATGGCCGCTCTGGCCTCCCCTAGTGAAGAAATGCAGGGACCTCTCTAGAGGGAGAAGCCGTTTTTTTATGCTTAGATGTCCAGGTCCTTCCTGCTGGATGTGCAGTCCCGGGGAGAAGTCCCCGTTTGCACTCTCAAAGTTCTGTGCCCTAAGCCTGGCCAGCTCTCCTCGACGCTCTTTGCTCTTCGTACCCTGGGACCGCGTGACAAGCACGGTCAGCCTCCAAGGTTGGCTGAGCCCCTCGCTCCTTCTCTTCCAGATCCGGGAGCTGGTCCCCGAGTCCCAGGCTTATATGGACCTCCTGGCATTTGAGAGGAAACTAGATCAAACCATCATGCGGAAGCGGGTGGACATCCAAGAGGCTCTGAAGAGGCCGATGAAGGTGTCTTGATTTGGGGGCAGGAAGAGGGCTTTAGGCCCTGTTGTAAGAACGGAGAGTGGGACTGCCCCGGGAGTGGGAACACGCGGCGTTTGCTCTGTACTACACTCTTTATTTCTACAGCAAAAGCGGAAGCTGCGTCTTTATATCTCCAATACGTTTAACCCTGCGAAGCCCGATGCTGAAGATTCCGATGGCAGCATCGCCTCCTGGGAGCTGCGGGTGGAGGGGAAGCTCCTGGATGACGTACGTCCTGGCCCAGGTCTCTCCAGGTGTCCTGGGGTGGGTATGGGGCCGAGCTGAGGACAGAACGAGCTGTGGGCACTATGGGTTAGGGAGTCAGCCCTGGCCAGGGGTGGGTGGCCTAAAGAGCCATTCTGGGGGCAGAGGCCTGCTTCTAACCATGCCGCCCTACCCGACCAGCCCCACCCGCTCCCAACGCATCCTGCCCCCACAGTCCCTGTCCTGCCCCCACGGTCCCTGTTCCTCTCCCACAGCCCAGCAAGCAGAAGCGGAAGTTCTCTTCCTTCTTCAAGAGTTTGGTCATTGAGCTGGACAAAGACCTTTATGGCCCTGACAACCACCTAGTTGAGGTAAGACCCAGACCTCTTTTGCCCTGGAACTGCCACCTTTCCACAGACAACGCTCTCACCGGCCGCACAGATGTGGGCCAGGGACCACCCTGGGACCCCTGGCCCCCCCGCCCCAGATGGGCCTCAGAGGTGACCCAGCTCTCCCCCCTCTCCCCGCCTCCGCCCCGGGCAGTGGCACCGCACACCCACGACCCAGGAGACGGACGGCTTCCAGGTGAAGAGGCCGGGGGACCTGAGCGTACGATGCACGCTGCTTCTCATGCTGGACTACCAGGTCTCTGCCCCCACCCCTACCCCCCTGCCATGAGGCCCTCGGGCCCCCCACGCCCTTTGTCTTCGGAGTGTTCCCTGGGAGACCCCGTTCTCTTCCTTGCCTCACCTTCTCCAGAAACATCCTTCCTAGGGCCCAATCACCACGTCCCCGCCGGCCCCAGGCTGCCTGGCCTTGAGCTCTTTCCACTCCCTCTCTCTCATTTAATTTTCATGGCCATCTTTTCTCAGCCTCCCCAATTCAAACTGGATCCCCGCTTGGCCCGGCTGCTGGGGTTGCACACACAGAGCCGCTCCGCCATCGTGCAGGCCCTGTGGCAGTATGTGAAAACCAACAGGCTGCAGGACTCACATGACAAGGAATACATCAATGGGGACAAATATTTCCAGCAGGTACCCTCTCTCCTGACCGCAGGGGTGTGGGGAGCAGGCAGAGGCACCAGTAGGGGAAGTGCCTTTACTAAGGCAACGCCCGCACACACTTCTAGATTTAACCAAGCCAGGAACGTTAAGAGGCCAACAGTTTGGGGAATATGATAGTCTTGGCACTTGGAGTTAGGGGCCCTGGGCTCTAGTCCCGGATCCAGGCTCTACCAAAGTAGAGATTATTGTTAATAATACTTTTTGAATAAACACAGCAGATAAACTCGAGGAGCAAAGTAACAGTTGGTGTTTATTGAGCACTCGCCATGTGCCAGGCATGCTCGCGGGCACTTAACATGGATCACATTTGGTCCTCACAGCCGCCCTGGCAGACAGGTACCATGACCATACCCGCTTTAGAGATGAAGACACCGAGGCCCCCGAATTTAGGGGACGGGCTCAAGGTTGCACTGTTAATGGGAAGAGGCAGGATTTGCACCACGGCCCCCGGCCCAGGGCCCATGCTTCCAACCACTGCACGGCCCCCACCCACCTCTGTGTCCGCACTCCACCCCCAGACACCTTAGTCCCGGCCCCAGGAGAGGAGTTAGACTGGCTCAAAGCGTTGCCTTCCCAGAATGGAAGGCTCTAGGACTGTAGTTCTGCTCTTTTCAAGCAGACGAGAGTGGTGTCTCTCTCTCTCTCTCTCTCCCTCTCTCCTACTTCAGATTTTTGATTGCCCCCGGCTGAAGTTTTCTGAGATTCCCCAGCGCCTCACAGCTCTGCTGTTGCCCCCTGACCCAATTGTCATCAACCACGTCATCAGGTGAGGCCCCAGCTTGCTCCTCAGCCCAGGGAGTCATTGCCGTCCTGCCCTCCCTCTCCCCACCCCCACCCCCCACCAGTCTGCCCCTGGGGCCCCTGGCCTCTGTGGCAGCAGCACGGACACCAAGGCCTGGACTTCCCTGGCAGCGTGGACCCGTCGGACCAGAAGAAGACGGCGTGCTATGACATTGATGTGGAGGTGGAGGAGCCCCTGAAGGGACAGATGAGCAGCTTCCTTCTGTCCACGGCCAACCAGCAGGAGATCAGCGCTCTGGACAGTAAGGTGGGGCCCGAGCCCAGAGCTGGAGTGGGACATTAACCCGGAAATGACAAAATACAGACAACAGACGAGAGCATAGGCCCATGGAGAGATTGGGGGGGGGGGGGGGCACGTGGCCCTCCCCTCGCTACTCGGAGCTCTGCCCATCCCCCATTCTCTGGGGCTGCAGAGGCGTCAGGGACCTGAGGGACTGTCCTTCAAAGGGACGCAGCAAATCCCCCCCCTTCCCGCCTCCCCCACATCCCCATGGCCAGGTGAAAGCGTCTGTCTTTCTACCTGCAGATCCATGAGACGATTGAGTCCATAAACCAGCTCAAGATCCAGAGGGACTTCATGCTAAGCTTCTCCAGAGACCCCAAAGGCTACATCCAAGACCTGCTCCGCTCCCAGAGCCGGGACCTCAAGGTGAAGGGGACTCAGGGAGCACTGGATGGAAGACAAGCATATTGGGAAGACAATAAATGTTGTCACACGCGGGCCGGAGGGGGTCCGGGCTCACGGCTGACCCCGTCGCTTCCTCCCAGGTGATGACGGACGTGGCAGGCAACCCTGAGGAGGAGCGCCGGGCTGAGTTTTACCACCAGCCCTGGTCCCAGGAAGCCGTCAGCCGCTATTTCTACTGCAAGGTGTGGATGGGGCCCGTGTCCCTCAGGCCTCCCCCTCTCACTGCAAGAGAAGTCCCGCTTCTCAGCCACTTCTACCAACCCCCTCACCACAGAGGAGCCCTCCCTGCTCCCAAAGGCTCTTCCAGGGTGGCTGGGTGGCTGGGACTGTCCTGTCACTCACCAGCAACAGCGTAACCTGCCAGTACTCTTATTTCTCTAAAGATCCAGCAGCGCCGGCAGGAGCTGGAGCAGTCGCTGGTCGTGCGCACCACCTAGGAGCCCCTGCGGAGGAGCACCACCGAGGGCCTCTGGGCCGGGCCTGCCCTGCCCCCGGGCTCTGCCATCGCCCCTCTGACGCCTTCCGGGTGAGGCAGGGGAATGATTAAAGCTCATGCATCTGAGAGCAGCCTCGTGTGTCATTGGCAACCGGGGAGGAAGGACAAGGGGGAAGGCGGCGGGTCCCTCTGGGAAGCCTCCCTACCCCCTCCCTCAGATTCTCCTCCTGACTCCATTTCCCCTAGACCTAAAAACAGTTTGGCAGAAGACACTTTTAATAACGTTTTCTTATTAAAAAAAAAAAAAAATACAGCAACAAGCTCTCCATCTGTCCGTCCATCTTGCCTTGCCCTTCCCGGGGCTGCGGCAGAGAGGGGAACTCCACAGAGGGGCCGGGCCCGGGGCGCGCTAGGTGCTGTTGGCCTGCTCCTGCTCGAACAGAGCCATGGCGAGCTGGGCGCGGCCCCCCAGCCCCTCCAGGTTGCTGAGGCGGCAGCGGTGATAGAGCTCCTCGCTGAGCCGGGGGCTGCAGTCTCGCAGGGAGAACTTCTGCACCAGCCCTGGCTCCACGGCCCGGAAGAGGTGGAGCCCTGAGAACCGGAGGAAAACATCCATCACCTCCAGCCCCTCCAGGGCTTCCTCCTCTTCCTGGCCTGCCAGTTCCCCGGCCAGGCGGGCTCGGGCCGCCAGGTAGTCGGCGTTGTAGAAGCAACCCTCCGCGGAAGCCTGCCGGTCAAACCTGCCTCCTACGGGAGCCCCCCGGGAAGGGTCGGCACCGGGAGGGGACGGGGGGTCGGGGCCAGCCCCCGGGGGCCCCGCGGGAGATCTCTGTGGTGCCAGGGCAGGGTTGAACTCCTGGAAATGCACTGGGAAGAAGGCCTGCCAGCCGGAGATAGCATTCATGCGGCAGCGGTTGAGGACTTCGGGCCCCGGCCTGGTCCACACGGTGGTGAGGAAGAAAAGCGTGTCCACGGGGTGCTTCTTAGAGACCACGTCCATGAGCCGCACCTGGGAAGGGGCCTCCGCGCGCACGGCGAGCCAGGCCAGCCTTGTCCCGGGGTGCCGCCGCTCTAACTCGGCCGCCGCGGCCTTCACCCCGAGAAATGGGTCCGGGGCCCCCCGGCCACCGTCCCGAGGTCCGTAGACCAGCAACAGGGTGAGCAGCGCGTGCTCTCGCGGCTCCAGAACACTGGCTGCAAAGGCCTCGAGGAAAGCGAGGGCGGCGGCGGCTTCGGCCACCGGGAGTGGCAGCACCAGCTGCACGCGGGTGGCCTCGGTGACGTAGGGCATGGGCAGGATTTCCACCCGGCTCAGGGGCCGCAGCAGGCTGACCCTGCGGGCCAGGGCCCGCCGGTGCCCGCGCTGCGTCACGGCCTCCAGCAGCAGGTCCAGGGTGTACTCCATGCCCCGCGCCGGGTCGAAGCGCCGGTACCCGTTGAGCAGCCGCTGCTTCTGGAAGCGCAGGCGGGGCTGATAGCGCCGATTCAGCTGCTCCAGGGCCGTCTCCACGGCGTCACCCACGTCCGCCCTGCTCGCCCCCTGCAGCGGGCACTTGGGGGACCCATCTGCGCAGGAGAAGGTATGCTGCTCCGTGAAGTAGTCCCAGCCCAGCACCTCAAATCGAGAGTGTGGGGTGAAAGGGGCCGGGAGCCCAATGGGCCAGCTCAGCCCTGCCTCGCCCTCGGGGGTCAGCACGGTCAGGTTCTGGATCTGAGCCTAGGGTGGGAGGGATGCACAGTTAGTGCCCTCTAGGTCGTCAGAACCCAGCCAGGTTCCAGCGTCCTGGCTTTGGAGCTCTGTCCTGACTCTGTCAACACTTAGTGAGGTGCCCCCTTGGCTAACCGCTCAATTCCTCGTTCTTTCCGTCCTTGTCTGTGAAACGCAGAAAGCATAGGGATCATAACGCACCTTACACAGCTGCTGTGAGAAGGAAGCGGTGGGAAATGTGCTTTTGCAGAGATTAAAGCTCGCAGCCTTTCTCTCCAGGCCCAGAGTACGTCCTCTTCGTAATGGAACCTTGGCTTTCACCTGTATGCCACCTCTGACACCCCCCACTCCCCACAATCAACTGGAGGGTTCTTCCACATCTACCCTTGGGCTTCTGAAGGACAGTGCTAGAGATTTAGGGCTTCCTGGGCTTCCGCTCCTCCGGTGGAGAGGCACAACTGGAGAGAAGCTGAAGTGATCGTGTCTAAGTGCTATACTGAGCCCTGCTCCTCATAGTTCGCCTGCAAACACTTTTAACCACATCAAAGTCGAACCAGGGGCTTATCTCACGAGTGACCTGGGTCCCCGAGGGTCCCTTCTCCTTGGAGTTGTTTCACGCTTCCACCCCGCCAGCCTCCCCTCTCACTCAGCTGCCTGCTCACTGTGACCCCGGACGCCTGAAGCCCCCCGACCTCCAGCCGTGGGCCCGGGCTCACCTGCAGTTGCTCTATTTCGCTGTACGCCCGCTCCAGCTCCAGAGCGCTGAAGCGTTTATGGAGCCTGTACATGAGGGTTCCCTCGGAGACAGGGTGCACTGCGAAGGCACTCAGGAAAGCCGAGCTCCCCTCCTTCTCAGGGTCCCTATTTTTGGCCAGCTCAAAGGAACGATACTGCTGCCCCTAAAGGGACCAATCAGACCAATCAGTGCCACACACGGAGGGCTGCCCGTCCCAACCACGCTTAACCGAACTCAGCATTCATGCTTTTTACTGCCGCCATCACGACGGAGAGCAGGAGCTCATTCCGGTGTTCCCTGAAACTTGGCCTTAGTCTTGCTACTGGATTCGGGAAAAAAGAATGTTAGGTAGGCAATTAAAGAAGGACCCCACTGCTTCCAGGGAACGAAAGGCATGAGCCAGCAAGGACTCCCACTACTCTGGTTTACTGTACTCCCTGTGACAGTGGCCATCTCTAGGACATTCCCAGATCGCTTACGACTGTGCATGTGTCAGAGGAGGGGGTGAAGGGCGGCGGGGGGGGGGTGGTGGTGGTGGTGGTGATGGGAGGAGCTGGCGAGCAGGGGCACCTTTCTACCTTGCTCGGAGGGTCCCCGGCAAGATGCCACCTTTGACGGCCCCGGGGTTCTAGCCAGGGTCGGCGGCTAGGAAGGACAAAACCCCAAGGTGCTGCTGGGAAGGAGGCAGCCGCAGCCACCCCGGAGACCAATCGCTCAGCCACTACCAACTGTCAGGGGCCAAGATTGACTCGAAAGGGCTGTCACCTGGTGCTGCGAGACACAGCCGATGCCTAGAGAGTCGATGAGGCAGCGGCCGAGCCACTCATCGGGACGGGCACTGAGAATGTCTCCTCGGCAGCCATCCAGATGTGGCCGCAATCGGAGCAGGAGACTCCGTGACAACAGGTAGCCAAAGCCCCCATGGCAGTACCGAGCCTGCTCGCCGGCGCCGATAAACTCCTCCGCTCGGCCCAAGTACAGGTCTTGGTTGATGCTGAGGTGGCCAGCAAGGGCTGCCAGGCGGGGGGCCTGGACATACGTGTCATCCTGCATGATGAAGAACCAGTCGTAGTCGGCCCCAAAGTGTGTGTGAAGGTGGCGCAGGGTCTCTGACATGAGCCAGGCCGGCCGTTCGTCCCCGTGAGATACCACCTGCATGCCCGCAGGAGTCCGGGCCCCCCGCTGCCCCGTGAAGTACAATAATCGAGGGAAGTGGTGGGCCACCGTGCGGTTGACGGCCACAGCCAGAGTGGACAGGGTGGCCCGGGAAGTCAGGACAGCCACCAGCAACCGCTCCCGAGAGCCCAGCTCCGTCTGGATGTACCGAGTCCTGCGGAGGGACCAGCATGCCAGGGGTCAACTCCTTATATCTTTAGGAGCCCAGTCTGCCCAGCATACACATCCCTCTAGTAATGAGTGGGTTGGGGTTGAGAAAAGAGGAGAGAGACACCTCCTCGCTAACATTAATGAGCTACTACAGTGAGCGTCCGCTGACACTGGAATTCATTTGGGGACGGGTCTAAGGATAGATTAGATGGTAAGACGTGATTCCTGCCCCGTTTAAAAAACATCCAACACTAACTTAACACCAATGAGTGAGACCTTCTTAGACCTGAGAAGGGAAAAATAGAAACAAATCATGATGGGTAATAAGGCAAACAATTGCTCTGGGAGCCTAACAGTGATTACCAGCGAAGGCAGAGACAAGGACTTAGAGCAGCGCTCAAGTGGGGTCTGGGGGCTACGTACACACATAGCTCTCACCTGAGCACCTTCTTGTAGGGCTTGTTGGGATCCCTGTAGTAAGGGACAATCCGGGGTTTGAAGTCTTCATCACTTTGGTCGAGTCCAGTTCTGGAGTCTGGATTATGTGGCACTCCTGGTTCCCCCACGGCCTCTACACAGGGATCTTCTCCCTCACCCTGGATCCAGGAAACCCGCAAGAGGCTCAGGCTGCACCCCAGAGACAGCCCGAGGATGAGGGGCAGCGCTGGTCGCAGCAGAGCCAACAGGGAACTCAGGCGCATGGTGGCAGGCCCTGCCACGTGCATGCCCCGGAGGGGACCGCCTCAAGGATCAATCAGTAGGTTGATGGGTGTCGGGCCAGTAGTAGGCGTATGGTTTTTATCCAGGAAGCCTGGGGTCAATGAGGTCAACGACACAGCAAGGTTGCCAGGACTGCTGCCAGGCCCAGCATCCCCAGGAAGCATATGCCTGGGCTTCAGTCCTCAAGGTGCCGGATTTAACCCTTCGTCTAAATGGCAGTAAGTATTAGAGTCAATTTCACCCACTAATGTGCTTATGGTCTGTCTTCCAGAATGACGAGGAAACAAAACTCAATCCTGCCAAATCTAACCCAGAAAGAAGGACTACATGCATCTGTAGACTGGATCTAAGTGGAGACAGCAGAAGCGAGTAAAGAAGGGGCTGGGGCCAAAGGCATGCTCCATCAAAATAACAGCCTCAACTCCAACAGCCTGTGTCGGTAGGCCTTTGTCAAAGGGCCCCTGGCTGGGGGCACGTTGCTCACTCAATGTACCAAAGGGGGTGCCGACTAGCTATTGAAGGCGAGCCCAAGGGAAGGGTTAAGGGCCTCTCCCTACCCTACTCCTGAGTGTTACGGAAACACACAGCTAGAGTAACCCCTCCTCCCAGTTGGGAGTGGTCAGGAGCCACCGCCATGGTGCACAGTTCTGCCCACCCAAGTGAGGTGGACAGATACGCTGAATCAGCACGGAGAGCCTCTCAGAGGAGCACAATGGCTGATGGAGCCATTTTGCAGGGCATCCTTCTCTGAATCCCAGCTGCTGAGAGGCTGGTGCTGCCCACCTTCCTCTGTGAAGAGACGACGAGCAAATGATGGTGACTCTGGCTGTGTAAGAGCAATTCGGTGTCTGGTTTTACCAGGGCCCCAGGGCCCCAAGCCAAACCAAAGTGGGGAGACGAGAAGCTAGAGACAACACACGGCTCCTGCAAAAGCAAACGGAGGCTCGGCTGGCTTGGGAAGTGACCTCTGCCAAGGACCAGACCCCCTACTCTATCTGCTTCTCAGCGATCAGAGGCCAGCTCCAGCCCTGGAAAGAAGGCCCAAAGCGAGTTTTAGCTGTTAGTCTCCAAACAGAAATAAAACCGGCTGCGTCACGGAACTGTCGAGGAGGGGCTGGGGGACTCGGCTGGGTTTGTTCCGGCGGAGGCAATGCAGGTTCGCGGCTGGGACCGGAGGGCAAAGACCCCGTTACCAGGCCCGTCGGCGGGGCAAAGGCCCTGCCTGCGCCAGCGGACGAAGGAGAGCAGGCACACCCCGAGGCCCGCCGGGGGAGGCCCTGCAGCAGGGCCGGGGGGGAGGCGGCGGACCGGTAAAGGCGGCCCAGGTGTGGTCCACGCGGCCAGGACCGTCCTGGGGGGAGCAGGGACGAGGGCGCGGGAGTGGGACCTGCTCCTGTCCTCGGAAGCGGCGCCCCTGTGGCCCCCGCAGGGGGAAGGGCGGGGAAAGGGGAACAAACCCCAGTGCCCAACCGAGGCGCCGGCTCCGCCGCTGCAGCCGCTGCCACCTCACAGCCCGGCCCGCGCCTTCCTCTTCCGCTCGCCGTCAGTCCCGGTCTCTATGGTGACCGCATCCGGTCGCTCGCTCCGCCTCCGCCGTCTCGGTGGTCTCCCCGCCCCACTCCTCGCAGTGCGCAGCCGCGGTGCGGGTGACGTGTCCGCCCGGCCAGGCACCCGCCCCCAAGAGCGAGCGTGCGTTCCACGGACGCCGATACGAGTGGCCTGGAAGGTGCCCCACGTCTTCAACCTCCACTGTTACCTGCCTTGGGGGAAAAAATGCCCTCCTCCTCCTCCATGGGCGCGCCCCTGCCTCCTCCTCGACTTCTCCCCGTTATTACAGAAATGTTTGTTGTCTGCCTACTAAGTTGCAGGCCGTCGTTGTAAGTACGGAGTGAACCAGCGGTGGAGAGGTGGGCGTGGTCCCTGCCCTCAGGGAGCTGAGAGTTGAGCGAGACAAGGATGAAACACACACTGTCGTACCGAAAATAGGCGCTTCGGTAGAAATCTCAACCTGGCACAGGTACCATTGCAGAAAGTAGAGCCCAGTGGAAAAGCCTGACAAAAGGAATTAAATTAGACTGGGAGTTCGGGAACGCTGAGATCCAAAGAGTCAGTGTGTTACCCAGACAAAAAGTGGAGAGTTTTCTGGGCAAAAAGCAGAGCGCACAGGCGCTGAAAGACGAAAGCTGGTACCGTAGAGAAGAACTGAGGAGGCCAGCGCCAGGGGAGGCCGGAGGGCAGGCAAGGCCTTCAAAGGACCACCGCGGGTTCCCAGCCAGGATGGAACATTCCTAATAGGCAATTTGCAGGTGGACGGGGACAATCTTGTCATATGATTTGGCGGGGGGGGGGGGGGGGTTGGGGAGCCAAGAATGCTGGGTATCCCAGGGGCACCTGGGTGGCTCAGTTGGTTGAGTCTCCGACTTGGGCTCAGGTCATGATCTCAGGGCTCGTGAGTTCGAGCCCCACATGGGGCTCTGTGCTGACAGCTCAGAGCTTGGAGTCTGCTTCGGATTCTGTGTCTTCCTCTCTCTCTGCCCCTCCCCTGCTCACTCTCTTTCTCAAAAATAAATAAAAACTTTAAAAATTAAAAAAAAAAAGTGCTAGATATGCTGCACGTTGTAGGACAGTGTCATGCATGACTCATCTGCCCTACACAGCTTTCAAATGTCCTTCTAAAGATTCATGTAAGTGAAAAAAAAAAGTTATAATTAATCCTTGAGCCTGTGTTTTATATATAGAAACAAAGTGATTTTGCAGGGTTGTAACGTGCTGAATTTTCAAGCAATGTAACTATCACGTAAATAGAAGCTAGTACTTTGTGTCATTCAGGAATTTACTAAGCAGTTACTATTTTGGAGGGGCACCTGGGTGGTTCAGTTCCTTAAGCATCCGACTTCAGCTCAGGTCCTGAGCTCCAGGCTGGTCAGTTTGAGCTCCGCGTTGGGCTCTGTGCTGACAGCTCAGAGCCTGGAGCCTGCTTCCGATTCTGTGTCTCCCTCTCTCTGCCCCTCCCCCACCCACACTCTGTCTGTCTCTCTCTCTTTCAAAAATAAATAAAACATTAAAAAATGTTTTTAAAAAGTCACAGTTTTGGAGAACTATATCACAGTAACATCACTCATGGTGTTCTGTATGCATTTGTGCTGTCACATTCAAGGTGATCCTATGTACAGGTACAAATATATGACTATGTTTTCTAGCATACTGAAATAACAATTATTGGAAAGGATTTCCTTTTCTTTCTTCCGTTATGGTGAAGCACCTGGGCGGCTCAGTCAGTTTAGCGTCGGACTCTTGGTTTCGGCTCAGGTCATGATCTCTGTTTATGGGTTCAAACCCCTCATCGGGCTCTGTGCTGACAGTGAGCAGCCTGCTTGAGATGCTCTCTCCCCCTCTGTCTCTCTGTCCCTCCCACACACACTCTCTCTCTTTCCCTTCCTCTCAAATAAATAAAAACTTTTTTTTAAAAGTTTGCTATTAAAAGGCAACATTGGGGCTGGTAGAGTTAAGGACCACCATTCTAGGAAATACATAAAATAGGAGTTACCAGCATTTGTTATCCTTTACTGTTTTCAGTTTTCTCCTCAAGTAGTCTGCAATTTGATCTCCCCTGAACAACTGACACTTAATAGGTGGTAAGTGAATGATTTGTTAGAATAGACTCTGGGAAGCAGAGTAGGGATGCTCACCTTGAAGCTGGAAGATACAGATTCCAGACCAGTGTTGTCCAACAGAAATATAATGTGAACCATATATGTAGTTTTTAATTTTCTAGCAGTCACATTTTTTAAAACAAAAAGAAGTGACATTAATTTTAATAATATATATTATTAAATAGATCAAAATATTATTTCAACCTGTAATCAATATAACAAATTGAGATATTTTACTTTTTTTTTTCACATGCAATCTTTCTTGTTTTATTTTTAATTCCAGTGTAACTAACATTTATTGTTATATGAGTCTCAGGTGTGCAAAATAGTGATTTAACAATTGTATACATTACTCAGTACTCATTATAAGTGTACTCTTAATCTCCATCACCTGTTTCACTCACCCCTGCACCCTCTCCCCTCTGAATACCATCAGTTTGTTCTCTGTAGTTGAGTCTGTTTTTTGTTTGTCTCTTTTTTTCTTTGATCATTTGTTTCTCAAATTCCACACGAGTGAAATCATGTGCTATGCTGTGTCTTTCTCTGACTTACTTGCTTCAGTTAACATTATATCCTCTAGCTCCATCCACGTTGTTGCAAATGGCAAGATTTCATTCTTTTTTTAAAAAATTTTTTAATGTTTATTTATTTTTGAGACAGAGACAGAGCGTAAATAGGGGAGGGTCAGAGAGAGGGAGACACAGAATCGGAAGCAGGCTTCAGGCTCTGAGCTGTCAGCACAGAGCCCGACGCGGGGCTCGCACTCACGAACTGTGAGATCATGACCTGAGCCGAAGTCGGAGGCTCAACCGACTGAACCACCCAGGTGCCCCAAGATTTCATTCTTTTTATGGCTGAGTAATATTCCACTGTGTGTGTGTGTGTGTGTGTGTGTGTGTGTGCATATCACATTTTCTTTACCCATCCATTTATCAATGGGTACTTGGCATTGCTTCCATAACTTGGCTATTGTAAATAATGTTGCAGTAAACATAGAGGTGCATGTATCTTTTCAAATTAGGGTTTTCATTTTCCTTAGGTAAATACCCAATACTGGAATTATTAAATCATATGGTAATTCTATTTTTAATGTTTTGAGGAAACTCCATACTGTTTTCCAGAGTGGCTGCACCAGTTTGCATTGCCATCAACAGTGCATGAGGATCCCTTTTTCTCCACATCCTCATCAACATTTGTTGTTTTTTATCCTTTTGATTTTAGGCATTCTGACAAATGGGAGGTGATATCGCATTGTGGTTTTGATTTGAATTTCCCTGGTGATTAGCGATGTTAAGCATCTTTTCATGTGTCCGCTGGCCATTCTCTTTGTGAAAATATCTGCTCGTGTCTTCTGCCCATTTTCTTTTTTTTTTTTTTAATTTTTTTTTTCAACGTTTATTTATTTTTGGGACAGAGAGAGACAGAGCATGAACGGGGGAGGGGCAGAGAGAGAGGGAGACACAGAATCGGAAACAGGCTCCAGGCTCTGAGCCATCAGCCCAGAGCCTGACGCGGGGCTCGAACTCACGGACCGTGAGATCGTGACCTGGCTGAAGTCGGACGCTTAACCGACTGCGCCACCCAGGCGCCCTCTGCCCATTTTCAAAATTGGATTTGGGGTTTTTTTGGTGTTGAGTTTTGTAAGTTCTTTATATATTTTGGATACTAACCCCTTATTGGATATATCATTTACAAATCTCTCATTCGGTGGGTTGTCTTTTGTTTTGTTTATGGTTTCCTTTGCTGTGCAGAATCTTTCTTTTTTGGTATAGTCTCAATTGTTTAGTTTTGCTTTTTGTTTCTCTTGCTGAAAGAGACCTATCTAGAGAAATGTTTCTGTGGCTAATGTCAAAGAGATTACTGCCTATGTTTTCTTCTAGGAATTTTATGGTTTCAGGTCTTACATTTAGGTCTTTAACCCATTTTGAGTTTATTTTTGTGTATAGTTTAAGAAAGTGGTCCTTCTCCTCCCCCTCCTCCTCCTTTTTTTATGTAGCTTTCCACTTTTCCCAACACCATTTGTTGGAGACAGTCTTTTCCCCACTGCATATCCTTGCCTCCTTTGTATCCACGCACGCTCTTGGAAATTAATGATCATTTTACACTTACAGAACATCTCAATTCGGACTAGTCGCATTTCAAGTGCTCCATAGCTACATGTGGCTACTGTCTAACACATTGAACAACATAGTTCCAGACCCTTCTCAGTTACTAAGTTTCTAGGTAGTTCTGGATGAGATATTTCCTTCGTTGGGTCTCAGTTTCTTCATAGTTTATTTTTTAATTTTTTTAAGCAGGCTCTACACCCAATATGGAGTTTGAACTCATGACCTCAAGATCAAGGGTTGCACATTCCATAAACAGAGCCAGCACGTACCCCTGTTTCTTCATATTTTAGAGAGAGTCGGACCAAATGTTTTTGCTTCCAGCACTGACCTTCTGTGATATTTCATACTTGGCAGTTCTTCTTTTCTCCTCTCTACCCACATCTCTCTCTGACTCTCCCTCCCATTTTCCCAATTTCCCCCCACCCATCCCCAGGTCTGTTCCCTGAAAGAGATCCAGCCCTTCCATGCGAATGGCAGAACTCCTCCTAAGTGGCCAATAATTTTTCTAAGCCACTCTTGCTGTGCCGGGGGAGACTCTGCCCAGCAACTGTTGATAATGGGAAATCATGGATGTGATTGGTTGCTATGCAGGTGGCTTCAGAGAAGTAGCTAGTTTGCCTTTCTCTGGCCAGCCCAAGCCATTTTACAAAGCTGAATTTCTGGGACCAGAAGATTCCAGCCTTAAATCCTGGTACTGTCTCCTACCAGCAGTGTTGTTTTATTAACAGCTCTGTGGTTTCATTTCTAATCTGCAAAATGGTAATAATACCCACCTCAGAATTTATTGGGGGGATTAAATGGGATAGCATAGATGTAAGAGCATAATAAATGTTAGTTCTCTGTAACCTGTAACCTGCTTGTAACCACGTGTTTTAATGAGGCTGGGAGAGGGAGGCATATGGTCAACAGTGCTCCCAGGAGGCTAGGTGCTTGAATGAATGATTTTATGTGATCCACAACCATATATAAGTTCTTTGCTCCATAAAGAAAGGCTTTGCAATCAGTTAACTATTGTCTATGTTCTTTACCTAAAACAATGTTCTTGCCCATAGTAGGTGTTTAATATTTGTTAAATATATTAAATAAATATCTAGTGCATACTTAAGTAAGGATTCTATTAGTAGCAGAGTTCAGCTAGCAGAACTCCAGCTAAGTAATAATTAGCCAATTAACAAAAATTAACCTCTAATGTAACAACTGTGTGAGGTAAGTACTATCATCATTCCTGTTTTACAGAGGAGGGTGTATTTTGCCCAAGGTCACACACTGTAAATGATAGAGGAGAGGTCTGAATGAAGGCAGTCTGCCCCCAGAATTCATGGTGTTAGTTATGCTATGTCAAGTGAGCTCCACCTACATACTCGAACAGCATGCATAAGTCACTTCTTTTATGGCACTTATCACCTGAATGTCATGGACTGTTTACTCTTTAAATATTTTTTAAGTGTATATTTATTTTGAGAGAGAGAGAGAGATCGATAGAGCTCGTGCACCAGGGAGGGGCAGAGGGAAAGACAGCACAGAGCCAGACATGGGGCTCAATCTCACAAACTACGATATCATGACCTCAGCCAAAATCAAGAGTCCAACGCTTAACCAACTGAGCCACCGAGGCACCCATTTACTCTTTCAATGTTCCTTCTTAATCGTGAGCTCCCTGAGGTCAGGGAATAACTTGTTTCCATTGCAACTCCAGCATCTAGCTCTGAGCCTAACACACAGTGGGCACTTAATTGGTGGAGGGTCTTGCAGAAAAAGCTATGCTCAAAGGCATGAAGGTATGAAATGGCAAGGCTTACTTGAAATACAAGTATATTCTACTGAAGCATCAAGTTTGAAGAGGAAAACTAGTTCTCTGGAGAGAGGAGTGAGTTTTTTTGTTTTTGTTTTTTAACTCGGGTAGGGCAATTTGGAGAATGTGCTCCAAAGGAGTAAAAGCTTCATTTTGCCTCCCTCCAGCTGTGTCCCTGATGGTGAAGCACCGCTGATCAGAAGCCTGGAGAAGTAACAGGGTCAGTCACAAAGGGCCTGCCTTGTATTTGAGGCCACAAATTTGGGGGTTACAATGTAGGTGAGAAGCCTGAGGGATTTTAAACAGTAAGACTCAAAAGAAAACTAACGGGCAAGGTTACATGTCTAACCAATGATACCGCTGAACTCAGGAAATGGGTCTTTTTTTTTTTTTTTTTTTAACTTCAGAGCTCTTACCACCAGACTTACACGGCTCTGATGGGAATCTAACAATTCTAGAGAGTGTAGGCTAAGCGGCCAACGTTCAGGAAGAACGTTCGGCACCTTCTAAAAGTTTGGCTAACACTAGACCAGCCTGTAAGATCTCAGTTCCAAAAAACGAGGACGCCTTCCTTTCAGGGATTTCTCTGTGCTTCGCATCATCTTCGTAGTGATGCGCCTCCTATTCGGGCCGCCTCTTCCCAGCCGCTTCACTCTTCCTCCCTCTCCCTCCACCTCCCTCCTCTTCTCTCCCATTGTTTCGACCCACTCCCGCCTGATGCCTGCTGGGAAGTGTAGTCCGTCGCCCTGCTGTTTGGGCCGGCTGTTGCGGCCCTAAGAGCTCAGTGCCTCCACAGAACTCGACAGATTTTTCGAGAGGTGGGGTCAAGCCTGGAAGGCCCAGCCCCTTACCGGAGGAGCAGTCTGGGAGTTGCAGTTCCCAGGGCCCGAAGCGGGCAGGCTGGCTGCGGGTTCCCGGACACTAATCCCGCTCCCCCTCCCCCCGCCGGCCTCGCGCCGCCTGATGACATCACGCGGGCCGGGGAGGCCCCTGCCACAGGCGGTAGTTCTCGAGGAGGGGTCTCCCCCCCGGCCGCCGCGCCTGGAGAACAACACTTCCCAGGATCCTGCGCGGCGGCGCGCCGACAGCCGCGCGATGCCGTGATTGGCTGGTGAGCCGGCCGCACGCGGAGGAGCCCAAGGAGCAGCTCTGTTGCGACAGAGGCCGAGCGGCGAGGCCCAGTGAGTTGGGGGAAGGGGCGCCGGGGGGAGGGTGCTGGCCGGTGAGGCGGGGGAGGGAAGGAGAGAAGGAGGAGGGACGGGGTCGAGATGGAGGAGGCGGCGAAGGAGAAGAAAGGGCCGAGGGAGAGACGCTGACGGGCGGGGGCCGGGGGAGGCTCAGGGGATGGTGAGTGAGGAGACCCTGAGGGGACTCACGAGGGGAAGCCGAGCGCGTCCCGGGAAGAAGCTGGGCCCGACGGCTCGGTGGTGTGGAGGGGGGAACGCCGGAGAGGAGGCCTGAGGCGGACGGGAGGAGGAAGCCCGGCAAAGCGAGGCGGCCGGCTGGAGCGCGGAGCGCCAAGTTGTGGGGAAACCGGAGACGGGGATCTGTGTGCCGCGGGGGCAGAACCTGGTCCTTGACTGGAGGCCGTGAAAGGAGGAGCGTTTCCAGAGCGAGGCAGCCCGTGGGGATTGGTGGACGGAGCCTGAGGGAAGAGATGTTAAGATCAGAAGAGCGGCCGGGGACCAGAATTGGCTTGGGAGACCCTGGCAAAATGGGGAGCGGCGAGGCATGGGCGGAGCTGGGGCTCGGCAGCCCGATGGGAAAATTCCCGAGCGGGATGGGGCAGGGCCCAGGCGTTCCGTCGCCAGTTGAGACTTTTGGGGCTCTTTGCCTCCCTGCAGGCTCCCTGAGAACAGTTTCGTACCCCCTGTGGTTCATCACCATGCCCTCTGACCTGGCCAAGAAGAAGGCGGCCAAAAAGAAGGAAGCTGCCAAAGCGCGACAGCGGCCCAGGAAGGGCCACGAAGAGAACGGAGACGCTGTCACAGAACCACAGGTGGCAGAGGAGAAAAGTGAGGCCAATGGCCGAGAGACCACAGGTGAATGGAGGGAGCGGTGGGCTCCTGGGATGGATGGATGGATGGATGGATGGATGGATGGATCCCCCAAGCCCGAGCCAGAGTCCTGACGCTGGCGGCCCTGGAGGATAAGTCTGGTGCCGCAGAACTTGTCACAGTGAACCGAACCAAATTAGAGTGGCAGCTGGTGCCTCCTAGTTATTGATCAGGGAGGCTGCACACAAGGTTCTCACGTAGCTAGTGGCGAACACACCTATGGGTGTTGTGCTGCCTTGCTGCTCCGGGCGCTGCACTGGGAACAGGAGGTCATTTCCTTGCCCTTTTCTCAGTTTCCTGCATTTGTGCACACGGTGGTCAGTGCTCCAGGTTCTTTGCCACGTTGTACCTCTGTCCTTCCAGGGGTAGTGACTGTCCCAAGAGAGGAACGTAGGAACTGTTTCATGGAGTTTTCCTAGCAAAGAGATGCTTTCCTGTTGTTTATATTTGGGGAAATATTTATTGAGCACCTCTCAAGTGCTGGGCACCGCGCTCCGTGCCGACGCAGGATGAACCATCTGCTGACTTACGGTCCAGCTAAGGAAACGTGGCAGTGTGTGATACAGAATTTTCCAGGCCCTTGACCGTCTGTTCCCAGCCTCCTTTTCTGTCCCTCTGAAGATTCCCTGAACAGACCCGCTCTATCCGGACTGTTACTGTCCCTTCACTAGTCACATTTTTGTCCCTTTACACTAAAGTTCTAATACCACGATTTTTGTGCGAGTAGCTACATTTGACATTTTTCTTAGGGCCTAGCTCAGGATAGCAAAACCTTTCCCCCATCAAACCTGACCTTTAAAGTAGTACCATTCACTATACCCCTATGCTGTCTTAATGGTGTTACTTTTTTTTTTTTTTTAATTTTTTTAACGTTTATTTATTTTTGAGACAGAGAGAGACAGAGCATGAACAGGGGAGGGGCAGAGAGAGAGGGAGACACAGAATCTGAAATGGGCTCCAGGCTCTGAGCTGTCAGCACAGAGCCCGACGCGGGGCTCGAACTCCCGGACCGCGAGATCATGACCTGAGCCGAAGTCGGACGCTTAACCGACTGAGCCACCCAGGTGCCCCAATGGTGTTACTTTTTATGTTGTCTCTTGTGTTTCTTTACATTGTTTAGCCTTTGAGTGCAGGGACCATGTGTCTTGGGTGATAGGACTAACCTTGCAGACTGAGATACTATGTAAATGTTTGAAGAGGAGAGCGGAATTACTAATACAAGTCATAACAGATAGGAATTCAGAAAAGGGGGAGTTAAAAGTGATTGAGAGAGAGCTGAGTGGTAGGAATTGTCTCCAAAATAAGAATTATGGGAGAAAGCTGGTTCAGTAAGGTCAGGCCATGGGGAAATTTTATTCCTGGCTGGAGTAGTGGAGGATTGCCAAGTTGAGAATAACGGGAGTGTGGATGAGCAGGCTGAGTTGTGACCTCTATTTTAGAGAGGCTCGGTCCTGTCTCGGCCCTCAGGAACCATGGTTAAGCAATGTATGTCATCAGCTCTACAGGTATGTCATCAGTTATTCTGGCTGAATCGGAAAGGTGGCAAAGTGAATCCCTCTTGAGACTATTGTCCACTGTTCCCATCACAGATATCTTGTTTACCTTTCTTTGCTCCTTGGAAAATGGGATTTTTCAGGGAACCCAGCTGTGGAATCCCCATCTCAGTAATAGATCTTTGGTTTTTTTTTACCTTGCTTCCTCAGGGAGCTACTGTTCTGAAATGTGACCTTTGTTTTCTTTCCAGCCCTCTCAAAACTTTTTTCTGTCTTTCAATTTTTCAACTTTTTATTAGCATGAGTGGAGGAGAGGGGCAGAGGAAGGGAGAGAGAGAGTATCTTAAGTAGGTTCCGTGTTCAGCACAGAACCCAACATAGGGCTCGATCCCACGACCCTGGGATCATGACCTGAGCCGAAATCAAGGGTCAGATGCTCAACCGACTGAGCCACCCAGGCGCCCCTCAAAACATTTCTTATTGCCAGGGACCTGTGTCATTTCTGCTTCTTCTCCCAAGATTGGGTCCTCTCTCCTGAGTTTGAGATTACGTGATGCTACAGGTTACCGTTCTCCAACCTTTACTGATTGCCATTGCCACACAGTCTTCCTTAGGTAGTAAGGTATGGAAAGATCGAGATGTATGTCAAAGAAAGTGACTTTTGACAGATTAACCTTCTTTAGAACGTGAGACTCGTCAAGACAGGCACTGGAGTTCAGCTGGTCCTCTTGTTGGGAAGTAAGTAGAAAGAGACTTCTTGTGAGGTCTACAATGTTCTCCGTGATGAAGTTTCTTTCAAAATCCCTTTTCCATTTATTCAGTGCTGTTCATTTGTCTTTAAGTGACAAGTGTTTTCTGGGATGCTGTAGGCTAGGAAAATGAGGTCTGTTTAAGTCTCCTTCTTTTGAAGCTTAGGAGATGACTTAGGTCATAGATGCTGTCAACTTGAAGAGATCAAGAGAAAATGGTATATTAGCTTTCCCTTAGTTTTGATCTTCCTCTTGCCTGAGCAGATGGAGATCTAGACTAGGGGTCGGCAAACTTTTTCTGTAAAGATCCAGATAGTAAATATTTGTAGCTTCGTGAGCTATATGGTTTCTGTTGCAGCTGTTCAGTTCTGCCATTGTAGTGAAAGCAGCCTTAGACACTATGTAAATGATGAGTGTGGCTGTGTTTCAATAGAACTTTATAAAAACATGCTGTTGGCCAAATCTGGCCAGCCTTTTTTTTTTAACCTCCATCCCAACCCCAAGCTAAGAACGGTTTTCTACATTTTTAAAGTGGTTACATTTCACATATCTTGATTTGGCCACTTGGCTCATAAACCCTAAAATATTTAGCATCTGGCCCTTCACGAAAAAGTTTACCAACTCCTGATCTAGATCATAAACTTCTTCCTACTCTGTCTTCTCAGCATCCGGAATAGGGATTGGCAAGAATCGGAGTTGTGGGAAGTCTGGTAACTCAACCGTGTAGAAAAGAGACTGAAAATTCCTTCATGCGAGTCAAAACAAAAACTTTGATCTCCATTCAAAAAGTACTCATCAAGCCCTTATTTCTAACACTGTACCCAGAGCTGCGGACAGAGTGCCCGCCAGCTGTCTAGTGGGGCAGCCCCTGCCCAAGTGTTGGCTCCTTGAAGGCAGAGCAGGTTTAGCGCCAGCTCGTAATCACCTCACAGGATGGGGTATTCAGAGAGTGACCTGTGACTAACCACCACACGCCCTCTCCCGTGCAGTTGCTCTCCCCCAGGAGACACCTGTCTTCACCCCTCTACCCTGTCTTTATTTTTCCTGTGGACAAGCACACACTCTTCTCATTCCAAGGATTCTGTGAAGTCACTAAGGGAACATAGGTAAGGGTAACAAAGACTAAAAAATCAGCAGATTCACTGAGGAGGGCACCTGTTGGGATGAGCACTGGGCGTTGTATGGAAACCAATTTGACAATACATTCACACAAAAAAATGAATAAACATTAAAATTTTTAAAAATCAGCACATTCTCATAGTAGTGGAACCTCATGTGTAGTTTCTGACTGCTTCCGTAAAACGTACACAAATTGCCTTACTCTTTTCGAAGAAGCTTGCCGGGATGCCTTCCACCCCCATTTCTGTCCCACTTTCAGTAATGCTTTATGGGCACTTTTCTTTATGGAAAGGTAGTATAGTGACATAGTTAAGGTCACCTGGTTCAAGTTCTGGCTCTGTCGCTAACTAGCCTTTTCGACCTTGGCTGTGTTACTTGGCTTTTTCACTTATAGAACCGGGATTGTCAGTGTGTATCTCCTACGTGTTGTAAGGATTAAGATAGATGGAGAACAATGGGGTAGCACAGAGTAAACTCAACACTTTTAGCCATTAATAGTGATAGTTCTTCCCAGGCTTAAGATGTAGTGATGCCTGAAAAACCACCAAGGCACAACAGCTCATGGTCAGTTTGCATCTTTTAAACCCTCCAGATTGGGGAGCGCCTGGTTTTCCCAGCCGTGGCCCTGCCTGTGTTGATCCCTTTGTGCATTTTCTCACACTGGTCCCTTCTGTGCTGCTCAGAGGTATATCTGGAGGCACCTGGGTGGCTCAGGTGGTTAAACATCTGACTCTTGATTTCAGCTTATGTCATGATCTCATGGTTCACGAATTCGAGCCCTGCATTTGGCTCTGAACTCAGGCTCTGCACTGACAGCGTGGATCCTGCTTGGGATTCTCTCTCCCTCTCTGCCCCTCCCTGCTTGCACACACATGTGCATATACTCTCTCTCTCTCTCTCTCTCTTTCTCTTTCTCTCTCTCTCTCTCAAATAAGTAAAAAACTTTGAGAAGTATATCTGGAGTATGGAATTCCAGTAGGTCATGGAATAAGAGAATGGCACTTCTGTAGTGTCTGCTTTTAGGTTTTAGGACTAATTCTTTAACACATACTTATGGAGAAAAATTGAGAGTTCTAGCCATTCCCCTCATGCATTTACGTCATTTAAGAGTTAGAGAAGTGGGCCCCTAAGTGGCTCGGTTGAGCGACTGACTTCGTCTCAGGTCGTGATCCCGCATTTGTGAGTCCAAGCCCCACCTCAGGCTCTCTGCTGTCAGTGTGGAGCCCACTTCAGATCCTCTGTCTCCCTCTCTCTCTGCCCTCCCCTACTCGTGCTCTCTCTCTCTCTCTCAAAAATAAATATTTAAAAAAAAAGAACAAGAGAGGTTAGAGTTAAAAGAGCAAGTTGTGATTCTATTGAGCCTTTTGCTTATTATGGGCTATTTACCTGTGTATGTATATTTCCATTTCTTAAAAAAGCTGATATTTTGTTTTGTTATTGCCCTGGCTTGACACAATGTTTTTCTCTTTTGTGCTGTGATTTAATTGGTCGTGTTTATGGGAAGAAAATGCCAAAATGACATGATCTTAGGAAATCTGAAAAGGTGCCAGAAAATGTTTTCTAATATTTTCTATTTTTTTTTGTATGTTCTCTTTAGGCCTGGCTTACACGTTTCAGCAATAGGTAGCTAAACAGAAATAAAGTCTGTTTTGCCGCTGGTCTTAGAAAAGTTAAAAAAAAAAAAAAAAAAAAGAACAAGTTGTGAAGTGAAAAGTAGTCCGTGAAAGAAGGGTGTTAGGGCAGATCTGTACACTCTTGAAAGCTTGTGAAACATGTGAATCACCTCCACTCGATCTTGAACCAGGTCCTACAGGGCATGCCTTTTTCAGCATTTCGGGCTTGATATGACAACATTTGGTAACCTGAGTAAGGGGCAAAAGCTACAGATGCCCAAACAGGGACTTGAACCCTGGACCCTCAGTTTAAAAGTCGGATTCTCTACTGACTGAACTGTCTGAATGCTGTAGGACGTGACTTAGTGCGAGAGCAGGGTCTGTCTTATTCCCAAACTTCTTTTCTGTCTCCAGAAGTGGATTTGCTGACCAAGGAGCTAGAGGACTTTGAGATGAAGAAAGCTGCTGCTCGCGCTGTCACCGGTGTCCTTGCCTCTCACCCCAACAGTACTGATGCCCACATTATCAACCTCTCCCTCACCTTTCATGGTCAAGAGCTGCTCAGTGACACCAAACTGGAATTAAACTCAGGCCGTCGTTATGGCCTCATTGGCTTAAATGGAATTGGTGAGGCCCTTGGAAGGCGAGGTGGGAGGTGTCTCTCCTTGGCTCGTCTGTCACTCAGCAAGTATTTACTTAGCACCAGCTATATGCAAAGCAAGGAGTTTACAGTATGGGTGGGAGACCACATATGTCCAGGGAAAAGGAACTAGCAGTACAGAGCAGTGTGTGGTAAGTAACACGTGAGCAGTTACAGACAGTAGGTGCTGGAGAAGTGGGCGGGAGGGGCAGGAATGGTGGTGTGCGAGGCCGCTGTAGGCGAACTGACTTCACGCAGGAGGGGTGGGACAAGAATTGGAGGAAGGTTGGAAAGGTAGCCCGGGGCGGGGGGTGGTGGGGGTGACTGGTAGTAGGATTTGAACAAATGAAAGGAAGGAAGGGAGGAAGGAAGGTGCTCCACAAAATGGTGAGGTCGTGGTTTGGCTGGAGTGGAGGAGCTGATGCAGGGGAATGACAGGCAGAACTGTGCCGAGTGTCCTCTGCCCACTCTCTGCTTGCCCTTCTCAGGAAAGTCCATGCTGCTCTCTGCTATTGGGAAACGGGAAGTGCCCATCCCCGAGCACATTGACATCTACCATCTGACTCGGGAAATGCCCCCTAGTGACAAGACACCCTTGCAGTGTGTGATGGAAGTCGACACGGAGCGGGCCATGCTGGAGAGGGAGGCTGAGCGGCTGGCTCACGAGGATGGTAGGGCTCCTGACTTGGGACGGGGGGTTGGGGGGTGGGCTTCCTCCCAGGAAAGGCCCGGGGAGCCTCACGAGCCATATGCCGCCCACAGCGGAGTGTGAGAAGCTCATGGAGCTCTACGAGCGACTGGAGGAGCTGGATGCTGACAAGGCGGAGATGAGGGCTTCGCGGATCTTGCATGGACTGGGTTTCACGCCTGCCATGCAGCGCAAGAAGCTGAAAGACTTCAGTGGGGGCTGGAGAATGAGGGTTGCCCTCGCCAGGTGAGTTCCTTTCTCCTTCTCTACCCTCTGTAGTTGCCCATTTCCTTCAGGGTTGGATGCTCACTCCAGTGGAACTGTGTAGAACAGAGGTCAGGGGTCAGTAAGTGCCAGACGAGACACGACATCAACAGTGTGAAGGAGGGGTGGTATGCGTGGGCTAAGGCGCGAGCCTCCTGGCCGAAGTGACTATTGTTGGATCTCTGGCACAGTGTTTAGGAATCCTAGGATCAGCCTTGGGTAAAATGGTAGACTGGGTCCATTTCTTCTTTCTTCCTGACTCCCATCCTATCCTTTTTTGTATTTCAGTCCTTCTAATTGTTGCTGCATAAAGATAAAATATTAGACAGCTGTTAAGCGATCTTTCCTTATCCCCCTGTGAGCTGGACCCAGAGTGAGTTTGTGTAGACCATCATTCCCTCAGCAGTCCCCCCAGAAAGTCCCCAGTGAAGTAGGTGGTTCCCTCACTCCACTGTTCTCTGCCAAGTGAATTGGTGACACTTGCTGCTTTAGCAAAGCTGCCTGCGTGTGCTTTGGAGCCGAGAGCAGTGGTTCCACGTGCAAGGATTAGCCACCTCCGTTCATCTAGGGAGCTGCAGAGGTACAGATTTCCTAGCCTCTTCTTCATATCTCTGTGGTTGGAATACTGGAATTTGGTGCCCATAAATTTTATTTCTAAAAATCTCTGCAGTGCGGTGACTGCAGATGTGGGAACCAGTGCTGTCCCCTTGCGTCACCTGTCTTGAGATTCCATCTAAGAAAAGAACATTTTTTGCCCTCCTTGCTAAAGGCTGGCAACCCCATCGATTTAACTTGAATGCTATTTTGCTTTAGCAGTTTATCTCCTCTATCCTTTTGTCTTCCTGACGGTCACCAACTTCAGCGTGAAAGACCTGCGGACTCGTAAGGACTTTTACAACCTTATCTTCAAACTGCACCATCCCTCTGCTTCTCAGCCCTGTTTTCTGCCCTTTCATCTCAGCTCTTCAACTTTCGTTTCTCTCCTCATTCTCCCCTTTCCTCTCAGGTGTAGAACCTAGAATTGGTTTCAGGACTCAAGCCAGGCCTGACCAGGGTTGCAGGTAGCAGGCAAGGCCCCTCCTGCGTAGCGCCCATTAGACTGAAGGGGCTCTGTTTCCTCTCCTGTCCTTCAGAGCCCTCTTCATTCGGCCCTTCATGCTGCTGCTGGACGAGCCCACCAACCACCTGGACCTCGATGCTTGTGTGTGGTTGGAAGAAGAATTAAAGACGTAAGGGGGTAGGGATGGGGTTGGGAATGGGCAGGTCCTGAAGGGTGAGTTGAGCAATCTAAAGGAAATGGGTGCCTGGAAACCGCAGTGATGCTAGAGCAATGAGAAAATGAACTGACGCGAGGTCGGGTGAAGGCCAGGTTGAAAAAGTAGTAAGCACCTTTAGGGGAGACCATTTGGTTTGATTCTTTTTTTTTAGCCTGAAATGTGTGAAGTTTTTTAACTTTCTGGTTCTTCCATTTAAAATACGACACCTTTATTAAAGACTGTATTTTTCTCTTAACCGTATTTATATGCGTCATATAAAGAAAGGATTCCCACTTAAGATCATGATGCAGTAGCAAAGGAAACCTAGCTGATGTGGCAAGGGTCCTTGTATGGCTGCAGCACTGAATAACCCGGAATACTGTACCGACTCTGAGGGAAGGCTTTTAGCGGTCTCTGCAGTGACTGGTACCTTTCAAAAAGAGGACTACAGTGATTTTTATTGCGCCTGTTCCAGTTCTTCCCACCCACAGTATTACATACATTTATGGATATGTTTGTGTACATATGCTTGTTTTTACCATCATTGTTAAGCTACCATCTCCATTCTGCTGAAAATTAGAACGGAAGATGGAGAAAACTCAGACTGAAAGGGGTCAAGGTGTCGTTCCAGGTAGATGGTGCACTGGCGGCCTAGGTGGTTGCTGAGAGCCGGGAATTGGCCGTTAAATCTAATGGGGGCTCAGGATGGGAAAGGATGAAGGTTTTCTGGGCCTTTCAGCTCCCCTGCTGTGGACCGTCACAGTTTGGAGCACCTTCCTGACTGGTTCTCTGGCTTTGCAGTTTTAAGCGCATCCTGGTCCTCGTCTCCCATTCCCAGGACTTTCTGAATGGTGTCTGCACCAACATCATTCACATGCACAACAAGAAACTGAAGTATTACACGGTGAGTAGGCCCCAGCGTCTGCACAGCAACCTCAGCGCTTACCAGTTCCTTGAAGGTCTCCTTTAAAAAAAAACAAAACAGACTTAGCAGCCCTTTTCTACCTATTGCTATAAAAAGATGTGAACAAGGAGTCCTGCCGCTTGTTCTATTTTAGTCTCAAAGTAGTTGCTCTCAGGTTGTAGGCCATTGATTGGCAGCCTGTGTACGTGATGTGTGTGCCTTATGGTAAAGAGGTTGACTTTGCATGGTGCCCAGGCAGGCCCTGCCGATCCCCGCCTTCTTGAATGACTGCTTAACTCTGCTTTGTGACAGCCCATTTACCTCTCTTTCTGTGAAGACTGGGAGTCTGGATCTCAACAGCCCACTTGTCTGCCTTGCCTTTTCATTATTCGTATTTAAAAAAAAGAAAAAATAGGAGTCCTTTTCATTCGTAGTTATACTCACTGTGGGAGTATTAATAATTTCTCATATAGTCTTCCAGAGATTTTATGTGTACTTGCACGGATTTGTAGAAAATTTTGTGTATACACATCACAGCTGTAATGTTAATAATCACTCTCTTCTGTAGGTTGCTTTTACATTTTAATATATCTTGCGCCGCTTTTCATATGAATAGTTATAGATCCATCTCATGCTTTTCAGTAATTGCATAATATTTCATTGTGTAGCTATCCACTCCTTTATTTGTCAGACCCTTTCTGATGAATATTTAGGTTGAGTCCAGTTCTTTGCAGATAGAAACCATGGCAGTCCAATTGTGCAGAATTTGCTAGGTCCTAAATCTGATTGGTCCGCTGTCTTCCTTCCTGGGCGCTGTTTCTGTAGCCTGCATGGGGCTTGAGCGTCTAAGGGTGGGGAGTAGTAGGAGGTCCTCTTGGAAGGCTGTGAGCCTCGTGATGTCCGTGTGACGGTTGTGATCAGGGCTACTGCTGGTGCTGTGGGTGTCTTTACGGCTAACCTGAGGATTGGATCTGGAGCCCTGCTCCGGCTAAGCTAAGAGTGAGAGGCACACAAATGGAAAGACTTCAGGTTCTAGGTTAGGGTTTACTTTGCCAACGTCCTTCCTCTTTCCCTACTGCACAGTCTTCTAGCCAGGGCCAAGTCCGATGCCATCTCGCATCCCCCTAAACCCTGAGAACCCGGGACCGAGGCTAAAACTGCCTGCCTTACCTGGCATACTTCTCTTCAGGGTAATTATGATCAGTATGTGAAGACACGGCTGGAGTTGGAAGAGAACCAGATGAAGAGGTTTCACTGGGAGCAAGATCAGATCGCACACATGAAGGTAGGGCAGCTGTAGATGAGCTCACGTTCTGGTGGAGAGTCGGGGGAAGGTACGTGGGGAGTTCGGGGTGCCGGGTGTCAGGAAGACGTTGTCGTCAGCATCTACCCCGCATTTAAGGAGAGTTGCTTGATACCTGCCCCTGCTCCAAGCGCCCTTTCTGGTCTCTTTCAGAACTACATCGCTAGGTTTGGTCATGGCAGCGCCAAGCTGGCCCGGCAAGCCCAGAGCAAGGAGAAAACGCTACAGAAAATGATGGCATCAGGACTGACAGAAAGGGTCGTGAGTGACAAGGTGGGGTCCGAGCGAGTGGAGTTAGTGCCCGAGGTGAGGTGGAGGAGACATGATCTAACCGGAAAATGTCCTCTCCTTCTCCTAGACCCTGTCATTTTATTTCCCACCGTGTGGCAAGATTCCTCCGCCTGTCATCATGGTGCAGAACGTGAGCTTCAAGTATACAAAAGACGGGGTGAGTCCTCCTGTGTGGTTGGGAGGCTGGGACACATTTTACAAGATAAGCGTCAACAGGTTGGGAGAGTCTCCGGTTCTTTGCTCAGCACACCTGCTAACCCGTGTGGTGCACGGGATTTTTCAGGCATAGCAGCTTAGGTGCCTCATCCAGGGACTTGAGTGGCCCCTCTTCAAGTACTTGGAAAACTGCTCAGCTGAGATGGCGGGTGGAGGCAGTGGGTTGGGGTCTGCTCTGAGAGCTTTCTCCCTCCTCCATACTCCCGCCTACTCCGGTGGCGATGGGGGACATGACAGGGCTAATCTGCCAGCCAGATTGATTGATTGGTAACCTAACCTCATATTCATCTCTCTCATCCACTCAGCCCTGCATCTACAACAATCTAGAATTTGGTATCGATCTCGATACACGAGTGGCTCTGGTGGGGCCCAATGGAGCAGGGAAATCAACTCTTCTGAAGCTGCTAACCGGAGAGGTATGGTGCCAGGCTGGGGCATGGGACTTCCAAGAGTAGGTGCTTACTGTGTCTGAGGAGGGAAGGTGTGAGGGGCTTCTCGGAGGCCCTCAAGGCGCCTGAGTGCCTTGGTGGTGAGTGAGCCAGCTTCTGGGGTGGGGGATGTTGTCATTGGCAGTGCTGAGATTTGGAGCTGTTTTCTCGAAGAGAGGGAGGGAGGGGAGTGTGTGTGTGTGTGTGTGTGTGTGTGTGTGTGTGTGAGTGAGAGAGAGAGAGAGGCACATGCATGTGCCTCAACATTTTTCTGTTTTCAGCTAGAGCATCTCGAGGAAATCTGTGCGTCGAGAGCCGTGTTTTTGTTTTAGAAAACCCATGTTGTACATATATATGAGTCCTTTGTTTTACTGGTGGTACCTTCTGTAGTAGACCGTGTTGTATGTATCTTTGCCTCTCTTGAGAACATCTGTTTCAGTATATCTTCCTAAATATTTTTAGAGTGGCCAGAATAGCAGTCTATGAGGTAGTGATGTAGATTCTATTTGGAAGTTCTGAGTCTTGTTCAGTGAACATATGTTTATTTCCCTACTCTGTCTGTGTCTGCTTCTCACCGAGTTTCTCTTTCTGTGTGCTTATCTTTCCACCTAATACTCTTTTCTTTCTAGCTACTACCCACAGACGGGATGATCCGAAAACACTCTCATGTCAAGATAGGGCGTTACCATCAGGTACGGGCCTTGGGGTCCGGGGAGATGCCCAGGGTGTGGAAAGGGGGCTGCATGTGACCAAGTCAGCTTTTGCCTGCTTCTCCCGGAATCTTGAACAGGTGCCTGGGTAGAGGTGGAGAGTTACTCAGCAGTTAACCCAGCGAGGTTCCTTTTGAAGTGGGACACCAGTCACATCTGAGTGGATTCCTTTTTTCCTGTAGCATTTACAAGAGCAGCTGGACTTAGACCTCTCACCTTTGGAGTACATGATGAAGTGCTACCCAGAGATCAAGGAGAAGGAAGAAATGAGGAAGATCATCGGACGATATGGTCTCACTGGGAAGCAGCAGGTCAGCAGAGGGGGATGTGGGGGAACAGCGCCAGATAACTGGGAGATTGTGGCTACACGGCCAGGGTGCACTGCCCTGGCGACCCAAGTTCGGGAGCTGTCCCAAAAGTCTCTTTCTTTTTCTTTCTTTTTTTTTTTTTTAAAGTAGGCTCCATGCCCAATGTGGAGCTTGAACTCACAACCCTGAGATTGAGATTCAAGTGTTCTACTGAAAAGTCTCTTCCTTTGATTCTAGCGTCTGAAAGAACCTGCTAGCTTTCCTTTGGCCTAGGTGTATGTATTGGAGTATTCAGGTCTCATTATGAGGAAGGAGCAGGGATAGCATCCCAGTCTCTGACATGCCTTCGCCCCAGACTAGCAAGATAAACCAGAATGCTTGAGGGGGAGGGAAATTGAAACCTAGAAAACGAGTTCCTGGACTCAGATCTCGATTGGGGTCCACCACATTGTTCCACTTAGTTACGATTTAAGTGCCAAGGGAGAGCGAGAGGTGGGGCCTGAGTAGCAAGGGCTTCCGGCTTCCACATTTATCCCTTACGGGCCTTGAGAGACTGGTACCATCTCACTGTGATCTTGGGTCTTCCTTTTTGTAGAATTGTGGCAGTATTAATGGAGAAGCAGCGGGGGGAAAGTGAGTCATGCTCTTGGTGGGAGTAACACCAGGTTCCGTAAATGTCGCGGTTCCACGCAGGTGAGCCCGATCCGGAACCTGTCTGATGGGCAGAAGTGCCGTGTGTGTCTGGCCTGGCTGGCCTGGCAGAACCCCCACATGCTCTTCCTGGATGAGCCCACTAATCACCTGGACATTGAGACCATCGACGCCCTGGCCGATGCCATCAACGAGTTTGAGGGTGGTATGATGCTGGTCAGCCATGATTTCAGACTCATTCAGCAGGTGAGGCCCCCGGCTGGAGTGGAAATCAGAGAGGAGGGCGGCCAGGAGATGGTTGGATAGGACACAGTCATGGCATGTGGAGGGCACTTAATATGTGTTATTGGATTTGGGAAAAGGGCTCAGGGTGTAGACAGGGTGATGAGGACCAGATTTTATGGCTCTTTGAAAAACTGAGAAAGCCTTAATGGAAAACTTTCATTTTTTCAGTAGCTATTTGGAGACATCAGCCTACTTGGCATTTGGCAATGTTAGCCAGAATTGGCGAGGGAGTTGGGTAGAGGATAGGGTGCTTTTACTACCGTCTCAAGATTCTTCAGCATAGAAGTAGTATTATACTAAGGAGGATTTGGACTAGAGGGCTACCACCAGTCATTGGTGGAAAGGCCGCTGGTCATTTCTCTGCAGCTTTGGGAAAGATGGGATAGAGAACAGGAAGCTGCGGGCGAGGCCTCTAAACAGTTCTAGGCCCTGCCGGGGAGCTGGAAATCAGGAGACAGAGCAGGTTGTGGCTTGGAAGGCTCCAAACCTGCTGGTTACGGTACCCCTGGGTTAGGCATCCCAGAGAACAGAGAGACAGTGGAACTGTGAGCCGCATACGGGACTGGGCGGTGGAGGTTTCTTCCTGGAGTTCCTCTGACAGTGGTCTTCTGGGCAGGGATGGGGAGAGTGCTGGCCAGGAGGATTGAGCCTCAGATTTCCTTTCTAGGTTGCACAGGAAATCTGGGTCTGTGAGAAGCAGACAATCACCAAGTGGCCTGGAGACATCCTGGCCTACAAGGAGCACCTCAAGTCCAAGCTGGTGGGCGAGGAGCCCCAGCTCACCAGGAGGACCCACAATGTGTGAGCCCCTGCCCGGGCTGGGCTGGGCCTCTGGGGCCACACTCCTGCATTGCTGCAATACCGCTCCCCAGCCCCTCCCCTGTCCCCACCTGCCTTAGCTGCACTCTGTGATCTTATCTACAGCTGGACAGTACCTGTCCGTTTCCTGTCCTTGCAGTTACTTTTGTCCATGTCTGGACTCGGCTGGCTGTTCTGCCAGCTCCTTGCTGGTTACTGACCTGATGGTGATGCAGCCAGAGGCACCTGAGGGTTAGCCCAAGGGCCCACATCCTGGGTTGGCCTGTGAAAGAGCTTAGGGTCCTCGTTTTCTGGGTTTTGGTGATGTTGGAGGAATACCCCCCAGCCCACCGCCCCCATTCCTTTCCGCTTCTGGTTTGGAGCTGTGGACCAGGGCTTTAGTCCTGGTCGGTTTTTAAATAATTATTTAACAGTGTAACTTTTAGACCTGCGTGACATCTACCAAGTGTCCAATAAAGAAAGAAGAAGCCATGGTCCCTACCTTCCTTTTCTGGTCTCTGGGCCCTTCGCTTCCCTCTTCCCCTCAGCACCAATACTCACATCCCCTCAGCGGGAGCTTGGGTGGAAATTGGCGGAATGGACGCAAGCAGGGCTGGAGTAACTCTCTCCTTCCTTTGGTTGAAATGCTGCCTTTTGTTAGGCCATTGCCTCACAACACACACATCAGAACCACCTAGAAGACTCCTTTGGTACCACAGGTCACCAGGTCTTGCCTCAGGGTTTCTGATTCAGTAGGTCCGGGGTGAGACCAGGAAGTAAAACATTTCCACCATGCTTCCAGGAGCTGCTGATGCTGCTTGTCTGGGGGCCGAACTTTGAGAACCACTCTCCTGGAACGTGTTTTTCAGGGTGGTCGGAGGCTCCCGTGCTGCAGCCTCTACCACAGCACTTGGGGCGGTGGGGGTGGGGGTGCTTGTTAAACTGCAGATCCCCGGGCGCTGCCCTACTGATGCCATCTGGTGGGTGAGAGAGATGAAACGGGAGTCTGCATCTCACACGGGTTTGTGAGCCACCGTTCCTGGGTGGGATGAGGAAGTTTTGTTATTTTGCCTATTCTCAGCCTTAATTTTTGTTAGCATGATCTAATTTACTTCCAACCCAGAGCCCTGCGTGGTCTGTCTGAACTTGACAAGCATCCGCAGCCCTTGTTCACCAGGGACACCAGTGCCCCTTCTTACTGGTGTGGCTTCACCTCTGAGGCCTCAGCGGCCGGCCCTGTGGGGAAACATACACAGCCGTGACCTTTCAGTGCTCATTACAATACATCTGAGACTGTAAAACACCCAAAACAAAGTCCCAGGTGGTGTCCAAACCCCCAAGGAGCTCACGATCTAATGGGAAGCCAACAGTGACTAGCGAACGAGACCGGGCATAAATCAGAGGCTCAACTGTGACTTGTTGGGAAACACAGAGGGTTCGGAAGGGAGGGAAGTTCTTGTGAGTCCGGAAAGGCAGGATTGGTACTCGAAAGGTGAGTAGGACCTCAGGCGGCCCTGAAGTCCAAGAGCGTCCCCGGAGAAAAGGGACGGTAAGAGTGAACGTGACGTGAGAAGCCGCAGCTGAGCCCTGGACGGCCGAGGCCGGGGTGAGGCTAGGAGTCCTCCTCTGCCCTCCAGCCCTGAGCCTGGCTTTGTGGCTTCGTGCCTCTCGTGGGACCTGGCGCAAAATAGCCTAAGTCTGTCTGCCCTGAGTATCCAGAGACTTGGGTAGGGGGGAGAATAGCCTCAAGAATGAGCTGCTGGAATGAGGGGAATGGAGTTGAGAGCTTCCGCTTCTTCGGCCAAGGGAGCGCCCGGGTGTGTTGGCAGGAACTCGCCTTGAAATCCCTCAGGGTCTCCACCGTAGCCTTGAGGTGTCGAGGCTTCAGAAGTGGAGGAATCGAAATAGGCTACAAGTTGTCTCTCCCCCACCCCCCCCCCAAAAAAGCCAAAGTTTCAAAAACTTGGAGGATGCTTAAAAAGCCCACTGTATACAATCTCTCTACCAAGGCCTAAAAGTAGTGCTTTATTGCGGATTATGAATTGCCCTGCAGTCCTCTTAAACCTTAGCGTGCAAGAGGCAGCCGGATGTCGGGAGGTAGGTGAAGAGGTGAGGTTGGGGAGGTGGGCGCCGCTCAGGCTTGCTCTCTCACCCACTGACAGGTGATGCTCGTCTTTGCTCCTCTGCCCCACCTCCTCTTGATTGGGAAAACCCTCTTTCTCTCCCGGCCTGTGGTTCTCATGTCGCACCAGGTTTCTGTAATCACAAGTCCTCTTAAGAACCTGAAACGTGTTCACACATGGGGCAAAGCGAGAACTCCTCCGTTTAACAGCCGCCTTTTTCTTCCCTTTGCAGCTAACCTCCACAGGGAGCCCACATCACCTGCTTTATGGAGAGCAGACAGTGTTTCTCGGCTCTGGCTCCTCCAGTCCACCCCACCCGCTCCCTGCCGGGCCCTCCCAGCCTGTGGTCCCCTGCTGCCCACATCTGGTCCGGGCTCGGGTTCTGCTCCATTTCTGCCTTCCTTCCAAGCCTCACTGTACTCAGCACGCATTGATTCCACCCTGTTTTGTCTTTCTGGGGACCAGTTCTCCCCACTTAAACTGTGCCCACCCTACAAGACCAGCTTCAAATCCCCACTCCTTCCGGGAAGCCCTTTGGCTCCCACAGCCCTCCCTCGTTTTTCTTTTCTGAACTCTGCCCCTACACCCCCTCTTTAGTCCTTCCCTTCTCTGTTTCATGCGAGTCACTCTTGCCTCTTTGGCCTATTGCAGGGCTCTGGGGGCGGGGGGGGGGGGTGCCCTGTGTTCCTCCTGACACTCCCCTGCATTTCGAGTCAGCTGAGCACAGTGGTTGCAGAGTGATCTCGTGGCGTGGTCTGGTGGTGTCTGAACTCTTAACAAGTGTGTAATACACTGGGAGATGATCAGGTGGGGGAGGAGACGGGGGGGGGGGGGGGAGGACTTCTTATTCAGAGACAGGAAATCACTTGGGGGAGAGGCGGGAGCTATCAGTCTCCTTCAAGATTAACCCAGAGCATGTTCTGGATCGGGTTGGGCCAAGCTCCTCCCCGCCCACCCCCACCACCCCAGGTGCTGGCCCCCAGCCCCACCTGGTGGGCAGCTGACCCCATAAAAGTCCCCCAAGGAGCAGGAGGCGGCTGTTAGGAAGGGCAGGAGGATGAGCGCAGAGCATGGACAGCAGCAGCAGTCGGGGGGCCGGAGGGGCCGTAGTTCCGGCGACAAGAAGTCCAAAAAGCGCAGCCGGCGCAAGGAGACCTACTCGATGTACATCTACAAGGTGCTGAAGCAGGTGAGAGTGGGGAGCTCGCGGGCGCGCGTGTGTGTGCAGAGTACGACCGGACAGAGTCGTACTCCGTTTCCCCCTGGCACTGAGGGGAGGGGCCTCAGGCACACCGTGCCCCTTGTGAAGTGGCAGCACTCGATCTCAGAGGTCCCCACAGCCTCCCAGTATCTGTCGTGCACCTGTGATGCGCCAGAGACAGTTAAAGCACGCCGCCACAATCCGGAAGCTTACGGGGCTCTGGACGGACCAAACGCTTATGCGGAGCGTCAGGAGGGACGTAAGTAAAAGGCAAGACCGTACGAAAGTGTGGAGCTGAAGGACGATCACGTGCCGGACGCATCATGGTACAAACCAGAGGCGCTAGTCGGTGGTGGCCCGGAGCAGGGAGCCGTGCGTGCGAGCTGAGGTCTCGGGCAAGGCCTTCCAGCGCCACAGCACTCAGTCTCCGAGGGGCTGAGGGACCGGCCTACTGTACAGATGAGGAACTAAGGTCCTTGAAGGCGCAAAGCACTGACTGAGCCCCATGACCTGACAGCAGCAGCAGTCAGGCCCCACCCACCCCCCTCCCCGGGCCCTGAGCAGGCCCCTCGCGGACTTCCCGCCGGTCGCACCTCTTAACCCCCAGGTGCTCCGAATGCTCTCTGTTCATGCGGCCTACCAGAGCACCCAGGAGAAGCACCCGCTCCTGGCATTTGCACACTGACGGGTATTTGGGGGGCATCCGTGGGCACCCAACAACGGTGTGTCTAGTACACGAGGCACCCTGGTCTCGAAGCCTCTGGCCCACTCAGCGGGGCCAGGAACAGGCAGCACAGCGGTCTTGCCTGCCCTGAGCCTCCCCGACCCGCCCGAGTCTCACTGCTTTGTTCGAGCAGGTCCTGGAGTCTAGATCCCGTTAGCAGTTTGGGTGACCTGACGCCCCGGGTCTCTGGGAATGCTTTTGTGGGGCCGGGGGCGGGGGGTGGGACCAACACTGGCGTGGGCTGGCCAAAGGGGCGGCAGCGGAGGACAGACTCTGGCACCCTGGAGGAAGTGGGGCTGGGAGCGTCTGTGAGCCCTGCGGCTCAGCCGACCTTGGGGCTCAAAAACAAGTGTGGGCCCTGGATTGCACGCGCGAAGGAGAGCTGCTGAGTGAGTTACCCTCATTCCTGTGAAACTTAACTGTTACGCCCCTCAGCCCCAAGGGGAAAACGATGTGATGACGACACAAGGGGTTTAGGCTCCGATCCCGTGCTGTGCTGTCCGTGGCAACCAGTGGCGGCGGCGAGAGCCTGCGTTCCGCTTCTGTGTCCACCATCGGCTTGATGGACGTCGCCGGTCGTCTCTTCTCTCCCACCTCTCAGGGAAACACTTGATGTCTGCCTGGTCACACGTCAGGGTTGTTAGTGGGCCCCTACCGCCGGTTTGACTGGAGATCTTCTAGCTCAAAAGCTGGTGTGACAGAGGAGGAAACTGAGGCCCAGAGGAGAGTGCCTTAATCTGAGGTCCTCCGGTGACTCACGGTCCGGCCACAGAACCCTGGTGTCCTAACTCCTAGTCTGGTGCTGAGGCTGCGTCACATGAGTGCGTCCTCTGGAAAGTAATGTGGTGACAGTCCGCCAAGTTAGGCGCATAAACCCTTGGACCCGGCGGCGGTCTGTCTCACCCCTGGGAACGTCACCTCGAGGAGTAACCCTATGCAAATGCATTAAATGAGAAAAGCAAAATGCTGTGTAACTGACCCCATTTGTCAAAGACTGATGCTCCCATGTGCTCATACGAGGACCTTAATAGCGTTACGTCCCACCGGTGAGAAAAACTTTTCACTCGGATGTGGTAGTAAAAAACCAAATCCCTACCTCCCGGGCTGGGCCTCTGGCAAGAGGCTGGGGAGGCAGCCTCGCTGTCCTGCCTCCAGCTTCCTGCAGTCCCGAACTCGGGGCTGGGGCTGGCGGGGTCGGGCGGAGCCTCCTCGCTAACAGAACGGTCTTGCTGCTTCCCCAGGTGCACCCTGACATTGGCATCTCTTCCAAGGCCATGAGCATCATGAATTCGTTTGTGAATGATGTGTTTGAACGGCTGGCTGGCGAGGCTGCCCGGCTGGCCCAGTACTCGGGCCGAACCACACTGACCTCCCGGGAAGTCCAGACGGCCGTGCGCCTGCTGCTGCCCGGGGAGCTGGCCAAGCACGCCGTGTCCGAGGGCACCAAGGCCGTCACCAAGTACACCAGCTCCAAGTGACCCAGGACCTAACGTTAATAAAGGGTGAACTGCTCCCGCACACTGTGGTCATTTGAAAAGGGGAGGTGTGGGGCGCCTGGGTGGCTCGGTCGGTGAAGCGTCCGACTTCGGCTCAGGTCCTGATCTCGCGGTCCGTGAGTTCGAGCCCCGCGTCGGGCTCCGGGCTGACGGCTCAGAGCCCGGAGCCTGCTTCCGATTCTGTGTCTCCCTCTCTCTCTGCCCCTCCCCTGTTCATGCTCTGTCTCTCTCTGCCTCAAAAATAAACATTAAAAAAAAAAAATTAAAAAAATTGTTTTGAAAAGGGGAGGTGTGATGCGGGGCAAGGGCATTGTCACTTCTCACGGCTAAAAACTGGAACAAGCCTACTTTTCAAATCCTGGATATAAAACGGAAGGCATCTCATAACCTGCCAGGACCTATAGGATGTTTTCAGAACATCGTGTTTTCAGAACAAATTGGTAGGAGTATCTGGGGCTCCTCTTTTCTTCCCAAATTTTACGTCGAAAAATCTCAAATCCGCCGAAGGACTGTGAGAAAGTACAACGGCCCCTTGTATGTCCTTCGCTGAGATTCACCACCGAACGGTCGGCCACGCTCGCTTTTTCTCGTTTGGCCTCTGCTCTACCTTGTGGGCATACGACCCACCAATCCTCTCCCAAGCTGTGTGGAGGGCCTGGGGCTCGAGGGGTTGCATTTAGCGAGCAAGTCCAAAATCCTTTGTCGCCCCTTTGCAACTGGATAGATACAGGTTGTCACCTTCAACTTCACGTACCGAACAGCCATGTAAGAATGGCTGACGTTGGGGCACAGGCCTACATACTTCACATACGTTTTCTCAGACGGAGTTGCAGCCTAACGTGCAGATGCCATGAAAAGAGAAACCATCACCCATATCTTAGTCCCACAGCTAGAAAGGGGGGGAGCCCAGGGCATCTGGCCCCTGAGCCTTCACTGTCCCCCATTCCCACTGTGTTCCATACCTTGCTAACCTGTGACTCAGAGACCCAACTCAGATCGTGGAATTTTCGACAAGATTTCCGGTAACTTGCATGTACGTTAAAGCCCCACAACTCCTCGTCCCTAGCTCCTCTTTGCTGCTGTCGCCTTTCTCCCCCTTTCCTTGGCCCTGGGCCTCGTGTATTCATTCGTAAGTCCCCACTTAACACTGAATCAAAAAAGTCACCCCCAGCTGACTCCGTTTGTACTTTCCGAATGATGGCCTCCTGAGCCCGTAACGGCGATGGGGTGACCCGCAGATGGCTCAAAGTGAGCCCCCAAAGACCACCGAGTCTCACCTACTCCTTCTAATGTCGATCTTTCCACTGGCACAGTTCACACGGACCACTGGCTCTGAGTTCAGGAATACAGGCTTCCTCCAGCTGGAAAAATGAATGCCAGAGCCTACAGCTCACGGGGTGACTTCAAATCGTGACCACCCTTTTGTTTGAGTCTCACAAGTAGCCACAGCTGACCCCACGCTCTGCTCTAGCCTTCCAAGGCTTGCGACGAGAACATCCTAAGCGTCCCCAGCCCTGCACCTGCTGTCCCCTCCCCTCACAGCCTTAGAACACTGGGACAATGGGACAGAACTCTTAAAACCGGGCTGTTCCGGCCTTCGGGGTGGGGTGGAGTCAAGGTGGAGCCACAGGTTGTGTGGATGGCATGAGCAGCTCACCAAGGGCGGTGTGAGAAGTGGGCACCATGTCTGAGGGGTGAGTGAGGAGGAGTGAGGAGTGGAGCACCCAGGGCTGGGAAAGCAAAGAACGAAGGGCCTCGCCTGGTCCCGTCAGGCTGGGGCAGGTGGGCCGGGAGGAGGGATGCTGGGGAGAGGGGCTTTCTGTGCTGGGCCAGCCCTGGCCGGGCCCCTGGGACATTCACACAGCAACCCTGGCTGCTCCGGCCTGTGGTCAGCTTTCCCTCTTCAGCCTTTCCTCGGACCAGTTTACTTATTCCAGGATCAGGGGAAGAGACCTTCTCCACATTCATCCCTCACCCCCACTTCCCACCCACCATTCTAGACCCTTGCAGCCTCCGCGGGGCCGCACCCTCTCCCCGGAGGGACCCACTGCAGACTCCCAGAGGCCCCTTCCTTACTGGGAGCTCCTTGCTTATCCCCCAGCGGACTCCCTCCCGGTGATCCCAATCTCACACCTTCTCTAAGCCTGGGCATGAGTTCTCTGTAATCACCACCTCACTCCCCCCCCCCGGCGACTCCTCCCTTCGCCGAACTCCACCTCGGCCCCATGGGTAACCTTAACCTCTGGAACCCGAGTTCGCACTCCTCGCAAGGCACGGCAGCGCCCCTCCCCCTACCCCCCCCCCCACTGTCCCCACCCTTCCACGGCTCAGATCGCCCCACGCCTGCTGCCTCCTCTCCCCTCCTCTCCAGAGCGTACCAACGCCTCTGGGACACCTCCCACGTGGCCCTGCAGGAGCTGCTGGACCAAGAGCAGCCCCTGCTCCAGCCCGTGCCGGACCGGGAACGGCAGTCGTTCCAGCACAGGCTCTCGTCGCTCTACCTGCACTACCTGGGGCTGCTGCGCCGGTTCGACACCCTCCATGACCAGATGGTGCAGCCGCAGAAGCGGCGGCTGCTGCGGCGCCTGCTGGACAGCGTGGCCGGCCGCGTGCTGGAGCTCAAGGACGACCTGGTGCGCGCGGACCTGAGCGAATACCACCGCCTGGACCGCGTGCTGCACGACCTGAAGTTCACCACGGTGCGCGGGCCACGCCCACTCCAGCGCCCGCCTCCGGCGGCGCCGAGCCCCGCCTCCCCCACCTGGGGCAGGAGGGGGCGGGGCGGGGCCGGAGCGCGACCGGCCGCGGAACAGCCCTGGGGTTGGGACCCCTGCCCCGGAAGGAGGGTGGGGCAGATCAGCGGGTTGGGGTTGATCGGGAGAAGGGTTTCAGCGAGAGGGCGTGCGCGCTACCAAGTAGCTAGGGGGTGGCTAGAAGAGTCAGGCCGGAGGCCCCGTGAGGCCGGGAATACTCACCAGCCACAGGGGATCGGCGAAGAGAATCCCCTGCCGGCTTGCTTCTCGAAGTGTGGTCCTTGGAAGCAGACACAGCGGCATCACCTAGGCGTTTGTTAGAAATGCAGAATCTCCGACCACAGCTCAAACCCACTGATCGGCTTGAGCCTTTGAACAAGCCCCTCAGGTGATTCTGACGCACAGCCAGAATTGGAACCACTACCCATCACCTATCGTGACCCTCCAGAACTCGGCTCTGGTTACACCGTGGAGCAGGGGGATAGAGGCATGACCTTCCGGGGGGGACCTGCCCATGACCCATAAATCTCCCACCCCAGGGCTCTAGGATGAAGGAGAGCATCACCAGGGTCCGTGTAAGCAGCTGAAAGTGGGAACGATCGGCCAGATGGCCTGGGTTTTGATTCCTGACCCTCCTTCCCCCGCTATCGCCCCAAAGGCAGACCTGGAGGTTCCAATCCCCAGATACTTCCTGCTGGAGCAGTCCAGCATTCTGAAGGAGCGGGAGCTGATGCTGGCAGAGATCCTGTCGAGAATGGAGCCAGTGACCTCCAGGGAGGTAAATCAGGGAGACACCCTCCCAGATTCTCCTCATACCCCGCTCCCAGGAGAGAGATGCCATCCTCCAGGACACAGAGAGGACATCCCCTGCCCTATAGCCGCCTCCGAGCGCTCTTTGGGTAATCCCTGGCCTGCTTCAAGGACGCTCTTGTGCTCCTTGAAACCTTCTCACACCAAGATAGAGGACGGGACTGGGGCACTTACGTGCCCTGGGAGGATCACGTCCCCAGCATGCCCTTTGGCGAACAGTCTCCCAGCTGCCAGCCTGAATACAAGCCCTCTCTCATCTCCCCCTGAGTCTTTGCCTATGTTCTGGCCAGCGTTTTCCAGAACTGCGCCGGACCGAGGCCATAATCCTTCTGCAAAGGGCTGAGCGGGCCAGGCAAGGCCGGCTCCGAGCCATCTTCATGCGAGAAATTCGGAAAGAGGAGGAGCGGGACCGGAAGATTCGAGAGGAAGGTTGGCACAAGTTCAGTCAGGACCAAGCAGCTGTCACCATTCAGAAGGTAATCCCCCAGCACCCAGGAGGAAGGTCCGGGTAGAGTCCCCTCTTCCAGGAAGACTGCCTGGCTCACCAACCGAGGGCAGAGGTGCAGGAGCTTGGATTCTGTTGCCCCGCGGCTAGATCCTCAAACTAGGGACCTAAGCAGTCAATAAGTGTGTATCTTATTTGTTTATTACTTATTCTACACCTCTGTCCCCCAAAGGACTCGTAGTGGGATATCATAAAAGCCCCAGAAACAGAAGGATCGTTAAAATTAGGGGAGAAGGGGGCGCCTGGGTGGCTCAGTCGGTTGGGCATCCATCCAATTTCGGCTCAGGTCATGATCTCGCGGTTTGTGGGCTCGAGCCCCGCCTCCGGCTCTGTGCTGACACCTCGGAGCCCGGAGCCTGCTTCGGATTCTGTGTCTCCCTCTCTCTCTCTGCCCTTCCCCCACTCACACACTCTCTCTCTCTCTCTCTCTCTCCTTGAAAAATAAATAAACATTAAACAAAAAATTAGGGGGGAAGGATCCATAGTAAGTGAAGCACAGGCTGCCTCCCCCCTGCCCAGTGCCCACCCCCCCCCACCCCAGCCCCCAGTACTGGGCTGTCCTCGGCTCTGTGAGCAAGCAGCTGGAGGCCTGGGAGAAGAGCCCTGGGCAAGGAGTCAGGAAACCTGGTCCTGTCTCAGCTCGGCCCTCACGGGCTCTTGGACCCGAGAGAGGCCACATCCTGTCTCTAGCCTCAGTTTCCTTGTGTCAAAAATGTAGTAATTAATCAGGGGAGCTCCACAGTCCTTACAGCGCTGATGTCTATGTGCCTGGGGGGGAATCAAGTAGGTATTCCAAATGCTGTGGGAATCCAGAGAGGTAGAGCGGGGGGTGCTTCCTGGAGAAGGTGGCCTTTGAGGTCCGTGTCAAGAGATACGGCAGATTAGAGGGCGGGACTGAGAAGGAGGGAATTCCTCGGGGCCCTGGGGAAGCAAAAGCTTGGGGCTGGACTGTGTGGGTGCACACCAGCCCCACCATGTTCTGGGCAGCCCCTGCTTGCCTGCGGGCTGCCCTGGGAGGTGTCCTCCCCAGCAGTCCTCACCCACCTCCTACCCCCAAGCTCCCCAACCAGACTTTCCTTGGGAAAGTGGCTGGTGCTTCCCCCTGGAGGCTGATGGCACGAGCCACGTCCCTGCAGAAATGCAGCATGGGAGTGTCTGGGCCCCTGTGTCCCCCCAGGTGTGGAAGGGTTACCTGCAGAGGAAACGCACTCAGCAGGACCGGCGAACTGAGATGGAGTTCATCGGCATGGTAAGTGCCCCCCTCGCCACGGCCACAGGCCAGAGCACGAGGCGGGCCGGTGCGTGGGGTTCCCTCCCTTATTTTTTTGTCAGAGTGCAGCCCTGCATAGACCCTCACCGCCCACACACCTCCCTCCACTCAGGACTGTGGTTGGCATGGGTGGAGGGGTTTAGGCCTTGCGGACCCTGGTTAAGGGATCCTTCAGGGCTTGCGAAAGAGGCCAAAGGAACAGAAAGCCACCAACGAGCCGGGTCCCTTGCCACCTTTCCCTCTCCAAAACCCGTGGAAGGGTCTCAAATGTGGGGCAGGGTGAGCGATAGCAGCACGGAGCATCCTGGACCTCGCGTTCGCGCCCCTGGCTGGAAGGAGAGGCTGGAAGGAGAGGCAGCGCGAGCGGCCCCAGCAGAGGGAGGAGGCCACGAGGCTAGTGGGAGCATCGCCTCCCTCCCCGCCCCAGGCTCTTGCAGCCTCTGGGAGAACCGTGAGGGCCAAGTTGGGATGGGGGCCACATCCCTTCCACAGCACAGTGTTTCGGGCCACGGTCTCCCCCACTTGTTCTGCGGGGGCCCAGACTGGCTTCTCCTCTGCTATGCAGGGACTAGAGCTGAGTGTTACCCGTGTACATGGGAAAGGGTGTGCCCGGTGGGGCAGTGTGGGTGGTTACAGGGGCAGCCCCCAGCGTGTGTAGACAGGCAGGGTGAGCAGGCCCCACTCGTTGAGAGGCCTCTGCTCTCTGATGGATCTTACATCGGGCTAGTCTCTGCTGACTTAGGAAAGGAAGGCCCTGGTGGGGGTGAGGCTTCCTGAGAGTGGGCTTTGCAATGTGCAGAGGCTGTGAAGGCCTCCTGATAAAGGGAGTTGGGGAGGGGCCGGGGCCCCAAAGGGATCAGAGACAAAGCCTGGGGTGGCTCTTCCCGGAGGCTTGGGGGCTTCAGAAGGAGGGAGGGTCCAGAGGGCACCGCAGGGGAGTGGAGGTCAGGCTTGGGGGTTTGGAGAGCAGGGCCCCCGGGAGGCAAGAGCAGGCAGAGGGGAGGCGAGGGTCAGGCCTTGGGGGGAGGTGGGGGGCATGGCATGGTGGTGGGTGAGGAATGAGCCTGGCCGCCCGGGCCCATCAACAGTGTGAGCTCAGCGTTTTCAGTAATTGTCTCTGCGCAGAGTGATATTTAAAATACATTTGGGAGCCAATGAGGCGGGAAAGTGGCTGCGAGAGCGGCTGCCAACACGGGCCGCTGGGGCGGGGGTGTGGGTGGGGGCTGGGGCCGGAGGCTCACAGGGGAGGGTGTGCTTGGAGGGGGGGAGCGGACAGGGGGGCCGGCCCAGATGCATCTAGCGAACTCATTATCAGAGTAATTTACACAGGCGAGTTTTGGCTCTAAACACAATTTCTCCTGCTGCAGGCCTGCCCGTTGTTCCGTGTGGGCGTGTATGCAAGGCCTCACGTGTGCGGGTGTGCTGGGGAGCGAGGGGGGCAGGTGTGTGTGCCTGAGGCCAGGGGCTGGGCCCGCCCCCCCCCACCTCCCACTCCTGACACCCTGGACCTCTTCTCCTCTTCGCCAGCTCCCTTCGCCTAACAAGGTGGAAAGCTTGGGTATCATGTTCCAAGCTGGCCTCAGGGACGATGTCCGGAGGCTCTGCCAGATAGAGAAGGAGGAGGAGCTCCAGCTGGCGATGGTGAAGACTCATGATTCTCTCAGAGAGACAGAGGGACCTGACATAAAGGAGAAACTGAAGGAGCAAATCCGACAGTGGTTTATTGAGTGCCGGTCAGTGTCCCCAGCCTCAGCTGACCCAACCGATCCCTCTCTCCCTGCTCCACACAGCGTCCCCACACCTGCTCTGTGCTCTAGTCCAGGCGGATCCCTTTTCTCCACTCGCTCCCATCCCCCTCACTCGCTGCGTACACACCTGACTTCAACCTGGGGCCCCCAAGCTATAAGACCATCTCTACACATGACTTCTCATTTCCCCCGATGGAAGAGAAAATGCCAAAAACATATGGAGAAAGCAACCATGGAAGCTCCCTGAGGAACCTCTCCTTTCTAATCTGTACCTCTCTGTTCCTTCCCTCTTGTTCTCTATCCCCCTAGTCCTTTTTCTTTCCTCATCGTTCCCTCTGTTTAACTACCCGTCCATTCACCCACTCTTCTACCCACCCACCCACCCACCCACCCATCCACTGTTCGTCCACCCATCTATCCATCCATCCATCCCCCCACCCATCCACTGTCCGTCCACCCATCTATCCATCCATCTATCCACCCATCCATCCATCTGTCCATCCACCCACCTGTCCATCTCTCTGACCATTTTATGTTCACTTAGTGCCCTTACTGGTCGATTCCCTGATTATCCAGATGAGTCTTTAGGTGGATCCTACCTGATCTTTGCAGACAAGACTCCAGAACAGGTACTCTATAAGTGGGGACAGGAGACTTTTTGTGGTAGCAGGGGTCTGAAGTTATAGAGCCTACTGAGTGAAAACTGAGGGTGGCGGTGGGGCGGGGGGAAAGGTCAGCCTCAGTGAGGGCAGACGTGGCTGGAGGAAATATAGGTAGCTAGCAAGGCTGCGTGGTGGGGAGCGGGTGCCTGTGTCTGGAGAAGGCATCTTTGGCCAGGGAGAGAAAACATGTCTGCTGAGACTTTTGTGGCTCCCGGCCTCCGTGGGCCAGGAAAGAGCAGCAGCTCGGATCAGAACACCTGTTCACCTGGTGCCCCTTTTTTCCTGGACCCCAGTGAGATCTCTCTCTGGACTCTCAGCTATCTGGCCCCCACCCATGACCCTCGTCTACCCCTGTCTCCGGCCCGGGATCTTTTGCTCCCGTCGAATCCCTTGGTCTTCTCTGAAACCTCTTCCGTCACTGATCACAGCTGAAAATGGAACTGGAGGCGCAGGTCCAGGAGAGCAAAAAAAAGGACCAAGAGAAAAATAAGGAAAAAGAAAAGGAGAAAAAAGAGAGGAAGAAGAAAGGGAAGGAAACAAAGACCAGGAAGGGGGTAAGACACCTCCCGGAGGTGTGGACCAAGTGGGCAGGGGGAAGGGAGTCTGAGGGAGCTCCTGGTGAGAAGCTGGTCTGAGGGGAATAAGGGCCAGAGATCTTGGGGGGGGGGGTCAAGATAAAAGGATGTTTCTATCCTAGGAAGCAGACGCAATACTGAAAGTCTCACCATCCAAATTTATACCTGTGATTAATGCCGCACACGAGGAGTATATAAGTAAGAGGGGAAGGGGCTGCGGAGGAGTGTCTAGGCCTTGTCAGGGCCTTGGGGTGACCCTTGGTCCTGGGGAAAGTGGACATACGCTGTGTGGGCCATGAGGCGGCAGTGTGGGGTGCAATGGCGTAGGCCGAGGGAGAAGGCCGAAGGGGGACAGAAGTGTGGGGTGTGGGCGATGCCTTATGACTTCGGATCCGAATCCTGAGGCCTTGGGATCAGGCCTCTGTGGTCCGGGTAGCAGCAGGTGCCAGACAGCCCCGTGAGGACGGAGGTCCCAGCCGGGGGCAGGTTCCTGGCCAAGTGCGCGCGAGTGCGAACACGCGAGCCGATGCGCGCACGCGTGCTGGAGCGTGTGCGCGCCCCGGGACTCTGAACGTCATTCCTCTGTCCGTCTCTCCACGGTCAGCTGTCTGGAGGAGCCGGCATGAGAGCGTACACCCCAATCAGAGTTTTGACCCCGAGATGCTCCGGGTGGAGAAGAGGAAGGAAGTGGAGCAGGAGATCCGGATACAGGTGAGCGGGCGGGCTCGGGGCCTCCCTGCAGGCCTCCTCTGTGTCCCCACCGGGGCCCCCGGACGCTTCATGCGCTTCCCCTCAGCCCCCCTCCGTCCTCCAGCCTGCCCCTGCCCCTCTTCTGTAGCAACCTCTGTGCGCCGCCTTTTCTAGAAGCTATCCTTCTAGCTCCACCTTGGTCCCTCTCGGTCCTACCGTCCTCTGTGTCTCTGTGTCTCTCCAGACCCTCTCTCCCCGGGGTGCAGATGCAGACTGGGGTGGGAGGGGGAATGGCAGGGGCTCTGAGCTGGGGTCTCGCCCACCGGCCTGCCCATCAGCCCTTAAAGGGTTCCTGCCATGTGGATACTGTGATCTTTCTGACACCCCTGAGGTAGGCGCCATGATTTTCCTGACGTCGGGAAACATGCAACCGCTCGAGTCACACAGACTTTGAAGGGTGGGTCTGGGGCTTGAACTCAAAGCCAGTTGACTGCATCCTGGAGCTTCTCCCCATTGGAGAGCAAGGCTCCCGTGTAAGCGGGATGTGGATTAGGATTGGGTGCGGACCGGTGCAGGGGCAGGGGCAGGGGGAGGGACGCAAGGCCTGAAGGTTCCAGAAGAGTGTGTAGGAAGGTTGTGGGTGGCCACCCGAGCTGACTTCCAGGGGCCAGTCTCGTTCTTCTCTGAGGCAGCCCTCCTCCTTTCCGCCCCGTCTCGGTGTGGCCCTCCCACCCGTCCTCTGCAGCCCCTCACTGCCCACCCCACCCCCACCCCCACACTCCCTGCTGTCACCCAGGTGGATGAGTTGATGCGTCAAGAGTTGAAGAACCTGCGCCTGGCTGTGGACAGGGAGGAGGAGAGAGCCTTGAAGGCTCCAAAGGCAAGACCGAGGGCTAAGACGAGGACACGCACACAGCGGGGGAGGCAAGGAACAGAGGACAATTGCCTGTGTGCTTGTTTCCAACCAGAAAAAGACCGGGAAGAAAACTGGGAAGAAGAAGGAAAAAGATCTGACCCCAAACAGGTAGCAGACCCTTACTGTGGGGGGGGGGGGGGGGGGCGGGGGGAAGCCCCGGTGCAGGACAGGTCTGACTTCCGGGCCTGGTTCTGTTGCTGCGGGACCTAGAGAAAGTCACTTAACCTCTCTGGCTCCCTGTCCTCCCCAACCAAGTACCTGCCCTGCCAAACTCACGGGATAGCCGTGAGGATCAAATAGAAGCATGAGAAAGTGCTTTGAACAGGATGACGCAGAGGCAGGTGTGAGTGGAAGAGTGTCCTCGGCGCTCCCTCCTTCCCGGTCCTCCCTCCCACCTTTGCCGTAGTCAACTGTGTCCCTGCCAAAGCCACCTGCCCCCGGCCTCCACCTTGTCAGTGGCCCCTGTCTACTCACGTCTTGGGTGAAATGAGTCTCAGGTACATTGATGTCAGCCGCCCTAGTGCCTACGGCAGTGTGTACGTCTTCAGTGTGGTTTCTAGGAAGACGGTGATATGTCGCCCAGACCACTGGGTTTCGGGTGATGGAACTTTGGGCCGTGAGCAGACTGACGGAGGGAGTGTCTCCGAGGGCCCTGGGCCTCCTCACACCCCACTCAACCCCCAGAGCACCCGCTGTGGGCCGGCTGCCTTCTGGGCCAGCGGGTTGGTGCTGTTCCTTCGTGTGCCGGCTGGCCAGTGGCACCGTGGGTATTTTTGAGTCCAGCTATGGGGCGCGAGGCCCCTGCCACCTGTCTCCTTGAGTCTGTAGCACCTCCCACTCATCTCTGTCTCCACTTCCCTTTGTCCTCGGGGGCCCCTCCGTGCTGTCCTCTGCAGGACCCTGGACTCTCTGTTTGAAGAGCTTGTGGTCTCTGGCTTCCTAAGGAAGAGTCAGACTGTGGCCTTGAAAGACTACATTGGTGAGACCCCTCCCCAGCTCCTCCTCCCGGGCCACGGCCTTTCCCACAGCCAGCTACCACCCTGTGCAGCGAGCCTTCTCCACAAGTGGCTCTCGGCAACGCCCCGGTGGGTGGCACTCACCAGGTGGCTGCCTGTCCCCCCCCCGGCCCCCAGGGGACTACCTCTATCTTGGATCCACGCTGAGTTTGGCAAACAAGTTGCCTATGCCTTCCCTGTTTGACATACGACAGAACGTGGCCTTGTACGCGGTCCTTCGGCTTGGTGAGATGCCCTGCGGAGAGGGAAGAGCCAATGCTGGCAGGTGGCTCGAGGGGGAGACTGGGTGCAGGTTAGGGGGGCTGAGGTGGGCATGTCCCCCGTGCCGTGGACCCATGCTGGAGGCCGCACCCAGATGGGGCCACCCCAGAAGTCATGCGGGCCCTTGACCTACCGAGGAGACCACTTTGCCGGCCCCTTAGCCAGCCCCAAGTGATTTCCCATAGTCTGTCCCGTTCCGGAAGACCAGGATCCTTCTGAAGTGGTGGGTCACGTGCCCTTTAGTTCCACCCCTTCGTAATCCAGATGTAGGAAGAGACGGTACAGAAAACAGAAAGGGCGTCGAGGCGGGGAGGGGTGGGGGGTGGGCATCGGGGGTAGAAGGCCCCCTCCTGACCCCGCAGGCCATTGGCGGCCATCCCGGCTGCCTCTCTCAGCGAGCCCACCGAGGGCTCACAAACCCCGGGAAGGCAATGCAGCCAGGATCTGAACTTCACCCCACCCAGCCTGCGGCCTCTGGCCTCACCTTACCCAGCGGCTCCACCCCCACCCCCCTGCCGGTCTACCGCCAGCCTCTGGCCCCTGTTTCCTCCTTCAGGCTCCCCAGATATACACTCCATGGCTCCCCTCATCCGTTCCATCCTCCTGGTGGGCCCCTCTGGCACGGGGAAGAAGATGTTGGTCAAGGCCGTGTGCACAGAAACCGGTGCCAACCTGTTTGACCTGTCACCTGACAACCTGCAGGGCAAATATCCTGGCAAGACCGGGGCGCAGATGATAGTGCATATGGTCTTTAAGGTCTGGGTCCCCCGACTTGGGCGTTTCTCGTTCTCAGGCCGCGCCGACACGGCGGGGTGGGCTTTATGCTTAGGAGGCCACCCGTCTGCCCACTTGGTGTGGCTTCAGGAGCCGGTGAGGTTTCCCTCCCACCCCCTGCTAGGAGCTTGCAGATACCTGAAGCCCTGGGGTGGCAGCGGGGGGAGGGCTGTGTGCGCACTGAGCTGTGATGGACAGTGCAACAGGCCGAGACGGGGGGGGGGGGGGGCAGGCAGTGCGTGGGAAGTGGGGGCTGGAGACTCAAGGCCAGCCCCGACCCCCTCTTGGTCCAGATGGGGAGGTAGGTGACCCTTGCCCAGGGACATCTGACGTCAGGTTTTTACTCCCTGACCTGTCCAGGTGGCTCAACTCTTACAGCCCTCTGTTATCTGGATCGGGAATGCCGAGAAGAACTTCTATAAGAAGGTCCCAAAAGAAGAGAAGGAGGTGCGGGGACCCGGGTGGCCGCGTGAGCCACGGGCAAGGCTGGCGGTCCCGGGCTTGTTCACGTCAGCGCCAGACCTCGCTCACCGTGCGGCCTTGGACAGGTTCCCTGTCCTCCCGCTGCCTTGTCCTGATCCTTAAAGCAGGACTGAGGGCCTCTCCTGGCCGCCTCCTGGGGCCCCTGTGAGGCTGAATGTGGGCGTGTCCTCTGAGAGAACTCAGAAGCCCCTAGGAGTCACCAGGTCTCAACCCCCTCCCCTCCCCCCCCCACCCTGGCCTCTCACCCCGAGCAGATGGAACCGAAGCGAATAAAGAAGGATCTCGCCAAGGCCCTGCGACTGCTGCACCCGGGAGACCGTGTGATGCTGATCGGGACCACCAACCAGCCGCAGCTGGCGGAGGTGCAGGCGCTGTGCCGGACCTACGAACGGATCCTCCTCGTGCCGCGGCCCGATTATGCTTCTCGCTACGGTGAGGTCCTGTGACGTGGAGACAGGCCAGACAAGGGATCCAGGCCCCCCCCGCCCCCGCCCCCGCCCCCGCCAAAGCATCCTCGCCCTTCTTCCCATCCCCACAGCTGTTCTGAGACCTCACCTCCATGGCCAGATGTCCTGGAAGGGCAGCTGGACAAGCAGCCCAGTGGCCCGGGCCCTGGCCCAGCTCCGAGGTCCTGGGCCGGCCACTTAAGTCCTCAGCGTCTCATTTCCTCGTGTTAAGTGGAGACGATGATTCTCACGTTCCTGGGAGGGGAGGCAGCGATGAACAGAGAGCTGCTCTCCAGAAGCCTGGTTCCGAATACAGGCAGAGGTACTCACTGCCTCTCCCTGCCCTGTGTCCTCCCCCAATGCCTGCAGTGCTCTGGAGGCAGATGATAGAGGCCCACAGAGTCCACGTGACCCAGGGCCTGGACATCAGTGCCCTGGCCAAGGTATCTGATGGGTACACACCCGGCCACATTCACCAAGCCGTCCAATCAGTGCTGACCGAGCGGCGGGTCCTACAGTTGTCAAAGAGGCCCCTGGTGGCCTCGGAGTTCCTGGGGCATCTGGCGAAGCTGGAGCCGGTGTACCGGGAAGAGGAGGAGTCCCTGAAGGTGAGGTTTTAGGGCTGGGGGGGAGCAGGGAGGGGGAGGAGGGAGGGTCTCGGGCCAGCACAACCAGGGGGTCAGCCCCCTGAAGCCCCAGGCCCACAGCACCCCTTAGATCCTTCCCTCTGCTCCCCCATGGAGTTGAGCTGGGCAGGGAACAAGAAATCTCAGGGACGGAAACATGGGCAGGACCCGCTCACCCGGTTTCCTCAAGGGCAGGAGCCTGAAAGTGCCACCTGTGTGTTAAGAGCCCTTGGTTGGCCCTGGCACCAGGTGACACTCACTTTCTCCACCTCAGTCAGTGCCCACCGGTGCCCCGGGGTGGCAGGATGGCCGTGGGAGGACAGGACAGAGGGCTCGCCCCCGGCAGTGGTGGACCCTGTGGCCCGGAGTGTTGGGGGGGGTGAACAAGGGAAACCAGGACTCCAGCAGGACGCCTGACTCTGGGAAGAGAGGGGAAAAGGCTGCTGAGGACACGTCTGTGGCTAGGGAAGGGCAAGGTCAGGAGGCAGGTCAGCAGGGGTGGATCTGCTGCACTTACCCTCCCCCTCTCCCTCCCACCCAGGATTGGTACTTCAAGACCCCACTGGGCAAGAAGAGGCTAAAACTCAGCAAGGACCAGGATGCTGAGGAGGCCAAGCTGGCAAAGGAGAAGAAAAGGAAGTGATGGCTGAGGCCAGGGTGCCCGGGCTTAGCAAGGGGGACTGGGCGGTGCCCGCAGGTGGAGGGCCGGGGGCAGAGACATAAACGCCCACACGGCTTGGGGAGCAGCTCTCTCTGTCCATCTCCATGCTTCCCGCCCCTGCTCTGTGCCCCCTGCCTGTGCCCAGGCTCCCCCTCATGCCGCACCCCTCCTGGTCCTCAGTCCTCGCCCACTCATAGCCTTCTCTGCTCGTGTCCCAGGTCCTTGTCCTCTGACCCCACCCAGGCCTTCATCTCCTGTCATTTCCTGTCCTGGCTCCCCAGCTCTCTTCCTCCTGGGGGAGGGGGTGGTGTTAAGAGAGAACAATAGAGAGAGCCAGGAGAAAGGGGGGTCTCCACTAAGTCTGGAAAAGGAAAAAAACAAGTGTGGCTGTCGGCAGCCCCCGGTCCTCGCCTCACTCGGTACTAAGTCTCTGTGTGATCTTACACAGCCCCCTCCGGTCGCTGGGCCTCAGTTTCCTTACATGTAAACTGAGGAGAGGTTGGACCAGCCATCCTCTGAGGTCCCCGGTGCTCTAGGGTTTGATTATTCTGCAAAAGTGTCGGGAGTGGTGAGGACTCTTAGGCAGCAGTGGGGTGGGGCGGAGGAAGGTTCTAGGGAGAAAAGGTGTAGTAGGCGCTGGCTCTACAATGTGTGGTCCCCACATCTTTCTGAAGCGCCCCCTGCCCACCTGCCCGAGCTCTTCCTCTGACCCAGAGCCTGTCCCTCAGGGGGCCGGTGGGACCAGAGGATGGGACCCAGGGCCACACGCCCCTGGATGGAAGTTCATCTGTGGGTCCCCCTTGCTGGGGAGGGAAGAGTTGGGGGCACTGAGGGCTGAGAGCCCCGGGCTCTCTCAGAGGAAGCAGCATAAAGAGCGTGTCAGTTTGGCACGCCTGGGTGGCTCGGTCGGTTAAGCGTCCAACTTCAGGTCGGGTCATGATCTCGCAGTTCGTGGGTTCAAGCCCCGCATCAGGCTCTGTGCTGATGGCTCAGAGCCTGGAGCCCGCTTCGGAGTCTGTGTCTCCCTCTCTCTCTCTCTGCCCCTCCCCTGCTCAGGCTGTGTCTCTCTCTGTCTCAAAAATTAAAAAATTAAAAAAATTAAAAAAAAAAAGAGTGTGTGAATAGAAGTCAAGGTATATTCTGCCGCTCATGGAGGCCAATGAGAGCCAGACGAGATGAGACCCGAGGAGAAAGCCCAGGGCAGGCGGTGGGGCTGCCCGGGGATGGGTTTCGAGTTCTCTTTCTCCCTGGTTTCCTTCTTATCTCTCCAAATCAAAGTAGTCTTGTTATCCTGAGACCCATTTCCTCCTTCTCACCCCCCGACTGAGGCCCCTCTAACCTTGGCAGGCAGACATGGGAGATCCAGGAGACATCCAGGGAGATGGAAGGGTCAGACCTGGGGTGGCCAGAGGGGGGCAGCACCTAGTGTGGACACTGGGAGTTTCTGTTGCTGCCTGTGGACCGAGCTTCTATCCTCCAGGTGGTATCCTCCAGGCGGAAGTCTGTCTTCTATTTTGTTTTTGAATTTTTTTAAATGTTTTTATTCATTTTTTTTGAGGCAGAGAGAGACAGAGCATGAGCAGGGGAGGGGCAGAGAGACAGGGAGACACAGAATCCGAAGCAGGTTCTGAGCTGTCAGCACAGAGCCCGACGCGGGGCTTGAACTCACAAACCGCAAGATCGTGACCTGAGTCGAAGTCCGACGCTTAACCGACTGAGCCACCCAGGCGCCCCAGGTCTGTCTTCTAGAGAGCCCCTAGAAGGAGTGCCTCGTGGAGTAGGGCGCTCTCTGCCATGTGTCACTACCGTGGACTCTTTCCTTGGTTTGGGGGGGAAGGGTGTGCGGGGCTAATTGGTGACATTTGGGAGGGCAGGAGGAATTTCCTGGCACCCACATGCCCTCCCTCTGGGATCAGAGCCCAGGCCACTGGAGGCTGGCTTGGTGAAGCACATGATTGATGAGAGACGGTATGAAAATGGCAGCTTGAGAGCCCCCCCACTCCGCCCTCCGCCCCCATTCTGGTCCCGGATCTGCAACAAACTCACACCTTGGGCAAAGCACTTGGCACGTGTGGGCTCCGTTTTCCTTTACCTGTGAAAGTGCAGGCTGGATCCCACGATCTGGGTGACCCTTTCAACCCTGACAGCGGTCAACTCCAGGGTGAAACTCAGGGTCGGGGGGCTTGATCCCCTCTCTGCTCTCCAGCTCCTCCCTGATTCCCACTCCAGCCTGAAGCCTCCTTCCCTGGGACCGACAGCTAGGACAGCCGGGGCTATTTATGGTATGGCCTGCGTGTGCTCCCCTGCCCCTCCCACTCCAGGCCTCGGCCTGGCTCAGGCCCCGTCAGCCAGTGGAATCGTCCCGAGGCCTGCTTCTTTGGCTCCCTCTCTCCCAGAAACTGGCTATGCCTGGAGGAAGTAGCTCCCCTCCCCCCTGGGGACACCGTCTGGGGAGCCGTCCTTCGGCCCCTGCCTGCCGGGTCTGGGGGTCCCGGTCCGGCCCAGCCCGGGAGCCGCCTCGGCCGTCGCCTCTACTGTGCCGTGATATGGCCCTGCAGAACGCCCTGTACACGGGAGACCTGGCGAGGTTGCAGGAGCTGTTTCCCCCGCACAGCACAGCCGACCTGGTCCTGGAGCACCGGGCCGCCGAGCCTCGTTGGAGCAGTCACCAGAGGGGTGAGGGGCTGCCGGGAGTGGAGGGCTGAGGACCGGGGGCCGGGGTTAACCCCATCAGGCACAGAGACACCAAGTGCTTGAGGAAGAGGAGAAGCCCCTGGCTACTTCTCCCCTACCCAGAGGCTTGCCTAAGCCTTGGCCCAGGAGTGAAGTCATGCGGAGCCCAGAATAGCTTCTGCTGAGCCGCGTGGCCGGGTCAGGCTCAGCTCGGGGACACAGAGACCCTCTCCCTCCATCCGTCCCCGTTTCCCTCCCCCTCTCCCTCTCTCTCTGCCTCTGCCCCCTCCCTCCCCCTCCTCCCCCTACGCCTCTTCCCACAAGCTCATACTCTGTCCTCATGAGCTGGTCCCCAGAAGAGTGCAGGGGGCCGGGGGAACCCCCCGGTGACAGACACGCCCTCTGTGCCAGGCTGGTGGAGAGGCCCAACGGAGGGTCTGCAGAGCGTCCAGAGTCTGGCTCGGGACCCATCGTCACCCGTACGGCCTCGGGACCTGCCCTGGCCTTGTGGCAGGCAGTGCTGGCCGGGGACGCGGGCTCTGTCTCCCGCCTCCTCGCCGACTCCAGCACCGGCCTGGCTCCGGATTCCGTCTTTGACACCAGCGACCCAGAGCGATGGAGGGATTTCCGCTTCAACATCCGGGCTCTGAGTACGGGCCAGGGGCACTGGGGGGGGGGGTCTGAGCGGGAGCGGGGAGGCTGGGGACAGAGCCCTGAGCTCCCTCTTCCCAGCCTCTGCCCACCTCCTCTGCTGCTCTCTGCCTGTCTTCGGGGTCTGAGGCCCATGTCCCTCTCGCCCTAGGACTCTGGTCTCTGACGTACGAAGAGGAGCTGACCACCCCGCTGCACGTGGCGGCCAGCCGGGGCCACACGGACGTTCTGCGGCTGCTGCTGAGGCGGCGGGCGAGGCCCGACAGTGCCCCCGGGGGCCGCACCGCCCTGCACGAGGCCTGTGCCGCGGGCCACGCTGCCTGTGTCCACGTTCTGCTGGTGGCAGGAGCCGACCCCAACATCCCTGACCAGGACGGCAAACTCCCCTTGCACCTCTGCCGGGGGGCTGGCACCCTCGAGTGAGTGACCCCTCGCCCCAACCCCCGTTCCACTCTTCGGGCAGGCAGAGAGGTGACCTCGGGGAGGATGAGGGAACACGTTGCAGGCTGGCAGGCCTGGTGAGTCGGGCTAGAGGAGACGGGGCTCAGGTGGAGAGTCAGGATGTGGTTACTCCCCAAACCGTCCTGCCAGCTGGCCCCGGAACTTCGGACCGGCCTGTACCTGGGACAGCTTCTGCTTCCCCAGGGGTGTCGGAGGACTGTGGTGGGGACCCACCTGCGGAGCCTATGTTGGGGAAGTTGTCCAGATCCATGGTGGGGAGGCGGTATACTATGAAGTTTTGGTTTTTCTGAGATTACCCAACGTTCCAGGCACCGTGCTCAGTACAGCAGGAACTGAGGCATGATCCTGCCCTCAGAGAGCTGACCGTCCAGGAGTGATCCGGATAGTCTGTAAAGGATAACAGCCCCCAGTTGGGGCACGCATCAATCCCTGTGGGCAGGGTCTGGTCCTACCTTGGCAGGTCTGGCATTTCCCTATTGGCAGGTACCTTCAGATACAATGGGCCTAGGGACCAAGCTCAACTAACTAAACTCACAAGAAATGGATGGACATACCCATGTGACAATGTATTATTTCCTGTGCGGGAAATTCCTTTACTGCGACCCAAATAATTATGCCCTACGTGTAGGAAGCATTGGGGGATGAGTCCTCGCTCAATTAAAAAAAATTTTTTTAATGTTTATTTATTTTTGAGAGAGAGAGAGAGAGAGAGAGACAAAGTGTGAGTGGGGGAGGTGCAGAGAGGGAGGAAGACACAGAATCCGAAGCAGGCTCCAGGCTCCGAGCTGTCAGCACAGAGCCCGACGCGGGGCTCAAACTCACGAACCGTGAGATCATGACCTGAGCCGAAGTCGGATGCTCAACTGACTGAGCTACCCAGGCGCTCCATCACTCAATTTTTTGATGAGCACGGAATCCTGGCAATCGGAGCCTTGGCAAATCCATGAACGAACTGTACATACAATAGAGGCCCTCTCTCTACTGACTGCACACTTGACAAATTTCACATCTTGCTTCTGAATGAGGCCACATTTTTATTCCTTTTGTGAACCTCCCTCCTGTTAATTTATCCTTCAGCAGACTCCACTGACTTACTATGGTTGAAGGTATATTCCATACCAGTGTGTTCCAATAGAAATATGTGAGCCACGTATGTAATTTAAAATTTTCTAGTAGCTTTATCAGAAGGATGAAATATGGGACACCTGGGTGGCTCAGTCGGTAAAGTGTCTGACTCTTGATTTCGGCTCGGGTCGTGGTCTCATGGCTCGTGAGTTCGAGCCCCGCGTCAGGCTCTGCACTGACCGTCAGGAGCCTGTTTGGGATTCTCTCTGTCTCTCCCTCTGCCTCTCTCTCTCAAAATAAATAAGTAAACTTAAAAAAAAAAAAGATGAACAGTAATGCGGTGTCTGACTGGTTCCGTCAGTAGAGCTTATGACTCTTGATCTCGGGGTTGTGAGTTCGAGCCCCACATTGGGTATAGAGATTACTTAAAAATAAAATCTTTAAAAAAGAAATAGATGAAATTAAAAATTTTTTAAGTGAGGTAAAATACTTCTAACATAAAATTTACCATCCTAACCATTTCTTTAAAAAAATTTTTTTTAATGTTTGTTTATTTTTGAGAGAGAGAGAGAGAGACAGAGTGTGAGCAGGAGAGGGGCAGAAAGAGAGGGAGACACAGAATCCGAAGCAGGTTCCAGGCTCTGAGTTGTCCGCACAGAGCTCGATGCAGGGCTCGAACTCACGGACCATGAGATCATGACCTGAGCTGAAGTCAGATGCTTAACTGACTGAGCCACCCAGGCGCCCCTAAATGAGCTACTTTTTTAAAAGATTTTTTTTTAACGTTTATTTATTTTTGAGACACGGAGAGACAGAGCATGAACGGGGGGAAGGGTCAGAGAGAGAGGGAGACACAGAATCCAAAACAGGTTCCAGGCTCCGAGCTGTCAGCACAGAGCCCGATGCAGGGCTCGAACTCACGAGCGTGAGATCATGACCTGAGCCGAAGTCAGATGCTTAACCCACTGAGCCATCCAGGTAACCCCTATAGATAACTGCACTTCATCCATTGATCTGCCGCTGAACGATTAGCTTGCTTTCGCATTTCGGCTGTTGTGAATAGCGCTGCTGTGAATGTGGGCATACAAATATCTGTGGAACAGCTGGAATTAATTTCAATAATATATTTTATTCAACACATATCTCCAAAATGTTGTCACTTCAACATGTACTCGATATATATATATAAAAAAACTAACGAGATATTTTACATTCTCTTTTTTGTACCAAGTCCTCAAGCTGGGTGCGTATTTTACTAATAGCACGTCTCAATTAGGAGGTGTCATAGTACAGGGGCTCAATAGCTGTGCGTGGCTGGACAGCACAGCTCTACACAAGCCCACATTGTTACTGCTCGTCGTGTTCTAGTCCAGCCTCTCGGAGATCACACCCAGTGATCATGGTCCTTTCCTCTCCCGAGTAAACAGAAGTATTTTTAAATTTTTCATGGAGAGTTTTAAACACCTAGGAATGTGGGCCGGAGAATAGAATGAGCTCTCCTGATCCATCAAGATGCCGCCCCCCCCCCCCCCCCCGCCCGCTTTGCTTTGCTCGGACCGGTAGGAGCGCAGGGCCCTGTCTTCCTCCCTACTGCCATCTCGCCCTCACCAGGTGCGCAGAACTGCTCCTGAGGTTTGGGGCGAAAGTGGATGGCCGGTCTGAGGAGGAGGAGGAGACCCCTTTGCATGTGGCCACCCGGCTGGGCCACGTGGAACTGGCGGAACTCCTTCTGAGACGGGGGGCATGCCCGAATGCCCGGAATGTCGAAGGCTGGACCCCACTGCTGGCTGCCTGTGACATCCGCTGCACATCCTCCACTGAGGCCGAGGCCACCACCGCCCGCTGCCTCCAGCTGTGCCACCTGCTGCTCTCGGCTGGAGCCGAGGCCGATGCTGCCGACCAGGACAAGCGCCGGCCCCTGCACCTGGCCTGCCGCCGTGGTCACGCGGCCGTCGTGGAGCTGCTCCTGTCCTGCGGTGTCAGTGCCAATGCCATGGACTATGGGGGACACACGCCCCTGCACTGCGCTCTACAGGGCCCAGCTGCGGCCTTGGCCCAGAGCCCAGAGCACACAGTGCGAGCTCTGCTTAACCATGGTGCCGTCCGCGTCTGGCCTGGGGCCCTCCCCAAGGTATGGGGCTGGGGCCCGAGGGGAGGGCCATGATGGGAAGGGGATGAGGGGACTCAGACCTGTGTTCCCACTTGCTCTAGATGCAGCCTGACACATCTGAGCACGTGACTCAGTTCATCATCTTTCATTCATCAAGCAAGCAAAGCCCAGTAGGGGGCAAAGACAAGGACGCAGACCAGCAGGAGGGGTGTATGTGTGTGTGTCGTGTATGTGTGTGTGTGTGCGTGCACACACACACATGCTCACACATGCATATACACGTGCGTGTGCATAAATGTGTATGCATGCATGTGTGCATGCACACGTGTGTGATGGAGGTGGATTGAGGGCAGGGGGCCAGATTGTCATGCATCTGAAAAGACGGGAACCAGGACTGATGTGGGCTTCAGGGAGTCCTTTCTTCATCAGGGGGGCAAGCCAATGAAAGAATCGTGCAGGAAGCTCTGCCTGGCTGTGGGATCCGTTCAGTGAGACATTCTGTGCCCAGGAGAGGCTTCCCCAGAGCAGAGCGATGAGCCTGGGTCATGAGGTTCAAAGCCTCCTGACCTTTTGCAGACAGACATGGTCCCTGTTTTTGAGAGCTTAGCAGGACATGCATCACCCAGACCAGCAGCTGCTATCCTGGCACGGGAGAAAAAGCCTTTCACTGTCAATTTCCTGTCTGTATCTTATCTTATTAACATAAAATATTCCCATAGTGGGTTCAACTTGAAGATCTGTGCTACTGATGTCCTGGCAGGGGGCCCTGTCCCATGCCGTGTCGTGTCTGGAGGGGGCTATGTAATGTCACAGAGGGTGCTGGGCCTGGGGCAGGGACTGCCCCCCCCCCCCCACTTCTGAAGAGCCCAGTCAGAATGGATACAGAGCAGCAGGCTGTGAGCAGGTCCCCTGCCCCATCTCTGGGCTTGAACTGTCCAGCCCTGCCTGGTCCTGGACATTCCTCTGCTGGCCCTGCCTTTCCCCTTCACTCACAAACCTAGAAGCATCTGTCTAGATTCCTAAGCAAGACCAAATAATTAAACAGCCCGAGAGTTCGGCAGATTGGTCTCCCCTTTGGGAAAATACAAGAAAATCAACAATTAACACTAATTAATCTCCTATTAACACCAGATAATTAGGAGACAAGCAATTCCCTGTAATCTGACGGTGGCTCTGACAGCTAATGATTTCCCCTTCAGGGAGGGGTTGGAAGAAGGAGGCAGAGCAGCAAACAGATTTCCTGGGACCCCACTGCCCCTGCCTCTTCGCCCTGCTCTGCCCTGCCTTAAGGACCAAGGGGGCGGGCACAACCAAGTGCCCCATTCCTCCCCTCCTCTGGGCGCCTCACCCCAGGTGATCAAAAAGTTCAGGAAGGAGTCTGCCTCCATCTCCTATGATCTTCAGTGGCCCCACGCTTGCCAGAGGTCCCTGTCTCCCTGAAAGAAGTCATCTGTGATCACTGCCAGGCCCAGCCAGCTCTCCAGGAGCCACTGAGTGCTCAGGAAACCTGAGCTTGTTCCTGTGGCTATAGGGAAGTCACTGGAACTCTTTGAATGCGTGTTCCTTGCATGTAATACAGTGTCCTACCCACCAGTGATAAAAAGCTATAGGTATAGGAGCCTCGTGGATAACAGGAGTGAGCATAGCCCTAACCACCACCAGACACTTTCTAAAGTGTGTTGCCTGCTACGTGGGTTCCTCCCAACAGTTTTCCCAACAAACTCTGAGGTAGGTGGTGACTAAGAATGCAGGCTCTGGAGCCTTACGTACTACCCGTGTGCCCCTCGGCAAGTTGCTTAATCTCTCTGGGCCTCAGTTTCCTCATCTGTAAAGCAAGGACAGAAGAATGTGCCTGCTTCTTAGGCTCAGTATGAGAACTGAGTTTCATCCATATAAGGCCCTTAAAAATTTTTTTTTACAGTTTATTTATTTTTGAGAGGCAGAGCGTGAGTGGGGGAGGGGCAGAGAGAGACGGAGACACAGAATCTGAAGCAGGCTCCAGGCTCTGAACTGTCAGCCCAGAGCCCGACGTGGGGCTTGAACCCACGAGCGTGAGATAATGACCTGAACCGAAGTCGGACACTCGACCGACTGAGCCACCCAGGCGCTCCCATATAAAGCCCTTTAGACAGTTGGGCCACCCGGGTGGCTCAGTTGGTTCAGTGTCTGACGCCTGATTGCAGCTCAGGTCATGATCTCACGGTTCATGAGTTCGAGCCCCAATAAGTTGGGCTCTGTGTTGACAGCATGGAGCCTGCTTGGGATTCTCTCTCTCTCTCAAAATAAATAAACTTAAAAAAAAAAAAGCCCTTTAGACAGGGTCTAACCTAGAGTCGGTGCTCCACACCTGTTAGCTCATGCTGTTCTAAGTTAAATAATGTGTGAAAAGCTCTGGAAAGCTGCTGGGCATCATCCCAATATAGGGAGAGAGATTCAGGCGGAACGGCCGCAGGAGGCTTCCTGGAAGGGATGGGACTTGGAGTGGGCAGGGCTTGGAAATGCAGGAGGAGGGCCCAGGCATTCCAGGCAGTGCAGAGACAGGAACCAGCGTGGGCTGGGAGGCCCCGCCTGAACAGCAGACAGGAGTAGCAGGTAAGAGCAGGAGAGCCAGATGTGACCAGACTGTTCTTTCCTAGATCTAAGGAGGAGGAAGTCAGAGACCTGCTCTGGGCAGATGGGATGGGGCTCCAGAGAGCGCTGCCAAGATGCAGGGCAAGAAGCAGAGGGCTTCAGGGGTGTGCGGTGCTTTCTCGGGGGCCCTGCTCCCGCCACCCAGCAGCACGAGGCACATGCCGCATTCCCAGCCTGCCAGGCAGAAGGGTTTTAAAGCCCCCAATGTTACATGTAAGTGTGTGGGGGGAGACGGGTATTATGCACAGGAACGCCGCCAGAGAGATAGCACTTAGCTGTTCTCAGATTTTACAAAGGGTTTGCGGCCACTGCCTATAGCTTGAGATACGGCAGAAGACACGGAATGAATGAAACAAATGTTTCCAGATAGACCGTGCAGACCCCCGGTGAGTATGATGGTGTGTGCACGTGTGTGTGTGTGTGTGTGCACTCAGGCCGAGTGCGGCTGTCTTTCTTTCCTTGTGGGCAGTCTCTGGCATGGGCTGCTCTCCTAGCATGGCTCACTCTTCACCCAATCAGGTCACCTCCTCAGAGAGGCTTTTCTTGACCACCCATCTAGGACAGCACTCTCCCAACCATGCTCAGTCGCTACGCCTACTTATTTTTCATCGTGGCGGCTTAGCTGTAAGTGGTTATTTATGTGGTTATTGTTTTTTCCCACGGAAATAGAAGTTCCCAGCTGACAAGGACCTGTCCGTCATCCTGATGGCTGGGACCCCAGTGCTCGGCCCATAGTGGCCCTCCGTAAATATTTACTAAACGAGGAAATGAAAGAACAAATCTGGATCCAACTGAACTCCACCACCGCTCCTTCATCAGGCCTCTCCTGGCCTTGTCCCTTCTCTCTGAAGTCCCTCCCTAATGACCTCATTTTAACTTGATCACAACTGCAAAGATCCTATTTCTAAATAGGGGATTTCTAACGGAGATTAGGACTTCAACATGTTGGGGGGGGGGGGACGGGGAGACACAACTCAACCCATGGCAGCTGTCCTATTGGGACACCAAGGGATGTCTGATCATCCCGTGCGGCCTGGCTGGGGAGCCTGCAGTGTGTGGTAACCCCAGGAGCACTGATGCGTCTCTGCCTCCTCCAGGTGCTGGAACGCTGGTGCACGTCTCCGAGGACCATCGAGGTCCTGATGAACACCTACAGCATCATGCAGCTTCCCGAGGAGGCCATGGCCCTGGTGCCTCCTGAAACTCTGCAGGTCAGATTCCAGGACCCTGAAAACACGCAGTCACTCAGCCCGGCCCCAAGAGACTCCCACCTCCTACAGGGAAGCTCTGTCGGTTCCCCCACCCTGCCCCTCAGAAACTACCAGAGACCTGCTCACATCCCAGAAGAAGAAAACCCACAGAGTGAACACCCAAAACACTTCTTTTTATAGGCTCCCGTAGACACCTGTTGGCCCCCAGCCTCCCCGCTTTAGGAGAAATGGGTGCCATTTGTCCAAGGCTGCCTCGCTGAGCCCCTCCTTCTGTCCCCAGAAGCACCACCGTTTCTACTCGTCCCTTTTCGCCTTGGTGAGACAGCCCAGATCCCTGCAGCACCTGAGCCGCTGTGCCCTCCGTGCCCACCTGGCAGCCTGCCTGCCCCACGCCCTCCCCCGCCTTCCCCTGCCACCCCGCCTGCTCCACTACCTGCAGCTGGATTTTGAGGACGTACTCTACTAGGTGAGTCCTGGGGTCTCTGGGCAGTCCCAGCCATTTAGAAGGACGGGTAGGCGGCAAGAGAAGAGTTGGGGGCAGGGCCTTGGCCAGAACCGGCCAGCCCCCTGGACCGTGTGACCTCTCTGAGTCCACGCCTCTCCTTGCAGGTGTCCACTGCCTTTTGAGAGACCTGGAAGCCGGTGCCCCAGGCCCCAGGGGGCTCAGGTCTGCCTCTCACAGCACCCCAAGCCTGGGACGGAGTTGAGCTGGTTCAGGCCGAGGTGGCCCTGTGGATGCTGTCATTCCCACCAGGGAGAGAGGCAGACAGACCATGCGGCCAGGGGATGTCTGATGGAGAGAGAGCTGGGACTCACGGCAAGTGATACACTCCTCTTGGTGGTCTCCCGAGGCATCCCTCCAGCCCGGCCAGACCCTGTATGAGCATTAAAAATCTGCAGGCCTGTGCTGTCGGGTGCTGTCTCCTGCAGGCCTTCCTCCCAGCTGGTCACTCAGAGGGCTCAGGATGGGCAGGCTTGTGGGGCCGCCCTGGATCTGCCCCATGGTGCCAGCTGTGTTATCTTCCCCCTTTCGAATCTACCAGCTGCTGAGCAGTCCCAGGCAGACTGGCCCCTCTGGTTCACGATGTGGCACAAGGGCCACCAGGCGAGATAGTGTCAGAGGGTGGGTGAGCTAACAACCTTGGGTCGGGAGGGAGGACGGCAAAGGGAGCCTTGGGGCAAGGAGGTGAGGCGGCGAGCAGGAAGGCCAGCGAGAAGGTGGGTGCAGGTGTCGGCCATCAAAGAGGGTAACCGTGGTTCAGGCGAAAGTGAAAGATTCAGGTTTGGAAAAAGCAAACAACTCTACCTACTGCCTGCCCTGTGGGTCAAGGAGGACGGGACGCACACCTGGCGCCCGCCCCTATCTGCTCCTTCTTTCGCGTTAGCTTCGCGGCAGCGGGCGCTGAGAGTCACATGTCCTGGGTTCTAGACTCAACTCTTGCATTAAGTTGTGGATCTTAAGTCTCTTCCCCTCTCTGGGCTCAAGTTGCCGCATCTGCGCAACAAGAGAGGAGAGAGCCCCTGAAGGCCTTTGCGGGGCCAGGGTTTTAAGAACCCACAGCTAGTCCCCAAGCGCAGGTAGGAAGAGAGAGTCGCCCCGTGACGCAAGCGGCCAATCAAATGCACCGTGATCCGTGACGTCAAGGGTCGCCGGACAGGTTTCCCAGGGCCCCGGAGGGCGCAGGCGCCGGCGTTCACGCTTTTTCCCGCCAACTGCGGGCAGCAGGTTGCGGGGCGGGGCCTGGAGGACGCAGGCGGTGAGGGCGGGGCCGGGAGGGCGCGAGGCCGGAGAGGGCGTCGAGAGAGAAGTCGAGAGAGAAGCCCAGGAGGGTCGGCGCCGAGGTGAGTGGGCCCGGGTTCCCGCTTGGAAGGAAGTTTGGCCTTCCAGAGGCGGGGCGCGACCAGGGGGGGGGAGGGGGGGCACGGGCCCGCCTGACGGGAGGGTCCGCGGCCGGGCCTCTCGGCTGAGGAGCCCCGCCCCCCCCCCCCCAGGGTCCTGAGGGCGCCGACCCCACCGCAGCGGGGGAAGGGGGAAGTCGCGCGCGTGCGGGTCGGGAAGCAATTCCCGCGAGGCTTGGGCGTGTGCGAGCTCGGCTCACTGGGCTCTGGTGCCCCGGTCGCGGGGGGGGGGGGGGGGGGGGGAGGGGTGCGGGGGAGGATGCCCCGGTGCCCATTCGTCCGTCCAACCAGGGTTCAGGGCCGCGCACACGGGGGGGGGGGGGGCTGGCTCCTAGTCCCTGTTGGCGTGAACTTTCTAGTAAGGAGGGAACAGTGTCAGGGGGATAAGCCCAACGCTGATTGGCAGAGAGTGCTGTTGGAGACTGGGTGACATTTAACCTGAGGCCTGCGTGACCAGGAGGAGCCAGCCATGGGAATGGAGTGGGAAGAGACGGGGGGAGGGCGTGGGGGCGGGTGGCATGAACCGATTTAGGTTTGGAAAGCTCTCTCTGGCTGCTGAATGGCTTTGGGGAGAGGCGGGGGAGGATCAAAGGCCAGCAGGAGGCCACTGCTGAGGTCCAGAGTCGTCCCCAGAGATGGGGAAGCAGTAGGCGACACTTGGGACCCTTCTTGGAAGACTCCGAGGAGACCTGATGGACTGGACGTGGGGGGGGGGGGGGCGCTGAAGGAAAGCGTAACCCAGGGTGCCTGTCAGTGTTTGGGCTGAACAACTGGCCGGAGGGTGGTGCTGATCGTTGCCAAGGTGGGGAGGGTGAGAAGCCGGCAAGGGGTGGAGGAATCGGCTGATCACTCTGGGAGCTAGAAGTGGGAGCTGCCCATTACACGTCTCAAAGAGGCTGTGTTACAAGGTCCTTTGGATCTACAAGTCTGGAGACCAGGGGCAAGGTCAGGTCTGGGGATATAAATGGGATCGTTGGCATGTGACAGGTGTTCAGTGCTCTAGGAGAATCCCGACTCCCAAGGGGATGGCTTTCCTGAGCGTTGTTTATGCGTTTTGATGGAAATTTTATTTAAGCCCACCCGCGTCATTCGCTTTGTGCTTCCCGGAGTCCCAGGTCTTAGTCACTCATGTACAGCTGTGAAGGAGACCACTTCCTGCCCGCAGTGACTTTTCCATCTAGCCTGAAAAGCAAGCGTGTGAATGACTAGTTCAAGTACAAGGGACCATGAAGTGCATGCAAAAGGCACGTGGGAGCAAGAGCTGGGGGCTTGAGGAAGGTGAGCAGTAAAGGGCAGGCGCTTGGGAAGGCTTGACAGGAAAGTGGTAAGAAGGGAGAAGGATTTCCGGCCATGGCTGAGCGTGCACGCTCCTCTGCAGGATGCCTTTTTAAGGAGGGCGGGGGTAAGGGGAGAAAGGTGATGTGGAGTGGCCAATGTGAGGGGCTGTTGCCCAACCCCACGCGTTCTCCCACTAGCAGGCAGTGTTAGGAAGGTCCTTTCTGGGGTTAGACATCCACAGCCACTCTTGCAAGCCGGGGAGCTTCCTCCCCAGCCTCCTGGCTGCGGGTCCCGCGGGCTCAGAACCTCTCCCCGGTAATTGCTTTCCGTAATGTGTTTGCTCCAAACCAATTTCACGCCTCCGTGAGGACTCCGCCCTGCACTGGAGGCGCGGACCTCCCTCCAACACCCCCCCCCCCCCGGCCACGAACCTACCCACGTGCAACGCGTGCGCACACACAGACGGCACGCATTTTACACAACACACAGGGGTCGAGTAACTGGACACAAAAAATGTACCTGAACCTACACGCGTGCATACTAGACTTGATTCTTGGGTACAGTCCCCGCCCCGCCCAACCAGTGTCCTCACAGTTGAAATGCCCCGCAGCAGCGCCCAGCGCGCTAGCCCTAGGAAGGCTCACCTGGCTGGGTTCCTTTGCCCTCGCACGGCTCCTAGACCAACGCCAGGGAGCGCTGCAGTACTCCGCACTTCTCTCGCGGTGACGCAGCTGCGCGCTGCCGCCACCAGAGGGCATCCGCGGGCAGGGCCCGACGCTGCCCATCGCGAGTGGACTCTCCCGCCAATAAGTGACGTGGAGGTACAGGTACGTCGGCTTTGACTTCAGAATACTTCGTTCTTAGCGCCCTACGTGCTGGCTTCCAGACCATGAAAGGCGGGGGGAGGGCAGATGTGAGGTCCGATACAGGCACGAAAGCACAGAGGGTAGATTCAAAATAACATTCTTCTGTATGAGCCTTTACCCAACAGGTGGAATATAGTGAGAGGGGGACAAGTTCGAGCATGTGGACGATTAAAGAAGCAGAATGCTATTTGAGACAGAAGAGTGCTTGCCCACAATGGGCCTGTTCGGGGATTCAGTAAGAGAAGCACAGAGTTTTCCTTTGGTAAAGAAAGGAGCCAGCTCTATTCAGATTTGAGAGTGACAGCTTTTTCCCGGGGACTGATAGCAAAGTAAAGGAGAGCCCCTGGCCCGGGGGCTTCTGTCCTTGCCCACTCTGCTCTTCGTTGTCCATTTAGTACAGGAAGGAAAGGTATTTTGAAAGGCATTTCTTCATGTCTGACCCTTGCATGGGGTTGTTGGCAGAGTAGAAATTAATCACTTCCTCTCACAGATGGAGTTAAGTCAGAAGGGCCAAGGTTACGTGGCTCAGTGAGGGGTCAGAACAGGACCTTCACTCCAGGTCTTATTACTGGTCGGAGGGAGAGGGGTCGATATATACCCATTTGAGCTTTTGGAATCTTGTACTATGCAATTTTATTACCTATGTAAAAAAAAAATGGAGTGCCATTCCTTTTAAAAATGTCTCTTCCTTTGTGCTTCATTCGCTGGTGGTGTTACTGCTCATTCAGCTTTAATTTCAGAGCTTGTAAGCCAAAGTCTCCTCAATAATTTATCAAGGCAGTGAGCCTCTGTTGTGTGTCCGACACTGTGCAGCCATCAAGCCAAGTACTGACCTCTCATCTTCAAAGCACAATACACTTTTGAAACCTGGTCTTCCATATTGGTACTGTGACGCGCGTGGTCACTTCATCAAAGGGTTCCGAAGAGTATCTTTAGAGGGATGCACAAAGATTTTCCTAGTACGCTAGTAGTGAGGTAGGGCTCGCAGACCTAGGGTGAGGCACCTCTTCTTTCTCCGTGGCGACATCTTCCCACTAGGCTTGTCTCTCAGAGGTTTCATGAGTTTAACGTAGAGCCCGAGATAGATCAGGACCGCGTGGAAACCACACTCTTCTCCCTTTTCCACTCTGATGAGTTGTCAATCAAGCGTAACCAAAGAAAGCTCCCTTCTTGGTTGCCCCCCCCCTTTTCTGTCCAACTCTGGTGACGGTGTCTTTCAGGGTACTGTTTTTTAATACCTCAGTCTGACATCAGTGGTGTTCACTAGGTCACCACGACACTCCTGATTTGAACAAGCGTCACTGAGATCCAGAGTTCTCCCCTTGCCTGCTCTGCCTTGGCTCAGAAACGCTTACCTGAGCCAAGTAACTTCCCCTATCTAGACTGCATCTTCCTAAACTGGCCTGGCTTTGCTATTAATTTTAACTAGCTTGACTCTCCCTGCCCCCCCCCCCCCCCCCCGCCTCCAACAGTTTCCCAGTGACCAGGTGACCCTCATTTTAGCGAGGTAGGCTTGCTCTGTATCCTGAAGCTCAGGTCACTCTTCTGTTGACTTGCCTGTCTTAAGTCTTTCTTGCCCATTGACCTGAGGCTCCTATCAAGCAAAAACGCCCATGACTTTTGCCTCTAGATTGACAACTACGCTGCTGGGAATTGGGGGTGGGGGCGGCAAAAGACGCTACCATTTCTGTGTCTGAGAATGGGGGAGGTGAGTAGAGTCATCTGCAATTAGCGAATAATTAGCGCTGCTGACCCTTGGGGCTCATCAGCGCTCCTGGGGCCAGCCCCCAGCAATCAGCTAGGGCAGGTCGAGAGTGTCAGGCCCAGGAATGAATAGGGCTCATCAGCGGTGCTGGAGCCAGGGAGCCAATCAGGGAAATTAATAGCAGGAGAGAGGGAGAGAGGGAGGGAGGGAGGGAGACAGAGCTAGACGGACAGACAGACAAGAGATACAGATAGAGGTGAGAAATGAGAAAAAATAGAATAACAACTGGGATAGGGAATGAGAAATAGGAATAATCAGGCAGGAATAGGGATAGAAAGGAAGGCAGGAAAGGGAAGAGTGGGAGGAAGGAAGAGCACGTAAGGGAAGGGGGAGAGGTGAGAGGAATGGTAAGTACTTGGCATAGTGTGGGCACTCGAGGAAATTACCTCCAGAGGCTACAGTGAGGAACTGAGGTAGTCCGCCACGGAGGAGGGAGTGAGGACGAAGGGGAAGAGCCACTGTCGAGAGAGCAGAGACCCGGGGAGAGGGGAACGGGGCTGGGAAGAAAGTACCGAGGGGGAAAGGGGCCCCTACACGAGGACCCTGAGCTGCGGTGCCCGGCGGCAGAGCGCGCCCCCTGCCGTCCCCGCCTCGCCGCCCGAGGGGGCGCCGCGGTCCAGTCCCGCCCGCGTCGCAGGGGCTTGCTCTTGGGGCGGCCCGGGAGGCACTCCGGGGCCTGGCCCAGGGTCCTGCGGCGGGCGGCGGCCGGGGCCTGGGGCTTTGTGGTCCGGCCCCGCCGCCCTGCCGCCCCTCGCGGTGTGCCCTCCTTGCCGGGCGTCCCTCACCGCGTCCACGCCCAGGCCGGGCGGGCCGAGTGGGGGTGGGGGGGGCGGGTTGGGTGGAGGGAGGGGCACCGACCCAGCAGCTGCCGCCGCCTTCTCGTCGGCCGCAAACTTTCACAAAGCGGCGTGTCCGGCCTCATCAATCTCCATTAATAATAGTTGGTTGGGCCGCGGGGGGCGGGCGGGGTCCCGGGCCGGCCGGCCGGGCCGCTGGGAACGGGCTCTGCGGAGGGAGCGGAGCCGGGCGCGGCGGCGGCGGGCGGAGGGAGGAAGTGAAGCGTAATTTGAGGAAGATGGATGAGTCCGGAGGGCGACACCCCCAGCCCGCCCGCTCGCCCGCCCCCTCCCTCCTTATGAGAGCGAGGGAGCGCGGCGCCGGAGCCACACTGCGCCGAGCCCGCGCCCCGCCGCCACCTCGGCCCGGGAGCCTGGGAGCGAGCCCTGCGTGTCCGCGCGGGGCGCCCGAGCCGCGGGGCGCACGGCGGCGCCCGGAGGGGAGCGCCCCGGGGCGGCCGTAGCTCCGGGCACGATGCAGAGAGCCGGAGGCGGGGGTGCCCCCGGGGGCAGCGGCGGGGGCAGCGGCGGGGGCCCGGGCACTGCCTTCTCCATTGACTCCCTGATCGGGCCACCGCCGCCTCGCTCCGGCCACTTGCTCTACACCGGCTATCCCATGTTCATGCCCTACCGGCCGCTGGTGCTGCCGCAGGCGCTGGCCCCTGCGCCGCTGCCTGCCGGCCTCCCGCCTCTCGCCCCACTAGCCTCCTTTGCCGGCCGCCTTACCAACACGTTCTGCGCGGGACTGGGCCAGGCCGTGCCCTCGATGGTGGCGCTGACCACCGCGCTGCCCAGCTTCGCGGAGCCGCCCGACGCCTTCTACGGGCCCCAGGAGCTCGCCGCCGCCGCTGCCGCCGCCGCCACTGCCGCCCGAAACAACCCCGAGCCGGGTGGCCGACGCCCCGAGGGTGGGCTGGAAGCCGAGGAGCTGATGCCCGCCCGGGAGAAAGTGGCAGAGCCCCCACCGCCCCCGCCTCCGCACTTCTCAGAGACTTTCCCAAGTCTGCCGGGTAAGTGCTGGGGCCGACCAGGGCGCCGGGCGGGAGGCTCGTTCACTTGGAAATCCCAGACAGCAGCCGGCTCAGAATCTCAGCACCTGCCTGGAGCCCTGGAATCCCAGACCCCCAGATGCTGGGTTCTGCAGAACCACCTCCAGTTCTGTTCCAAACACGGCACCTCTAGAGCCCAGAACCGCTGCCCTGCTCTGTCTTCCCGAGTGCCTGAAGCCTCACCAAAGACTTCCCAGTACTCCCTTCCAAATTAGTGCCTTTTCTCCCAGCACTCTACTCCTCACGCCTTGGCTCCCATGTCTCTTTTTAAGAATCCCTTCATTTTTCTTCTCTGCAGAGGATAGAGAAGCTGCGACTGTGGGATTCCTGGGGACACTAGCAAGACCCCAGGGTGAGGGTACATTGGGACAGCTGTCAGTCCAGTAAGGGGAAGGCGATTCTGGCTTCTGTGTGGACCCCAAATGGTCTCTGTGATTGCAGGGGCAAAGGGAGAGTCTTAAAGCAGTGGTGACCACTCTGGTGACCCGGTTTAGCCTTAGTAGTAGAGGTCACTTCTGAATTGGCAGATTTAGAGATAAGCCTTGAAGAACTGAGTAAAGGGCCTAGCAGCTGCTTGACCAGTACTGACTGGGAGGTCAAGAGAGAGGCTGAAGGCTGGGCTGGGTTGGGTGTGGCACAAATGCCTGGAGTCAAGAATCTAGCTAAGATTCTGGAACCAGTGAGATTCAGCTAAGAGATAATTCAGGAACCCTGGATCCTCCATGGGAAGATGCCCTCTCAACGGAGGCAGGGCGTGTTAAGCTGAACCCGGTTTAGAATGAAACTACTCTGAGCCCTCCTGACCTCCCTGGTCAATCCTTAACCCCTAGAAGCCAGTACAGCTTTCCCCTATCCAGGGGCAAATCCAGGTGAGAGGAGATCCAAAGCTTATAGGATTTAGTGGACTCTATTTAAGAAAAGAGGGGCTGCATGCAGGTGTGGGGTTCCTGAAGCTTAAACTTCTTTAGCCTGAGGATGGATCCGCCTATGCTTAACCATTCATCACATCAGCTTGGCGGGAGAAAGTGACCTCAGGAGGCCTGGAGGCTGACTCTAGCAGAGGCAAGGAGGAGATCCAAGAGTCCTTTTGTCCTTTGCCAGGAGAAGACAATTCCCGGTGATAGGTTTCTAGGCTCTTCCTTGAAATGGTCCAGAGGTCTCGTCATCCTTCCAGACTCCAAGCGCTGCTACAGGGCTTGTCTTCCTCTTCTTTTCCCCTTGACCCCTGGCCATTTTGGCTTTGGGGATCCAGTTGTTGTTTTTGTACCTGGTTGGGCCGGGGCGGGGGGGGGGGGCGGGTTGCGGTGTCCAGTGGCTGAAGTCTGAGCAGCCTCTTCTAAGGAGGATCAGAAGGAAATGATAGAGCAGCTCTTGGATGGTGGGAGGAAATGTCCACAAAATTCAAGGGCCCAGAGAGGAGGGGAAAAGTAGCTGGCGGGACGCCATTCGGAAGAAGAATGAATCAGGAGGCTTTTCAGAATAGGATAGTCCTAAGGTAGAAAAGAGCAAGGCAGGCCATCAGAGGGATGGCTTTGGGGGCAGTAGGAGCTGGAAGAACAAGCAGATACCTGAGGACGAGGTGAGCTGAGGGGGAGGAGAAAGGGAGGCAGCCCGGGGAAGGGGAACTGAGGGAGGAATCTGCCTGAGCCCTGGGGAGACTCGTCCTACTCTTTCAGGTCCCCTCGGTTATTTTCACCCATTTATGGAATGGAGGCTCTTTTCTGAAGCAGATAGAATATTTGCTGTAAAAGCAGACAGTGAGTGAGGAAATGAGAGGAGTAAGCAGAGGAAAAGAACTGAAAAGAAATATTGAGGAAAGAGGAATAGAGGAAAGGAAGGACCAACAAATGTGCTGTGTCCCCAGATTATCCAAAGAGAAAAGAGACAGAAGAGGTCTGTCTGTTGGAAGAGATAGTTACAAGGGATTTCTAGCCTGGGCTGTAAGAATAGTGAACAGAGTCTCTGGACCAGAAGTGTACTGTGTGTGTGTGTGTGTGTGTGTGTGTGTGTGTGTGTGTGAAAGAGTTCTGTTTTGAGAGGTTTGGGAGCGAACTAAATAAATGTTCTAGTAGGAAATGGGGAAAAGTGTCAACACTAGGAGTAATTTTTTAAGAAGGTTTTTCAATATTGGGAGTGATGGTAAACTGGAATTTATACGTAGAGAATGATCAAGGAGAGATCATCATCTGAGGAAAATGTTGGAAGCAATAACAAGACACTTGTTCTTTGAGTAAAGACAATTTTTTTTGGCGGGGGGGTGCCTGGGTGGCTCAGTCGGTTGAGTGTCTGACTTCGGCCCAGGTCATGATCTCATGGTTCGTGGGTTCGAGCCCCATGTCGGGCTCTGTGCTGACAGCTCGGGGCCTGGAGCCTGTTTCGGATTCTGTGTCTCCCTCTCTCTGCCCCTCCCCAGCTCTTGCTCACACTCTGTCTCTGTCAAAAATAAATAAACTTAAAAAAAATTTTTTTTAATAAAAAAGACTTTTTTTTTTTTTTTTTTGGCTAAGAATGATGAGAAGGAGACCCTACAGAGGAAGAATTCTGAGAGGTGCTAGAGTGAAGGTAATCAGTCATATTGGGAAGAGGTACATACACATAAAGGGTTTACAGTAGGGCTTGTGGGGCAGAGCAGTAAGGAGAGATTTCAGAGGATAGAGACTGAGATCTTTATCTGTGACTGCCACCTCCTATCACTCACCAGGCCACTCGCATCCCCCTGGCCAGCCCTCATTTTTCTCCTTAAGTAGTTGAGAAAAGAAAAGGAGGTTCCAGAAATGTTAAACGTAGAATCAGTGTGGGGACTGACGACACATGGCCCTTGCTGAAAATGGGAAAACGGATATTTGGGGAATCGTATTAGAATATTTAGTATGAAATAAGAGAGTTTTGCTTGAATAATGGGATTGAAGCCTCAACATTAGAGGAGTTTTGGAGAAAGAATGCTGTCTTTAAAATGACAGAGGAGGAATTGCTCTCCTAGTGTGAATGGGTAACATTAGTCTGAAATTAGAAATTTCCATTTGTTTAGCATTTTACAGTTACTAGCCCTGTTAAGTGAAATTATAGTGCAGGTAGGCCAGTTTGGAGAATGATGAGTGATGTTCTTTCTCTTGGGAATTACTATTTTTTTTTTTTTTGAAATTTTGCTTCAAGAGAGACCACCTTACTACAATTGATGATGAAGAAAACAGAACTTTATTACGATTTGCGTGCAGGGGTAGAAGCTCTATTAGCAGGCAAAAAAAAAAAAAACAACAAAACAACCCAACACGGTGTTCAGAAATAATGGGTAGAAAAGGTATTGAGAATGGTAGATTAAAAATAATTCTGGGTTTAGAGTGTGGGCAACGGTGAGGATAATTGGGGAAGGTATCTTGGTGGAAGTGCTAAAAGAGGAGAGAATTTGGATTCCTGGAGAAGATTTAAAAGTATGAATCAACAGAAGAGCCCAGAATAGCAAGCCATTTATATAATTAAAAAATCATTAGCCATATTAAAATGGTAGAAACAAACAGATGAAATTAACTGTAATAACATATTTCATCAAACCCAATATGTCTGATACTACTTCAGCATTAATCGATATCAAAATATTTAATGTGATATTTTATATCCTCTTTCCATATTGCCTTCCGTCTCCAGTGTGTGTGTTATACTCCCAGCACATCTCAGTTCCATCAGCCGTGTTTCAAGTGGTCAGTAGCCTCATGTGGGCAGTGGTGGCTTTTACTCAACATAAGTGATCTGAAAGTCGTGAGAACAGAGTCATGTGAAAGTGATGGGGGCAAGGAGCTTTGAATCGGGGTGGACAGTGAAGTCTCCTCTGTGTTAGGAATAATGCAGAAAAGAGAGTAGCAAACTCTAAGTAAACCATAAAAGGAGAAAAGGGAGTGGGCTGGGCAGCGGCGATCCTGTTGTATGTGAAGGTGCATGTGAGCTCTGACCGAGAGTAGGTCCCAGCTGACTTGCAGACGTGGTGCAAATACGCGTCACAGAAACGATGGGTGAAGGTGATGCTGTGTGCCGGGGGAATGATGGAAAGAGCTGTCCGTTGGTAGAAATACAGAAGAAAACTTTAAATTGGGGGTGCTTACAGCAATGATTCAGGGAGAAAGGAATTGGATTGCTTGAAAACAAAGACTTAAGAAGTGAGGGATGGCAGAGAGTCCATATATAATCGTTGGATGGATGATAAACATATAGTGAGAGATTCACATGGAAGATAATGCCAGTATGGAGCATGGTGAAGAGAAGAAAACATTTGAGAAGAAAACACTGAGATGATGCAGGAAGAAGAATATGCTGGGACCAACTGCGAGATGACAGTGTAGTGAACGTTATTTTTAAAAACTAAATTAAAAATTTGCTGATTTCTGAATAGAGATTGGCAATAATGACAGAAACCATGCAAGGAGACTAGGGAAACTTTCTAGGAGCATGATATTTGAGGGCTGATTGCTATGCGCTAAGCACCCAATTGTAGCTAGAGAACATTTTAGGTGACCAATTTTTGAATAGGTGCCCATTGTGACTGTCAAGATGTATTTACTCATGAGAGAAAAACAGGAAATGATAATGTGATATGGAATCAGAGACTTCTGTTACAATTAGGAGGGAAATTTTTCTTGGAAGCAATGGAGACGCATGTTTTCCTAGAAACGTTGAGCACACAGAGTGTTTGCTCCGCTGACATTTATAGAAAGGCAAGTGTTGCATTAACTTAATGTGATCGAAGGGTCATTTATTTAGGAGTCATGACACATGCACTCAGGTCTCAGCTTCGTCACTTATTAGTTGTGCAGCTTTGGCAAGTTGCTCCCTTCGATTCAGGGAACATTTATTGTGTGTTTATTACGGGCTTAGTATATTCAAGACACTATGGGAGAGTCAAGTCTTATAACTTCTCTAGGCTTAAGTTTCCTCATCTGAAACATAAAAGTTTTGGGGCGCCTGGGTGGCGCAGTCGGTTAAGCGTCCGACTTCAGCCAGGTCACGATCTCGCGGCCCGTGAGTTCGAGCCCCGCGTCAGGCTCTGGGCTGATGGCTCAGAGCCTGGAGCCTGTTTCCGATTCTGTGTCTCCCTCTCTCTCTGCCCCTCCCCCGTTCATGCTCTGTCTCTCTCTGTCCCAAAAATAAAAATAAACGTTGAAAAAAAAATTTTGAAACATAAAAGTTTTGATTTAGATTATTTAAAAAAAATTTTTTTTAATCATTTATTTCTGAGACAGAGCATGAGTGGGGGAGGGGCAGAGAGAGGGGAGACACGGAATCGGAAGCAGGCTCCAGGCTCCGAGCTGCCAGCACAGAGCCTGACGCGGGGCTTGAACTCACGGAATGTGAGACCATGACCTGAGCCGAAGTCAGACGCTCAACCGACTGAGCCACACAGGCGCCCCCAGATTAGTTTTAATGTCTCTGTCAGTTCCATAGAATAAACGCTTGTTTTTCTAGCTTCAGTGCGTTTCATGGGCCCCTTGTAAAGGGATCTGTTAATTATTAGTAGGGGAAAAATTACATCTTTATTTTTACTTTATTCCTAACTAAAAGTTGGCATTTTCTTTAATTACGAGTGTAGGCCAGAAACGATAGTAGTTTCAGCAGTAACTGAGATTTTTGTCATCAATAGAAATTACAGATGCTTTCTTATAAGTTTATATAGTCTTTGGAGGCATCTTGTTCAAAGAACTAACAAGCGTATATGATTATAACACAAATGCATTTTTAAATATCTGAAAACTGCATTTTTATATAGTTAGCTTCTCATGTAATCCTATGTGTTTTATGTTATACACCTAAAAAACATTATTCTGAGAAGGGATTCACAGGTCGTATCAGACTGCCAAGGAGTTCATGGCACAGTGTTAAGAACCCCTAGATGAGGGACAGAGATCTTAGAGACGACAAGAGGAAAATTGTATCCGGAGGATTAGAATGGGATATTGAGGTGCCTTATACCATTGTGCAAGTAACACTTGGGAGGGCTGGAATAGAGAAAGGGGATCTCTGCAGTGGCATATGTAAATATGGAGATATATATTTAGATGATTAGGAGGGTAATTCTTATACGCAGAATGATGGGCATAAATAGTCTATACTGGGAATAATGGGAGCAAGGAAGTAATTGGAATAATGAAGGGGAAATATTTTAATTGGAAAGGAGGAACATGACATGACGAACGAAGTGCTTTGCATTGAGAGTAATGTCACGATGGGAAGCGATAGGCAAGAATTTTGCCTTGAAAGTAATGGGGAAAGAAGGAGCTTTGCCTCAACCGAAGCTGGGAATTGGGAAATGGAAACGAGCATGATGGAGCAGATGTGCAGCAAGAGAAGCTTAAGTAGGACCGATGGCAGGGAAAGGGGTTGGTGGGAGAGGATTTTTATCTAGAGGGAATAGGAAAATGCCCCATGCTGGGGTAGGAGAGAAGAAACCCCGAACCAATGGAAAGGATGGCACTGTCTATGCCGGTGGTGGTGCTCACGGCTACAGTGGTAGTGACGATGAGGCAAGAGGTCTGGATGTGGGAGTGATGGAGAAAAGGCTTGGGTTTTTCGTTGGCAATACGGCCATGCCGGGAGCAAGTTGCCAGCTTAGAAACACCGATGTGTTAATTGGGAGAAAGAGTGTGGGGAGAAGAGATGCTTGAATTTGGTGTGATGGAACAGCGGACTTCCACAAGTTGAACTGAGTTGTGGTAGGAAGAGACAACACAGTACTACAACTAGTTGTGAAGCAATGTCTTCATTGCCTTCCCATTGTGGAAGGGAAAGGAATAACCTTCAAGTGATGACATGAAAAATCTGTATTAGAAGCAAGGGGGCTGCAGGGACTCAGAGAGACTAGGGTTATGAGGAGGAAAGAGCACAGTGTGAAAAATGAGCAGAAAAAAATGCTTCTGAACTGGGGGTGAAGGGAGATGGATTTCTTGACCAGATTACGGAGGAAATGGAATTACAATGGAAGCAATGGAGACAATGGAAGTCTGTATTGGGAGCAATGGGAAGAGAAGTGTAGTGCAGAAGTATACTAGAAGGAGGGAGGAAGACGAAATTATCCTGAGAGTGAAGGTAAGAAGCGCTTTGTGCTGGAATTGGTGACAGCCCTTCTACACGTTACACGTAGATACTAGAATCGTGTGACTGAGGGATCCTGGCCAACTCACACCCGTCTATGTCTTAACTTCCTCATCAGTACCATTAGGGGTTTGACTTAGATGATCTCCAAGGTCGCTTCCAGCTCTACAATCGTTTTATCTGTAAGGATACCTTTATTAATTAATTGTTTCCTTTGGGGGAAAAAAGGCATCCTGAGCAAAGGGGTTGGGGGCAATTCTGTACTTCTCAGTGCTGAATTGTCGTGGCCGCTGAAAAGGAGGCAGGCTGGGATATGTACATCTTGAGGCGAAATCGGGGCTGGGCTTGAGGATAGTGGAGGTCTTGTCCTCTGGGATTGGGGAGGTGTTATCAGAGCTATGGCTGTGTACGGTTGTCAGAGAGAGAAACGTCTGATGAAGGTGAGTGATCTTATCAAGGCCAAAAAAAATTGGGATGGGAGCCCCTGGGTGGCTTAGTCGGTTAAGCGTCTGAGTCTTGATTTCGGCTCAGACCACGATCTCACGATTGTGAGACCAAGCATCTGGCTCTGTGCTGGGTTTGGAGCCCGCTTAAGATTCTCTCTCTTCCTCTGTCCCTTCCCCGTTCTCGTTCTCATTCTCTCGCGCTCTCTCTCCCCCTTCCTCCTTCCCTCTCTAAATAAGTTAATAAATACACAACAACAACAACAACAAAAAAACTTTAAAAAATTGGGGATCAGTTGTGCCTGACTTTACCTGGTGAGGAAGGAAGGAGTGTGCCCGGGAGGGAGTGAGAAAAAGAGAAGCCGTGTTGTGGAGCCCGTTTCTGGCCTTCTCTGTTACGTCGTCATCTGGTACAGGGTTTGTGCTAGGGTGCCACGGCAATCCAGTGTTCACAAAGGGATGTGGTGCCGCACAGCGGAACGAGCAGGGGCTTTGGATACAGATCTCGGTGCTACCCTTTCTTCACGAGACAGATATTAACAGCAGCATACTCAGTCACAGTTTCCTCCCCAGCAAAATGGGGCAACGATACTTACCTCACAGAGTTAAGGATTGGATGAGAAGATGTTGTTCAGCATCCTCACGTAACAGGTGTGCAAGAAATTCCTGGTGTCGTCCGTGTACTGGAAACGGATGGGGAGCCTCGCTGGGAATTAAGTTGTGGAAGACTTCTTTACTAGAATCGCATAGGATAGGCGACACCCTTTGTGCTGATAGGGAGAAATAAGTCTGGAAGTAATGCTAGAAATAGCACCATATCCTGAGAAGTGAATGCCGGGAGAGAACCAGTGTATGCAGCGGATGAGGGTAGATGTCCCATTTTTTCCTTTGGCTCTTTCCCCCTCCTTTGATGTCTCTGTCTCACATTTCGGCATTCTCTGTAGAAGCCAAGACTACCCAACACCTTCCTTCCGTGTCCCACTGGAGCCTGTTCTTTTCTTTACATTGTGTGTATATTAAAAAACACCTCTCCTCCTCTCCTCACCCGAATTCCTATTCCCTCATATGTCTGATCTCGCCTTGACGTTAAGAGCAAAGCTATTGGATTAAAGTAATTCACACTCAGATGGATTAAGGAGACTTTTTTAAAGTCCACATGGATTTCAAACTGGTGGAATATTAGGTGGCGTCGTCATGAATAATTTCAGGTAATGCGGAAACACTGTTTTGGATGGGATTGCTGTGGAGTGAGGCGGAGGGGCTTACTTTCCCCGGAGTCATGCAATTCTTGTCACTTGCAGTTACAGCACGGGGTGCGGTCAGAGCTCTTTGGGTTGCAGGTGACAGTAGCTCAACTCTAAGCTAAAACGGGCATTTATGGATTCACGTGGTTCTAAGTATAGGAGTTGAGTGGATCCGAAAATGCAAACAGTATCGGTTAGATCTTTTTTTTCCTTTCACTGGGCTGAAGGAAAGAGGCTTTGCCACATTCCGTCTTTAAGAGAGGTGGGAAAGGGCACAAGCGTAAGCAGCTCTAAATTTTTACAATCCTAGCTTGAGACCCCAGTGGATTCTAACACACACAAAATTCTAGAGTGACCGATTCACTGGAGTCCAGTCTCCTGGCAGATGGGAGAGATGGGATGTTAGGATTGGTCAGATCCAGGCCACGTGCTGCACGGCCGTGAAGGCGGGGAAATGCGACGGACAGGCCACCGTACTGGGTAGTTGATGAAAAGCGGTGCCCAAAGGGAGGGAGGGACGGGTGCTGAGCAGACAAAAACAAATCCCAAACAGATGTCTACCTCAACCCAAAAGAAAGAATCTACCTTAACTCCCTTCCAGTATTAGGGAGGAAAGCCTTCTCCCTGGCTCACTAAGTACTCCTAAGAGTGAGGGAAGAGACAGGGAGAGCGGAGCGCTGAAGAGAGCTCTGTAATGAACGAGGTAGAGAGATGGGCACGGTAGAAAAATGTCTATTCCTCAGTGAGGCTGAGTCCTGTACAAGAAAGCGCTGTACTTGAGGGATGATGGAGATATTTGTAAACTAGAAGCTAGAAGAAGAAATGGATAGTAAAACAAAACTGTTTCCATAATTTGGTGATACTATTTTTTAAATGAAAAAATACAGGGGTGCCTGGGTGGCTTAGTTGGTTAAGCGTCTGACTTCGGCTCAGGTCATGATCTTACAGCTCGTGGGTTCAAGCCCCGCCCCACATCGGGCTCTGTGCTGACAGCTCGGAGCCTGGAGCCTGCTTTGGATTCTGTGTCTCCCTCTCTCTCCACCCCTCCCCTGCTCGTGCTCTGTCTGTCTCTCTCTCAAAAGTAAACAAACATGTAAAAAAGTTTTTAATGAAAGAATACATTTCTAAATAAAAGGAATGCTGACTGGTAAGATTACATCATACAAACAATAAGGACAGAAAAAACTGATCTGGTAGGAATTTTGTCTTGGGGAATGATGGGAGAAATAGCCTATTAAGGACAAAGGTGAAATTTGGTAAGTGAGGCCTCTCTTATGGCAAGTGTAAGAGGCTTCTCTGAGCATAGTAAGGGAAGATATTAATGATGAGGCTGGAGCTCTGGAGTGATAAGTGAAGGGGATGAGATCTAACTAAAACCAGGTTTGGTGGGAAGGTTATCTGATGAGGCGTCTGGGCATTTACTTCAAGTGCGAAGGGAAAAGAAGATATTTTACTGGAAAGGATAGAAGGAGCATTGGTTGGAGATTTAGGAGACCAAGATTGTAGACATTAATCTATCTCTAGCTGCGTGACTTAGGAAAATCATTTAATCTTTCTGAAACTCCCTGTTTTCACCTGAAATAAGGTTGCCAAGCCCTCCGTTAGTGCTACTAATAGGTCTACTCTACTTCAGCGAGTTGCTTAAAGGTAAACAGTAAGCGTGGAGATGTTTTGGAACATCAGCGTTTACAAGGGTGCCCTTGGCAATGACAGTGTTGGTATGCCATGAGAGGAACTCTGAGCTTGGAGTGGTGGGGAAATTGCCCTGAGCTCGTCATGAAGGTGGGAGGGGTCCTGGACGACAGTGGTGTAGAGAAGACTCTCAAGTCAATTTGGAGTAGGGAGTGCTGAAGGGTCGTGGGAGAGTGGAGAGACAGAAGGTAAGAATGAATTTTCCTTATTGCACCAAAAGTTATAGGAAGGGGTGGTAGCATGAAAGGGGATGAGTGAAAAATAAATTGAAAGTGAGCTAATTGCCGTAAATGACGAGAGAAAGTACTGTCTCCACAAAGAACAGAGAAATAATTCCATGCTGGACATCATGATGAAGATTTGGAAACGAGAATGGTGGCAAACCTACCTCTTTTTTTGAGGGGTGACCTGAGTTTCTTTCTACCTTTCGACCTCACGCAAAATTGTTTCTGTATTCAGGAAGCTGAGTAGTGGACTCGGGAGGAGACTTACTACCCTGACAGTAGTTCGGGGTGTGTGAGGGTAGTTGTTTTGGAAGTAGAGGGAAGTCAGAACTGAGTATCATGAGAGAGAGACTTCTCTTCAGTGAATAATAAAGGCTGTTGATTTTATAGAAGGTGAAACAGAACAGGATGGATGAGGGACAGCACAGGGGCTCTGTGAGTTCCCATAGCTGGGGTCTAAAGTGGTTTTCCACTCCTTGGGTGGTTGTCTGCACCACAACCCAGGCCCAGCCCACCCTTCTTGGTGACCACAGCTCTAGATGGTGCAAGTCTGGTGCTATTTATTTTTTCTCCTGGAGAGTATCTACCGGGGGTTCTTTGGCCCTTGATTTCTTCCCCAGCCTGACCAGACCCGCTCATAAGATGGGCTTTTCTGCACCTCTGGTGCCCTCTTGGAAGGAAGGCCCCACGCAGATATGTCCCTGGAGCCTGAGTACTGCTCTCTGGAGTGGGAAGTATACTCTCGGCATGGACTTGACAAGTAATTGTGGCATAAACCTTCTGATTTCTGGTTCTTAGGATAATCACATCCACTGTGAGAATTCTTAAGAACTCTAGATATTTCCTCGTAACTGATCTGCCCCACACTCATAGGATAGACACCACACTTCTTCCTGATCCTAGGCTTACACGTAAGGAGTAAACTGAAAACTCAGCATCCTCTTATGTCACCAATAACATCACTTTCATACGCAAAGAACAGAACCTTTCTGTTTGGCCTAGCTATGTACACAGTCAAATTGTTTCCAATTAAAACTTTTTTCTTCTGAAATTATTCTCATCAGAATCATTATTTCCCATGTAAAAATTTCAATGAGGTCTTATCTTATGGATCAAGTTTTTTGTTCATATCAACCGGTTATAGCGTCTGCAATTAGTAATTTACTTTTATGGACATTGTATCTACCAAGCCCAATTATTCTAAATCAAATTTTGCAATTAGAAATTTTATTAAAAAGATTTGCTTCTGTCAGTTTTTAGTCAATAACACGTTTTTCTACGTGCAGTTTGTTTTATCTTGTTTGATTATATTTACCATTAATATTCATTACAAATCAGATAAAATAAAATAGCTTGCATTTATTTTGTAGCTCATCCATTAGAAAAGAGTAAGCTGTTTCAGGATTACTATATTGTTTTGTTTTTGAGAGAGTGTGCACGTGCACACAAGCCGGGGAGGGGCAGAGAGCGAGCAAGAGAACCTTAAGCAGGCCCCATGCTCACGTGCAGTGTGGAGCCCCGGTCCCACAGCTACGAAATCATGACCTGAGCAGAACTCACGAAGTGGATGCCACCTCGGTGCCGCAGGATTGGTACATTGTTAAGGGTTGGTCTCCCTTTTTGCCTCACCCAATTCTTTTGAATGTGTCTCCTTCACTTTGGGCAATGATTCTTAGAGTGCTCTGTCTTAGTGGAGCAAAGAACATGTGGCAGGGTGAAAATGTTTTGTTTTGCTCCAAATGCAGCAATGGTTGGGGGGAGAAAGGCAGGGGTGTGATTTTTTAAGCGTTTTGCTCTTTTCCCCCCTACTTTCTACCCCTTCTTTCGACTTTCCAACCCTTTGACTTTCTCCGATTCATCATTTCATTCTCCTGCCACTACGTCTACCCCACTTCTCTCTTGTCCCAGTCCTCTTTCTGCCTTCTTTGGCCTTACCTTTTCTTTCTCACTTCTCAGTGTTATTCACTGCCCTAGACCTTCTCCTTTGAGGTCAAGCTGTATTTCCCCCTCCCGTGGCTTTCTCCTATTGCCCCGCCCCCACCTGCCTCCAAGAGTTCCTTATCAGAGCCCTCGATGTCATGATTATAAAGGCTCAGAGAGAAACTCTGGCCCCTGTCACTCGGCATCCCACCGGGATCGAGTAACCAAGAGAGGTTGTGAACCTGTGCCCCATGTATGGCTTTAAAAGCAGCACTGAGGGAGGCCTGCTTATGTGGGCTTGGTTTTATGGAATCTGTCTGAAGACAGAGGGATAGATGATATGATCTCAGGGGGCCCTGCCAGATCAAGGAAGCTGGGAGCCTCGTCTCAATCACCATCAGTTTAGATTTATGGGACGCCCCCTGGGTGCTCGGAGCTGTGCTAAATGATTTCACCCTTCAGGCCCTGAAATCCAGTTTCTGCCTTTTTAGCAGCTGTTTAAAATATTGTAGTGTTGGGCTGCGTTTTTACAAGCTTTTATTCTTTTTGTTATTATTTACTACAAACCATGTTTTAAAAATTGCAAGTTCAAGGATTTAGTAATGATGTACGTTCACTTCATCTTCATGTATTTGGTAATGATGTATATAGTAATGAGGGGTTTCCCCTCCTTTCTTTTAGCATAAGACCCTATAGATTCCCACTGCATATGGCTTTCTCTCCAGCCAATGTGAGATCAGAGGGCATACTGAAAAGTGGATAGAATCATACTCATGGAGAGGATGTCTTCTGGGCACTGGATGGGGTGGAGTTGTGGGGAATATTTTAGGAGAGGGTTGGGAAAGGAAGAACAGAGATAGAAGTGGGAGAGAGGGGGGCGCCTGGGTGGCTCAGTCGGTTAAGCGTCCAACTTCGGCTCAGGTCACGATCTCGTGGTTCATGAGTTTGAACCCCGTGTCGGGCTCTGTGCTGACAGCTCAGAGCCTGGAGCCTTCTTCAGATTCTGTGTCTCCTTCTGTCTCTCTGCCCCTTCCCTCCTCAAGCTCTGTCTCTCTCAAAAAGAAAAATAAATAAATAAATAAATAAATAAATAAATAAATAAATAAATAGAAGTGGGAGAGAGGGAGGAAGGGAGAAAGTGCTGGGAATAGGTTTTTATTTAGTCAACAAATATTTATTAGGTGCCTACTCTGTGCAGTTGATTTCCTAGATGCTGAAGATACAGCAGTGAAAAAAATGTATTAAGAATCCCTACCTTCATGAAGCTTCTATTCTAATAGGAAAAGACAGTCAATAAAATAAACAAATAAAATTGGTGACATGTAGTGTAGCAACAAATAAAGCAGAAAAGGGAGATGGGAATACTGGGAGTTGTTTGTTTGTTTGTTTAGGGAGTTGTCATTTTTATTTAAAAATTTTTTTTTCAACGTTTATTTATTTTTGGGACAGAGAGAGACAGAGCATGAACGGGGGAGAGGCAGAGAGAGAGGGAGACACAGAATCGGAAACAGGCTCCAGGCTCTGAGCCATCAGCCCAGAGCCTGACGTGGGGCTCGAACTCACAGACCACGAGATCGTGACCTGGCTGAAGTCGGACGCTTAACCGACTGCGCCACCCAGGCGCCCCAGGGAGTTGTCATTTTTAAAAAATAATCAGGGAACATCTCCTTGGTAAAGCAAGGACCTGAAGGAGGCAGGAAATGAGCCAGCGCAAAAATCTAGATGAAGAGCCTAGTATTCCGAACAGAAGAATAAGCTAGCGGAGGGGGAGGGCAGGGCAGGCAGAAGCAAGGAAACCAGTTTGGAGAAAAGGTCGATGAACTGGGCAAGACATGATGCTGACTTGGATTAGTGGTCGCAGAGGAGGTGGTGAGAAGGGCAGGCTCTGGGATCGGGCATGGGTTGTGAGAGAGAGGAGTGAAGGATTGATCTGAACCACAAGGAGGACGGAACTACCATTAACCAAGCCGGGAAATGCATGGGTGCAGATGGCGAGGAGCTGGTTTGGGGGAGAGGTCAGGAGTTCAGTTTGGGACATGTTAAGTTTGAGGTGCGTGGAAACGGAAAGGGGTGTGAGGAGGAACCGTTGGCGACGCGAAGGAGGAAGCCAAGGATGTGACTGTTGCAGAAAACAAAATGTACTTGGCCAGGACGGAGGGACGGAAGAAAGTGTGGACCGAGAGGGGAGGACGTGAGGAGGGATATCGAGACACCACGTGGAGCGGGTGCTGAGAAGCTCAGACCAGCTGCCAAAGAGAATAGAGCATCCCTGCTAATGAAAAGCAACAAACAGGAGGAACATGGGAAGGCTGGGTGAGCCTAAACTAGGGTATGCCACACGGGTTTTGGAGTCAGATAGAATGAAGCACGAAAGGAAGCAAAGGCAGGGCCTGGGGATAAAAATGCCCTTGAGATGCGCAGCAGCTGACTGTGACGGTGGTGGGTAATCTGGAGGTGGGCTGACAATTCTGGCCTCTAAGGAGAGTGTAAACATGGTTCTCAAGGAAAAGAAACAGGCGTAGATTGATTGCGTCAGGGAAGGGAAAGGACGACCCTGGGGATGGCGAAGGGGAAAGTTACTGGGCTGGTCCTTGAGACGCTGAGAAGTTCCTTCTGGAGCACAGGCAGGTGGGGAGGTGTGCTGGAAGGTGTTCTAGCCCCGTAGGCACGTGCACACACGTTTCCCCTTTAAAGCATTTCACCGCTCCCTGAAGTTACTTTACTTCGGGCCGTATTTTCCACCTCAGATCTTCTGCGTGTCCGTGTGACGCGTGGTGGTTATAGATAGATGCACTCCGGCACTTACAGAATCCTGCCCCCTTCGCACGTCAACCGGATGGTAAAAAGCTGACTGTTCAGTTTACTCTTGTTCTCTTTCCTATTGGTTGGCTTTCTTTTGAGTTTTTGTTTCACTGCTTATTGGCCCTTTGGGCAGCAAACAAGGCAGTTTTACAACTCAACTACTGAAAATATTTGTAATGCGTTCTTTGCAGTGCTGACAAAACAGTGGGCAGGAGTAAAACCAATGATTAAGTATTAGAACTACACACGGATTTGAAATGCTTCATATGGCTGATTACAAATAATCAGTAATCTACTAAATGAGCCAAAATTTATTTCACCCTTTTCCTATCTGTATTTTCCCTTGTTGCACTTCTCTTTCTTCGTCTCCTCCCGTATTCCCTCCAGTTCCTCCAGCTGACGTCAAGCTCGGGGGCCTCAGGATTCTGAACTTGAGCAGAAAGCAGCTGTTTATGCTGCCCAAGCATCCTCGGTTGGGAAAGAGGGAAGGTGGGAAAGAGAAGGTATCATTTTATCATTGAGGAGTAGGGGAAGGGTGAAGAGGGGACTAAGAGGGCTAAGCGATTGGAAGACAAATCTGGCCACAGATAAGGTGGCCCTGGGAGGGCTCGCCATTCTGGGCTGGACGATCTGGTCAAGAATTAGACGTAGGGGTAAGGAAACCTCTTTGGGGTAAGGAAATCCTTTGATGGTAATATTTCTTGGGCCCAGATTGGGGGATCGGTGGGGATGGGGAGTCAGATGACCCTTAGGTTTCCGTCTGGAAATGAGATCCTAAGATTCTAGATCTAGGGAAGAGGGAAGGTGGGGAGACAGTTTAGCACTGGGGCGGGTGAGGATTCCTAGGAGAGTAACAAAGGCCGCAGTGTGATGTCCCCCCTCTATCCTGCAGAAGCGCATCCTTCTACACGGCTTCCTCCTGCCCACAGTAACGGAAAGCCTCCTAGGCCGGGTCCCACACCGCTTCATTCTGGGGCCTGAGGCCGTGCAGTCTGGATCTGGAGGGGCGGTGAAGGAGTGGAAAGTGCTTGGTCTGGGTTTGGAGAAAGCTGGGAAGGTAGTGGGTAGGGAGAAAGAGGTGGGGGGGGGGGCGGGTCGTAAAGTTGGGTCACAGTCCTGGGAATGACATTCCTTTGATATGCACTGACTGCCTCCCCCCACTTTGCTGTAGTGAAATCTGTGCTGGTTAATAGCTCTCTTTCCATCTCTTTGTCTTCCCTGAACCTCTTCCCCACCCCATGTCCTGGATGTGCCGTCCTTGTCCTTGTCTCCCCTCCTCCCCATCTCCTCCCTTCCACGTCTCGTGCCCTCCTGCCGTCATCCTGTCCGTGCCCGGCCCTGGTTCCATGTGCCTCCTCCAACCTGTCTGCCTTTTCCTTGCCTGCTCCTTCCCCATCCGTTGGTTTTCGCTCCCCACAGCAGAGGGGAAGGTGTACAGCTCAGATGAGGAGAAGCTGGAGGCACCAGCAGGAGACCCGGCAGGCAGCGAACAGGAGGAAGAGGGCTCAGGCGGTGACAGCGAGGACGACGGTTTCCTGGACAGTTCTGCAGGGGGCCCAGGGGCTCTCCTGGGACCTAAACCGAAGCTAAAGGGAAGCCTGGGGACTGGAGCTGAGGAGGGGGCACCAGTGGCAGCTGGAGTCACAGCTCCTGGGGGCAAAAGCCGACGGCGCCGCACGGCATTTACCAGTGAGCAGCTTTTGGAATTGGAGAAGGAGTTCCACTGCAAGAAATACCTGAGCTTGACAGAGCGTTCCCAGATCGCCCACGCCCTCAAGCTCAGTGAGGTGCAGGTCAAGATCTGGTTTCAGAATCGGCGGGCCAAGTGGAAGCGCATCAAAGCTGGCAACGTGAGCAGCCGTTCCGGGGAGCCCGTGAGAAACCCCAAGATTGTTGTCCCCATACCTGTGCATGTCAACAGGTTTGCTGTACGGAGCCAGCACCAACAAATGGAACAGGGCGCCCGGCCCTGAAGGGGCTCCCAAGGATCCTGGAAGGCAGCCGATCTGTCCCCGAGCCTGCTCTGAGACTGGGTTAGGGTTCTGCGGACCAGCGGGGCTGCTGCTACGATGCTGCCCTGGGAGAGGGCTCCGTCGGCAACTAACTTAGCGCTAGGTACGCTCTCCTGGCAACCTGAGACCTGGGCCCCTGGCCCTGAGCCTATTCCAGGGATCCTCAGACCGGGGGCTTCAGAGTTAACGGGGCTTGAGTCCTCATCACTGCGGAGCTGTTGTGGGCGGGGGGAGACGGACTCCTGGGGAGGGGGTGGGTTCTCACCCGCCAAGGGCCTGAGAGCTTCCCACTAATGCCCTGGGACTACTTCTCACAGGGGTGGAAAGAATCCAGGGTGATGCCTAGCCAAGCTGATCACAGCTCCTTATTTATTTTCTGTAAAGTTTGTATATATGGAGCTATCTGCCTCTGTCTGTCTGTCTGTCTGTCTGCACCCCTGAGAGAGACTGGGAAAGTTCGATGTTCCGTCATGATTAGCCAGAGTTCAGTTCCCTCTTACTGCCTCGTGGGCGCGGCCTGGCCTGTCTGTAGCGCAAGGGCATGCAAAGAAACAGAATGAAACTGTCACCAGCCTCCTTAGAAAACCTTCGGCTCGCACCATCTCCCCCCATGTAAACTACCTTCACCTCTGTCCTTCCCCGTCCCGGTACCTCCCACGGTCCGCACCTGGGCCTCACGTTCCCAGCACAACGCTTCTTTTCTCTTTACCCATTAAACAGGCAAGCTTCTTCATCTCTGCTTTCTTCTCTTTGGAAGAGCTGGCAGACTTGAGAACAGAAGATCCACTCCCTTCTGCGTTACGAGGGGAAATGAGTACTTGACCCTAGTTTATTTAGCTGGCGTACGGCCAGGCCCCGACTAGGCAGACGCTGGCAGTCCCGCCAGTGACTAGGCAGGGCAGTTTGGGGGTGCACCGTTACCATCCGCGAGCTCGTTACTCTTTCCGGGCAGAGGACGCAGCAGCTTAGTGCATCTCTGCCGCGCTTTGGTATTTCAGATGTGAGGGCCCGGAGCACGACTCCTTTCTGGTTCTGTTCGTACTGCGTTAACTGGTGTCTCCTCCTCCCCATCGTGCGTTTTACCAAGGTTGGGGTACCAAATCCTCTTCCGTTATGAAACGACATTGGTTGAGAGGCCCCCCCCCCCCCCCCCCCCGCAAAACGGATGAGGCAGGAAGGAATGATGGTTCTGGACGTGTGTACTATAGGAGAAGCTACAGAGATCGGACCTGGGAGCTTGGGGCTTGGGATTCTAAGAGCTAGTTAGGGGGACCAAGTAAACGTGAGGATAAGAGACTTCAGGGGCACTTGCAAGAAACCGGGTATCCTGTGAGCGAAAGAAGACAAACTAAAGCTATTTGCCATTTCCCCCACCTTCACAGAAGGGCTACTATCCTGTACCAACTGTGGAGCGGGGCTGCACAGACACGCCTGCACAGACATTGGGGAAAGAGGATTATTACAGAAACCAGCTGAAGTTGGGATCATGGTAAGCGGGGCTTCTTGGGAAGAAACCTGACCTGCACTGATCTGGGAGGACAGCTAGGGGAGAGAACAGAGCCGCCGAGAAGAAAAATGGGCAGAGTGAGGAGTGAGGCTAGGATACTCAGAAGATTAAGGTCAGGGAGGGAAATACAAGCTCAAATACCTGGCCGGCCCCCTCACCTTCCTTAGAAAACTGCTGCTACTCCTGATTCCTAGCATGGCAGACCAACCAGTATTTACTCCAACATCTGCTGAGCGCCTCGTATGATGAAGACAGGCTTTCCTTGGCAGTTCCTTTCTCCTAGCTGGTTTTGGCAACCAAACAGCAAGCCGGGGCTGTGACCGGTTATTCGCAACAGGGTCGCGGTTCCCCAGCTCGGATGCAGGGGTCCAGGCTGCTGTTTGGCTAAAATCCAGCAAGGCTTGAAAATTAGGTTAAAAAAAGTAGTCCGGACCAGCCCCATTCCTGATCTAGATTGAGGCTCTCTCTGCCCACGAAGGGAACCTATGAGATTAGATGCTTTTTAGGGGCCAGGCCAGGCAGTGGTTGAGGATCACAGGCGCTATTGTCACTTTGGCGGTCGGGAATTCATGTCCACAGGTCTAGGGCTAGAGCAGACGTTCTCTAGTGCTGTGCCTGAGGGAAGGAGGCTGGGGGGAAACCGAGGCCCTGATTTGCCATTTTTTTCCGGATTTACTATGAAGCCTCCTAAACTACACTGGACAGTACTCAGCCAGTTAAGCAGCTTGTTTTCCTTAGGGAAAATAAGAAAGTTGATTATTGCTAGTATGTTTCTGAGCCCAGGAGCCCCTTCTTATACATACCAGAGGCCCTATCTCTGTTCTACCCTGATCTTTGCCTAAGGCTCTTATCAGCCTTGCAAAAGGGCTGCGGACCAAGAAAATACAATCTGGTTTCTTCTCTGAACAGCATTTACTTAGCATTTGCTTAGTTATCTACCTGCACTTAGGTGGGTTCCCATCAGAGTGCCAGCCCCCCCCCCCCCCCGCTCCCCAGTGTACACTCATTAAATATTGGAGAAAGACGGGGCCACCAGCAAAGCGGTTGTAGGGATGGGAAAACGGGCTCCTTGGAGAGCAGGGACCTCAACTTTGCAAGTTCTCATCCTTCAAGAATAGGTATAGAGGGGTTTCCCTCAGGTCTTTCTAGAATGAGGGATAGAGGGAGGAACAGGAGCTCAGGATTCTGCCCCCAGCTTGGCAGGATGTTGGTGGGAATCCAGGTGGTGGTTCTGGCATCAGTGACCTACCTCCTCGCCTCTCCTCAAAAGCAAAGCCGAGGCCTGAGTCCCGGCGGCAGTGCTGCCCTAGTAAAGTCCAGCCACTTGCCCTTGTGGCTTCCTCAGAACTCTTCTCCTGCGCCTTGAGCATCTCCCCGTAGGTCTGGCTGTGTGAGCTACTTCCCAGACTCTTAGGAAAGAGGACGACGCTTCTGTCCTCCTTCTGGGTGCACTTTGGCCAGCACCAGGTGTGGCATGAGGTTACTGGAGACCAGCCGGAAAACCTTTCCGAGGGTAGGGGTGGGGCATGTGAGGAGGGGAAGCAGCAGAAAGCTTCCAGTAGGAAGCACAAAGCTCCGTACCTGCTTTCGGGGTTCGAAGCCAGTGCTACCCACAAACTCAACTACGCTGCTGGCAGGAAAGGGCCAAAGGAAACGCATGTAGTGGCCTGAGCAGAGACCTCAGGGCCTCAGGCCAACCGAGAGAGGAGGAAGTCCCAGAGTACAGACCGAAGATAGCACCAAGAAGTAGGGCTGAAGGACCTTTCTGGAAGGGCAGAGACATAAAAGGGGAAAACAAGGCCACACACAGTCTGGTTTACTGGCTCATCACACACACCAGATATGTACACAAACATAAATACTCCAATGTACAAATTTACACGGACTCACAGATCACCCCCTCGTCTCTTTCATCCAGCACCCCCCAACCTGTGCCCTATCCGTCCAGGCTCCGTTTTAGGATGAAGGCTTGCAGGGGGCTGGCAGGAGAAGGTAGGAATCTGGAGGAGGGAGAGGTCCTGCTCCCCTCTCCTCACAGGTACCTCCAAAGGGTCCTGTCCCTTTTCAGTGGCACCGTGGGGTAGAGGGCTAAAATACCTCCACTCCCCCTCTGCTGCAGCTCAAATCCCAGATGCCTCCTCTGGTCCCTCTGTCTTTCTCATTTGGCTCTTCTTCTGTTTGACTCTTCCTCTCCTTCCTTTCTCTGTCTTGGCTCCCCCCAGTGCGTGTAGGGAGGAGGGGCCCCAGGCCATGGAGTCCTTCTGGCCCCTGTGCCCTCTTCCTGGGCCTTATAGAAGGCTAGGACTTCGGTGCAGCTCAGCAGAGGTGTTGGCGCCATTGGCAGGCTCTCTGTTGGGGGTAGGTGCTAAGCCACAGCCCTCCCCAGGGCAGCCGTGCTGGATCAAGATGTCCGCGCACTCCTGGCTACCGGCCCGACGGGCGTAGGCCAGTGGAGTCAGGCCCCGGGCGTCCCGGCTCCTCACGTCCACCCCATACTGCGGAAGGAAGCACATTTTCACAGTTGGCACGACATGGCAAGGAAGGTGTGGGTTCTTGGGGGCAGAACGGAGATCAGGTAGGTCAGAGGAGCCTTCGAGGGTGGCCCTGGCAAGGCAAGGAGGGAGCCCACGACTCACCCAGATGAGCAGCTGTGTGAAGACGACGTTGGCCATGGCGCTGGAGAGATGGAGAGCCGTCCGCCCATCCCCGTCGCCGTAGGTCTCGTTCACCTCCTCCTTGGACCCGTGGGCCAGAAGCATCACCAGCAGCCGCAGGTCGTCCTCCACCACGGCCCGGAGCAGCTGCTGTCCCAGCGGCACGTCCGAGCTCGGCAGCGGGGCCAGGAAGAGCTTCTGTTCGTACTTGGCCCGTATCCAGCGCTCCTTCTCCTCTCTGCAACCACAGGTCCATCGAGGCATGAGCCAACGGGCAGGGGCTGGGGAGGGCGGTCAGGAAATGGCAGGAGCACCCCGAAAGGGGAATCGGCAGAGACAAGGCATAGGACGGGGCAGTGGAGAGACAAACCTAGGGAACGGACGGCACAGAGTGGGTAATGCAAAGGGTGTGGAAGAGGCTGAAAGGGAGGAACACTGAAGAGAGGCCCCTCGGGGGCAGCAGGGACGTAGGGGGCTGAGAGGGCAGGAAGATTCCAGGCAGGGCTCCCGTGGTAGCTTATCTGGACCTGCTGGAACAAAGGGGGTGGGGGGCCTACACTAGGGGCCCGTGCGCTATCCTATCTCCCACCCATTCTCCCCATCTCAGAGCTCAGGCTAGGGCCTTCACGCCACAGAGCGATAGGGCCCTGCGCATGCGCCTCCTGCTGGCCCCTGACCTGCTGATAAGGCTCAGAAAGGGCCTCTTGTTGTGAGGAGCCTGAGTGACAGGCGGGGAGGGGGAGGGGCACCCCAAGGGGCCAACTGCGGAGCAGAGCAACAGCCAGTTTTAACCCTTGGAGCACGGCTGCAGCTACTCAGCACCATCCCGATCTTCCCCATACCTGGGCACCACCGTCCCTTCCCTTTCTGGCCAGCCGCAGGGCCCCCCCTTCATCCACTCACCGGCAGGCGTCGGGCCCAGGCTTCGCATAGCCATCCAGGGCCCCCTCCCAGACACTGTTGGCCAGGGCATTGCCCATGGCGGTCATGACAGCCAGCAGCTCGGGTGGCCAGTCATCGAGGTCAAGGGAGCGGACGCGGGAGAGGTGAGCCCCCAGGTGTCGATGGGTCCCTGAGCACTCAATGCACATCAGGGCACCCAGGTTCAAGCTGGCCCAGTCTGGATCTAGGCGAGGAGAGGAAGCAGCATGAAGTCCACGGGCAACCAGCGTGAGACCACCGGGGAGGTCCCCTCTGGTGGCCCACCGGAAGGCTCTCGTCAGGCTTTCCCAAAGCCACCCCGACCCCAGCCCCGCCGGCCTCCACACTCACTGGGGGCGTCGCAGTCAATACAGAAGCTGTTGCCGCGAACGGTGCGAACGGCCTGCACGGCCAGGGCCGCGTTGTGGTTCCCCACGCGAGTCTGCACAGCGGGAGAGACCGGGGGCGGGGCGGGGGGGGGGGCGGTCAGTCACCAGGCCACCTTGGGTCCCACCCCAACCGGGCCTCCGTGCCAACCTTGTCCTTGGCGCTGCGGCAGCCCTGCAGGCTGGCAAGGATCTGGGCCTGCACGCTCTGCACCCACAGCTCCCGCTCCTCCGCTGTCGAGGCCTCGAAGTGCCACGTCTGCCCGGTGAGGGACACCAGCACAAACTCGAAGGACTCCTCCGCCTCTGTGGGGACAGGGATATTTGCCACCATCAGGGAGGGCGCCCCGCTGCCACACCTCCATCCGCTCTCCTGCCTGCCTGGCTCTCGTCCTCTTCCCCCCACCCCAGCCTCCAAGGCCAAGCCCACGAGTGCGGAGCAGCCCTCAAACCCCTCTTCCCGACCACCTGTGGCGCCTCGGTAAAGACAGGGTGCAAGGTCTTCGCGTCCCTGGCTGGCACTGCCAGGAATGGGCCTGGAACTCGGAGCAGGGTGCCTCCCGGAGCAGAGCGGGGTGTTTGGAGAAGGATGCGACGGGTGCTAGGAGGCGACGCTGGGAGAGGGTGGGGGAAGGCGGGTGCGGGCACCATCCGTACATGTCAGCTGCAGCCGCCTCATTTTGCAGCTCATTAAACCCAATATTCCTGACGGCGTCAGCGTGGGGCTCCTGGGAGCCGGGCCCCTCCCCCGCTACCCTGGCAGAGAGAGGCAGGAAGGACAAGTGGATGGGGAGAGGAGGCGAGGTTGTCCCCACAAACTGGGATGTGTGAGCGGAAAGGGACCTGAGGACAGCCGTGGTGCCCCGCTCTGTAGGCCGGACCGCGACCCCAAGCGACGTGGTGAAGCTGTTCCAAGCTCTGCTCCTCTCGGCCAACAGAAGACAGCGACACAAATCTCATTCCCAGCGGTCACCACCCTACGGGTGAACGATTCCTAACAAGCACTGAGACTGAATGTGTCCTGGGGGCTGGAGAGACAACTCAGATACCTGTGGGGAGGCCCAAGGCCGGAGTTCAGGTTCTGCCCCGCGGGCAGCCTCTCGCCTCAGTGACACACATTCCCTGGACGTCTTCCTGCTGGGCTCCTGCTCTAAGGGCACCTCTAACAGAAACTGCCTCCTAGAAAAAGAACGCTGGTACCCTTCCTTCCCCAGGCTCCACCATTCCACCTCACCTTGCTCTCAGTACAGCCTCTGAACTGCACAAACTCGGCCCTTTGCGGGGCTCAGTTCCCGGGTACCTGGGTCCCCTGCCACGCGTGCTAAGCATCACTACACCACGGTAGGCTGGGAAGGGCGGCTCTTTCCCCTAGAGGTGATCTCCACCCACACCCCTATCCCTGACAGTCGGAGCGGAAATGAGCCACTACGCATCGAGAAGTTCAACTTATCTGGGAGCAAAGAGACTTCAACCACTGAGAAGAGGAACACTTTGAAGATACTTTGGGAGAAAATCAGAGGAGTGCCATGATCAACGCCAAATTATGAGAAAGGCCCCGTGGAAAACACTCGAGGAGCTGGAATTCCTTAGCTTAAAGACGACTAAGGAGAGACCTCGCCAGCTAAGACACACGTATCAAGCACCAGTTATGTGCCCAGCACTCAGGAAACTCAACGGCTGATACAAGAGACACACAAAGCATAGGTCCTGCCCCCGAGTCTTGGAAGGGCTATTGGAGTAGCCGCCTGCCGTCTTTTACCTTCTACAGGGAATAAAAGAGAAGCTCACGTTTTAGTAGAAAGGGTTTAAATTAGGCAGAAGAAAGCGCTTTTCTAAGATTCTGGGTCTAGATTACCAAAAGAAGTTGTGGAAGTATGGTTATTGCTAATTATTATTACAAAATGCTTACTCTAAAAATGTTAAGAATGGTGTTGCTTTTAGGGTACTATCCCCGAATCCCACAGCCCACCTCCTGTGCCCCAGTTTCCCTCTAGGTCCCCCTAACCTTCAGCAGCACCGCTGGGGCCGTCTGGTCGGGGGGTCCCGGTGCTCTTTTTCCGCCGGTGCTTCTTCCGGTTGGAGTGGGGAGATGGGGGAGGCTCCAGCTTGGGGCTGGAACTGAGCACCTCAGCTGGGCCACTGGCTGGTGAGGGGAGAGTGGGAGAAGTGTGGGAAGAGGGAGGGAGGGGGGTGCGCAGAGCGCGAGACCTGCCTCGTGCCACTGGGAGCTCCACCCTGAACTGCAGCTGGACCACCCTGGGAGAGCCCCGGGGAGGGGTCTGCCGGCCGGTCCCAATCCCAGGTCCCAGAGCTTCCCCAGCCTTGGAGGAGGAGAAGGTGAAAGGGGAAGAGTGTGGGGAACTCGGATGAAAGGCAAGGAGGCATCGTAGTCGGCGGCTAGGGCAGGGCGGCTAGGGCTTTGGCAGCCCGGAGGGGCGGAAGGCGGCCCAGGGAACTCACAGGGAGCTGAAGCCCCAGCAGCTCCGCACCAAATTTATCCTCAATCACACTCCCCGCTCCTCACAATTAATAGCAGAATTAGAAACAATCAGGGAGCTGCCTAATTACTGTCAATTAGAGCGCGCTAATCAAGCTCCCGTCTCCCACACCCCGCCCGGCGCTCACCACTAAATGTCAAACTTCATTAGAGGCAGACACGCTCCCTCCCTCCCTGCCTTCCTCCTTCCAGACTCAACAGAGGGGCCCCAGGCCGTCAGGACAGGGACTCTGGGAAGCGCCCTCAGCTCCCCTTCTCCAACCCTCCGTGGTCACTGCCCCCAGGGGCGCTTGCACTTGGAGTAGGAGGTGGGGGAGATCCCCTGTGCTGTGAGCACCCAGTTCTTTCCTGCCGGCAGAGCTCAGACGGGGGTTAGGGGGTTAGTGCTTCGAGGGGGATGGGAGCCTGTGAGGGGCTCCTGGGAGGCACGGGGGGAAAAGAGTTGATGGGCCTTGGGCCAGCCAGGCACTGCTGCCCCGCCCGAGGCAAAGTGGGAGGAACAGCTTTGCCTGGGCTTCTGAGGGGACAGGGAACACCCTGGACTGGCCTGCTTCCCTCACACCCTTACCTGGGAAAGGAGGGCAGCCCTGTGCCCATTTCCCTTTCAATCTGCAGAACTGCTGAGCTGTGACCGAAGGGTTAGGATACGGGTGAGAGAAATTGGGGGAGGAAAGGGGGAAGGGGAAGGGCAGTGTGTGTGCGCGTGTGTGTGTGTGTGTGTGTGGGGGGGTGGTGCTCACTGAAGACGCAGGGAGAAGAAATAAGGGGAAGGGAGAGTCGGGATGTGAGCAAGGCACAAAAATGGACAAAAGGGGAAGAAAAGGAAGGAAGGTAGAAGGCGGGTGGGATGGCAGAGAGAAGGCCGAATTTCTGACCAGCTACACAGGATGGGGCCTCAGCCTGTCCAGCAGCAGGCCTGGGAAAACTGTCCGGATCCCGGATCCTACCTCTAGGAACCCCCTTCTCCGTGGTAGGAGAGTTGCCGCCTTCCAATCGCGTTCAAAGCCCCCAGCCTCCGACCTCCCTACTCCGCCGCTTCCCTGTCCCCCCCGCGGTGAGGCTGATGAGCTGGCTGCGCAGGGGGCTGATGGGGATGCGGGAGGCGCCACCGGCGCTGCCTGGGGACAGCGGTGGGTGGGCAGACGAGCTGCAGAGGGAAGGTCTCTGTGGCACCAGCCAGCCACAGGCAGGGCCCGGGGGCAGCAAAGGGGTAAACGGGCACGAAGTGGCCTTTGGTTGCTGGAGAAGGGAAGGGCTACAGCGTTCCTCAGACCACCCAGAGCTGGCCCCGCAGTGCTCTGCTGGGCCCCTCCCCTTGGCCTGGGCACCATCCCAACACAGCCTCCCAGGCTGCAGACGCTGCCTGGCTGCCCTCCTCTGTGTCGCTGAACAGGGTCCTGCGTACCTGGGGGCAGGGCATCACTCCACTGGTCGGCGCTGGAAACGGAGCAGGAGCGCTGGTGCAGCCCCTCAGGGCGAGGGCCAGCCCAGGCCGGGCTGCTGGCCGTGTAGGGGGCACCTGGGGGTGGGGGGGGGGGGGAAGGGTCAGACTGGGAAGGGAGGCTGGGGAAGGGGCACACAGACTTTCCTGAAAGTAGGGCTAAGGGCAGAACGTGCGAAATTCTAGCAGAATGTTGACCGAAAACGAGGGCTTTGCCAGGTACCGGGCCAGGCGTGCTGGAGACCCAGAGGCCTCACCCGGGCCCTCCACAGCTCGGGAGGCAGCTGGTCCCACGTTTCACACCCCTCTCCATGAAGAGCGCGTCCGCCCCTGCCCGCTTCCTGTAGCCGGAAGAGCGGGGCACGGGGTACCCACACCCCCATGACCACGGTGCTCCTCGCCTGGCCACCGTCCCCGGCCCCCTTCCCCTCCTGACCGGGCCCCTGCACCCTGCATTCTAGTCCACACATGCCATTTGCTTTGCCTCAGCTTTGGTGCCGTTCCGACGAGAAATAAGTGTATCAAATTCAAGTAATTATGTCTAATTAGTATTAGTAATTATCCTGTTGGGCTGGAGAAAATTAATCTTTCGTTTCCCATCAGGGAGGAATGGCAGAGCCAAGGGGAACCAAAGGCTCAGGAGTCCAAGGCCAGGGCAGGAGGGCCTCGCATGCCCTCACAACTCCCGCCGGACTCCCTCGGCACGGAGTCCCTCAAAGAGAGCCCGCGGGGACAGCCACGGGGCCTCCGCTGCCCTCTCACCTCAGGCCACCTAAGCATGGGGACTGAGGCCAGAGGGCAATGGAGATGGGAAGTCTGAGGACAGGTGGACCACGCCCGAGGTGCTGGAAAAGCAGAGGCAGCCCAGCGCTGGAGGTTAGTAAGGAGGCAGAGACAGGGCCCGGGGGCCGGACACGGTGGGAGAGCAAGCGTCAGAGTCAAGGCTTCCACCAGTCCCGGGAACACACGGGCGGAGTTTCTGGAAGCCGAGGGATGGGAAGCTCTGAGCTGAAGCCACTAGAAGGTAAAGAAACGTGCTCTGGGGACCGTGCGATGCCGAAAGGTGGAAGGCACGTTTTGTGTTTCTCTTGTATTCGTCGTGACACCCGAGGCAGGACCAGACGCTCAGTAAGTGCCTATTAATATACGTGTGGTGCCAACACTGCCTGCCGGCCTGCCCCACTCCCCGTCCCCCCCATCCCCTCGAGGCAACATGCCGGTACTTTCTCTTCACAATCCCGCCCCCCCTGCCACTCTGGGCTGACAGCTCCCTGCAAACTGCCCTTCCCGGGGCACCCTCCTCGCTCCCTGGCAGGAGACCCTCCAGGGCGGCATAGGCAGTTCCTAAATTCTCAGAGACCTCGCTTCCCCCTACCCCTCTCCCGCTCCCGTCCCCTCCTGGCTTCCAAATCTTACCCCTGCTTCGTCCCGGCCCCACCCAAAGACATCACAGGCCCAACTTCCTCCCCGAGCCCCCCAACTCAAAACCCCCGAGGGAGGGAAAGTGCTTTCCCTTTTCTTTGTTAATTCTCCCCTCATTACGCCTGCAATCCCACAATCAGTGTGCACTGTAATTGTCGAATTTGATGCTAATGATTAATGAATTAAACATGGAGCCATCAATTAGTCCTCGGAGGATAATTCTGCATAAAGCAGCGGATAATGTAATTACAGTAACAAAGATAATGAGATGTTAACATCGCCCGGTGAGCGCGAGACATGTGTGAGTGTGCACGAGGTCGGTGTCGGCGTGCGGTGGAGGGGACACAGGCTTGGGTAAATGCCCCGTCTGTGTGTTCTGGGGACGCCGGTGCTCGTGGGTGCCGGGAATCGTGCGGGTGAGCATGCCGTGTGTGTCTCTCTCGTCCAGGGGCACCCCTCCCCAGGGGAAGGCTATCAGGGCCCAGGAATGTGACAGGACAGGGGGTCCCACTGTTTCCCTTTGAGGAAGCCGCCCGGCTTTCCCCTGGCTACCTGACTTCAAGGAAAGGCTCCCCACCTAGAGTCCTGACACTTCTTCATCCTCTGGTATGACAGGAGAACGCCCACCCCCCACCCAAGCCCGATGAGAGGCTGCCCCGCATGGCCTCCGTGCAGCTCCGGAGCGCTTAGGGCCCTGGCTGATCCCCAGCCCTCCGTGCCCCTGCAGGCCAGCGATTTCCCAGCAGCCCTCACTTGGCTCTCCGGGCAGAGCACGTGGCCCGCCGTCTCTGCCATTCAACCCTTCCCCTAGTGCACCCCTCCAGGGGGCTCTCAGCACCCCACCGTGATGCTCACCCATCCTTCCTTCCTTCCTTCCCTTAGTCTACTAGAGGTCCCCCTCTGCACGGTCAAGGGCTTCCGTCCGAGCTCGGGGTGGCTTGGGGAAGCGTGGCTTTTCGAGTCAGGCACGGTTAGGTTCAAACCGCAGCTCTACCACTTACTGTGGGATTTTACAGGCAAGTTTTCTTAAGCTCGCCGAGCCTTCTGTTTCCTCATCCGCAAAGCGGGGAGGATGACCTCCACTTCCCGGGGCTGCAAAACCGCGGCCCGACAGGCTCGATCGGCAGGTGGCAGTCCCTCCAGCCTGGTCAGCGGGGACTGAACAAATGCCACGGGGCCGGGGTGCCACGTGCCCACTTGCCCCAAACAAGGAGGCCACGCAGGAGGCCACGGTCTGACCTCTGAACCCGGAGTCGCTCCTGCGGGCCTATCGGCATCCCGAGGGGGGCGGTTCTACGGGGTCTGTTTCGTCCGACTCCAGGGACTTAGTACCCACCCCTCCGTCCACTGAATGCCCGCAGCGGCCTAGTGCTGTGATGCAGAAGCACCCCCTGGTCTCCCTGCCCTCTGGGGAACAGCACACCTGTGCCACTAAGAGCCACCCCTGGGACAGGGGCACCTCGCAGCAACTGGGAGGGCGGGAGAGTGTCGTGAGCAGCTGTTTCTGGGTCCAAGGACAAGGAGAGCCAATCATGTAGGACAACAGTAGGGCCCAGAAGCCAAGGTGGATCTGGGGCAAGGGGACTCGGTGCGGGCAGGACAGCAGTGTGGCTTAGGAGCCACAGAGGCCTCGGGAGGCACAAAGAGCCAGAGACAGAAAGGAACGTAAGCATCCTTCACCTGAACTCAGGGTACCATCTGGAAAGGTAAGAACCGGTCAAGGAAAAGCCGCCACGCCCCAAGTCCACACTCTCAGGCTCTAGTCCTTCTTCCCGCACCGCCAGACACACGGCAGAGTCGGCGCGGCTTTTAGCTTCCCTCTAAACTCCGTCCTCTCTGAGCAAAGACCCTACCTCTCACTGCAGCCCCACGGACGTTTGCCGGGGCACCCCAGGGAGCTCTGCCCCCGTCCACCTCCCTCCCCACCCACACGACACGCATGCCAGAGGTCCCACCGTCGCCAGCCTTGGCTCCAGACGAGGCCACATGGTCCCAGGACCCCTGACGGCACCTGTCGGCAGGAGGCTGTCGGGCCCTATGCTCCATCTGCAAACCACCCGCCGGGCTGTATGCCGGCTGCTACCCCTGCCACCTCCGTGAGGGCAGCGTTTTGGCAAATGCATTTGGCCGAGCCGATCCTGAAGCATAACCCTGGGTGGCAGGCATGTCTGGAGCCCTAAGGACCCAGGCTGCGAAACAGGCCCCACAGCCGCCTACCTTTTTAGGCCTCCGTCGCCACACTCTCCACTCTTCTAGAGAAAGGAAGCAATGCTCTCCACGTGCCCGCCAACCCCCCTCACCTTGGCAGCCACCTCACCTGTGCCCCCGCCCAGCTGCGTGTTACTCCGCTCCAAGGCCAGCCCGTTGGCCCGGGGGCTGGTGCCTGGGGCTGTGGCAGGCGTGGCTCGGGGCAGGCGCTTCCCTGGCACTTTCACTGTCGTCCGCAGCAGGTCGATCTCCTTGCCGTGGATGTTCTGCATGTAATCCTAAGGGCCACGTGGACAAAACAGACAAAGATTCATTAGGACGGGTCACTCCTCGGCAGCACTTGGTCCCTGACGCTGACCCGCCAACTCAGGTCTTGCCCGCGCCGGAGGACACAGAAAGAGAGAGGAGAAAGCCCAAGTTCTAGAAAGCAGGACTGGGAAGCCCACCGATCTCCACCTCTGGACGACACCCGAGCGCAGCTCTGGGGGGACTCAGCCAGGAGCGGGGCAGCGTCCAGGGGGAAAGAAGGGCGTGGAGCAAGAGCTGAGGCGCGGGGCTCCTCGAGGAAAGACAGCTCAGGAGGCAACGCAAATGAGGCCAAACACCGGACCGAGGCGGAATTTAGGAAGAGAAGGCCCACGTGGCCAGGAGAGGAACTGACAAACTCCCCAGGACACAGATGACTGGGTTGCTCCAGGCTCTGGGTGGCCAGCCACCGAGTACTTGGGCCCTGTTTCCAGAAGCTTCCGCCACCACTGGGGCCCAGGGAACTTTCAGACCCTCGAACAGTCCCTCACTCCTTACAACAGTGCCTGACAATAAATATTTGTGAGCAGTCAAAAAGAAGCCTTTGATTCTTTTTGCCATTCTTAGGAATACAGAGACAGGTCCACGGTTTCACAGGTACCAGCGAAATAACAGTAACTGTTGTCACCACCTCACCTGCCCACTTATACGCCCCGCTATTCCCTGCACTCTGGCCACAGCTTATATTTCCTGTATTTTCACAAGGACATAGGAGGGGGTGTTACCAGGGCCACTTTACAGTTGAAGAAATGGCTCACGAAGGTTAATCTGCCCAAGGTCACATGATCAGAAGGCGGCAGAACCAGACTCGGGCCCCGCCTTTGCAGATTCCCAAGGCAGTGCACTGAAGGCAGACCTCCGCGGCCCAGGAACTCCCCCCGACTTCAAGTCAGCACCCAAGGGGCCCCAGAAGGGGAGGAGTGGGGAGCAACCAGAGAGTGAGAGCCGCTCCTTGCCCCCACCCGTTCCCACCATATGGCCACTGGCCTAAGAGTCCCGCGGTGGAGCCACAACCTGGGGGCCACAGAGCAGAGCCCGGCCCCCGGCCTCTAGCTTCCTGCTTTAGACCCGAGCCTGGCCGGACCCGAGCTCTGCCCACTGCTTCTGGTCTCTCCTTCCAGACGGCCGACTCCCACTTCCTCGCTGCCGTCACCGGCAAGGCAAGGTCTGCAGCAGGTCCCAGCCTCACGTCCCCGGTGATATGTGGCCAAAAAAACTCCTTCCAGGGAACAGGATCAGGCCGGTGGTGCCAGCTGCAGCTTTGATGGGATCCCACCGATCAGACTCCAACCTGCTCTTCTCCCCTCAGGAGCACCCTGGGGGAGCTTGGTACACAGAGTTTCCCTGAGACACGGTCCCCCTGTGGTTACAGCCCCCAGCCCCTCGTACCTTCACCCGCTCTGGGACTTCAGACTTTCTGTCACCTGGCGGCTCTCCTGCCTTCTCACCCGTTAGCTTCAGGGAAAAGGGACCGTGTCCTCAGTTTTTTTTTTTTTTTCTAATGTTTATTTTTTGAGAGACAGAGACAGCATGAGCTGGGGAGGGGACAGAGAGAGAGGGGAAGCCACAGATTCCGAAGCAGGTTCCGAGCTGTCAGCACAGAGCCCGACACAGGGCTCGAACTCATGAACCACGAGATCGTGACCTGAGCTGAAGTCGGAGGCTCAAGCGACTGAGCCCCCCCAGGTGCCCCCGGTGTCCTCTGTTTTAAAGCGCAGGAGGGGAATGCTACCTTTTGGGAGACAAGGAAAAGGCAGGGGCTGACCAGGGGCTCGCAGCAGCCCCTGCTCTGGGAACGACCAAGACGTCGAGCGGAACCAAGAGAACATGCGAGCTTCCAGTTAGGAGGAGGGGCAAGAGAAAGGAAAGGGCGCCCGATACCAGGCTCCCGCCTCAGGCTGCACCTCACTTCCGAGGTGGGTCATCAGGGCAGGGGACCCCTGAGGGCCATGGGAAGGAGGGGCGCCGCTGAGGCGAGCACCGTGGCCTCACCAGCAGCGGTGAGGCCCGGCCGGGCCTGTAGATGTCTTCTGTTCTCCATGAAGCTCGGACACCTTCACAGGCACACGGCCCTTCAGAAGGACAGAGGGGCCTCGTCAGGCACAGAGGAAGAGCGCCCCCCTGCTCCCCCCCCGTGTGACCAGGGAGGAGCTCACTTCCACGCAGCTCTGGGCTGCGTGCACCCCCTCCGGCCACCACCTGGTCCCCCATTAGGAACAGCGCCCGGTGCCCGGCCCCCCCGGCTCCCAGGGGGTCGGCTTCAGGTCTCAGAACCACAGGACGACACTAGAGAAGTCAGGAGGAGCAGTCTTCACTCATGGGGGGGACCCCTGTGACAACCTCTCACCCCCAGGGTTCTCTGTCACCAGCGCTGAGCCACGCCACGGTGGCTGGGAGAGACAAACCCAGGAGCCCCTTTCCTGTCCCCCGCCCCGTGTCCCTTCTATGCTTCCACTTTTCAGCAAACTCAGCACGCCCATCCGGCCACGGCTGGCCCTCAGCTCTTGCTTTCAGCCCAGAGCCCAGCATCGGCCCGTCTCGAGCCCTCCTTGGTGGGAGCCCAGCGTCCACTCGGCTTCTGCACGCACCCGTCGCGGGTCCCCGCACAGAGTCTCACATCTCGGATTGGCTGCTCCAGACAACTGTCAACAGCTGGCTGGGCCGAAGACGCAGCTGCGGTCCCCCTCTTGGGGGAGGGGCTCGGGCTGCTCTAGTTCACAAGGAGGTCACAGCAGCTGCAACAGTTTTCAGGCCCCACGACGGCCCTGGGACGCCCAGGCTGGGACGTGGGACAATCGGACCCCATGCCGAGGACAGAAGCTGCACAGAGGGACTCTGTTCTGGGCCCAGGGGCCAGAGACCAACCTGAGGGGCCCGGCCCCCCTCGGGCTCCCTGGCCACACCAGGGGGCGTGGCTAGTGGCAGGGCAGGCCTGCAGCCTCGCGCTCTGCTCGGCTCTGGGACCGGGACCGCGCTAGGAGACTAGGAGAGGGGGACCCAGCCCAAGGACAGTGTGGTAAGGAGCGCGAGGAGCAGCAGCAGGGACAGGGACACGAGGGGCAGAGCAACAGCGTTTCCCTCCGTCAGCAGAACGGGGAGCTCGGCGGTGGCGGTGGCAGCGGCTGCTCAGGAGAGCGGTCACCACGGCTGCCTTTATTACCCACCATCAAACAGCAATTTCTTCCCCAGCCTCCTCGCTAATTACCCAGCCAGCGTTCTCATCTCGTTTTATTACTGGAATTAACAACGAGTTCAGAGCGTGGAAAGCTATTAAGATGTGTGATTAAGCCACATTCAATTAGTTTCTACAAACAATTTAATTGATGTTGCAGATAGAATTAACAGAAGGTGATTGTGTGAATGGCTCCGCTGGCTGCAAAATGGGGGAGGCTGTGGCGGGCTCTCTTGGGCCAGGCAAGGATCGGGCGTAAGGCTTGAGGCCTGCCCACCAGCCCTTCCTCTGTACGCCCTTCCAGTCCCTCCAACCCCACTGGCCTCTGTCGGCAGGTGAGTCACCGGTACGGCCGCCCTCTGGTCCCTGAGACGGCAGCACCCTAGGCCCAGAGTAGTGCGCGTCCCTCTGGGGTTACCGGAAGGCCCCTCGGCCGCACGGCGCCCGAACAGGAGGGAACCTCCCGGGAGACAGGCCGCCCTCGGCACGGGGATGGCGGTCAACTAAGACGCTTGCTCAGGTTGGGAAACACGGCAAAGGGGAGACGGAGGCAGGTAAGCCAACAACACTTGAGAGCTGCAACCGAGGAAGGAAAGCAAGAAGCGAGGGGGGCGGACGGAGCGGGCAGCCTTAGCCAGGAGGAGACGCCAACCCCGGTCTCGCAGCGGCACGTGACGACCCCTGATTTGGTCTTCACTCCAGCTTCTGTTTTGAACCCCGATTCGTGTCTGCTGAGAAAAGCAGCGCCCACAGGGCAGGGATGCTGCCATCTGCACAGCCCAGTCCCCCCCGGATGCTGGCGTGGGAGGAAGACATAGGTTTTGATCCCAGAGTCAATGGATGAAGAGCAGACACAGAGCCTGTGCTCTCAGAGGAGCCTTTTGCTCAACCTCTCCACGAGGTCCCGTGGCCCAGAGAACAAGAGGCCAGCAGGGCCGCCTGCCTCTTAGACTCACCTTGCAGGAAAGCAAGGAAGGGGCTGGAAGCCCCTGCCACCCACATCCCGTCCCAGGCCCCTGAACACACCAAGAAGCACAGAGCTCAACAGGCGAGGCGCTGGAAGGGACTCGGAGAAGCTCAGGCACCCATCCTGGCCCAGGCAGGCCCATGGGGTCCCTCCACCCTTCCTGACAACAGTCTAGGCAACACTTGCCCGGATGTTAACTCTCCGAGAACTTTCTCAGCCAGCCCCGAAGAGAGCTGCTCTCGGCACATGCAGAAAATTCCGGGTGATGCTCCGAGTCAAAGTCATGGGTCCAAGTATTAGCTCAGCCAGTGGCTGGGTGACCGATGACGATCCAGCCGGCCCCGCCAAGCTTCTGCTCTCTAATTGGTTGAGTGTAAAACCAGAGTTCTCGCGAGCCTTTACCTTCCCTTCCTAAACCCAAACCAAACACAGCATCTCACACATTCCTTTGTGTCCCGGGACCCCTCTACGGTCCCCCTCCCCCTCTCCGGGCTTCCTCCATTATCTGAGACATGGGGACAGGCTAAGGGGACAGACACAGCTAGGGCGGCACAAAGCAGAAAGAACAGGTAAGGGTGCACAGAGGGGAACGCCAAGGCCACCCCCACACGGAGCGGGGAGGGGTGTAGGGGGGACCAGGATGCTTCGGAGAGGCTAGTTCCCAGCTCCACTGGCAAGACGCCGCCTGAGGAGAGCGAGTCCATCTTGCCTGGGGGCCGGGGCGGCCGGGGTGAAAATACAAGCAGCTGGGAGTTAGCAGGAGCTAGACTGGCCTAGAATCGGGCCTGGCTGGGAAATGCCGAGGCTCTGCTGTCTCTGTGCTACAGAGCCCTGTACCTGCAGGAGGCCCCGTGACTTTCTAGGACACCTGTGTCGCGCTGCCTCGCACGGGCTCAGCAGCAGGACCGGGTCTGCGTACAAGGCGGCCGCTGGAGTAGGGGAGGGGATGGTGCTGAGGGGCCTCTACCAAGTCCCCAAGGCCACCTGGTGTGGCCCGTCCTCAACCCCCCAGTCTCCTGAGGCCGGCTCCCACCCTGTGGAGGATGAGACGCTAGGAGGAAACGCTAAGTAGCGGCGTCCCCCGAGTTAAGGGGAACGGTTAGTGCCCGAGGAGTCGGATACGGAGAAACCCAGGAGGGCGAGGCCGGGCTCCGGCCTGATGGGAAGCAGACCGCCCGGCCGCTATTCCCGAGCCGGGCCTTCGTGCGTTTTCGTGCCTGGGAGGTGCCCTCGGGACCGGGTTACGGCCAGAACCGCGCATCCCCGGCGCCTCTTGGGTCGGGCCTCCCCGACACCTTGTGCAGATTCAGAGGCAGCCAAGGGACCCTCGGAGGCAGGCCCTGGGCTCCTGGGCCGGGGGTGGGGCCGGCCCGCGTGCTGTGCTTGAGGGGGTTCACGGGAGAACTCATTAGCCCCACAGTGGGGCGGTGACAGAGATGGATTCTGGTGACAGCTGTGTGCTGGAGCCACGCGGTGAGGGGAGGCGGGAGGCGGGAAGGGTGGGAGAGCTGCCACGGGGGCCACTCTACAGTCACCGCACCGCCCCCCTCGCCGGGGCACAGGCCACCCCCCCCCAGACCCCTCCACCCGCCATCGTCGCCACCCCCACGCTCCCTTTCCCCGAGAGGACGCGTGCCATTCTCCGCAGCCCCGGCCCAACTGCCCCCCGGCTCTCCATCACGCCAGGCCCGGGAACCCAGGGACTCCCGTGCTCGCGTGGCTCCCCAAGAGACAACTGGGCGGTGACACCGGCATCCCCAGCTTGAGCAATTCCAGGTAAGTGGGGCCCAATCCCGCTCTCTCCACAAGCGGGGGCCAGGATGTGGGGCCCGACCGCACACAGCAGCCTCGCCTAGAGGCAGCCATCCCCGGGGGTGAGTCTCCTCTCAAGGGCGCAGCCACAAGTCAGACTTTAGAATGAAGGGCTCGGCCCCGGCCTCGGTCGCACAGGTGGTGTGGTTCCCAAGCCGCCAAAGTGAGGCTCTTCCCAAAGGGCAGGTGCCTTTGAACCCACTGAGGCCTGCTTCCCTTCAGTCGTGGAGTCAGCGCCCCCCTCCACTCGGGTCACTCTTCCTCGGGTCCCCAACCCCTCCCCCAGACTCACGTGCAGACTGGGGTGGTAGGTGAGCAGTCCGTTGTCACAGAGCGTCACGTACTTCTTCTTCCACTCCTTGTTCAGGGACTTGCCACTCCGTTTCAGCAGGATGCCCTGAGGACAGAGGCGGGATCAGAGACAGGTGCCAGCCCCGCACGTCGGGGGGCCCGGAGAAGGTCAGGGGGGCACTAGGGAACACCGTCCTCCGTCGCCCGTCCTCCTGGGCCACTGTGCTCCTCTGAGCAGAGAGGCTGTAAAGGACCAGAGCCGACCTGGGGGAAGCCAGTTAGACGGGACCTTCCACGGAACTTGGGCTTCCCTGACGGTTCACCAGCAAGCAGCCTGGGGGCCGCCCCCTTCCCCGGAGTCGTGGGGCCGTGCCAGCAGCAGGAGGCAGGGTTTCAGGTGGCCTCTGGCAGTGATGCTCCTGCCCGTGTGTCTCCAGGGGTGGGTGAATAGGGCAGAAATCCCCTAACCGCCCCCGGAATGTTCCAGACTCCCCAAGGCGCAGCCCCGGCCACAGAGCTCAGCGACCAAATTTCCCCTGCAAGCCTGTCCGTGTGTTTTGTTCACTGACACACCCTCAGCACCATGACAGTGCTTGGGACACGGCAGGCACTCGGCGAACGTCCGGTGGGTGGGTTGAAAGAAGCCAGCTGAGACCGTGGCCGCCAGAGATGCTGAAAGGGGAGGACACCTGCAGAGAACTCCAAGAACGGCCTCCACCTGCCTCTAAGGGCAACCCCTGAAGAGGCCCTCACCCGTCTCTGGCTCTCTCCTTGACACGACAGTCATCACAGGAGAAGGAATGGCTGAGGAGAGGAGCGGGGGTCAGGGGAAGGACAGTACCACCAACAGGTCCCGGTGGCAGGTTCTCAGGACCAGCATCAACCGAAGGCAGGAGGGCCGACAAGAGGCAGTGCCGCCTGGAGATTCCCAGACAAAACTCCAAGGGCACAGCCACCGGGAGGGGGCTCAAGCGGGGAGTCAGGATCAGCAGCGGCCTAGGAGAGCAGGGGAAGCACCCGGAGCCCAACCGCAGTGGGCACCAGAGAGGAGGAGCTCAAAGATGTGGCCCTGATCACAAGGCCTTCTCCCTTAGGAATGGAGGGCCCTGCTCTCAGACAAGCAGGAAAACCGGGATTAAGAGATTCGAGTGTGGGGGCGCCTGGGGCCTCAGTCGGTTAAGCGTCCAACTTTGGCTCAGGTCATGATCTCACGGTTCGTGGGTTCGAGCCCCACGTCGGGCTCTGTGCTGACAGCACAAAGCCTGCCTGGCATATTCTCTCTCTCTCTGCCCCTCCCCTGCTTGCACGTGCTCTCTCATAATAAATAAACATTAAAAAAAAGAGAGAGAGAGAGAGAGATTCAAGTATGAGGAAATAGTATCACCTATGGTTCTGGGGCCCAAAGGGGGAGGTTAACCCCAGTTCTCTCACACCTCCTCTCTAAGCTCTTCCGGAGAGCAGGCTCAGTCCTAAAGGGAGGAGGTTAGCCAACAGGCGATTGGAATTTCCTGCCCGATCTACCTCCTCACGAGGGACCAAGATGGGGCTGAGAAAGTCTCCCACCTTTCAATACATCCCCACTAGCACTTCTTCCTTTCTCTCTTTCTTCCCGCCGCCCCCAAAAGGCAGATGCCGTTGCGGGGAGACTCAGTTGAGCGTCCGGGGCCATCTGAGGACACGCTCTACCACCCGGTCCCCCTCAGCACCAGACACCCTATCCTCACATGGAGCACCTGAAGACGAGTGGTATTAATGGGACCTTCGCTGGAGTGGGTGGCTGGAACATTCCGGAAGGCAGTCAGGCCCCTGCCCAGGGGTCCATGAAGGAGCCTCAGTGACCTGCTTCTGGGCGTGGCATCCACCCCCTCACAGCCAGGAACAAGGCAACGGTAAGCTGCTCCCCGTCCCCGGGCTGTGGACAACACCCATGAGAACCAACAGCCAGACTCTGGACAAGGCAGCCCCCCGTCTCACCCGGTGCCCTCAGGAAGCGCTGGGGGGACGGCAGCTCCCCTGCCCCTCCTCTCTCCTTCTTCCACACCTCCTCAGCCTCCAGTGGGAGAGTCCACGCCAGCCTCTGTTCTCAAGTCCTCGCAGGCCCCGCCCTGGCCTCCCTCGCCTGACCCTTCCTCTCTATCATGGCCGAGCCCTTCCCTCCTGGGCCCGGTCCCAGCTCCGGGTCAGGTCGAGGGAAAGGGAAGCCAGACTCCGCTCCCCCTTCTGCGGCCAGCTAGCCCCTAACATCAAACAAGTGACCGCCTGAGCCTCAGTTTCCACAGACAGATAGGGAGAGCAGACTCACGTATGGAGGTTTCCTCCCTCTTCCCAGCACGGAATCAGGACTCAGGATGCCAAGGAGGGAGGCCCTTTTCTACCCAGAACTCTCTCCCCTCCTTCACCTGGGCCTCGGTCGGGGAGGAGCCACGGAGGAGCCACGGACCAGCCCAGCGCTAATGAGCTCAGTGAGCTCACCGGCAGGGGTGTGGGAGGAGTGCCGGCTTGATGGAGAAAAGCCGGCCAGGGCCTCAACCTGCCACCCACTCGCGCCTCCAGCCCGCCTCTCACCTGCCAGCCCGGCCCAGACGCAGAGCAGGCGGCAAAGGCTGGGCTAGCCGCATAGTGGATAGGCCTTGCCTACCCGGCACCTCCTTCCCTCTCGAGTCCTGCCTTCCGAGGAGGGAGACGAGCTACAGGGGTTCCTGCTCCCCTCCCTGGCCGGCCCGGCTGCGCACGGCGGAGCAGGAAGCAATCTGGGGCGGAATGGGAGCGGCGCGGAGGCGCCAGCCCCAGAGGACCCGTTCCGCCGCCGCCTCCCTCCCAGCTCCGCCAGCCGGCTTAATTGCGGAGTCCGGATTGATTGGGAATGCAAATGGCAACTGAAATGCAATCTCCACTCCCAGCAGGAGTGGGGGGGCGGGGAGGGGGAGGGAGTGGAATGGGGAGGAAGGGACCCGAGGGTGGGGAAGGGGCCAGAGCGGCCCGGGCAGCTGGAGGTTGGGGGAAGTCACCCGAGGATGAGCCCCTGGGGCTGGGAAACTAGAGCAGGGAGCACCCCCCCCAACCCCAGCGCAGGCACACCCTAACCGCCCCGAGAGAGAGATCCCGCCGCGGATCAGCGCTCAGGTTTCTTCCTGCAGGGGGTCCCTGAGGCTTAGTGGCCTGTATCGGCCAAGTGGCCCAGTCGACCCCTTAGGCCGGCCAGGGGCTGGGCCTGAACCCTGGGTGCAAGTTCACAGGGCCTCACCCCCACCCCTCAGTTTTCCCCTCCCCTCTCTGTGGGGGATTCAGGGAACAGATACCTTAGCCCGTACCCCCAAACAAGATGGGACCCCAAACAGGACGCAGGCATTTGAGACCACGTTTATCTCAGAGCAAAGGCCCTGGAGAAAGTGTTCTCTTGTATTTATTTAACGTTTGTGTGCGCGAATACACCCTCTCAGAATGCACCCGCCCCCAAAGCAGACAGTGACGGGCCTCCGTGAGACGCATCCACGGTGCCCGGCTCGCGCCCCCCCCCCACCGCCCCCAAGGAGGCGGTCGGTCTGCAGAGTCCCAGAGACACGGGATCACATCACCAACAGGTTTGTGGCGTCCGATTCTGCACCCAGACACACACACACAGACACGTCTCTCTCAGCCACTCCACGTGGCCTCCCCGGAGGTGGCCCCACTAGACTGGTCTCTGCCAGGCCTCAGTGTGACGCTATTTCAGGGGAGGGCAGAGGCATTACGTGACGGGTAGTTCCCTGCTTTCTGGGACCCTGACGCTTCCAGGGGTCTCCATTCTAAATAACCTTCACTGTGGGGTCGGAATCTCACTCTCACATAGGAATTCTGGTCAGACTGCCCATGGGCCCCAGCAGGCCCAGCCTGGAGGACTAACCCGACCCCAGGGCCCGGGCCTGGCCAAGCTCTGGTGGTCTGGCCACACCAGTCTCCTGTGTGGTCAACACCCGACAGACAACGTGGCCCCTGTAGACACGGCGCGTCTCACCACCAGCTCCCAAGATCCGCGCCGGGCCCAGCAGACCAACCAACCAAGCCACCGCCCCCAACCTCATGGGCACCTCAGAGACGGACACCTCCTCGCTTCACCCCCATCCAGCTCAGCAGCTCAAGAACCCTGCTCGACACACCGCCATCTTTGCATAAGGACGCCCTCCGTTGTTCAATGTCTTTTTCTGGCACGGGGACCGCTCTGGGGGCGGGGGGGGGGGGGGGGGGGCGGTTGTCTAGTGACCCAGCCCTGCCAGGCAGAGACTCAGAAAAAAAAGGGGGGCCAGGAGGGGGCAGCCCAACTCAGCTCCTCATTAACCAGCGAACAGAGGCTCGTGTGGACAGAACTGCACCAATGAACCCAGGGGAGGACCAGCCCTCCCGGGGTACCCTTTTGTGAATTCCTTTTCTGGGACTGGGAGAGGTGGGCCAGGTCGCCCGGCTCCAGAAGCGCCAGCCCGCGCGGGCCAGCGGGTGAGGACGGCAGGTGGCTCTCTGCTGCCCCCCGGTGGTGGTGAGGAGGACGCGGCCGAGCTCCCGCCCGGTAGCCTCTCTTCCCAGGGGGGTTTGCCCTCAGCAGGCGATCCGCTCTCTCATTGAGGATTCAGGCCCGGCAGGGGCAGTGCTGGCCTTACAGTAACCAGCCCCCAGAGGCGCTGAAGAGCGCCGCCCTCCAGCGTTTCCTGGGCCTCATCCCTCACCTCCACTGCTCTCTGGCCACAGGGGAAGGGACTGCTGACCTGTTTGATGGGGATGGCCCGACCGCTCCCGATGCTGTCCACCTTGCAGTCGGCGGCTTTCTTTTCCCTGTCCAAGTCGGCACCCTTTCGAGACTGAAAGAGAAAAGAGGAGGCGTGTTAGAGGGGCGCAGGGCCCACGGGGGACAGCTGCCCGCCTGGACTCCCCAGCCCTCCCCTCCTCCCTCCTCCTGGGCAGGCCCTAGCAGTGGGGGCGGGGCCGGGGCGGCGGGACCGGGAAGGAACTGAGACCACGAGTATTCCAACGGGTTTATTCTTACACACGGCACCATACAGAGCAGCACAGGTCACTGAGCCAGGCCCGTCCCTTACAAAAGAGCAAGGACACGAAATACCGAGGGCGCAAGGAGCGCGCAGCCCAGGGGGCTGGGGCGTAAGAGAAGGGAAGGGGCGAGGAGAGGTGGACGGTGGGGCTGAGGGACGGCTGGGAGCACAGGGCACGAGAACCGGGGAGAGCCAAGTCCAGAAGTGAGCGGGCAGGGGCCCGTCTGCGGCACAGACACCACACGGCACGTTGCACCGAGCGCGGTCGGCGAGGCCCGAGGGGCACAGTGGATGGAGAGAGAGAGGAGAGAGGCCAAAAGAGGCCCTGCGCCCCTGCCAGGCTCCTGGGGCAGAGCCCGCCCCAATGCGGATCCTAGGAAACGGGGAGGGGCCAAGAGGGGGAAAGGCAAGCGCGCGCGGCGTGGGCGTGGCGTCCGGAGCGGAGCAGGAACGGCAGGAGTCCATGCAGGAAGGAGCAGAGGAGGGAGGGGCGGGAAAGCTCCCCCCAGGAGCAGCTGGGCCGGGGCGGGCGCTCGGACGCCCCCGCCCCTCGGGGGCCTCGTTGCGCTGGCCCGGGGCGCCGGGCGTGGGGCCGAGCTCCCTTCTTCTCCATGCAGCGAGCCTGGCGCAGCGCGTCCAGCCGGGCCTGGTCCCCCGGCAGCCCCCAGCCGCGGGCTCCAGCGTTCCTAGCCTTCCCTGGGGGTGGGGGTTAGTTACAAAGGTTCCTGTGGGTCTCTGGAGTGGGGAGCACGGCGGCCGCTTCTCATCTGAGAGCAGTCCCAAGGCCCGGCCCGCCTCCGGCCCCGCACAGGGGAGAATGTCCAGAGGTGCTGTGTGTCACCACCTGGTCTTCTAATTTGGAAGGAGTTGGAAAGGCCTTTTTGTTGATGAAAAGTTGGAAACAGTGGCACATATCTGCAAATATCGAAAGAATAAAGATTTTGGCAAGTTATACTCAAGCCCCGCACGAGTCGGTCAGCACTGGTGAGGGCAGAGACCCAGGTGCCTGGGGAGAGGAGGCAGCGGGATGAAGAGGAGGAGGAGGAGGAGGAGGAGGCGGTGGCGGCAGAGGCCGCTGGGCAGTCCATCTCATCGGGGAATGTTCGCCACTGGGCAGCCGGGGCCCCTGTCCCTCCTGTTGTCCCAGGCTGCCAGGAGCCGAGGACACAGGGCACAGGACTGCAAATGCAGCGCGGGGGGGTGGGGGGGGGGGTGTCAACCGAGGGAGCAGAAAGAATCGGGCCAGAGGCTGCTGCCCGCAGCTCCACCATCAGCACCTGCCCGGGGTGTCTCCTGGGCGCCACGGCCTCTGCCCCTTCGGCCCAGGGAGGAGGAAGGTGGATGGGGACTACCACCACCGGGTCCCCGGAGCAAAGAGCTGGTTGGGGGGGGGGGTGCAGCCTGCCCCAGCCAGGCTGGTGAGCCAGGAGGCCCCCCCAACCACCGGAGGATCCCTGGGAGCCCCGAGGGGCAGCCCCCCGCCCCCCCACCCCAGCCCAGGATGGGAACCGGGGCAAGAGTGGCAACAGAATGAGTACATGAAGTCATGGGGGAGACTGGGGACATCGATGGCCACATCCAGGGGGGTGGGTCACAAGGACACCAGGCCACAGAGCAGGCGTGGCTCTGCTGGGGAGGACGATGAGGGCGAGGAGGTGGCCCCAACAGCAACGATGAGAGGGGGAGGTCCCGAGATGCACTCCTGGAGACGGACATGTCTCGAGGCCTCCTCGTGGACAATGGCGCAAGTGAGGTCACCATGGAAACAATGGAAAGAAAAACTAAGGTCGCCACAGTGAAGATGGAGAGAATGAAAGGGCCCGAGGGAAGGCTGTGCCATGGGCGCGCGCAGCAAGGATGGCAGGCGGAGGCAGCACAGCGGAGCAGGCAGCGGAGAGCACAGGGCAGGGGGCACGAGGGGCCGCGGCGAGGAGGCCGGGAGCTGCGCACGGACGGTGGATAGAAGGGGGGGCAGAGGGAGGAGAGCGTGCCCTGGGGTGTTGCAGGCCTGGCAGCGGAGGAAGTGGGAGGTTCGGGATGGTGCTGAGGGAGCGGGTGTCAGACAGCAGATGCCAAGGGCGCAGACGGCGGTCACTGCAAACACAGGCACCCGAGGGCTCTACGGCAGCGGCAGCAGCGGGCGTGGGCACAAGCAGGCAGCCCAGGGCTCTGTGTGTCTCAATGGGCATGAACAGAAACAAAAAGCTTCAGGTCTAGGCAGGGTCGGGGCCGGGGAAGTGCCATGCGGCGGCAGCTGTCAGCAGGAAGGGTTGGTCGGCATGGACAAGGAGGGGGCACACGGCAGGCACAGGGCGGACGGACCGGGGCACACCGGGAGCGGCAGTGTGCCGGGCGGGCGGAGGCGAGAATGAATGAACAAGGCCTGGGGGCACTGGCTCTGTCTGGGCGGGGCTCCCGAGAGCCTGGCGGGGCCGGCCGCGGGACCAGGCTGGGGACCAAGCCCTGATGGTCCGAAAGAGGCGCACGGACTGACGCAGCAGTACAGAGTGATCTCCTGAGAATCCACACGGGCAGCTCAGCCACCTGTGTCTGACCCAAGCCTCCCAGAATGACCCAGCCAAGTCCCGGCTGGAGGTGAGGGGCTGGGGGCACTGTGTCTCAGATGCTGGGGGCACCTAAGAGCTGAGGGGCTGGGCCCCTAGCAGTGGAAGGCAGTGGAAGGTCCCTGGTGTGAGGTCTGTGAGGGCGGGAGCCTGACTGAGGGCTGGAGGTGGGGAGGTGAGGCCTGGGGAAAGCTGTCTAAGCCTTTGGGGGACCCACAGGCGCGGGTGGGAAGCGTAAGGTCACAGAGAAAACAGAGTGCGGACAAGGAGGCCTGAGCCCCCCATTCTGGCTCCACCAGCTAATCTCCGTGCGGCCTTGGGCCAAAAACTTAGGGGGCTCAGTTCACAACTGTGGAATCAAGAGCGTCGGGCAGGGGGTGGAGGGAGCAGGGAGTTAGGACAGACACGTCCAAAGATCCTTCAAGCTAAGCTGGCCCAGAAGACCTAAGGGTCAGGGAGAGGGGGTGAGTGTATGCAGCGGAGGCAGGACAGTATGTATGGATACGCTGCGGGAAAGCCCTTGTGGGCACAGAAGAACAATCTGGAAGAGTCTGGATGTGCGCGAGGGCCCTGGTAAGGGGCCCATGGAAGCTGTGTGTGTCTGTGCAGATGGAGAGCCTGCGGTGGCATCTTCCCGACTCAGGCTGCCCCGTGGCCCGGCCGTCTGCGGTTCTTGCCTGCTCCCTCCCAGCTGGGGGCTGGGTCCCGCCTACTCAGTGAAGCCAGCCGGGCAGGTGCCAGGGCAGGGCTCGGGGCACATACCGTGAAGATGTTGGAGCGCCGCTTGGACTGCTTGCGGACGGGTGTGGGGGTGGAGGAGGCCGCCACGGTCTCGATGCGCAGCTCCCGCTGGCTGACGCTGGGGGTGGAGGGGACTGAGGATGAGTAGTCGCTGAAGGCGCTGCTGCCGCCATTCGTGGCCTAAGGACAGAGAGGGCTGCTGAGGGCTGCTCTGGGGTGAGGGGCAGGCAGCAGGTGGGAGCTGGGAACCCCTGAGGCATGGGGACCTGGCCTGGGACTCACGGGGCAGCAGAGGCGGCCTGGAGGCCAGCGGGACGCAGTCAGTACCGCACGGGGCTGCCCCCCGAGAGCCCCGGCAGGGGTGATTCTGTGCCCACCAGCGAGCTGAATCAGAGGCAGCGCTTGCGGGCCAGTGTTAAGTGACAGAGGTGAGAGTTAAGTGAGCGCACTGTGGGGTCTTATCTCACGGGTGGGTCTGGCGCGAAGCAAGAGGTCACCTTGGATGAGCTCCCAGGTCCTATGCCAAAGAGGCAGGAGGCCAGGGTGGGGCTCAGGGGGGCCAGGGGAGCCTGAGGCCTGCTTCTGGACAGTGTGTGCGACAGGGGCAGGGGTCCGGGAGAGCCGAGGCCCGAGAGCAGACCAGAGCAAAGACTGCCACCAGAGTAAGCGGATGAGGGACAGAGGTGGGACAGGAAGAGAGACAGAAGGGATCACAGGATGGAGACAGAGAGTGCACAGCAGTGACTGCCCTGGGACCCGGGAAACACGTACGGCCCAAGGCCTGCTCCCTGCCTGCCCGTAAGACGGTCACTGGGTAGAGAAGGTGTCCCGCCCTGACAGCCTCTTCGAATCCTCCCCTGCGCACAAAGAGCACAACGCTGGCCCTCAGCCGGCAGAGCCACCCGGCAGGGCCCGCGCGCAGAGCCGAGATGTACACGCCCTGAAATGTGCCAGCTGAGGCGCAGCGGTTCAGAGATAGTGAAGACAGACCTCTTCTCCGTGGGGGACGCTTTCAGGGAAACTAAACTGTCTGTCTTCTACACACTAAAGGAGGGGCCTCTGGAAAAAGCCACCAGACTGTCCTCAGGAAGCTGGTGGGCCGGGGTGGGCCCTCAAGACAACAGCCCTTGGCGGAAGGAGAGCGGAGGTTGTCCGCCTGACCACTCGATCCGGCTCATCTGTGACGACCCAGGGCTTTCTGCAGAGCCGGCCATGGAGTCGGGGAAACAGTTACAAAAGGAAGGGCCAGACCCAAACGCCAAGGGCCAGGAAACAACCAGGCAGTAGGCAGCGAGCGGGCAGGCATCCGAGGGGCATTACGGGAAAAGTACGGGCAGGACCCGGCTCGGAACACCCCTAACGCCCCTCACGGCACAAAGGCCATTGGTCCCTGTGGGGCACGTGCTGTCCTTCCAAATTCAGGCCCCACAGGTGAGGGGCAAGCGGGCCTAAGAGAACTCTTCTGCGCCTCCCGAGTGTGGCTCCGCGGGGCGTAGCTCCTGACACGGCTCTATCGGCACCGACCTGAGCGAGCTCTCAGGATGCTTCAGCTAAAGTGGCTGCAGGGATGGACACTACGGGGAGGCGGTCACCACGGGGCACAGATGAGGCCAGGCCAGGCGTGCAGGCGATGGGGGACTCAAGCCAGCGCTTCCACACGATCCGCAAGGCGCGAGAGCAGACGGGGTGGGGACACGCAGGCAGACAGACAGGATGATGAGGGCGGTGGGGAGGACACATGGCGGGAGGCGGGGAGGCTGGCCGCACCTGGTTGATGTGCACGGCCGGGATGGAGGCAGCGGACACTGCCGAGTGGCTGGGGGAGTTGGGCAGTGACTTGCAGGGCCCGATGGCCAGCTGCTGCTTCTTCCGCAAGGCCACGACCTTCTGGGCCACTGCAGGGGACAGCAGAGTCAGTTACCCCTCTGGGGGGAAAGGGAGAAGCCCGGCTTAGAGCCGTCCCCCGCCCCCACCAGGGCCCACGGCCCCCCGCCGGCCGCAGAGCCTCCTGCACCGCGCTCCGGGGGGCGCCGTCCCGCCCCGCGCCCGAGTTACCGTCCTGGAAGACGCGCTCCACGTTGAGCCCGTAGGTAGAGCACGTCTCGTAGTAGGTGCAGCGCTTCAAGTCTGTGGACAGCTTGCGGGCCCTGCTGTCGTCGATGACCCGGGGGTTTGCGGCACTGATGGCGTCTGTCGGAGGCGGGAGGGTGGGAATTTACTCAGCCGGCTGAGAAGCAGGTGCCACGGCCAGGGAGGGTCGTTGGGGCAGAGGCCGGGTGGGCGGGGAGCCGAGACGGCGGGCGACACGGAGCACAAGCGTAAGGGCCTCCAGGCCTTAGACCAGCCCTGCCACCGACTCAGAGGAGAAATGAGCCAGCTGCCCTGTTCCCGCGTCTCAAAAGACATGGGCGCGATCGTCACGCAGGTGGGAGGGTCTAGCGGGGGGGGGGGAGATCCAGCGTGCGCGCGCACGGCAAGGAGGCGCTGCCCGTTCTGGGGTGACACCAGGGCTCAGGAAGCACCGAGAGGGGAGGGACCCGGGACCACGCCTCCCCCGTGCCAGCCCCGTGTGCCCGCTCACCCTGCGTGCCCACCAACACCATGGGCACCTCGCTGGCATTGCGGAAGCTGCACAGCCGCAGGAAGTAGTTGTACACGGTCTGGAAGCTGATTTCATCCTCCAGGCTGAACACAAACACCACCGCGTCCACCCAGGCAGCAAACTAGGGGGACGGAGCAGAATTACCACCCTCACCTGCTCACGGGCAACCTCTGCGCCCCTGTCCACACACACACAGCTTTGCCCAGCCCCAACCAGATCCTCGGGAAAGGGGCGCCACGGGCCGGGGCTGGGGCAGGAGCGTCACCTGGAGCTCAGGGGGGCCTCCTTCATCTCGGATCAGCAGCAGGTAACTCTGGCCATCCACCACAATCTCCTTCTTAAACCGACCCCCTAGGACAGAGTGCACGGTCAGGCCCCAAACTGGGAGAGCCCACGGGGGCCAAGCGATTCTGAAATCCACAGCTAGCAACACAGGAGACGGGAGGACTTGGAAGGACAAGGGGCTCCAGCCCCCCCTTTGCACAGACGACAGCAAAGAGAGGAAGGGGGCAGAGGGGCCAGCCTCAGAGCCCAGGCAAGCCAATGACGCTCACCTTCAGGGGACTCTTCCTGGACATACGTCCCTGTCAGATAGCGGTGCACCAGGGCCGACTTCCCACTAGACAGGTTCCCCACAATGCCCTGTGGGAGAGGAAGGGGTGAGAGCAGCGGTCAGAGGGAAGAGACGGGGCAGGAAAGGCAGATGACGTTAGGAAGGAGAGGGGCCAGAGCTAAGGGCCAGAAAGGAAAGGACCAGAAGCAAGGGGCCTCGGAGAGAGGCCAAGACCTGAAAAGGAAGGGTCTGGCATCGGGGGCAAGGGGGTGGGGTGCAGCAGAGCCTGGGCCCACTGCTCTACCCGTACCCACCCAGCCCCAGGGCGGCCTGGACCTCCCACAGGGCTCACTCACCACTTTAAGCTCCGGCACCGAGCGGCTCAGGGTCCACTCCTGGCTGTTCACAAAGGAGTCTGCAGAAGAGAAGGCCACCCATCAGGACCGAGGTGGCACACACCTGTGCTATCTGCAACCAGCTGTGTCCTACACTGCCCCTTCTTGGGCCAAGGCCAGAAAACAGCACGGTCCTGATGGGACCCCAACCCTCACCCCTGATTCCCTAGAGAGCAGCAGGAAAATTCTTCTGGAGGGGACCGGAAGAATGATAGTCCTCAGGGGAGAGGACCCTGAGAGGTGTGGGCCCAGGTACCCCCCGCCTGGGCCTGTGTGCCTCCTGATCTCTTACTGCTCCAGCAGGCGGTTCCCTCCTTGAGCTGTCACACCGGCCTGGTGCCACCAGGGCCCAGATGAGAGGCCTCTCCAATAGGTCTCAGCTCAGACCCAAGCTGGGCTGGGCGCCTGGCAGCTGGGCAGGGGGGCCAGCCTCCTGCGAGTAGGGACAGCTCACCCTCACAGGGTGGGGCCACCCACCACATTCCTAGGCAGGGTGAAGAGGGAGGAGCCCTTACCTGGCCTTGTTCTGTGAAGGGCAGGTTGAATGAATCTAGCCTGCCCAACTGGCCCTCCTCCCCAAGCTCCTCCTTAGTTGGGAGGCCACCACCCTTTCTTTCCCCAGGGACCCGCCTCCTGGGCTGCCTGGGCTCCAGTTCTCAGCTCTGGCCTGCCTCTGGCAGTGTCCCGGGAAAGGAAGCCTCCAGCTGCCCAGAGTCCCCCTCCCCCCCACGGCCAGACCCGTGTTCTTTAAACTCTGCACTGTAACAGACATCCTCCAGCCAGCTCCAGGTGGCCCTGGCCTGGGCGGGCCTCTCTGCCTGCTTGCCCTCCCCAGGCTGTCTCAGAGAGTAGCCACCAGCATCGATCGGGTCCACAAGTAGTCTCAGCTCATCTGCACAAACAGCCGGGAGGGCTCAAGCCCCGCCCTGAAGCTAGAAACTCGTTCAGCCTCCGCCCCTCCTGGGCCTCAATTCTGCAGGTGCCAAAAGTGAGGAAGGGACCTCGTCTCCTACCATACCAGGCCACGGGCCAGAGGTAGCACCCCGCGGCGGGCGACCCCGACTGGACGCACCTGGAAGGCCTCCTCTGCCACGGCCACTTCCCCGGCCCATCAGCGACCCAGAGCCCAAAGGGGCGCCGATCTCACTTGGTCCCTGGCCCCGCACACCACACCCACCTCTCCCAGGCAGGTTCACGGTTTGTTCTCACCCCCGCTCTCAACAAGGGGCTCCAGCCAGAGAGGACTCCCAGGCCGGGTTCTCTCCCTTACCGCTGGGCGCGCCCAGGAGCCCGGGGGCCGCGGCCGCCCGGCGGCTCCACAGCGGCTCGGCGGGCGCGGGCTCCCTCCGGCGGAAGCGGCTGGTGAGCAGTCTCCAGAGGCCGGCGGCGGTGCGGGGCCGGCCGGGCTCGGGCGCGGCGCGCGGGGCCTCGGCGCCCAGCAACAGGTCGCGGCGGCTGGGGAAGGCGCCCAGGGAGCTGGCGTCGCCGTCGCTGCGGGTGCGCGCCCGGGGCAGCAGCCCCGACTCGGCACGCCGGATCTCCTGGCCGCGGCGCAGGCGGAAGCTGAAACTCTTCCTCAGCGCCGACAGGCCGCGCCGGGGACTCGGGGCGCCGCGCCCGCCGCCGCCGCCGCCGCGGAGCACCTGCCAGCGCTGGCTGCTCCACAGCGAGGCGCCCCGCAAGAAGCCCGCGCTGCCCGCGCGGCCCAGCCCCGCGCCCGCGCCCTCGGCCGCCGCCAGCTCCAGGCGGTTCACCTCCAGGAACGTCATGCTGGTGGGCCGCGGCCGCGGCTCCTGGGCCCCCCGCGTGCGGCTGCGCCGGGCCGGCGCGGGGCTGGGCGCCGGGCTGGGCGCGGCCGAGCCAGGGAGCCCCGAAGGCGCGGGCCCCGGAGCCTGCGGGCGGCCGTCGGCGGGGCCGCGGCGGCCGAGGCGCGGGCGCAGGAGGCCGAGCAGCAGGCTGCGGGCGCCGGCGGGCGGCGGCCCCGGGCCTCCCGAGCACACGCTCCGCGGCCGCGCCGGCTGTTCGCGCGCGGCGCTCAGGGCGGCCTGGAGGGCGACGGCGGCGCGGCCGGTCGGGGCGCCGTGCAGGTCCAGCGAGTCGCAGACGCTGAGGGCGCGGCGGCAGGCGGCGGGCCGCTCCCGGCTGCAACTGTCCCCGGGCGGCCAGCCCCGCTCCATGCTCAGGGCCCGCGGGCAAGGGCCAGGCCCATGGCGAGGGGCGCGGGGCTGGGCCCGGGCCGGGGCCGCGGCCGGGGCGCACGGACCTCCGGCCTCTGGGCACCTGGTGTCGGGCGACGGAGTCCCTCAACGCTTCCACCTCGCAGCCGGCAAGCCCAGACCTGGAGAGGCCTGCAGCCAGCCCCGCAAGGAGAGGCGGCAAGCCTGGCCTGGAACACCCTGGAACGGCGGCACCAGGGGAGTCGGCCTGCTGGGGCAGCCCCCGGAGCCCTCAGAAAACAGGAAATTCCAGCCCAGGGCTCCTCCTCGGATTGGGGCAAGTAGGTGAGGAGCCGTCATTACCAGCAGGGCCAAATAAATAACAGTCCTCAGCAAGCCACACACCGGGCCCTGTTTTGGACAGAAGTGGGCATTTGCTCTTTCTCTGAAGCACCAAACAGGCGATACACCACGGGGCCCAGAATGATGAAAAGCTTCAGGGAGCAGTCAGGAGGCAAGTCATAGGCCCTCGCTGACCCTCAGCCTCCTTATCTGTAAAATGGGGGGCCTGACTGGGGTCATCCTTAGTTTGGGGCTGAGACATTCTGAGGTTGGGAAACTCCAGAATCAGAGTCGCTGGCTCTTCTGTTAGTGGCTGAGGTGATCTTCTCCCTCAGAGACTAGAACATTGTCTAGACTGGGTTAAGTGTCCCGCCTAAGGGCAGCAGAAAGTCAACGGGTAAAACCTTCGGGCCCGGGCCACACAGTTCTGGACGAAGCGACTCATTTCTGGTCTGAGGTCTCCAGTGTCCTGCTTGCTGGGTCGCACCTCCTGCTGTGCAGGAGGCTGTGCAGAGGCTGGCCTGCCGAGGTGAAGTGCTCGCCCTCAATACTGGCTGGGGCCTGACGCTCACTCCCTCGGAGCTCCGATTCCTGTCCTGTCCGCGCATGTGGGCTGCACCAGAGACTCGTTGAGTGCATCGCTCACCCAGGGGCAGGGGGCTGGCCCGCTGTGCTTTCCAGCGCATTTTAAACATCAGGCCTCGGCCATGAGCTGGTTTACCAGAATCCACAAGGACCATGAGCAGGCAGAGAAACCAGCTTAGGCAGCGACAAGGATAAGGGGGGGCCCCCGCACGCGCTTTAAAAGAATACTCCCAAGTTTCCTCCACCCCCAGTCCGGCCCAACTGCCAACGTCCCTCTCAGCCTCAGAATTCCAAGTTCCTGGTTAGAAGCAAAGTGGCACATTCCTGAGGGGGCTGGGGTGGGGGAATGCCTAAGGAAGGCAGAGCCTCTCCACCCTAGGTGCTCCCGAAGAACCCAGAGCTGGAAACTCTCAAGTCCCGGGCTGGATCTCCCAGGGCTGGAGAGCCCCGGGGGTGATTGCCTATTTTCCTGGGACTAGTTATTAACAGTGATGGGGATGGCTTCTCCCTCTCCGGGATGCATAGCCCCCAGATAATAGATGGTTCCACAGAGGAACCTTCCCCAGGATCCTTCAGGCATGGAGACGGCCCTGGAACCCTGACTCGCTTTTCCACATTTAAGTCTCCCACACTCAACTTCCCTATCTGCCTATCTGTCTGTCTGCCCTCCCTCTCACATACACCCGGGGAGTTACCCCTCCCCAGAAGACCAAAGCTGCTTATCACCAACCGTCCCCCCCAAGCCAGTGAAATTGCAAACACCAGACAGCGGCTATGCCTGGGGACTGAGAAGGGACAGGGCTGCTGTAGAACCCCACTGGCTGTCTCCGTGGGAGAGGAGCAGGACAGCATAAAGGGGAAGAGGCTCCCAGACAGACACACACGCATACGTGCTGTGGGGACACAGACATCAGTGGCTTCCCCGAGAAGGGAAAAACACCTTACATTCTGGGAGGATGCACCAGCTCCTGGCTCCCACGGCACCTGCAGAATCCAGTCCAAGCAAAATGCTCAGCCTGCGTCAGTTCCCAAACCTGCAACAGCGTCCTCATCCTCACCTGGCTGCCTCTTTCCTATCCCCCCTTCCCGGACCCAGAGAAGGACACCTGCCTACACATAAATACCGCCGGGACACCAAGCCAGCCGAAGATCTCAGGAACGAGAACAGCACGGACACATACCTCCCTTTCTCATTGGCGTCAGCCCCTGGTCAAGACGAAGTCTGTGTTCTGCCTGACAAGATTCTGCTCCAAAGAGATGTGGCAAACACAGCCCCAAAGACCTGAGGCCCCTCCTAAAAAGCTTCAAGCTGGGGTCACGGGAAGAGCACTGAAATCCCGCGACGCTGGCCCTGAGTTCGCAGAGTCCTAGGGTCATCAGAAACACCAGGCTAACTCTTGCTGAGGGGTGAAACAGTCCGTGGCAATTTCTGGGGGAATTAAAGACACAGTTTCGCAGGATGCCTGGATGCCTGCGGTGTGCACTCGGGGAGCGGGGGGGTGGGGGAGAGAATGGACACACTTTACCTGGAAGCAGACAGTACGGAAAACGAGCGGTAATATCAGAAGCCGACTCTACATGTATCCACAGCTGGGTGGGCTGGACCCACTAGGTAAACCGGCCTGGGCCTGCGACATTACGAACCCCGGGGAGCCGGGGTTTGGAAAGAGAAAGACCCCTGTGACGGCGTGACCTGGGAGGCACTGCACAGAAACCGAACACTGGTGTGAGGAAAGGGCAGCCTCCAGCCTGAGAATCCCACACAACCTTGGACCTAGTCTCCGCTCAAATATTTGCTAGGGGTGACCCACTGATAAGTAGGCAGCCGTGCCCGGCTGAGGCCACCCCAGCCAGAGAGAGTCTGAGGACGTCCTTCTCAGAGAGGAGGAAGGGCTAGCTCTCTGCTCAAAGCCAAAGGGTGCACGTGAGTGGAGGAAGTGATCTGGGCTCCTTCCGGGCGGCCGGAGGGGTCCGAGAGTCACCCTGGTGTCTCCAACATCGGCCATGCTCTTCTTGTCCACAAGGTGGCAGCAAAACATCTTCCTGCAGCTTGGGCGCCGCAGAGAAGGGAGGCCCCAGGAAGGTGGGAACAAGGCCGCAGGAGGACAGTGGCGAGGGCCACACCCAGAGCTGCGGTGGCTGGATGGTCTCTAGCCCTCTGAGTGGGCCTCCGGGTGGGGGGCTGGGGAGGCCGCGAAGAGGGGGACACTCTAGACTAGGCTGGCCCACGGCCTCCCCAACAACGCACCATTCCCACCGTAATGGGGGACACGGCCCTCTTTAAGGGTCAGGAACTGTCCACTGAGACGCACAGCGACAGCTTCGTTACTGCGTGCGTGGAACACTCATCCCTCTCAGGTGCTTTTCTGCTGCGTTTACTGCTCCCCCACTAGACCTCGGGCTGGCACGCAGGAGACACACAATGGTTGAATGAATGAATGAATGAATGAATGCATGCATGCTAAGCACGAATTGCATACCCTGACTTTCATTCTCCTTGTGAGGAGGGAGGCAGACTTAGACGGTCCCTGGCTGGGACGGTCCGCTAAGGAGATAAATGACAGCCCAAATCATCTGCAAAGACTGCCGGTCGAGAGACGTGGGGTGCACTAAGACACAGGCTCTGTAGTTGAAAGAACTTGGTTCACATTCAACCTCTGGACCCTGCTGGCTGCGTCTGTCCACAGTCACTTGAACCTCACTGGGCCTCGGGTTTTAGTCTATGAACCAGGAGTAATCCCATCTTGCCCCCTGACATTGCTAGAATAGAAGACCAGTGCTGTGATTTGCGGAGGGTCCGACACGGTGCCTGGCGCAAAGCAGGTGATCAGTTAAGGAAGCCGTTCCTGCCGGCTGAGTGACAGCGTGGAGAGTCCTGTCGGAAGCAGGCACAATTTCAACTGGTGCCAGCTTTCTTCCACTCGGGAACCTAATTGGACACGCCAGCAGTTACACATCAGCACAGGCCCGTCCGTTTGCTAGCTCGCTCTCTCTCTTCTCTGCAAGATGCAGACCTCGGAGATCCCCGGGGCCCTGCTGGATCCCGTCTTTCTCTGAACACCTGATGAAAGCTGTCATGGGCTGCGCTGTGTAACCCCCCCACCCCCACTTGTATTATGAAGTCCTAACCCCCAGTGCTCTGGAATGTGACCTTATTTGGAAATAGGGTGCTTGCAAATGTAACTAGCCAAGATGAGGTCACACCAGAGTAGGGTGGGTCCCAACTCCCCTATGACTGCTGTTCTTACGAATAGGGGAAATGTGGACATGGGGGCAGTGATGGAGAGAGAAGATGATGTACAGAGACACAGGAGGAAGACGGCTGTCTACAGGCTGAGGAGAGAGGCCTGGAACAGACCCTCCTGAGTGCCATCACAGGAGTCACCGCCCTGCCCTGCCTGCCCACTCCCGCATCTCAGACTTCCGGCCTCCAGACCATAAAAATGAATGTGCTGTGGTGCCGTGTGACGGCAGCCCAGGAGACGGACGAGAGCTAGACCCAAGACGGTGGGCTCCAGGGGCCCAGGCAGGTGTGACTGCACAGAAGCCAGCTCCTGTCCCCAGGCCCTCCCAGGGTTGCACAGAGGAATAGGAGCTCCGCCCCCATCGCCCAAGGTCAGGGTCTCAGGGAGCTCACCAGTGGCTGCGTTCCCCCCCCCACCCCGTGGAGAAGTGGAGAGGATCAAGGGGACAAGTGGGGGTTGGGGGCAAAGGGAGGAACCCAGGACCACCCCTTGCGGGGCAGTTGGCCAGCCTGGAAATGGCCTTCTAGCACCCAGCTAGCTACTGGATAGCAGTTTCCTCGTTTTCTTTCTGTCCACAAACTCTGCGCGAGGCTCAGTACCTCTGTGCGCCCTCCTGACCTCCCGGACCAGCCTCCTGGCCTTTCTCTGCCTGGCCACATCCTAAAACCCTAAGAGAGACCCAGACAGATACTGCTTCCCCCGCTCAGACCGAGAAAGAGCCACAGGGCTGTCTGAGGACCGTGGGCCCCGAGCACACTGCGCTCTGCCCAGACAAGTCCTCTGCCTTCCAACCAGTGTGCTTGTGCCGTCTCACCTCGTCTCCTCCCTGTGACCGTGCGGGGGGCAGGGGCGTGGCACTTGCCTTGTTGCCTTGTTCCAGCGCCTGGGGGGGGGGGGGGGGACACTGGGGACTCCAGACTCACAACGTACCACAGCGTGTGCTTCCTAATGGCTCCTTGCCTTTCCATCCCAATTTTGACCCGTTTCCTACATTTCACGTGTCTTCCAAAGTGTTCTCTTCCTTCAGAACTGAGCAATGGTCCGGCCCAAGTCCCAGGAGCTAACAATCTGCTTCTTCCAGTCCCCTGGCTTCCAAGGGCAGTCAGTTGATGAGATCTTCATTCCTTAGCAGCAGGAGCTGGGTTTATTTGTGTTCACCCGATTTTTACAAAAGTAAAATATCTTGGGGCGCCTGGGTGGCTCAGTCAGTTAAGCGTCCGACTTTGGCTCAGGTCACGATCTCGCGGTCCATGAGCTCGAGCCCCGCGTCGGGCTCTGTGCTGACGGCTCAGAGCCTGGAGCCTGCTTTGATTCTGTGTTTCCCTCTCTCTCTGCCCCTCCCCCGTTCATGCTCTGTCTCTGTCTCAAAAATTAAAAAAAAAAAAAGAAAATTAAAAAAAAAAACTTAAAAAAAAAAAATATCTTGGGGCCTCTGGGTGGCTCAGTCAAGCGCCGGACTTCAGCTCAGGGCATGATCTTGTGATTTGTGAGTTCGAGGCCCGCATCGGGCTCTCAGCTGTCGGCACAGAGCCCACTTTGGATCCGCTGTCCACCCCCCTTCTCTCTCTGCCCCTCCTGTGCATGTGCACTGGCACTCTCTCTCTCAAAGTAAATAAATAAAACCTTTAAAAAATGTATCTTACTAAAGGAAAGAACGGATGAAGTATAATAATTGCACAAATTCGGCTCCAAAATGGAGGCGCCACAGAAAGTGAACTGCTAGCAGGTGCCCCACTGCCACCGACCCCACCCAGGGAGCTCAGGTGCACAGGGGTAAGTTCAGGGCCCAAAGGAAAGGAGGCTGCGGGGTACTGTACCCTAAAGGGGAAAAAAAAGAAAGGCTTGGGTAGTCCAGTTTTGTTTTAATGTTTATATACTGGGGCGCCTGGGTGGCTCAGTGGGTTAAGCCTCCAACTCTTGATTTCAGCTCAGGTCATGATCTCACAGTTGGTGGGACAGAGCCCTGCATCGGGCTCTGTGCTGATGACTCAGAGCCTGCCTGGGATTCTCTCTTTCTTTCTTTCCCTCTCTCTCTCTCTCTCTCTCTCTCTCTCTGCCCTTCAACTCAAGCTCACACTCACTCTCTCTCAAAATAAACAAACAAACATTTTGGGGGAAAAAAAGAAAAAATGCTTATTTATTTTGAGAGCGAGAACAGGCGCATGCATGCACAGGGGAGGGGCAGAGAGAGGGGGAGAGGGAAAACCCCAAGCAGGCCCCATGCTCAGTGCAGAGCCCGACAGGGGTTCCATCCCACGATGAGGAATTCATGACCTGAGCCAATATCAGGAAATGGACGCTTAACCGGCTAAGCCACCCGGGTGCCCCGAGAGGCCAGTTTTTAAACAGAAGTTTAAAAGTGTCTGAATTCCCCTTACAGATTTTGAAGGCAGGGCAGGTAACTTCCACAGGGGGTGGGGCCTATGCTGAGACCCAGGCTCTATCTACCCCATTCCCAAGGCCACACCTGCCCAGTGCGGGGGCGGGGGGCGGGGGGGGTCCTGCATGGGCTCCCGTGGAAGGTAACTGAAAGCAGGGCCTGGACAGGGAGATCACCTCCCTCCGCCCCTGCCAGTTCCCAGACCCTGCAGCCCTCTCTCAGCATCCCTAGCTGGACTTGTCTCTGCTGTCGAAGCTAGTATCTGATCTGCTCTCACTTCACCAGGTCCTGGGCTCCTGGACATACACAGGCCAGCTCTGCAGACAGTGGAGCCACCTTCGGTACCCTCTACACCCAAGGCAGCAGCCACATGGGACACCACCGGTCACCTGATCATAAGAGCCACTTACTGAACACAAGTAAGCCACACTGAGCACCTCACACACACTGACCCGCACAATAACCCTCTGGGAAAGGTAGTTAATCTCCCCAACTTACAGATGTGAAATCTGAGGCACAGACGTCACACAGCCTGAGGTCACCAGCTAGCAGTGGCTGAAGCTGGCATTCCAACCCGGGCCCTCTGACTGGCCCCGAAGCCGGGTGGCCCGGCCAGATTTCTGCAGACACAGGCCGACCTGGGCCCAGAGCTCATCCTGCGGGGAGCCCCTGCCTGTCTTCCGTTCCCGGTCCTGGCATCAGCCAAGACCAGCCCTGCCCTCCCTAGCAAGGGCCCTCCCTCCAAAAAGACCCCCCAACTTCCTCCTTCCCTACCTTCCAAACTAACTCCTGCCCCAGTCTCACTGCCTCAGTCAGAGCCTGCCTGATCCAGGCTCTGGAGATACACCTCTGAGAGAGGGGGGGAGGGAGAGAGAAAGAGAGGTGGCACTTACAAAGGAGAAAGCCGCCTCGAATGATTACTTCTAACAGGCAAAGGGAGGCTGTTTGGGGCTGATGAGCCCTTGGCCCATATGACTTTCATGCCACGTAGACAGAGCCACAGAGAGGCTGGGGCTGCGGGTCAGGAAGGAGACAAGTCCATGAGAACACCCTCCCGAGTTGAAGATGCTTTCCTCCCCTGGGGGAGCGCAAGCTTTCTGAGCTGAGTGTCTTACTCCCCACCTGCCCTGCAGGGTGCCTGCTGCCTCGCTTCTGCCCACACCCGAAGGTGGTGCCCAAGCCCCGTGCCAGCCCACATGCAGAAGGGACACGGGGCGCCTCTGCGTACCCTCCTCGCGCCCCTCGCTTCCCAAAGGCCCTGGTTACCCACACTCGACAGTGCGGGGGGTGGGGGAGGCAGGGGGGGAAGCGGGGAGCCAGGGGACGCCCATCAGCTACTGCTGCGGGGAAGGGGGGAGGCGGGAAGCAATACGCAGCAAGGCTTGTCAGATTTCCAGGCAGAAAAAGGATCAACAGGTCCAACTACATAAAAATACAAAATCCAGAACAATTACAAATTCTAAGTACCCAACGAAAAATAGAATTAAAGGGAAATCAAACCTGGGGGGGAAACAAGGTGACCGTGTCAATGGGTTAATAATCACAAACGTTGCTTAAAAAACAGGGCGCCTGGGTGGCTCACTCAGTTGAGTGTCCAACTTCGGTTCAGGTCATGAGTTCGAGCCCTGAGTCGGGCTCTCTGCTGTCAGCATGGAACCCGCTTCCGAGCCTCTGTCCCTGCCTTTTTATGCCCCTCCCCCACTTGCCCGCTCATGAGCATGTGCTCTCAGACTCTCTCTCAAAAATAAACATTAAAAAAAAAAAAAAAAAAAAAAAAACAGGGGAGCCTGGGTGGCTCAGTCGGTTGAGCATCCGACTTCAGCTCAGGTCATGATCTCACACTCCGTGAGTTCGAGCCCTGCGTCAGGCTCTGTGCTGACAGCTCAGAGCCTGGAGCCCGCTCCTGTTTCTGTGTCTCCCTCTCTCTCTGCCCCTCCCCTGCTCATGCTCTATCTCTGTCTCAAAAATAAATAAAAACATTTAAAAAAAATTGTGAAATGTCTGTTTTATTCACTCTGCTGTCCAAAACATTTACAGGGAGCACACGACTTTGGTAAAAGGAAAAAGAAACAGAAGCAGCCAGAAGGCTGTTACGCTTAGGGGTCAGAGCTGCACGAGGAAAGGAAAGCCGGTTCACCAGAAACACAGGCGAGTCTGCGCTCTGCTGGCTGCTCTCTCGGCCCCCCAAAGCCCTGCTCTGGCCAGCCCCCAGCCCCAACATCTGCAGCTGCTCTGGGGTCACCACGCATTCTAACGAGGACTCACGAGAGCCTTCTTCCAAGCCTGGCTCTGGGTGAGACACAAGATAAGAAAGCGAGCTAGGGCTAGTACATATAGCAAATGTACCATTTCCATCTTCTTAAAATTAAAAAAAAAAAATTTAACGTGTATTTATTTTTGAGAAAGACAGAGAGAGCACGAGCGGGAGAGGGGCAGAGAAAGAAGGAGACACAGAATCCGAAGCAGGCACCAGCCTCTGAGCCATTAGCACAGAGCCCGACGCAGGGCTCGAACTCACTAACTGTGAGATCGTGCATGGCCTGAGATGAAGTCACCCAGGCGCCCCTTAAAATTTTACTTGAGGGTATAAAACCGCTTTCACAACACACTCAAAAACTGCTTTTGGCCCCCTGCCCCTTTCCTTCGGGGGGAAGTTTCCAGAATGAGTATCCAGCCCCCCACTACCTCAAAAGGACTGGGCCTCCAGCCCTGCACCGAACTGTGCCAGCGGCTTCCAGAATGCTCTTGTACCACCCCCCGCTGTGGACTCAGTTCTCGTTCACCCTGGTTTGTTACCACCTTCACGTGTCACGGCGCATACTCACCACCCTTATCCAACCATTCCCCTATTCGACGGCATCCTGGTGGCTTCCTTTTTTAATTTTTTAAGCCACTACAAGCTTCTCCTTTCCATGGGCTACAGGCCCAAAAGTAGGACAGTTGTGTTCAAAGGCAGATGAGTTTTTCATGTAAATGGATCGTGTTTGACGGCTTCTCCAAACAGCGACTCATCGACCCAATCTCCTACGAGCGAGGCGGCCCGACAGCGGCCCTCCGGCCAGCATCGATGGCTATGCGCTGGCCGCCTGCTGTCAGACAGGGGAGCCCAGGACCTCGCTCTTCTGATCTGGGTCCCCGATGACTCATGAGGTTAAGCATCTTTTCATGATTACCAACAACGCTCACCTCCTCTTCTCTGAAGTGTCTTTCTGGCCCTGTGCTCTCCCCATTTGTCTTTGGAATTTTAAAAATCTTTTTCTTAACGGTTCGCGGGAACTCTGTATCACAGGCATCGTAAGCATTTAACTGGCATATGGACACGGCAAGCAAACTCTCCTACTCTAGTCCACAGAAACGTAATTAAATCTGTTAATTTTGTAATGGATTCCATTAGAACGTCTGAACAACAACAACAACAAAAATCCGTGAAACAGCGATCATAAAAAGAGGCGGGCTGGGGCGAAGCTCTGCTCGATCGAAGATTAATGCCAGCTAGGACTGGCAGAAGGAACACGCGCCTGAGAAAATCAGCCCGTGGCCACCCTAACACAACCGATGCAGGCGAGGATCGCTGGTGCCTGCGAACCAGCCCCAGAGAGGGTGAGGTCCCTGCAGGGAGCTTACTTCCAAGGTGCTCAAACCCCAGCCCACTGTGCAACTACTGGACGGGAGGAAATGGCCCCTCCAGACTGTTCCCTCCTCAGCATCACTAACAGCAGGGCCAGATGTGACACAATAGGGGGTAACCCTGTCAACAGGGTTTAACCTGGATCTCATCAACCCCCAGACCTCACCCCAGGTCCTGGGCGGCACGAGGGGGCAGGGGCGGGGGCAGGGGGGGAAGAGAGGAAGAACGTCGATACAGCCAACCAGCAACAGCATCTGAATCCGGGGCACGGACCGGACCCGCTACAAGAAATCTGACCCAGCCTCTTCAAGGGCCGCGTGGTGGGGAAAAAAGCATCTTGGTGGATCCCGTTCCATCCCAATCCCATCCCGATTTGGAAAGACAAGAAGGTTACGGAAGGTATCTGGGGGTAACTGAGGAAATTTAGTTATGGGTGAGCTCTCAAGTGATGTCAGACAATTCTTGGCTCATTCTCTCGGGCAGGACACCGGTATCTTGTGACGTGGAAGAATGTGCCAGCGCTAGGAGATGCCAGCTGAAGCACCACCCCGTCGACAGCTGCTGACCGCTCCCATCACCAAAAAAAATGTGAGGCGGGGAGGAGAGAGGAAGGAGCGAATGTACGTTGTTGTTGTTGTTTTTAAGTTTATTTATTTATTTTGAGGGGGGGGGGAGCGCACAGGCAGGTGAGGGGCAGAGAGAAGGAGAGACAGAATCCCAAGCAGGCTCCACACTATCAGCACAGAGCCGGATGTGGGGCTTGAACTCACAAACTGCGAGATCATGACCTGAGCGGAAACCAACAGTCAGACCATTAACCAACTGAGCCACCCGCACACGTGTTAAAATGTTAACGAGGCCTTTGGCGGTGGTCATTTTTCAAAATAAAAAGCTGGGGCGGGGGGGGGGGGGAATCTGTCAGGTCTTTTCCTTTATAAATTCTAGGTTTCCTATCTGGCTTAAGAGGATCCCTCTTATCCCCAGAAGAGATAATATTCTTTAAATTTTCTCCCGTGTTTTATTTAAATTTACTTATTTATTTTTTTAACATTTATTTATTTTTCACAGAGAGACAGGGGGTGAGTGGGGAAAGAGCAGAGAGAAAGGAAGACAGAATCTGAAGCAGGCTCCAGGCTCTAAGCTGTCAGTACACAGACCAACATGGGGCTCGAACCCATGAACCGTGAGATCTGAGCCGAAGTCAGACACTCAACCAACTGAGCCACCCAGGCACCTCCTCCCGTGTTTTAAAATTTTTCTCCGTTTCATGGCGCAGCCGCATATGCTGGCCGAGAGCACAGGCTCTGAGACCAGCCTTCCGGGGTCAGGTCCCGCCTCCGCCATCATCTGGGGGCCACGCTGGGCACGTGCCTTTCCATCTCCCTGCCCCCACCAGCAGGATGGGGGTCACACTCACCCTGTAGGGATGTCCAGAGAATGACCAGGAGGCGCGCGGGGCGGTGCCTGGCACGTAAGGAGAACCATCGGCCGGTTAACCTTTTCAGTACCGTTCTTTCCGAGATCCCAGATCTGATCCTGCCGCCCTTAATGTAGAACCCCATAGAACCCTGCAGCTCCCCGCACCGCTGCAAGAGCCGTCAATCTTGCCGCGTTTGCAGCACAAACACAAAGTGCCAGAGTGTGGGGTGGCACATTTGAATAGTTGAAAAACACACTACGCCAGCAATTTTCATAATCAAACCACTATTCCAGTAAAACAGTGTCTCGCCGTGCCTATCAAAGCAGCCAGGCTTGCCTTGTACCCACTCGGCCGCCCTTCCACACCAGGTCACCGTGCACAAACCCCATCACGGCCTGAGGCACGCACGCTTGCAGGAGACACAATTTTTCTTCGGTGGCGGCTCAACGGAACAGCTGAGGCCGCTGAGATGAGGGAAGGCCTCTGCTCGGGGCCTCACCACGGTCACCCTGTCAAGCCACCCACCAGTGAGGGTCACACAGTGTGGGCCAGTTCAGGGCTATCTCTCTGCCAGTACTTGGCTCCTTCCCCACCTCCGCCTGGCACGGGCCTGATGGAGGCAGGGCCACACTCCCATACTTCCCAGGGAAGCTTCCTTACTGGACAGGAATGGCATTTCAGGCCTGAGCCAGCGGACCCGTCAGAAGCATACAGAGCAAGCACGACACCCGTGTTTTCAGTGATCTCGCAGCTCTGACCCAGCTCTGACCCCCTCGGGGAGGAGCGTGAACTCCAAGAGGGAGGACAGAGAACCAGGCATGCCTCCTCCCGCCCAATGTCACTCCATGAAGGTCCAGAGCCAGGCCCAAGCCAGCGGAGAGCCAGCTCCGCAGACTCCAGTGGGAGACCCCTCCCGACCCTCCTGACAGAGAGAAGACACAGGCCTCAGAACGAGGACACCTGGCCCCCACCATAAATGGCCTCCCAACTTTTGGCCCTGCTCCTCAGGCCAGCAGGGTCCCACACGGCCAGGAGAGGGCCCCTTGGGCAGCACCATGGCCCCAGAGCGGGACAGAGCACAGTGATACAGGTAGGAGGCTCCCTGAAGGACCGCCAGTGCCCAGCAGGGCTCCTGGGCTGGCTACAGAGCAGGGAGGCCCCCTGGTTGTTGGCCAAGCATTCTCTGGAAGTGACAGCAGGGCTCTGTGCCCACAGGGGAAGCAGATACCAGCTTATGACACAGGCCAGCTGGGGTAAGAACACCAACCGCTCTAGGCCCTGTGAGGATCGAGGGCCTCAAACTGGAAGGGTGGGCCTTGGAGCTGGACAGACCAGGTTTAGACCCCAGCCGGCCGAGCTCTCCATGAGGCTCTCTTCCCAAGACTACTCGGGGTCCAGGGGGAAAGGTGCAGAGCCCCGAGGCCCCAGCCGGCAGGGGGACTGGGGCCCAGGAAATGACAAGAGAACCTATTAACCTAGTTCAGGACAGGGTCTCCTTTCCAACAGTGCCGAGGCTCGGGACGATGAGAGGCCTACGAGATGACAGCCTCTGTCTCCTTGGGTTGGCTCGGAGGTGTCCCATCGAAGCTATCACAAAGGGATGCCCAGCCCACCCCATCCGCAGGTTCCCTAGTGGCTCTCTGGACAAAGAATCCAGGCCCTTCCTGCCATTAGAAGAGCAGAGGAGTAAAAGGAACCTAGCATTTATTGCTGCAATAAACGGGATACACCTTCCTGGGTGTGGTCCAGGATAACCTCACCCCCGAGCAGGGAGCAGGGGGGCGCCTCCTTTCCACAGGAGGAGAGTGGGCTGAGACAGACCAAGGGAGCCAACCGAGAACTATAGGCTAATTGGGGGCTTTACTCTGTGCCACACGTCTTCCAACTGCACACACGTTTACAAAGTTTCTGCTAGAATATATATATTCCGCTATTCATACACACACACACACACACACACACACACACACACACACACACGCACACAACCATAAATTAAAGGCAAAACATAAACCAGGAAAGCCTACAAAAACAGCCTCTGCCTAAAATGCCAGACACGGTGAAGAGAATATTGTGACATTTGCTGGTTCCGTGTAGCATCTTGGCACCACCGCCATGGGTCATGGCTGAAGGGGAGGTGACGAGCAGGATGGCCCAGGCCACCTCTCCTCTTGTGAGCTGGAAGGAGGTCACCATGAGGCAAAAAAGCTGGAGGCCAAACCAGGCCCGGCTGCTAACCAGTGACCTTGAATCCTGGGTCAGTGGCTTCTTCCGCCCTCCTGGCCTGCAAGGCACCAAGACTGGGCTCGCCCTTCTCCGACTGTGACCCAGGCCACGCAATCAGCACCCGATTCCCTGACGGGTGCACCTCCCCGGCCAGTGCTCCGTCTGACCTTGTGTAAAGCTGACAGGCAGAAGGCCACCTAGTCCACAGATTGGGCCGTTCACGTGACCCCGTCCACCAGCAGCTCACCAGTCCGCACTCGAGAACCTGCGGGCCCGTCCTGTGGAGACGGAAGGAGCCGGGGAAGTGTCATGGCCCTTCCCCGCCCACCTTTCTTCCCTCACCCGAAATTCAGGATTACCCTCCAGGTCCAGGCGACAGAGAGGCAAGGGGCTGAGAGGGGACGCGAGGAGGGCCGAGCAGCAGCCGCATGGGATGCGGAGGCCAAACCAAAGTGACGTGAGCTACACCGAGGCCTGCGGCCAACCCACCGGTAACAAGGCGCTGCCCACCAGGGGCCCCCGACGCACCTATTTATCTCGCGAGAGGGGGGCCTGGGCTCACACCCCCCCTTCCATCCTTGCACAAAACCGCAGGAGTGCGTGAGACCCGGTGACAAGAAAAAGTTTGTGGTGGTGCTCCCACAACAGCAGGCCGCTTGAGATTTTAAGAAAAACGCACAGCGACAAAAACCTACTGCAAATCCAGTAGGATCTGTTTGCGATCTCAGTGGATCTGTTGGCGATCAGTCATCGGGGTCGTGGCAGGTGCTCAGGAAGTCCGTGCCTGTGGACTGGCTGCTTGAAACTTTTTTTTTTTTTTTTTTTGCTTGAAACTTTTAAATACAGTAGAACCTTGGTTTGCGAGCATAATCTCTTCCGGAAACATGCTTGTCATCCAAAGCGGTCACACATCAAAGCGCATTTCAAGAACCATTGGCTCAGTTGTGATCCTGCAATGTTCGGGGTCACGTACAACTCGTATTGCAAAACATCCCTCGTTTATTAAGTTAACATTTAACAGAAATGTTTGCTTGTTTTGCGGAACACTTGCAGAACAAGTTACTCGCAATCCAAGGTTTTACTGTACAATACTTTAGAAAGCTGAATCCAAAAGGATATACCCTCTGCATTCACTTTTTACAACAAACAGGTGTTCTTTTGCTTATTATGGGCTAAAATTCAAGATTTTCTTCCAACACCACGGCCACGGCCCCCCCTCATGGTTACTGAGCCCTCCCCCCCTCAGCCTGTCCAAATGGAGCCATGCTGAGGGCGGAGCTTGAAGACAGGACGAGAAAAGAATGTAAAATACCCCATTAATAATTTTTCATCCTGATCACATGTGGAAATGATTATTATTTCAAATATACTGAGTTCAATAAAATACAGTATTAAATTAACTTCACCTTGGGGGGGGTTACCTTTTATTTTTAAAGTTTATTTATTTATTTTGAGAGAGAGAGAGAGAGAGAATGCAGAGGAGGGGCAGACAGAGAGAATCCCAAGCAGGTGCCGCGCTGTTATTGGGGAGCCTGATGTGGGGCTCAATCCTATGAACCCCAAGATCAAGACCTGAGCTGAAATCAAGAGTCGGAGGCTTAAATGACTGAGCCCAAGCACCCACTGCCCTTTTTTTTTTTTTAACCTTTCTTAATATGGCTACTTGAAGATTTCAGCCGACACGTGGGACTCACATGTGTAACTGGGCAGTGCTGAATTACAGCAAACACTTGAATCGACAGGCAAACAATCAAATGAAGGCCATGCTGGATGGCCATGTGACACTCACTGTGACAAACTGCGGTCCAGGGTCTGGACCCCTCAGCCAGAGCCTCGGAAAAATCCTGAGGTGGCTCCCCGCTCTGGGGCCTGCCAGGCTATACCAGCTCGCCCCAATCTCCGCCCCTCCAGAGTCCGAGCTACAGGAGGAGCCCCAGGCCGCGGGCACCGCGCACCGTGCACTCACTCTCGGTGCCCTCACTTAGTCGCCACCCCCACCCTGGAAATCGTGACGGGGCCTGCCACTCGAGGAGCCCTTCCGAGGGAATGGTGCCGCTCTAAAAGCTTTGCAGGCATTAACCGACTTCCTTCTCACACCTACACGACGAAACGGCTGCTTGTTAACCTTATCTTGGCAACGTGGAAGCCAAGACACAGAGAGGTTAAGAGACTCACCAAAGGTCACACAGCTACCAACTGGTTCAGCCTGGGATTCAAATCCAGGCATTGTGGTTCCAGAACCAGGTCTGTGCCCCACACAGGCCCCTTCACACCCAAGGGGCCTGTTTAACAAAAAAATCCTCACGGCCGGGAAGTTCGTCGGCCCCTCCCTGGAAGGTACATACCAGCAGCAGAGGGGAGAGAGGGAGCCCCGAGTGGGGGCCTGACCTCCTGGTCTCGCCCGCCCCACCACGCACACAGTCACACACGCCCTGAGAGGCCATGGCTGGGCTTGAATCCCACTCTGTGAGCTTGGGCTCTGGGTTTGCAAGCCATCAAAACATCAAATTAAAAGGCAAAAGGGAAACCACTGGAGGCGGGCTCACCAACAGTGGCAAGGAGGGGTGCCGACTGAAAAGAAAGAGAAAGAAAAGCACCCGCTATAAACAGGCGCAAAACAGAGGCACATCCCTCTGAAGCCATGCGGTGTGGGGCCGCTCTCAGCGCCCAGAGCACAGCCTGGTCAGCCCGGCTCAGGGTCTGGGGCGGGGGGCCCAGGCGCTGCCTGAGAGATGGAGGCACACAAACGTTCACTTCAGAAAAATCTCCATTAAGAGATTAAAACCATCTGACATGCAGTATGAACAGAGTAAGGAACCAAAAGGAAGATGAACAAAGGATGAGAACGGAATCGAACAAAATACAAATGACCTAGAAATTTTTTTAACGCTCTCACTAGTAATCAACTGAATATGAAATACAACAACAACAAAAAGCATTTTAATGGTTTTTTAAAAATATTTTCTTAAAGCTTGTTTATTTGTTTTGGAGAGACAGAGAATCCTAAACAGGCTCCAAGCTGTCAGCACAGAGCCCAACGCGGGGCTCGAACTCACGGACCTCGAGATCACGACCTGAGCCGAAGTCGGACGCTTAACCGGCTGAGCCACCCAAGCGCCCCATCCTGCAGCCTTTTAAAACAGCAGCCAAGTGGGGCGCCTGGGTGGCTCAGCCGGTTAAGCGTCCGACTTCGGCTCAGGTCGTGATCTCGAGGTCCGTGAGTTCGAGCCCCGCGTTGGGCTCTGGGCCGACAGCTCAGAGTCTGGAGCCTGCTTCCGATTCTGAGTCTCCCTGTCTCTCTGCCCCTCCCCCGCTCGCACCCTTTCTCTCTCTCACTCTCTCTCTCTCTCTCCAAAATAAACATTAAAAAAAAAAAAAAAGGCCAAGCAAGGAGTGACCTGCCAGTCACAGCCTGGCAGGAATGAGACCCCAAGTATCCCGAGTCCCCGACAGGGAGCTAACAGATGGACAGATGAACGCTAACAGATGAACAGATGAACGCAGGGGCTCCCTTTCTACCAGTGGAGGCTTTTCCACAAACACACAAATCCCACCTTTGCCGAGAAATGCCAATAATATCAAATCAGCTCCTCTGTGACTGATTTGTGACAGCAGAGAACAGCTAGAGAACAGACCAGGAGGACAAGCATCAGGCAGGTAACAGTGGGCACCTCTAAGGGGCAGTGGGTGGGGGGGGGGTACACGTGTTTCTTCTGCTTCCTTCCACATCTGAATTTGTTACACAAGCATGCGTGACTTTTGACGCTCACACATATGTTCAGCTGTTTTCAATGTTTAAATGTTTCTTTTTATGTTTATTTATTTATTTTTGGAGAGAGAGAGTCTGCGGGTGCAAGCGCTGTCGGCACAGAGAGGGACGCGGGACTCGAACTCACACACCGCGAGATCGGGAGCTGAGCCGAGATCACGAGTCGGACGCTCAACCAACTGAGCCACCCAGGTGCCCCACAGTGTTTAAATATTTCTGAGTGTTTCCTGAGCAAGCATCTCTGTGCTATATGCAATCTCTGTGCTGCTCTTGGAGGGGAGAGACACCTCCCAGAGCCACCACTCAGTTGGGGATTCAAAACATCCAGAAGAAAATTACAGCAAGAGAGAGGGGCCCTAAGTTCCCCTTAAGTTACATCCTAAAAGTTTCCATGGGTTAAACTGGAGGTCAAAAAGCTTCCCTGAGAGGCACCACAGGAAGGCTGACTGGCCAGAGCTCATCTAGTCCATCCATCCAAGGGAGGGAGCACCAGCCCCGCAGCTGGAAGACCAGTGTCTGGTACGGCCTTGGGAGAGTTACTCAATCCAGGTCCCAGGCTTTGCAAAATGGAGAGGATACTTGCATACCTAGAAAGAGACCTGCCAAGTGTTTGTTGCAAAAGCCCATGACCATCTCCAGCGGGCAGGCGGGGAACGGTAACCAGGGCAACGCAGTACCAGCCAGTGCCCACATCCTCAAAGCAGGTGCTCCAGGTTACCGCCCTCCTCTGCTTCCATAACCCTAGGGCTCAGCTCCATGCCCCCAAATTAGCTCCCCTTTACCCCTTGGCCTGGAAGTCAGGAGGAAGGCAATCCGGTTAAACTAATTTCAAGTTAGCTGCGTATTAAAAAGAGAATGAGGGTGAGGTGAGCGGAAGGTTCCCCGGATGGGTGTTCAGGGGATGCTGAATGAGGACACAGGAGTTCTCAGGGCCCAAGCCTGCCCCTGCTCCAGGCCTCAGCTCCCCTAAGCCTGCTTTGCAAGAAAGGCATCTTCGCTCCCGCCTGGTCTCCCTGGGGCCACTGCTCCCTTGGATGCTCAAACCGGGGTCCCCAGGCCCGTCCCCTCCAGACTCAATGCCTCAGCCACACAGACCAGCCTGCTGCTCCTTGAATACCACCTTATACTTTCACCAGCCCCCCCGCCCCGCCCCTGCTGCCTCTGCAAACCTGTTCCTTCTGCAGGGAAAGTCTCCTGGAGCCCCATGCCTGGCATACAGGTTCCATGAAAGAAAGAAACGGCAGAGGAGGGGCGCCTGGGTGCCTCAGTCAGTTAAGCATCCGACTCCTGGTTTCGGCTCTGGTCATGATCTCATGGTTCCTGAGTTAGAGCCCGCCATCAGGCTCCTTGCTGACAGTGCAGAGCCTGCTTGGGATTCTCTCTCTCTCCCTCTCTCCTGCTTTCTCTCTCTCTCTCAAAATTAAGTAAACCTCAAAACAAAAAAGTTAAAAAAAAAAAAAAAGGTAGAGAAAAGTATGTAACATGAGCTAGCCCCAGGGTACTTAGGAGCAAGAAGTGTCTTATTCGGAGGGTGTCATCCACTTGGCAGAGAAAAGAAGTTCAGGGACAGAGGACTGAATGGGGGGGGGTGGGGGGAGGGGGGCCACCCTGCAGTCTGGAGGAGGTAGTCTTTCCATCCCTCTCCTGTGACCTTCAAGAAAGGGGTCTTGATAAGTCTTCCACAGGCTCTAACCTTTGCCCTGGTTGTGTTCAAATCTTGGCTTTATTCCCACCCCTCCCAACCCCTGCTTTGGCATCTGCAGGCGGATCCATTCAACCTCAGTCAGTCCAGCATGCTGGCGGGGCTCCCCCCCTGCCTTCCACTGTGCTACATGCAACTGGGCCACACGGTAGGAGCTAAATAAATGTATCTGGAACAAACGCAGCTTTCCCAGGCCACTAGCACCCACCCAGATATCCTCTTTTTCAGAATTCCTAGAACTCATCTGTGCAAAGTCCTACCTAGGCCTCCAGGCCACCACCAGGCACTCATTCCCGAAACCAGCTAATTACCGGAACTCCAGGGTAAGTGACAGACCCAGATCCCTGGGCCCCCATCTCAAACCCACTGAATCAGATCCCTTGCAGGAAGCCTCAGAAACGTGCACTTCAGCAAGTCCCTCAAGTGAATGTTACTGCCAGGCTGGGGAACAGCCGGGAGAGTTTCCCGGTCTCCAAGATGGCTATGATTGCCCTCCACCTGCCTCACCGCACGATGGGGCTGCTGTCGGGACCACAGGACACAGAGAAAGCAGGGCGCACTCAAGCCCCCAGGCAGGCCCGTGAGCTCCTTCTGAGCCCTCCCCAACACCTCTGCCTTCAGCTCAGGGCCCCCTTCCCTCTCCAGCCTAGGCTCAAACGCAACGGGAACACCTGTACCTCCTTACCCCAGTCCCGAACACTCCCCAGCCCCCCGCCCACGGTGGCAGGCCCGCAGATCCTGAGTTCACCCTCAAGAGCTAGGTGGAAGGGAGAACGAATCAGCCCACTTTGGGAATGCTCAAAGGCACTTCATCGTTTTAAAAAAAAAAAATGCTGGGGGCGCCTGGGTGGCTCAGTCAGTTAAGCAACTGACTTCGGCTCAGGTCATGATCTCACGGTTCGTGGGTTCGAGCCCCACATCGGGCTCTGTGCTGACAGCTCAGAGCCTGGAGCCTGCTTCGGATTCTGTGTCTCCCTCTCTCTCTGCCCCTCCCCCACTTGTGCTCTGTATCTCTCTCTCTCTCTCAAAACTAAATAAAATGTAAAAAAAAAAAATTAAAAAAAAAAATCCTGGAGAACAGGGCGCCTGGGTGGCTCAGTCGGTTGAGCCTCTGACTTCCCCTCAGGTCACGATCTCACAGTTCCTGAGTTCAAGCCCCACAGCGCAGCGGGCTGTATGCTAACAGCTCAGAGCCTGGAGCCTGCTTTGGACTCTGTGTCTCCCTTTCTCTCTGTCCCTTCCCCACTCATACTCTGTCTCTCTCTCTCTCTCAAAAATAAATAAATACTAAAAACAATATTTTTTTAATTTTGGAGGAAAACAAAGGGGGCGACAAGTCGCCCAGTTGACAAAGTCTGGTTCCTCCCCAAGTAGGAGCCACATGGCATACTTGTGGCCAAGGCCGGCTTCCTGGTCCTCCCTGTGGGCCCACAGGGCCCACCCCTGCTTGCACTCCCCTGGGGCAGACCTCCCGGGATTCACATCTCCTCAGAGACAAGCCTGCCTTTCCTGGCCACTTGCTGGGACCCCAGGCGGCTTCTTGCAGGAACTCATCCTGGCTCCTGGCTCACTTGGCCCAGCATCTGCACGTTCCACGTGCCCAGGCTGTCCCCTATCTGGACTGAGCCAGTTCCTCTGCGGCCCTCTTTCTAGGGCACAGCCAGGAGACCAAGCAAGTCCCGAGAGCTCCTGCCTGAGGCCCCACACGAGCCCTGACTGATCAGCGTGGATCCCTCCTTTCTCCGAGCCTCAGTTTCCCCACCAGGGAGAAGAGCCTGGCTCAGAGGCTCTGCACACGGTGAGCCTGCCATCCCACCACCCCCACCTGCCGGGTACACTGCTTTCATGCCTTAAAACAGCCAGATGGACCCCTTTTCTCCTTCCTTGGCCTTTGGTGGGAAAGGAACTTTTCAAAAACAGCCTGCTTCCCCTCAAATCCTGTCCTGAGACAGGAAAGCGGAATGTTCCTCTGCTTCCTTCCTCCTACCCTGGCTGCGGGGTCTGAGGTGACTGAGTAAAGCAGGCAGAAGACAGGAGGGCAAGGTGCCATGGTGCTCCCTCAGTCCCAAATGGATTCCGACTGCGTCTCCTGGGTCACCTTCAGAGCTGGAACAAATAAATCCTTCACCGAAGTATTACCAGAGTGAGGCGGAAGCTTATTATACACTAGGAAAATGTCATCCCTTCCCACTAAGAGGCTCAGCCCTAGTAAACACAGACCGGCCTCCCGGCTACGGATGTGTTACGTAACAATATCGCCAGGACCCAGGTTTGATGCTGGGCCCTGGCAGGGGGGCTCGGCCAGGCTCACAGGGAGCCGGGAAACGCCCCAAGAAGCTGCTCTCCTCCCTCCCCCAAGCAAGAAGGTGGGGACACTGCTTTACAAGGCAGCAGCAATATGGTTTGGCAGATGGAGGCTCTACAGCAAGAAAGGATATAGGGCAGAAATTGGAGAAGGAGTTTTCTGGGTTTTTTTTTTTTTTGGTTTGTTTTTGGGGGGGGGGGGTTATTTGTTTTTTTGTTTGGTTTTGTTTTTCGTTTTTTGTTTTTCCCTGCCTGCCCAGAGCAGAAAATCTATGTGACAAAAGTGGGGAAGCAGGGGTGAGGTGGGTGATAAAGATGGATCCCAGGAGAGAGGCTGGACAAAACAGGGGAGCGGGAGGAGAGAGGTGCAAGGCCCCGCCGAGGGAGAGCAGGGAAGCGGGGATCAGGAGAGCTGTGAATGCAGCGTGCGGAACAGCTGGGCCCGGTGACAATGAGACATCGGGTCCCGGGATTCACGATACCAAGCTTCCAGGCTAAGCAGACAGAACATGGGGTACTTCCAAACCGCAATGGGGAAGTTGGTCACGGGGGAGGGCTCTACGAAGAGAAATTCCGCCCAGCACGTTGAATTTAAGACAGGGACGAAAACTGAGCACGTCCCGGGAATCATGAGCCTCGTGGCACAGAAGATGCCCAGCTGGAGGCCTCCTGAGTCTGGGCTGGGGGGGGGGGGGGCGGGGGTGGTCACAAGCCACTGCTAAGGAAGTTGGAGCTGGATGGGAACCCAGCTGATTCTGCCTCTCCCTGCTCTGGGAAGCGCTCTGAGGGAGGCGTCCTCCCTCAGCCCCCAGCTCGGGCTAGTCCATCAAGTCTCTTCGACAAAAGGAGCTGGGGGGAGGGGGGGGTATCTGAGAGCTGTTCCTGAACTTCTACTTCCCCAGAGGGACAGTGACGCTCTGGGGAATGGCGACTCTCCCTGCCCCACCCGTTTCAGATCGAGGAGGAAAAATTGGTCATCTCCTCTCTTTGGGGCCCTGGGCTCACACAAATGCCATCTCCTGGTCCCCAGCCACAACGGTGATTCAGGCCATTTACTTGGATCCATGTTAATGAGTTTTTCCCCGTCGCCTAATTAGTTCCCTGTGAACTCAGCCTTGAGAGGAAAGAGGTAACAGAGGATTGGGGAAAGGACAGAAGGAAGTCAGCTTGGAGTGTGACAAGAAGGCAGGACTCTGGGTCTAAATGGGGTCTGCGGCTCCCAAAACACTGAATGCTCCTTCCTCAGCTGTGGGGACGTCCAAAAGCAGGAAGGGAGTAGTGTTCAGGCACAGGAGCCCTGGAGCCTTACACAAGGAGAAGGTGGGAGTGTGGCCCTAACTGCCAGGCCCAAGAAGTGGACAGGCCGTTGCCCACAACTCCATGTCATCGCCAAAACACCTCGCAACTAGCCCCGCATTTCCGCTAAAGCTGAACCCACCACCTGCTTGCTGGGCGTCCCCCTTCCAATGGAGCCAGAGAGGAAGGAGATGACCCAGGGCGAGGCCCATCTGCCCCTTGGATGCTCAAAGGTCACGGTGCCACCAGGGAATCTGTGGGTGTGGTGCCCCCCACCCCGACACATCAGGGGTGGTGGGATATGTGCCGACAGCGTGAACCCACTTCCTCTGCGCCGCCCCCCTCCCCCCCGTGGCAGCCAAATTCCGGGGCTCAAGAGCCTAGAGAAAAGGGCGCTAGGCAGGGCAGTGGCCCGGGATTCTGGGGTTTAACGCCCAGCGCCGTGTCCGTGGAGGTCAGACAGCGCCCCGCAGTCCCGCGCCCGCCTCCCGAGCGGCTCCTGGGTGCGCGGGGGACCGGACGAAAGCGCGGATGTACCGGCCGGTGCCTCCCACGCGGTCGCGCCGCCGGAGCCCCGCGCCAGGCCCGGCCTGCGCCCGCCTTGGCAGCGGCAGCGTGGGGGGTGTGCGTCGGGAAAGGGCGCCGCGGCGAGCGCCACCCTCCGGGGCCCGCGGGCGCTGGGCCCGGGAAGGCTGCCATCCACTAACGGGAGGCTCGATTCCCCCGCCCCGCCGCGGGGCAGGGCCGGGCCGGGGCAGCAGCCCCACCTCCCGGCCCGCCGAGGCCCTCCGAGGCCCTCCGCGGCGCCCACCCTCCCAAGGCATGCCTGGCCAGCTCCGGCCCCAGCCCCCCGCACCTCTGCGGCTCTGAGCGCACCTGTCCCCGGAGCGACACCACCCTCACGCCCTGGGGTACTAAGAACGGAAAACGTGTCCCCTGGCACGGGACCGGCCCCGAGCCCCAGTGTCCCCGGACGAGATACAGCGAAGCTTGGACGACCGCTCTGCAGCGCTGGCGATCAGCAAAACCGCGTGGCCAGGACCTCAGGCGCGCGACGACCCCAGACGGGGAGAGCGTGGCCGAGCCGGGCCACCGCGCCCCAGCTCCCGCAGACCCCGGCTCCGCTCACCCTCGATGGAGATGACGTGCTCCCGGATCTGGTTCTGCAGCGCCAAGTCCTCGATGCGCTCGATCAGGTCGTAGATGGCGTAGATATTGGGATGCACGGATTCGAAGCGTTGGATCTCGGCCCGGATGGCTGCCGAGTTGGATAGCGCGAACTGCTGGGGGGGCCCTCCGGCCAGCTGCTGCGAGGGGCCGCCGCCGCCCCCGGCCCCCGGCCCCGCGCCGCCGAACTGCCCGCCGCCCCCCGCGCCGCCGCCGCCACCGCCGCCGCCCCCCGGCGCCGCCAGACTCGGCTGCTGCTGCGGGCTCTGCCCCCCGCCCGCCTGGAAGTTCATGGCTCTAGAGCCGCGGGGCCCGAGGCGGGCCCGGCCGGGGCCCGGGGCGGCGCTGCGGCGGCGGCGGTGGCGGGCGGGCGCGCGGGGCTGGCGGGGCCGGGACTAAGGAGCCGGCGGCGCGGGGCTAGCGCATGAGGCCGGAGGCCGGGGGCCGAGGCCGGGAGGCGCCGCCGGGCACGCTGTGGCCGCCGCTGCAGGGCGCTTCTCGGCGTCGCGATCCCGCTGCCTCGGAGCAGCCTCCAGCGGCAACAACAACGGGACCGGGAGCGCGCGGCCCGGGCCCTCCCCCCGCGTCATGCGCACGCACCGCCGCCCCCGCCAGCTCCGGCACACGCAGCCCGAGCCCCCCTCCCCGCCGCCCCCGCCCCTCCTGCGCGCCGGCCCCAGCGCCCCCGCCCCTCGCTCGCTAGCTGGCTCTGCAGCCTCCACCCCCAAGCCGCGCGCTCCAGCTCCGGCGCCCGGGCCCCTCCCACCTAGCCTTGGCCCTTCCGCCTCCTCTCCAGCCCCCACCCACACCCGCCGTGAGGGCCACCAGCCCGAAGTGGACAGCCACTCTGGCCTCCTCCCGGCCCCGGCTCTCTCGTTCGCCTCCCTGCTCTGGTCTGGGTGGGGTGTCCGATCTTTGGGCAGTGCCCGAAACGGTGCCCTGCGCCCGAGGGTGCTGATGAACGCGGCAGATTGGCCGAGAAGGGCCTCCGGCCCAGGCACAGCTGTGCCTCACACAGTTCTGCCTTTTAGTGCGACACGAGCCCCCCTGTTCCCGTCCGAGATCATCCCCAGGGACCACTCTGTCCCCACGGTTCTCTCTCTGGTCCTCCCCTGGACTCTAGACTGGGGGCTGAGGCACAGAGCCTAGAAATCTGGGTTCCCTGCTTCCGTTTCCAGTTCTCCCTGAGAGCTTCCTTCAGCAGGGCCCTTGGAAATGACACTCTAAACAACAGTCCCCACTCATCTTCAACCTTCCCCTAAAAGACTTTCCTTTGGGACCGGGACGGTTCACTGACTGCCACCACCCTGGTCCCGGCTGGTACACAGGCAAAGAAGGGAGATGAATCCAATATTATGCTTTCTTCTCCCCTCTCATCCCATTCAAGAGACTCACCAGAGCCCACAAGGCTCTCTTAATTGTCACCCCCTCACCCACCCTGTGTTCCTGTCCGCTCCTTCCAGGGACAGGGAGCTCCCTTCAATGTCTCAGTTCCTCTGCATCCCCATTGCCAAAGCCGTCAGCAGTCCTGCTAATCCACCTCCATCCCCCATCTTTCTTAAAACGTGTAAGAGAGGGCATGTGCAGGGCACTGGCCCCAGCCAATCCAGGGCCATGCCCCGATGTCCTCTGGGACAGTTGACATATGTCAATCTCGATACACACACTTCCACCTCCCAGGCCAAGCTAGGTCTTTTCCCAGCAAACAGTTGACCCCATTTGGCCATTCACATAACTCTGCCCCAGTCACCAAGGCAGTCACCTAAGTGTCTTGTACCTTCCAAAGAACCAGGCACAAGCTACTCAATACCCGGGGCCTCCCTAGCTCCTGAAAGATTCAGGTTCTGTCTACATGTTTGACCTTACTGATGTCTTGTACCCTCTCCATGCTTCATCGGCAAAATATAGTAATTGAGCAAAACACCTAGCTCTCGTACTGTGTAATTCTAAAAGCAATAGCAAAGACGTCTTTTAGATGCTTAACTAGAAAGGACGGTAAGAATCTGCACCAGGTACCTCCCAGGAGAGATGCTGAGAGTAAAGAGTATCTCAAATGGGTTGCCCCAGCAGCCTAACAGATCTTCGTTAGGACTCGTGGGCTTGTCTACATGTCTGTCTCCTATTTATTATATGAGCCGCATGAGAGCAGGGACAAGTTTACTTGTGTGATTCACCATTGTATTCCCAGCATCATGCAGTGTGTGTGGCATTTGGTATACCTTTAATTAATGTTCCGCGTGCCTGGGTGGCTCAGTCGGTTAAGCATCCGACTCCTGGTTACGGCTCAGGTCATGATCTCAAGGGTCGTGAGATAGAGCCCTGAGTCGAGTCAGGGCTGTGCTGACGGTGCAGAGCCTCCTTAGGAGTCTCTCTCTTCCCCTCCCCCCTCTCAAAATAAATACACTTAAAAATGTTTCTAGAATAAATGAATGAATGAGAGGGAAGGAACTAGAGAGAAGTCAGGTCTGTCTGTCATACATCTAAACTGGCTTTCCCAAGGCAACACTTGGGGTACTTGCTCCCACAGGTAAGCATGAATGGAAACTGTAGGGTACATTGCTTTTCATCAAGACTGGCCTATAAAACCCAGACATGAGATCTCTGTGGCCCAGAGGAAGGAGGGGAAAGCCATAATTAGCTGACCCAAGCCAGGCTGGGGCTCAATGTCCTCTGCACAGTGACACTCTGAGGACCCAGTTTCCAAGCCCAGATCTGGGTGGAGAGAGTGTACTAATACTAGGTGAACAAATACCTACTGTGTAACAGATCCCTTACATCGTTTTCATGCTTATTTAATAAAATCTAATTTCTTCCTTAGAATTTCATTATGAAATTATGCTTTAGGAACAAAGAAATTAAGATTCAAAGAGATTCAGTAGCGCACCCAAGGTTATACAGGTGATAAACACAGGATAAGAGATCGATGGGCATCTGTGCCAGGCTCCAAGGTCCATGCTTCTTGCATAGTGTTACAGGGGCAAGGGAAAGGACCAGGGAAACAAGACAGCACAAGCCACCGTGGCCAGCCTTGGGGAGGGGTGCGTAACCAACCTGATGAGACAGCCCATGGGTACTGGGCTCTGAGCCAAAGAGTCAATTTAGGGGGCCCACAGTGCCTTTTGGCGTTCACTCTGACATAAGAGCAGACCGGGATAGGGGCCACCTGAGCTCTCCAGTCACTGCATCTGTTAACACGGGGACTCTGACGTGCTCTAGCTGACGTTGGTTTTTGGAGTGACAGATGCCCTGGATGCCAGCAGGGGAGGGGGCGGATCCTACTGTCGCCCAAACCTCAGGGGACTAGCAAGCCCGCCCCCGCGGGCCCCTCAGCGTCTTGCGGGCACCAGGACTATCCTGCAGATCCCCGCACGTGGGTCCGCAGGGTGGAGGGCGGGAAATGCGCACCGCGCAGGACTACAAGTCCCACAATGCTTCGGGCGGCGGCGGCAGGGAAGGAGGGGGTGCCTTCAGGTGTCCGCGACCTCGGCGCCTCCCGCCCGGAAGTGCCCGAGGGTCCGCTATGGAGCTGGCGGAGCCGGGCGGTGAGTCCCTGCGCGTTGACCGCGCCCACCCCACCGCCCCGGGCCCCAGCTGGCCCCCTCTCGTCCCGCCCCCGGTTCTCCGGTTGCCCTAACGCGGCTCCGGGGGGGGCGGGAAGATGGGAGGGGTGATGGAAGAGCTGGGGGTAGGGAGGGCGAAGTCCGGATTCCTGGGCGGGATCTGGGGTCCGCCTGCGGAATGGGTTTGGAGAGGCTTCCAGAAGAGGCGCGGAGTCGGGCCGCCACGGGGTGGCCCTTCAGTAGACTGGAGGGGCCAATTTGGGTCGGGGGATGGCAACCATTGGAAGCTCCGAATTGCCAAAGGGCGGAGATTGACGTGTGGTGTGGGGAAGCCTTGGGAAGCAGTCCCCATCCGCGGATGGCGTTTGGTTAAATGATAACGGGGCGGGGGGCGGGGGAAAGAAACCCATTTTCTATCCCCTTGGAGCACCTTTAATGATGGAGGAGTAGATGAGCGTTGGGATGAAATAGACGAAGGAGTAGATAAACTCTGGGGCAGTGATGGGAGACTAGGTCAGCTTTGGGGTGAAGTTCGGTGAGGGTTGAATTTAGGGAAGAGGTTGCTTAGAATGTCGAGGCCCTTAAGTCGGGAGAGTGTTTGGATGAATGGAGGAGCGGGCTGAAGACCTAGAACTCAGTTTAGAGCAAGTTAGGACTCGGGATTTGGTGATGCGAAGGGGCCCTTGAAGCAAGGTTGGGACATCAGGTTTCAGAGCAGTAATGTGCCCTAGGGTGGAGCTTGCGCAAGCGGGAGAGGGATAAAGACTGTGGGAGAGTTTGGTGGGGTGGCTTCAGGAGCCTGTGGAAGTTCAGAGGGCTGTTGGCCAGCGATCCAGCCCCTCATGGGTTCTTTGTGCCTCTCCAGCTCAGTAGCGTGGCAGGCAAGGCAGGTGCCATGGCCTTGATTGAAGGGGTGGGTGATGAGGTGACCATCCTTTTCGCGGTGCTTGCCTGCCTTCTGGTGCTGGCTCTCGCCTGGGTCTCAACACACACCGCGGAGGGCGCCGACCCACTGCCCCAGCCATCAGGGACTCCAACACCAGCACAGCCCAGTGAAGCCATGGCGGTCACCGGCAGCATCAGAGGGGAGGCCCCAGGAGCCGAAACTCCCAGCTTGAGACACAGAGGTCAGGCTGCACAGCCAGAGCCTGGCATGGGGCTCTCAGCAACGTCACCAACCCCGGACTCCCCCCAGGAGCCCCTAGTGCTCCGGCTGAAATTCCTCAACGATTCAGAGCAGGTGGCCAGGGCCTGGCCCCACGATACCATTGGCTCCCTGAAAAGGTAAGCTGGGATGGGGACAGGAAAGAAAATTCTAAAGAGTGGGGTGGCAATGATCACAGACCCAGAGAGGCCACGAGAGAGATCGGAGACCTCCCCCTCATTCTATAGAGGAGGGAACTGAGGTCCCCACATGGCACATTTTATTGTCCCCCCATAGCAAGAAGGGACCCCCTTAGAGGCCACCAACTGGGTGGTGGGTGGAGGCAAAGGTGAGTGTTGTTCTGGGCAAGGGACCAGGATTGCCTGAGGCCTGCTCTCTTACCCAGGTCCCTCTCTCCTCAGGACCCAGTTTCCCGGCCGGGAACAGCAGGTGCGACTCATTTACCAAGGGCAACTGCTAGGAGACGACACCCAGACTCTGGGCAGCCTTCACCTCCCACCCAACTGCGTTCTCCACTGCCACGTGTCCACGCGCGTGGGTCCCCCACATCCCCCTTGCCCACCGGGGTCAGAGCCAGGCCCCTCCGGGCTGGAAATAGGCAGCCTGCTGCTGCCTCTCCTGCTTCTGCTGCTGCTGCTGCTCTGGTATTGCCAGATCCAGTACCGGCCCTTCTTTCCCCTGACCGCCACTCTGGGTCTGGCCGGCTTCACCCTGCTCCTCAGCCTCCTGGCCTTTGCCATGTACCGCCCGTAGTGCCTCCACGGGCTCTCGGCAGTGTCGCCGGCCCCTCCGGACCTTGCTCCCCACGACACAGTGGGAGTTGTTGTCTGCCCAGGCCCACCACTCCCGCCTGCCTCTTCCCACTACCCTGGAGCCCAGCGCTGCGCAGCAGAGCGCTCCGGGAGTCGGCCGAGGCCCCTCCCTGTGACCTCCATGGCTCTGGGCCACCTCCTGGGGCTGCTGGCTCTCAGCCCCCATTGACAGTCAGCTCTTCGGGGTCAGGCAGCTGCTGTCACTGCCTTGGCCCTGGGCAGAGCCAGGCTACACCCCTGGGCCCATCTTAGTATTCTGTCTGAGGACCCAGCCACTTCTAGTCCCTAAGAACTCCTTGGGCTGATTTGGGGACCCAAGAACTGCGGGGCGCTGGTGAAGGGGAGCTGGGAGGGGCAGAGGGCTTCTCTGGAACATGTGCAGATTAAATAACTGTGAAGTTTTCACTCTCCGTGTGTGTCTCTGAGTGTGCGGGCCCGCGGGGGTGTTGGGCGGGGAGCCCTTGCCCACTGGGAGAAAAGGAGCGAAGGGAGCGGACTGAGCTCTCCGGGTGTCCAACCAACCTTACACGACCCGCCGCCGACTTCCGCTCTCTGTTCGCCGGAGCCTCAGAGCCGGGCCTTCTGGCTCCGCCCCCGGCACCGCCCAGGCTCGGCGCGCGCAGCTTCCCGGAAGCGGGGGGCGGGGCGCGCGGCGGCCGCGGCGGCCGCGGCGGCGGCGCGCGCAGGGCCTGACGGGAGCCACGTCTGTCCCGGTCTGGGACTGAGCCGCTATTGGCGTCCGGGCCGCGATCCGGGGGCTGCTGGGAAGATGGCGGACTCGGTGGCCCGCCGATGAGGAAGCCGCGGAGGGAGCCCGGCTCCCGGGCCCCGAGACCGACTGAGGGAGCGACCTGCGCGGGGCCTGGGGAGTCATGTAGGGGTGGCATCTGCGGGGCGGGCTGCGGGCGGGCGGCGGGAGTTGGCGTTGGCGACCATGACCACGGTCTGCTGGCGTCCCCGGGCTCGGGTGGGTGTGGGGGTCCCTGACACGGCCGACTCCGCACCTTTGCAAAGCTGCGCGCTCGGGCTCCACGGGCGCCCCGCGAGGTGGGCGCTGCGTTCTCGTTTCACGGGTGAGGAGGCTTGGGCTGAGAGACGAAGCCACTTGTCCAAGGTCATGCCGGTGGTAAGCGGGAGCGCCCAGCATGGAACCCAGGACCGCCGGCTCCGGAGCCCGCGTTCCACCCTCCTCGCCGCTGCCGCCTCCTGCGGGAGGGGGAGGTGGTCGGGAGGGCGTATCGACGGGGCCAGCTGGGCTCCAGGCTGGGCACGACCACTAACCCGATTCGTGACCTCAGGCTTCACTGCCTTTCCTCTCTGGGCCTTGGTTTCTCCACCTGTGAAATCGATGTGGTGCCAGCCCTGCCTACCAACCACCTCACAGGCGTGTGTAGAGGACCAGAGGAGATACGCAATGCATGTGGAATTGCTTTGTAAATATCACTGTGCCGCGTACACCGAAGGTGCCGTTTCAAAGGATGGAAGGAGGCAGAGAGGGGCGGGGTGGGGAAGACTAGAGCAGTCTCCAGGAAGAGTGAACATGAGTCTGGGTTGCTCCGACCCCAGGGCCCTCTGAATTGGGGAGCGAGGTAAGGAGTGAGATAGTGGGTTTTCCTCCCCTTTGGAGAAAACCTCACCCCCTTTTCTGGGCTGCCCCTCAGGGTCTCCAACACCAAACTCCATGCTTCGAGTCCTGCTCTCTGCCCAGGCCTCTGCTGCTCGGCTCTCTGGCCTGCTGCTGCTCCCGCCAGTACAGCCCTGTTGTCTGGGGCCCGGCAAGTGGGGGGACTGGCCTCCTGGAGGAGGCCTCCATGCAGGCCCCGTGCAGGGGCTACAGCGGCTTCTGGAACAGGCGAGGAGCCCTGGGGAGCTGCTGCGCTGGCTGGGCCAGAACCCCACCAAGGTGCGCGCCCATCACTACCCCGTGGCACTTCGTCGTCTGGGCCAGCTCTTGGGGTCTCAGCCACGGCCCCCTCCTGTGGAGCAGGCCACACTACAGGACTTGAGTCAGCTCATCATCCGAAACTGCCCCTCCTTTGATATTCACACCATCCACGTGTGTCTGCACCTTGCAGTCTTACTTGGTGAGGAGGGTGTCTGGGGGTGGGTGGGTGTTAACGGAAGAGTAGAGAAAGAGCATAGAAGACCCGAGATCACTGACAGAATTCACCTCTCAGGCTCTGCCAGGAATGGCGCATACCCTGGCACGCTTGCTGCCCCTCCCGTCTTCACAGCAGACACCAGGAGTCCAGCAGCCTTCGTTCCAGCTTAGCTAGGGTGCCAACCCTGATTCCTTCCAATACAGTGCTCTAGAAAGCCACTATAGCGTGTCACCATTGGCATGAGAGGAGAACTCACTTGCCATCTTTGTATAAGGCCTTCCCCACAGACCGTCCTGATACCATACGTTCACATGGCGTTTCACCTTTCTCCAGTGTTTCCACTTACACTGTAGCAACTCTTCCAGTCCAGAACGTGGAGACGTGAGAGGTTGGGAATTCACCCACTGAACCCCAGGACTGGAGCAGAGCAGCTCTCCGTTACCAGGACTGCCTCCTCTGACCCTCTCCCTCTCAGGCTTCCCATCAGATGGGCCCTTGATGTGTGCCCTGGAGCAGGAGAGAAGGTTCCGCCTCCCTCCGAAGCCACCTCCCTCTCTGCAACCTGTCCTTCGCGGTGGGCAAAGATTGGAAGCTGCTCTGAGCTGCCCTCGTTTCCTGAGGCATCCACGGCAGCATCTCATCCGCAGCCTGGCAGGTGCTGGAGGGGACTAAAGGCAGGTGGCGGGGAGGGACCGAAGAGGAGGCAGGTGGTGGTGTCTGGGCTAAAAGGCGTCGTCCAGATCTGGCCCGAGGGTCCAGCATAATAGGCTGTTTTTCACAGAGGCCAGGCCGGAGGAACTGACACCCCACGTGATGGTGCTCCTGGCCCAGCACCTGGCCCGGCACCGGTTGCGGGAGCCCCAGCTTCTGGAAGCCATTGCCCATTTCCTGGTGGTCCAGGAAATGCAGCTCAGCAGCAAGGTGGGATTACCTCCCGCCCTGCCATGCTCCTCTCCCAGCCCTCCTCAGGCACCTTGTCAGGCCCAGCCCCCTATGCAGCTTGACCGGCTGCTGCTTCCTGCGGCAGACAACCAGCTAGGCTCTCTGCTCTGGCCCCTGGGGGTTCGTCTTTGCTCAGACCCTCTTGGCTTGTCCACCTACCCAGCGTGTATGCCTGGTTCTCTGCAGTTCTCCAAGCACTCGGCGCTGTCTTAGCTTCGTTGAGCCCACTCCTCTAAGTCTTCAGGGCCGGCCCCCACAGCGACGTCTCCTCTACTGGTTTGATTAATCACATGGGGCTCAAGACACTGGTTACGCTGTCAAACTTCTGGTGTGTACGCCGGGGTAGAGGGATCGTTCTGCCTTTACAGAGACAGCAGCTTGCAGGCCAAGCCTCCCTGAGGCTCAGCTTGTGGCGGATACCGGAGAACTGTTTCGTGCGGGGTGAAGGGCTGCTCTTCCTTCACAGGTGGTACAGAAGTTGGTCCTGCCCTTTGGGCGGCTGAACTACTTGCCCCTGGAACAGCAGTTTATGCCCTGCCTTGAGAGGATCCTGGCTCGGGAAGCAGGGGTGGCTCCCCTGGCTACTGTCAACATCTTGATGTCACTGTGCCAGCTGCGGTGCCTGCCCTTCAGGGCCCTGCACTTTGTCTTTTCCCCAGGATTCATCAACCACATCAGTGGTGCGCGGACAGGAGGGCTGGCTGGGTCCCCCAGGGCCAGCGGGCAGGGGCGAGTGGGGGTGGGGCCCCGCAGCCCAGCGAGCCTCCGGCCTGCTTTCCCACAGGCACCCCTCACGCCCTGATTGTGCGGCGCTACCTCTCCCTGCTGGACGCAGCCGTGGAGCTGGAACTTCCAGGATACCGGGGTCCCCGCCTTCCCCGAAGGCAGCAAGTGCCCATCTTCCCCCAGCCACTCATCACTGACCGTGCCCGCTGCAAGTACAGGTGGATGGGGCAGCCTGGGGGAGGGGAGGGGACCAGCCTGCAAGCAGCACAGAGTAGAAGAGCCAGGGGGACCCTGAACTGTCGGTGCTCGTGCGCCCTAAGTGGTCACGGGAGGGGACAGAAATGGGCCTCGGGACACGGAAGGCATTTGCCCAGGTTGGAGAAGCGTGCAGGAGTGATTTAGGAGGAGACTCTCGAGCCTTTCCATATCGGTGTTCCCCCTCCCCTCTCAGTCACAAGGATATAGTGGCGGAGGGGCTGCGCCAGCTGCTGGGGGAAGAGAAGTACCGGCAGGACCTGACTGTGCCTCCAGGCTACTGCACAGGTGAACCCCAGGTGGGGTGGCCCAGCCCGCAGGGATACAGAGCCGTGGCTGGAAGCCAGCGGCCCTTTCTCTTCCTCCCTCCAGACTTCCTGTTGTGTGTCAGCAGCTCTGGTGCCGTGCTGCCCGTGAGGACCCAGGACCCTTTCCTACCATACCCTCCCAGGTCCTGTCCCCAGGGCCAGGCTGCCTCTCAGCCCACGACCCACGACCCGGCCCAAAGGTAAGGGGAGAGGGCGGAGGAGCCTCCCCTGCTTCTGTGGACAGCGCCCTGAGCTATGGTCCGTCCCCTCCAGGGTGGTGCTGATGCTGCGGGAGCGCTGGCATTTCTGCCGCGACGGCCGAGTGCTGCTGGGCTCTCGGGCCCTACGGGAGCGGCACCTGGGCCTGATGGGCTACCAGCTCCTGCCGGTGAGCGGCCCCTGCCTCGCCCCGGGAGAGACTCCACGCCGTCCTTTCTCCCCTCAGCCCACGGGCCCTGTGGGTAACGTGCTGTCCTCCCCCCCCCGCAGCTGCCCTTCGAGGAACTGGAGTCACAGAGAGGCCTGCCCCAGCTCAAGAGCTACCTGAGGCAGAAGCTCCAGGCCTTGGGCCTCCGCTGGGGGCCTGAAGGGGGGTGAGGGGACACACACGGGGCTCAGGATGACCCTCCGATGGGGGGTGGACGATTTGCACTTTGGCTTTCTCTGTTTCGGTTTCTCATTAAAATCCCTTTCCTTCCTCATCTTGCATCTTGTTTCTGGGACAGGGAGCGGGCTGGGTTCCCCCACCTCTTTTCCATCCGTGCCCCCTCCCCATACAGAGACAGAAGGCCAAGGATAGGTGGGGGCCGAAGCACTTTACTGTGGGGGGGGGGGGTGAGGATGGTAAGGGGACTTTAAATTATTCACTTAAATAAAAATGAGGGAGGGGAGGGGGAGAGCACCCCCCAGCCCCTGTTCCCTCTGTCCGTCTGTCCCTCGGCTGTCGGTCCAGGCAGCGGCTACACAGGCATGGGCATCTCATTGTACTCGTCCACACCCTCCCGCTCATCGAACACTGGCTCCGCCTCATTAGCATCCAGCTGTGGGGGTGGAGGGAATCAAGAAGGTGGATCCTGACCTCAAGCTGGAAGGGGACGACCCCAGAGGGCGCCGGCGGGGCTGGTGGGGAGGGGCAGGAGGCCTTACACATTTCATCTCTCGCTCGGTGAAGATTCGGGTGAGCACCACCATGCGGAGCGGCACTGTGAGGATGAGGATAAAGGGGAAGGCCAGGGAGGCGGCTGTGGACATCACCGCCCAGAGCAAGGCCAAGCAGAGCAGCTGCAGGGCTGTGAACAGGTGCATACGGAGGGTCCGAACCTGGGGGTGAGGCGGGAGGAGACACGTGAGCCCAGGCTTCTCCCCGGCCTCGGAGGGCCACCAGGCCCGCCACATTCAGGAGGCCCGCCGCATTCTTCCCTGCACAGGGGTGGGGATGGAAGTGCCTTCCTGGGTGCTTACCAGAGCTGCGTCTGTGCAGACTCAATGGCGGCTGGCCCAAGTGGGCAGATGGGGTGCCGGAGGGTATGACCCCCCCCCCACCCACCACGGACCCAGAGGAGCAGAAGCACGGGGCTCTTCAAAGCGGGCTCTTACCTTCTTGACGTAGGTCACATCTGGGTGGTGTTTGGGGGGCATGAGCAGCAGGTGCAGCCGCTCGTAGAACTGGATCCCGTTAAGGGAGGTAACTCCCATGTACAGAAAAATTCCAAAGAGCACAGCCAAGGGGATCTGCCGGAGCAGGTCCCCAATAACCAAGGAGAGGCCTGGCGGGGGGGCGGAGAGGGAGGAACGGCTGGCACCAGGGCTCCCCATCCTCAGAGACCCCTCTGGGAAGGGCGGGGGCAAGAGGTGGACGTACCCACAAGCAGGGCGACCAGCAGCCCTGTTACCCGCTGCTCCTTGACCTCCTGGATCTTGGGCTTGTCCCCAGGCGCCACGGCCTTGCTCATGACGGTGAGCGCGTTGGCGTGGGTGACGGAGCGGACAGTGGCGGCAGCCAGCCAGGGCAGGCCGAAGAGGGCACAGATGCCTCCCATGGCCACGATAAGCAGCAGGTCCAGGTGGAAGCCGGAGCCCTTCTGCAGCATCCGCTCCTTCTTGGAGATGATCAGCCTGAGTGGGGACAGGCACTCACTGACGCCCTGGGACCGGCTTGGCACAGAGCCGTGTCTTTCCAGAGCATCCAGCCAGTAGCCTCTGTCTGTTTTGGGAAGCTGGTGGTCCCTGCCCATCCCGTCAGGATAAGACCTCTGTCACGGCTGAGCCTTCCCCAGGCCACCCTCCCTGCCCTTCAGGACAGCTTCCGGTCCGTACCGCGCCCATCCCAGCAAACGTCAGTGGAACCTTCTATTGTCTACAAAATAAACTCTAGGGGCCAGCCAGGCATCCTGGGCTCCCCCCACCCAGTCCACCCATTATCTCCCAGCCTGGCTGGGGTTCCCTTCCGTGAATGATGTGGTTCCTGTCCACAGGGCACCCTCCTGGCTGGGACCACTCACGTGGTGATCTGAGTCTCCATGAAAATGAGGATGAAGACCAAGATGGCGGGCAGCAGGCTGGCAACCATCATCCACACGGGGAAGGAGCTGTTCTCCCCCAGAGGGTTGATGACCCAGCCCCGCTTTTCTGGGGCTGTCACGGAGAATCCACTGGGCACGCTCAGCTTCTGCAGGATAGAGGTGGGCCTGGGGGTCGGTGAACCTTGGAGGGAGAGCCCTGAACTGCGACAGGCAGGGTGAATGCCGAGGGCCTGCTGTGGCAGAGGCCTGGTGTGTGCCCAGCTGAGAGGCAGGGGCTGGGCTGGAGAACATCTGGAGCCGGGTGCCAGGCAGCACCCCCTCCCTGCTGCGTGTGCTCCACCTTACCTGGGTATAGGTGTCCTCAATACTGTAATCCACAAGCACCATGATGAGGATCGCGATGGGCACCCCAAAGTCCCCAATCACCCGCCGCACCTGTGGGCAAGCACCGTGCTCAGGCCCCCCGCCTCCCTCCAGCCGTGACTCAGTCACCCTTCCTGGCCCCCCGCTTCCACCTCCCTCCGGCATTTCAGCCCACACACCCGGCCAGGGAAGAACCGGCTGTTCTTGAATTTGCGCAGGAAGAAAGCGATAAAGAAGGTGCCGGCCATGAGCACCAGCGACAGCAGGGCCGTGTTGGGCTGGCCCCGGGGCCTCCCCTGCCCGGCTGGCACAGGTGAGCTCCCATTCCCCAGCCCCAGCGTGGCTCCTGCCCCGTGCCACGTGGTGTTCTCGCCGCTGTCTGCCTCAGAGCTATTGGAGACGGAGCAGCCGTGGAGGGGGTGTTCCTGGAAGATCTGGGGAGAGGACAAAGGACTCCATCAGTGAAACTGGCAAGATTTCTGGGCCTAGATGTATGCTGAGCGGGGCAGACGGGATAGGGGATGGCGGGCCTGGCCTCACAGGGGTTGTCCTGTTGATCAAGAAAATGGCTGAAGTCGCCAGCTGTGAGCAAGGGAAACCGGGCATGAAGAGAGGAGCTCGTCTACTTCGGGCAGCTGTGGACTACAGAGGGGCAGAGTGCAGGGCGCAGAGGACCGCAGTGGCAGTCTCCTAAGCCTGACCCAGGCAAGGGTCTGGTGCCCAAGCCGGGACTCTTTGTCACCTTGGGGGCGTTTCTCTTTTATGCTTCTGGGTTGTTTGCCACTTCAACAAAAGGACGTATTACTTTTGTTATTAAAGCACGTGTGAGTGGGGCGCCTGGGTGGCTCAGTCGGTTGAGTGTCCGACTTCGGCTCAGGTCATGATCTCACGGTCCATGAATTCGGGCCCCGCGGCGGGCTCTGTGCTGACAGCTCGGGGCCTGGAGCCTGCTCCCGATTCTGTGTCTCCCTCCCCTTAGCTCCTCCCCTGCTCACACTCTCTCTCTCAAAAATAAATAAAAAAATAATTAAAAAACCAAAACCAAAAACACGTGGGTTTTTAAGATTGACGTGCAGCTCCAGTATGTGTGTTGGTGGTGACAGGGAGGGTGGCGAGGGGCCAGGAGGAAGAACCAGCCTGTGCTCTGTGGGCTCCTCAGACAGCAGCCCAGGGGAGCTTCAGACAGCCTGGAACCTCACACCCGGAAGCGAGAATCAGAGACGGGCAGGATGTGCCCTGGCTCCCTCTGGTCCCGAGGCCTCACCCCTCCCAGCCCTGTTCTCAGCAGGGCCTGCTCACCTTAATCAGCTTGTAGAAGGTCTCGTAGATGAAGATGAGGGAGATGAGGAAGGCAAAGATCTCCTGGGTGAACCGGGAGACAAAGCGCACCAGGAAGCTCCCCTCCAGGGCCACCATGAGCAGGGCCAGGAGCACCAGCCAGAAGCCGATCCACACGCGGCCCACCAGGTACTCCAGGTTGTTGCTCCTGCAGAACTGGGGGGGCGACCGGTCAGGTCCAGAGCCCGGGGGGCTAACAAGGCGGGCGTGTCGGGGAACAGGAGGGGCAGCTGCGGCGGGGCAGGAAAAGCCAGCCCCCAGATAGCCTGCGGGCCCTTACCGAGAAGAAGGCCTCCTCAAACACCAGCAGGGGCCCGGAAAAGCCGATCACCAGCAGCGGCTGGGCCCCCAGCAGGCAGAAGATCACACCCTGGAGCGCCGTGGACATGATCAGCTCTGACACCCCAATCAGGTCCTGAGTTTTCTCTCCTGGGGTGGCAGGGAGCAGCTCAGGAGCTGGCAACCAGGGCCCTGTGCGTGCCCTGCCCCCACCCGAAGCCTCTCCTTACCCAGCAGCCCCCCGAAGGTGATGGCAGGGGACAGGGCCGCGAAGTAGATGAAGATGACGGCAGCCAGGCACTGGGGGTCAAGCGCATCTCGGAAGTCACTCAGGTAGTGGGGATAGCGGCGCCGCACGTCCCGGATCAGGCCCCCAAAGGGCCGGCCCGTCCGCCGGAGGGGATCGTCTTCGACTGCGCCTGCCGCCTCTACCATCTGCAGGAGCGCTGCAGCCCAGGCCTCCGTCAGGGCGCCCGCCGCGGCCCCTCCGTGCTCACCCCGCTCCTCCACGTACACACGGACCCCAGCCGGAGCCCCCGAGCCCCCGCGGGCAGCCCGCTTCTCGCCCCTGGCCCGCACTGGCCCATACCCTTATCTTGGGCCGACTTGGGCTCCAGTCCCGCCCCCGTGGGCAACAGCCGGCCCTGCTCCTCTCGCTTCTTGAGCATCTGGCGTTGGAAGTGAGCGACGGATCGCAGCAGCTCCTCGCCCTGCACCTCCGAGGGCGGCAGCACCACGCTGCAATCCAGGAAGGCGTTGATGGCGGTCAGCAGGTCCTCCCGCTCGTCTGCCAGGTAGGCTGCCTCGTGGAATTGCTGTCAAAACAGGCCGGGGACCGGTGAGGGCACGGGGCGAGGCCAAGGGGCCCGGAGCCGGGCTGGGAGAGACACCCGGGGGTGTCCCGGCGGGCACTGGCAAGGGCCTGACCTTGTCGGACATGAGGGTAGAGATAGAACGGCCGATCTCGTGGTAGTCCATGTTGGCGCTGCTCGGGCCCAGAAGCAGGAAGAGGAAGCGCACGGGCACGGGTACCTCCAGCACCGCGTCCAGCTCCACGGCCTCCCGCAGCCGCACGAAGGCCATGGTGGGGCGGGAGAGGAACTCCACGCAGCCTAAGGGCACGGTGCCATCACGGGCAGGAGAGGGCACGGGCCGCCCCCCGGCCCCTGGTCCCCAGCCCCAGGGTGGCACCGAGGCAGGCGTGGCCGCCGACACCCCTGTCCCCGAGACTCGCCCACATACCCACAAGGACCACCGTGGCCTCGGCGTTCTCGGGGATCTTCTCCAGGAGCTTCAGTTCGTGCTTGGACTTGGAGCGAGTGATGCCGGCTGGCGGGGCTGGAGGTGGCAGCTCCCGCTGGAAACACGGAAGAACGGAGCTCAGCCCTGCCGGCCCCAGCCCCCACCCCGCCGCCCCACCTGGCGTGTTCACACCGGGCTCGCTCGCAGTCCCTCGGCCAGCCGTGGTGGCTGGGACCTGAACCAGGTAGGGCCACTGTTCCCCCTCACCTCTCGTTCCACCTCTAGCCGAGTCTCGGGAACGCCTCCGATGAGAGGCTCAGTGACATGGGGGTCGCTCTCAGCCCCCTGGCCGTGGTGATGCCCTAGCAGGGAGCCCAGGGAGCCGGCTGAGATGTTTCGAGGGAAGGAGAAGTCCTTCTCATCACTCGGGTGGCTAGAAGAGCAGAGGGCGGTGAAGGAAGGAGAGCGGTGGCCAGGGCAAGGGTCAGGCAGGCAGGGGCAGCAATGGGGGGGGGGTCTCACCTGTGTTTCAGCAGCAGGGCCCGCAGCACGTTGGCTCTGTCTTCAGCCTTGATCTGGTCAGAGATGACCATCTGCTCCACCACCTGGTGGGCCACCCCAGGCAGGGTCTGCTGGTCCAGGTCCAGAAGCACAGCCCCTGGAACAGGATGGCACAGAGGGGCCTTCATTCCCAGGCAAGAAACGCAGCCAGGGGGCGGAAGGGAGAAAGAACCAGGGACAAGGGGCCAGCTAGGTAAGCATGGTCCCAGGAAGGAGCCCTGGCCGAGAAATCAACGAGCAGGGCTCCAGGCCCCAGCCCCGTCACCTCTCTGACCTGTTCCTTCCAGCACTCTCTCCCACAAGAACATCATGGGGCTCAGCAGAGGCCACCGAGGCAGGGCCCTCCCAGAGGCCCCTTCCAAGGAGCGCGCAGCCTCAACTGGGGCGCCCCAGGCCGTCCACTCAGGCAGGGTCACTTTTTTTGTTGTTAGAAAGTTCCTCCTTTCAGCGAGCCCCACGCTGCCTCCCCTAACATCCACTCTAGGGTTCTAGTTCTGCCCTCTGAGCGTGACACACCCCATCTGTGGCCTTGAGTCACCTGAATATGTCACCCTCCGCCCCAAGCTCCTCGACTTCCCCAAGTCCAACAGCTGCTCACAGGACAGTTTCCAGATCTTTCTCCCAGTCACTGCTCTGAACGACTGTTTGATACAGAAATGGAAGTCCTTTCAAAAGCGACCAGGTCATCTGTCAAGGTCACTTGCAGGAACATAGAACCAAAGAACAGACAGAACCAAAGACCCCTGAGCAGCCAAAACGGATTGCAAAGTCCTGTGATAAAGCACCTGCACTGTGGCACCTCATACAAAGCCTGCAAGCCTCGCTCAGAGCCTATTTACTCCTGGTTTTGAAATAATTCTGACAGAAGGTTTCTGAGTCCCCAGCTGCATACAAATAGGCCTTCTGACAGCAACCAGGAGTGACCTCCCCAATAGGAAGGAGCAAACAAAGAGCAGAAATATCAGACCTAGACCTCAAGACTCCTGCATCTCATTTTTTTAGTGAAATTTACATAGCCTGTGGGGCCCCTGACTGGCTCAGTCGGTGTAGCATGTGACTCTTGATCTTGGGGTTGTGAGTTCAAGCCCCACACTGGGTGTAGAGATTACTTAAAAATAAAAATCTTTGAAAAAAAAGAAAAAGAAAATTCACGTAGCCCTATAGATTAGATCATTTCAGAAAAGTTTCCATCAAAATTCTTTAAAAACATGTCAGCATCCCAAACATACCAGCTTCAGTTATCTGAAAACATCACTTAAAGAAGCCATTTGCTAAAAATCCCAGATAACAGAGAGTTGTGTCAATCCTGCCCTGCAATCACCAATGACAGAGCCCAAGAGGTGACAGGCTATATGACATCATGAGAAGAGAAGGCTCTGTCCTGAGCTCTGGTAACATCATACACTGTGCTGGTTAAGACAAATTTGGGGGGGGGGGGGGCGGGAGTATGCTTGACTGGCTCAGTCGGTTAAGCATTTGATTAGGTCGTGATCTCACAGTTTGTGAGTTTGAGCCCCACGTCGGGGTCTGTGCTAACAGCTCAGAGCCTGGAGCTTGATTTGGATCGTGTGTCTCCCTCTCTCTCTCTGCCCCTCCCCTGCTTGTGCTCTGTCTCCCTCTCTGTCTCAAAAATAAATAAACATTTGGGGCACCTGGGTGGCTCAACTGGTTAAGCATCCGACTCTCGATTTTGGCTCAGCTCATGATCTCGCAGTCCATGAGATCGAGCCCCACATCGGGCTCCACACTGACGGTGCAGAGCCTGCTTGGGATCCTTTCTCTCTGCCCCTCCCGCCCTCGCGCTCGCTCTCTCAAATTACATACGCTTAAAAAGATATTTTAAAAAATAACACGCCGCAACTAAAAAATAATAAAAATAAATAAGTAAACAACCATTAGGAAAAAAAAGAGATAAATTTGTGGGTTTCTGGTCCTCAGAGAACAGGCTCAGTCAACAAGATTTACCTGGGATGAGGATGGGGCGGGGGGGCAGGGCAGGTTACCATGGGCCAGGGTCCGGCGGAGCTCGAGGAGGCTGCGGAAGGACAGGGAGGCCACGTGGGGCTTCCCCCAGCGCTCCGTCTCCTCCTCCACATCCTCCTCAAATTTGATCCAGCGCGCTGTCTCCCGCCACTGGGGCTCCTGGTTTTTGTCCAGCAGCAACTCATTGAGCTCCACAAATACCTTGGGATAAGATAAAAGGGCACGACAAGGTCAGAGCCGGCGGAGCCCAGGGGCTGTTCTCCAAGACAACCAGTGTCAGGGTGGGCGTGTGACCCGGCACGGGGCATGGCACGCGGGCACGGAGGTACATAGGTACGGAGTTCCCTCCTCTGTAAAACGGGAGTAGGAATACCCACCTCAAAGGCCTGTTATGAGGATCCAAAGAAAAAGTACACAAAACGCTCGGCACCGTACGTGACGTAGTAAATGCTTGATGAACGGTCACCACCCATGCCCCCCGACACTGGAGTGTCCTATGCTTCCACGTCTACACGTTCAAGAACTGACCAAACTGACTGAGAACCACAGAAGAGCAGTCACTGCTGAGGGCACTGAGCAGAGGCGTGAAGGAACCGAGTGCGGAAAACGCTCTGTGTCCAGGGAGAGTTAGCCAGGTGTTTCCGTGTGCAAAAAAAAAAAAATCACCAAGCTGTACGCTCAGCCCCAGCGCACCTCCCTGTATGCTGTGAGACCTCAATAAAAAGGTCAAAAAAAAAAAAAAAATCCACCGGAAGGGGTAGGGTTCAAGACCAGAGCCCTGGAGCCTAACATGGACAGCGTCACTAAGTAACAGTGATCCTGGCCAGTCGCTGCCCCTGACTGATGGCTCGTGCCAGCTGGGCTGTCATCTTCACAGGTGTGGAAGGCCCAAATGAGCACAGGTGACTGGATTCCGAAAAATGACGCGTACGGCTCTACAGAGCCACCTCTGGCCCAAAGGGTCCTCAAGCTCCTCACTGCCAGCTGCCAGGAAACGGCCACGATATAGAAAAGAACAGGGTCTAAGACGTGAAACAGAATCTTAACACCCAACTCAACAACGTCAAGGATTCTTGTGCAGTGTACAAGCCTCACAACTGCAGATGGCAGTCCTGGAGTTTGAAATTATTGCTGGGGTGAGGGCGGGGGGCGGCTGTGGGAAGAAGGACAGGTTGATGACAGAAGAGCATGAAGTAGAGAACAGTACCTCGTGAGGCTTGTGGGGAGCCCGGGGCCGGGTCCGAGGCGTGGGGCCAGGCTCTCGCCCTTCCCGGCCACCCTGCCCAGACGCTTTGGCATTCTTCCGCACCAAGTGCCGACGCACTCCAGGAACGTCCTCGAACCGGTGGCCTGCGGGAGGCAGAGGAACGGTGTCGGGCTCCCCCTTTCTCTTACGCCCCGTTCCCACCAGCATGGGGCATGGCCCGCGCCCAGCACTCACTCTTCATGAGGTCTAGGTCAGCGGTGGCCAGCGTCTGGGCCTCACTCTCGTCTGTGGGGACTCGGGGGAGCAGAGCCTGCTCAGCCCCAGTCATGCTTCCAATACGCCTCCTCTCCTGCAGGTTGTAGCTTCGGTGCCCAGGCTGCGCTTTGGGCTGGGGGCGCCCGGAAGCTCCCCCGTCATCACCTCCTGCCGCGCCACTGGCTACAGCCGCCACCTCTTCCGCCGGGGCTCTGGACCGACAGAGCAGCCGTGAGCGGGAGTCACGCAGCAGGATCCTGGGAAGGGGACTCCAACCAGACCCCCTGCTCCTGCTCCCCGCTCTTGGTGGGTGTGGGCGTGGAAGAGTGAAGATCCCAGGAACGGATGCAGCATTTAAATCTGGCCCTACCCTCTCCTGGCTGTGCTGCCGGAGCAATCACACCGGCTCCCTCCAAACATAAACTGCTCAGCAGCAAAAGAGAGCTGGGGCCAGCCTCCTGGGGTGTGGGGCAAGGTGGTGCCGGGAAACGCACCCTAGTACAGCGCCCCCCGCCCCCACCAAGCACACCCCTCGCCATGGACCCAAAGAGGGTCACGCGTCCAAGTTCCTAACCAAATGGAGTCAAGTACGTAAGAACGGGCCTTTACAAGTATAGACGGCTCCCTGGAGGTCATGAGAACACAAACGCCTTGTCCTTACAGGTGCCAGCTTCTGCTCCTGTCCCCCAAATCAGGATGCCCCCTTCCTCTCTACCACTGCCAGGGAGCCCAAGCCCTGCCACGTCATCCTAAGCGGCTCCTCCCCAGCCCCGAGCCCAGGTCCCGAACGAGGCCCTCCCAACAGGCTTTCTCCCCCAGTATCCACCCACCCCTCGCCCCCGGGCTCTCGGTTCTGTCTGCACCCCTGCCCACAAATCTGACCTACTTTTCCAACACTACGCTCTCTCTGAGGCTCCTCTGCCTCCCACCGGCCCCTGGGCTGCCCGCCAGCTTGTGCCCCCGTGCACACGGCCCATGTGCTGCCTGCAGCCTCAGAGAGTCGTGGAGCATGCCCTTCTGTTCCCCGCAGCCCTTCACACTGCCTGGCACCCAGAAAACAACAGGTCCGTGATAGTGGTGACCTTGAGACCCAGGGCAAAGTGGTTTCCTCCAACAAGCCTTTTCGGGCTGACACCCCCAAACTCCAATCCCCCGCTGATACCGCCTAAATCTGCCCTGCAGCACAGTAACTTTTCTGGTGCCACTTCCCAGGAGCGAAAGGGGCTTCTCCTCGTCTTCTCGCATCTTTGGAGCCCCAGGGGATACTCGGAGGTTACGGATCCAACCCCTGATCCAGTGCTCGCTGCTCTACCTGAAGCCACAGGTGCAGGAGACGCGGGTGGGGGGTGGGGGGCGGCCTTAGCCTGCACACCTGTTCTGTGCCAGGCCAACCCACACTTAGCTTTTTCATTCACACCACCCTTCGATTCCTGCAACCGCCTTGCGAGAGAGGTTCTATTCTTCTGCACACGGAAAGGCTGAGGCTGAGAGAGGTCGTACTTGCCCAAAGGGGCAGGGCTGGGATTTGAGCCCCCAGTCTGAGGATCCTGAGGCTCGTGCTTTTTTCTTTTTTTTTTTCCTACATCACGTCACTGACATCGGGAGGGTAAGTCTCTGGGGACACTTACCCAGTCTGGGCCCCTCTGCTGGCCCGGGGAGCCCCCTCCTGGTGGGGCAGCGGTGGAGGAGGGGATGGACTGGTCCTCTCTGCCTTCCGGTCGGGGCCTTCATCCTCCTGGAGAAAGAACTGGAACAGGAATCCATGAGGGCAGGTGAGGCCAGGCTAGGGATCCCGGAGGCACCCCCAGGAGCCCTGCCCCCACTCACCTGAACCGAAGAGGGTGTGGAGGCAGGGGACGGTTGGGTAAGTGCCCGGGGCCCCTCGGCCTCACTGGCCTCATCCTCATCTTCCTCCCCCTCTTCAATGGTGGGGGTCTCCCCGGTAGGGGAGGCTCCAGGGCGCCTGCGAGGCTTCCTTCCCAGGCCCTGGGGGGTCTTGCGGCGGCGGGCGTCCGGAGGCAAGTGGGCAGACAGCGGGTGATGGATGTGGTGGGAGGACTGGCGGTGGTCTACAGGGAGGAGGGGGCCAGGATGCAGGCGAGGCGCAGCATCCCTCCCCTCCCCCGCCGCCCTGGTTCCTCCCACTAGGCCCCCCAGCCCCTCCCCTGCTGGACAGTCGAGCCCAGTGCCCCCGCTGCCCCCTCACATTCAAAGTCTTCCTCCCCATAGCTGCGGCCTGGCTCCTCTCCTCCTCGAGACCCAGCCTCCTGCAGGATCTCCTCAAACCGCTCCACACCCAGAGTTCGGTGGAGTTCATCCTCCTCCTGCTCGGGGAACCCAGGCGCTGCAGAGCCCAAGCTCTCTGGCTCTGGCTGTGGGGAAGAAGGGGTGGAGAGGACACAAGGGGGCTCACCAAGGGTCGTACCCTGAAACCCCACCCTGTGCTGAGCTGGGGATCCAGGACCCCCCCACCAGCAGCCTTCCCCTCAAAGGCCAGGGCTATCCGCGCCTGGCACGTGTGCCTGTGCCCGTTCCGGTCCGTTCTAGGGCAGGTGCAGAATCCTGTGGATCCAGCCCCGAGGTAGGGCAGGGCGTGTGAACTGGCCAGTTCACATGGCTGCTGGTGAACAAATCCCCTCTGGCTGGAGAACAACTATTGAGCCTGAAAAGTAACTTCTGGAGGTGCCCAAGCTGACTGGCCGGGACTCTTCTGAGTCAAAGTGAAACCAAGCCCCTGGATAGGAATGCAGCGCTTCACCTTGTAAGGAATTCCCCCCCCCCCCACACCAACCCCAGCGGCACCCCACCGAGCCCAGGGCCCCTCAGCCGGCTCCTAGCCCCGCCTCTCACCCCCTCCCCCACCTGAGTCATACTGCAGGAGAGGAGCAGCGGACTGCGGTGGCGGCGATGCTTTGGAGAGCTCAGCCTAGCTAAGCAGCCTGCTGCCTAGCCACAGTCTTTGTCCAGCCCCCACCACCCCTGCCAGTCTCAGCTCCAAGCACCGCCAAATATTTGCTCTAGAGCTTCTGGACCTCAAGGGCATCGGGATCTCCAAGGGCGGGGTATGGAGCCCCCTCCGTGGCGGTGCCAGTGGCCAGAGCAAGGGGAGGAGGACTAAGAAGAAGGCGGGTCCTGGAGAGACACCGAGGTGGGGACAGGAGCAGCAGGGAGTGGCAGGGATACTGGATACAATATACAGGGGTCGGGGGGGGGCTTGCTCCCCGCCCCCCACCCCCGCCCCGCCACCGCCCATCTCGGCAGCTCTAGCCCGTTCCCCAAGCGCCGGGCTCCACTCTCACCAGAATTAGCAGCAGGAGGAAGGCGGCAGGAGGTGGCTGAAGCGAGTGAGCACAGGGAGCTACCCAGGGTGGGAACAGGGGGGTCAAGAGCCCCTCGCACCTGAGGCCGCAGGAGGAAGTCCATGGCAGGCAGGGGTGAACTCGGGAAGGAGAGGGAGGGGACCTGCCCGTGCCCCTTCCCAGTCACGTGCCCTGCTGGGCCAGATGACCAATAAGGGGCTGATTATGGCACTTGGGGTTAATCATTACACTCCTCAGGAAAATCAGGAGGGGGCCACGTGGGGCGATGGCCACGTGGGGCGGGGCAGGGCGGGCCTGGGTGGCACGTGGGGCCAGGGGCGGGGCTGTTGCTGCAAACTGCCCAGAACCACTGTGCTAGGGCGCTACTGCCTCTAAAGCTGGGTCAGAGGGGGTCGCCAGGTTACAGACCCAGGGTCCCCAAAGTTCCTCTCTCTCTGAGGCTAAAGAACCTCCCAGGTCTTCAGGAGACAGGCTCCACTCCCTCCATGGGACTGGAAGTAGCATGATCCCCCTCCAACCAATACGCATCCCAGACCCCAGAGACCCCGATAAGGCCAGGGGAGGGATGGAAGCGCCCCTCCCCAATCCATCAGAGGCTCCCCTTCCTCCAGAGTCTGCCTACACACACACACGCACACGCACACACAGACACACACGCACACACCCGTTTGATGTGGACCCTCCGTCAGAGCACCTGTGGCCGTGGGAGGAGCGGTGAGGTGGGCTGGGCAATACTCACAGTACAGAAAGAATCTGCGCCCGAGGCGGGGCGCCGGGGGGCGCTGCTCATGGCCAAATCTTAGCCCTTTTCACTGTCACTGCGGCTTTCAGGGCAACAAGGCGGCGGCATAACCTGAGCAGGGGGAGAGGACCGATCACGTGAGAGCAGGCCTCCAGGCAGAAGTGCCCTGGCCTTGCTCAGCCCCCCAACATACACCCCGCCCGGGGAGGGGGGGGAAACAGGTCTCAGGGATTTCCCGCCAGCTGGCACTGACCGGTCTCCCTGCGGCTCGGGATCCTCTAGACTAGGAAGGGTTTTAGGGTGGCCCTTAGAAGCCGGAGGGCAAAGAAAAAAGTTACTTATAGGAAGAAATGAGAAAAACAGAGAGGAGAGGACTGAGGCCAAGGAGGCCACAAAGGGCCAAGTGACTAAGGGAGTCCAGGCCCAGACCTCCAGAGAAGGCAGCAGAAATCAGGGTGGGGAGTGGAGGAGAGAGGGGGAGAAAAGACAGGCTGAAAAGGCAGAATCAGGAGCAGTGACTGGTGGCACCCGATGGGGGCTGACCAGGCAAAGAGTATCCTGGGGAGAGGCAGACACCCCGTGGAGCAGAGTGGGGAGAAGGAAAAGGAGAGACTGGAGGGAGCCCCAAACAGCAAGCAAGGGGGTGGCAGAGACACCAGACCCAGGGCTGGGAGGAGACACAGGACTGTGCCCCCTCCCCTGATGAAGTTGCTCCCTGGGGGGAGGGGCAGGAGCCCAACTCCACTCACTCAGTGGGAGGGAGGAAGGGAAGACAGCGGGCAGCGGGCACTGGCAGGACTGAGCTTTATAATGGGGGAGGGGCACGTGACGGACTGGGAAGAGGGTGGGCACAGAAACCCTGAGGTTCTGCCCTAAGGGGCAGTCTTGATCCCTCCCCTCCCCTAGGCGGGAGCCAGGAAAATATGAGTGTCAGGGCTGACGCCCTCCTGACTGTGACTGTAGGGGTGTCTGGGGAGGGCACTGTGTGTGGTGGGGAAGCAGAACAGTTGTGGTTAAGGAACCTGACCAGTGCAAACCAGGGTACTCATTCCTAGTGGGGGAGGCAGGGGTGGGGGGGCACTCAAGGTTCTCCAAAGTAAAGTACTTAATAAGTTCCCCAGTGTGTTGTTGGGGGCGGCGGGGGGGGGGGGGGGGAAGGGGACACAGTGTCCCACTTAGGGCAATCTCGGCATAAGACAGGTCAGCGGAGGGTCAAACAATATACATCTGGGGGGTCAGTCCAGGGTGGGGAGCCGGGAGCAACACATTCTTGGCAAGCACTCCCACTCAGCTGACGCTCTCTTCACCTCCCCCTAGCAGGCCTTCAGCCAGATCACGTCTGGTGTGGGGGAGAGGGGCACAGGGAGGCCCCCCCACCCCCGCCTGAGAAGGGCGTGTGGTGTCTTGGGCACCTGCAGGTGCCCCACTCCCACTTCCAGGCTGTGCCCTCAGTGTACTCCTCCACCCCCCGCCCCCCACCCCCTCCCCGCCCTCCCAGAACACAAAGCAGCTTCTGTCCAGAGCATCGGTGCCGATAATCCGGGGTGGGGGCACATTCCGGGACCAGCCCCGACCGGCCCGGAGGATTAGCATCTCCCCCACCCCTGCCCAAGGGATTAGCACCCCGGACCCCCACTTGGGCATTAACCACCCCCCAAGTGAACTCGCACATTCCACAGCTCTTCGACGTGTGGCTGGTGGGGGTGGGGTGGGGGCGGAGGGAGGAGGATAAAGTGGATTTCAGGCAGCGCCGCCCCCACACTCAGCACCGGCTCCCCACCCAGACAAGCCAGCCCCCCCCCCCCCCCCCCCCCAGTCAGGTCCAACTCTCCAGGCTCATCTTTCCCATCTCCACCCAGGTGCTCCCTCTTCTGCCTGACCCCTTGTCCTGACCTGACCCGACACCCCCTCCCTTCCCAGCTCCGCCTCCTAACCCGGAGGTCGGGGGTAGCGGCCTGGGGCGACCCCCAGGCTAAGGCACCCTGGACGGGCCTTAAGAATAGAGCAGGGGGTCTTAGGGAGGGGGTATCGTCTGGAGCTCGCCCAGGAATTGGGAAGGCCGGCGGCGCCTCCCAGAGACTACCCTCTCCTGGTGGCAGGGGGCGCGGCACCCTCGATTTAGGTTAACTCTAAAAAACGGACCCCAGATCCCGCTCCCGACCCACACTCCGCGCGCCTCCGCATCCTTCTCCCCAAGACCTCGCTTCCCCGCGCCCCAGTCTCCGCCCCTTCCTCCACTTCCACTCCCTCCCTGCTCTGAGTCCCGAGTTCCCCCCTTTCCTTCCCCCTCCCTTCCTCCCTCCGCGGCCCTGGCCCTCCTCCGCCGCCACCTCTCCGCTTACCCGCTTGCTCTGGACTTCGTGCCCCGGGGGTCTCGGGGTCTCTCCCCCTTCTCCGGAGCCCTCGCGCGCTCCCGACGACTCCCTAGTGCCCACCTCGGGGCGCACCCCCGCCGCTCCCAACTTCTCCCAACTCAACTTTCCCCCGCGCCGCGGGCAGGCCAGCCCCCTGCGTGCGCGCCCCCCCGGCGCACCGTGCGCGGCCCCGCCGCAGCGGGTAGGGAGGCGGGGAGCCGGGGCCGAGACCCGGGACGGAGGCGCGCTTCCAGACACCGCCCCGCGCTGGGAGCCCGGCGCCCCAGCGGCCACCCTCTCTCCTTCGGCTCAGTCCCGTGAGGCCGCCGCCCGGGCTTCCCGGCACGGGACTTGAGCACCCTGAGGACGCCGTCTCTTGGCCGCATTAGGCACCTCGGGGCGGAAGGGAGCCCGCCTTACGCTGGGGATCCCAGGCAGGAAAACGGCGACACAAAAATGATCGGGAAATTCCGGGCGGAGGAACTTGAAATAGAATGCATCGGAGTCAAGATTCTCCCCCTACCACCCCCCTCACCACCCCCTCCCCAGTAATCCCCACTGCCTCCAAGAAAGGCCGCGTCTTTGCCTGGGGGACGGGAGGGGGTTGGCGATAGGGGTGATTGCTGCTGGAGGTTGGATTCCTATTACCCTGAGCTGACCTAGACTTTTCGAACCGGGTACTTGTGCCTCCGAGAGATTTCCCTGTGGCGACCTCCCTCCTCGAACCCTATTATAATCATCCCCTGCCATTAAAGATCGCTCTGTGTATTTCTGGTTTTCTCAACTCGATGATAAATTCTTCCAGAGGAGGAGTATACTTTTCTTTTTAAATTTTTTATATTTTTTAGTATGCCACCAGGTGAAGCACAGCATTGTGTTTGCCGAAAACGGTCTGGTCTAAACGAGTTAATTAACAAATGTTTAGCACCAACTATGGTTTGGGTGCTGAGGAGTGCTGTTTGGGGCCGTTTTTGTCCAGTTCACAGCCCTCAAGAATGCAATCATGAGACAATTAGAGAGGAGAGCAAGAAAATCTATAATCAACTCCTTAAGGGATGAGGTCAAGGCTGCTGCAAGTATAGCATCTGTCTGTGCTTCTGTCTGTTGAGGGCGGTAGCCGACCTGCCAGTCCTCGGCCACACCCTGGTTGACTCCGGTGGGCCCGGGCTCTCCAGACGGGTATGGGGGGTGGGGGTGGGGGACTCCCAGTGTTCCAGCCAGCTTGCCTTGGGGTGTCACAGTGTAGCGAACGGCTGGAGTCGGGTGGGCTCCGAGACGACACACGGGGCCGAGGGCAGAGAGGGGTCTCTGGCGTAAGTTAAGTCCAGGGGCACACCTGCCTCTCTTCCCAGCCTTGTGGTTCAGCTGGTCCCTGTGAAGTCATCACCAAAATATGGCTCGGAGCCATTCCCCAATCAATCCTGAGGTCTCCAGATGGCCTGGGGAGAGGTGGAAATCCGTAGCGCGATTGTCAGGAGGTCGTTGGAACCTCGACACCATCAGTCGCGTCAGAGCGCAGCTATCCGGGCCGGGGATGCAGGCCGCCAAACCCCAAACCCCAGAGAGCGCCCCACCCCCACCCTACTGCATTCTGGATGTGTAGTCCCAGAGAAACTCTTTTCAAAAGAAGGTTGTGATCACAGAAAGGAATAACAAGAGCAGGGCACACTGGGAGCTGTGGCGCGACGGCTGTGAGGCCCGGAAAGCGGACACGCGATGCTTCCTGGGACTTGAAGTCCAAGGTTTTCCTCCGCGGTCGAACCGGGGCCCCGGGAAGCGAGTGCTGCAGAGAACCTTCGCGCAGCCTGCTGGGAGTTGTAGTCTTTTTGTTGCCTAATGCCCGGGACATTGCTGGGAAACCTGCGTACCCTTAGTACTACACGGCCCAGAAGCCCTTGCGCAGGCGGGGGGGGGGAGGGGGAGGCGGGGCAGGGCCGGAGGCTGGGGTGCCGCCTCCTCTGCAACGCCGGGGCCGGAGTCTTAGAACCCAGGGCCCGTAGGGGTCCCCGCGGCTGCCGCGATGCAGAAATACGAGAAACTCGAGAAGATTGGGGAAGGTAATGGGACTACGAGATGTTCCTGCAAGATCTTCCTCTACAGACCCTTCAACATTCCTTGCAGCCTGGCTCCTCTACCGTCAGCAATACCCACAGGCTCCGACCTCAGCCCCGACTGCAGCCCTGGCCCCGAGCTCCACACTCCTTGCGGACACCTGTCCTTCCCGTTAGCATTTCCCGCAGACGCCCCTTCCCAACCTTAGCACTTCCTGGAGACCCACCTGCCGACCTTAACACTTCCTGCATCTTCCACCCGTAGCCTCAGCACCATTTGCAAAACCTCACCCAGCCCCCAGCCTCAGTTCTCGATGCAGACCTCCAACCTCAACATTTCTGCCGATCCCCACTTTTCTCCCAGACCTGCCCACCATCCCCAGACCCTCCGGAAGCACCGCCTTTATTATAGACCTCCTAACCCTCGCAGCCACAGCCTATCCCTGCTGCAGACACGCGTGAGCCATCTATCTACAGGCACCTTCTCTGCCCCTTCGTCACTTACAAAGCTCTGCGAATGCTGAGCCTTTCACCCTCAATCTCTTCCCTTACTCGTCCAGACATCAGAAATAACGCACACCTGGGTTGCCTGCTCTCCTGACAGGGACTTCCTGGGGTAGGAAGGGTGTCCCATCTTTACCCTCGCCCCTGACCTTCCTGTAGGCACCTATGGAACAGTATTCAAGGCCAAAAACCGAGAGACCCATGAGATTGTGGCTCTGAAACGGGTGAGGCTGGATGACGATGATGAGGTAGGACTGGGACATCAGGGCTAGGGAGGGGGTTGAGGGCCCAGGTTGGGTGGGATGTGACTGTTGCCCGCCCGGCCCCCTCCCATGTGTAGGGAGTGCCGAGCTCAGCCCTTCGGGAAATCTGCCTACTCAAAGAGCTGAAGCACAAGAACATCGTCAGGTGTGTAGATGGGCAGGGTCCTCCTTGCCTGTGTGGTCAGTTGGAGGAGGGGGGCTTCAGAGATGGGCTGGGCTGATGCTGGGACCAGGGTTGGGCTGATACAGATCCCTTGGGGACCTGAGGCTGAAACTCGTGGACCTGCCCCGCTGAGTCCTCCCTCCTCCCTAGGCTTCATGACGTCCTGCATAGCGACAAGAAGCTGACTTTGGTTTTTGAGTTCTGTGACCAGGTGACAGGGGGACTTGGGGGCCAGTAGCCTTGGGGGAGGGTATAAGGGCCCAGACTGAGGTTAAACTCTGTCACGTTCCCCACTCCCATCCCTTTTTAGGACCTTAAGAAGTATTTCGACAGCTGCAATGGTGACCTAGATCCTGAAATTGTAAAGGTGAGGGGCTAGTGTCCTGGAGACTCACTGAGGCCAAGTGGCACTCTGTCTTCAGCGTATGCACTCTCTGAGCACCAAGTTCAGGGCCTGAGCGGGGACACGCTGGGGTGTCGGAACGAGAAAACCCTGTCTCTACCCTCCAGGAGCTTTCTGTCTGAGCAAGCATCTTGACATGGTCTCTTTGATCTGACAGTAATACTTTGATATCAGTGATACGATTTGCATTTGAGAGACGAGGAAATGAGAGTCAGAGAGATACGTTCGTTCACTCATTCATTCACTCATTCATTCATTCATTCATTCATTCATTCAACAAACACCTATTGGATGCTTTGCTATATGCCAGGCACTGTGCTAGGCCCGAGTGCCTGGCCCCAGTCCCAGGGGAAGCAGCGCTGAATGATAATACAGCACAGCGTATATATTGATGGCTACGAAGTGTGTGCTTACCTAAGGCCAGTTAGGGGAGAGATCAGAGTGGGAGGGGGGAAGGCCCACTAGGCTGTAAGTTCTGGAAGGGTGGGGAGCAGGGCCCCCACATATATACCTATATATATGGGTATATAATACCTACCACCGTACAAAGCAGGTCCTCCGTAGCGAAGCGATGAGGTTGCTGAAAGATGGGTGGGGTTTTGAGGCTAGCAGAGGGTGAAGAGGGGAACGTGGCCCACTACTGGCTGCAGCTTCCTTCCAGAAGGTCTGATGCTCTCCCCCTGCCACCCCTCTCCACCCCACAGTCCTTCCTCTTCCAGCTGCTGAAAGGCCTGGGATTCTGTCACAGCCGCAATGTACTGCACAGGGACCTGAAGCCCCAGAACCTGCTGATAAACAGGGTACCTCCTGGGGAGAAGGTGGGAGGTCAGGGAGGCTGTAGTCACTGGCTGGCACAAGTGATGGGGGGAGCTGGGCTGGGAGGCAGAAGAAGGAGGCCTGCCCTGGGACTGTTGAAAACCCCTCTCAAAGTCCCTTTCCATCTCCACTCAGAACGGGGAGCTGAAATTGGCCGATTTTGGCTTGGCTCGAGCCTTTGGGATCCCAGTTCGCTGTTACTCAGCTGAGGTGAGCTGGAGGGGGGGTGGGAGATGGGGGTGAGGGAGGGGGTCCCCTCTGAGCACCTTTCCGTCTCCTACTCCAGGTCCCACACAATTGTTTCCCCTCCTCACCGAGCCCCTCCTCCCCAGTCCTCTAAGCAGGGGGGTCGCTGTGGGTGGGGTCTTCTCCAGGTGGTCACGCTGTGGTACCGCCCACCGGATGTCCTCTTTGGGGCCAAGCTGTACTCCACGTCCATCGACATGTGGTCGGCCGGCTGCATCTTTGCAGGTGACATGCCTGGGGGTCTGCGGAGCCACTGTCTCTCCCATCTGAGTGGACAGATCGGGTCTGGAGTGGCCCCTCTGGGGAAGGGAGTGAGGCGCTTGGGGCTGGGGATAGGACACACAGAGGGTGCCATGGGAATGAGGGGTTCTTCATACCCCACTGCACCCCCTAGAGCTGGCCAACGCGGGGCGGCCTCTTTTCCCGGGCAATGACGTAGACGACCAGTTGAAGAGAATCTTCCGATATCCTTCGACATTTCCCTTTGCCTCGAGCTCTCTGAAGGGGAGTCAGAGGGGGCACCTGGCAGGCTCGGTCGGTAGAGCGTGCGACTCTTGACCACGGGGGTCACGAGCTTGAGCCCCACGTTGGGTGTAGAGTTTAATTTTAAAAACATGAAGGGGAGTAAGGAGCCTGTGGAGCGCAGAGTGCATGGGCTGGGCCAGGAGAGGGGGTGGCTTTGGGCGAGGGGATGGAGGGCGGACACCCCGGTAGGGCAGGGTTGAAGCTGTCTGCTGGAGAGTGCGTGACCTGTGACAAGGAGGGCTCACTTGGGGGAGTAGCTGTGAGCGTGTTCCTCCAGCTGAGAAGTGAATCTTTAGGACGCAGGAACCAAAAGCAGCGGGGGGGGGGGGGGGGATAGATGTGTGAGTAGGAGAAGGCCGACTGGTTCATCAGCAACAGACATCGGGGTTTATTTAGGTCAGAGGAGTGAGCGTTTGTAAAGTGCCTGGCGCGCCCCGGGAACACCCTGCACGTGCTGGGTCCTGCCTCTGGCATGAGCGGTGGGATAAAGTGAGGGGTGTGGAGGTGGGTATATGAGAACCACCCCCCCCAAGGAGGGGAAGAGCCCCTCGCCCGCCCCTTTCCACCTGAGTGATCCTTGACCCCATGGACACGCTTCTGGGGACACCAACCGAGGAGCAGTGGCCTGCCATGACCAAGCTGCCAGACTATAAGGTGTGACGGGGAATAGCGGGGGTCCCTTTTGCTTCCCAGCTGTAGCAGCCTCCGGGCCCCCGCACTGCTGGTCTGACTCTCCCTGCACCCCCACCCCCACAGCCCTACCCGATGTACCCGGCCACAACGTCCCTGGTGAATGTCGTACCCAAGCTCAATGCCACAGGGAGGGACCTTCTACAGGTGACCGAGGGCAGGGGCCGAGGGTGGGATCCAGACACTTGTCAGGAGGTCTAGGGGAGGCTGGGGCTGGAGGCAGTTAACCCAGCCTGAACCCGCCTTTCTTCGCGCCTTTCTTCGCGCCTTCAGAACCTCCTGAAATGTAACCCTGTCCAGCGCATCTCGGCAGAGGAAGCCCTGCAACACCCCTACTTCTCCGACTTCTGCCCCCCGTAGGCTCCAGGACCTTGGCCGGGCTGGGGCCTGGCCTATTTAAGCCCCCTCCCGGGAGGGGAGGAAAAGCCGGGGGTGCACGGGGTGCTGAGCTCCAGCTGTGCTGGGCCCGGCCGGGGTGGGGGTGCCCCGGCCCGTGTTCTTCGCTCCCTCCGTGGACTTTATTTAATTTCATAAATTGGCTCCTTTCCCACAGTCTGGCTGATGTGGTAGAGTGGCTCTGAGAGGCGGGTGGGCTTGGGCAGGGGTCTCTGTTTTACCGCCCTCTCCGGCCTTGCTTCTGGCTCAGACCCAGCCCAGTGGTCCAGCCTTTGCTCCACTACTCTGAGTGGCCTGACACTTGGGGGCTGGGGGCACCACCCCCCACCCCTGACGGCTGGGCTCGGGGCAATACCACCCCCGCACATGTGCTTATGCTGGCAGCCAGTGTCAGAGTGAGGATGGGCCTGCACCAGAATGGGGAGAAAAAGGGCGGGGCCTTTCTTCACGGCTCTCCATACCCCACGTGTACCTCCCCATCTTTCCCTTCATCCCCACCCCCCATACCCAGGCTGATAGGCTGGGACAGCAGGGATCCAAAGATGCGGTTAGACGAGGAACATCCCTTCCCCTGCTCCCTTGTCAGTTTTCCAATATTTGAGGCACAGAGAAAGAGCAGGGATGGGTCTGTAGCTGGGGCCAGGATGTCTTCTTACTGGCAGGAGTGGGAAGGGAAGGCCTCCCTCCACCATCTCAAGCTGGGACCTTCTGCTCTTTGGGAAGGTTGGAGACGCAGAGCAGTTCCCATGGAGACAGGTGGTGTGCTGGTGCTTGGTCCCAAACGTGAGAAAAGAGTCATGATCTAAGGCGGACAGCAGCTTGTGTTCTTGGAAGTGGCTACACACCCTCTGTCCTCTCCCTGCCCCCCACTTCTTGCCAGGCTCTGGGTCAGAGCCTTCTTCAACTATTCCCTGTGTGCCGCGAACATAACTGTCCTCCCGCTGAGTCCTCTTTGCCTTGATACCTGGCTTTGGGCTCCTTTCTCTCTGAGATGTCATTTTGATAAACTCCTTCGTGCTGAGGTGCAACGGGAGGACGCCCTCTCACTACTCTTTTCGCCCAGAGAGATTTGTGGTGGTTGACTGGGACCCACCTGCATCTCAGACGCCGTCCACTGGAGGTTGGTGGGCGGAGGTCTTCTTTGACCTTAGCCTGACTAGTCTGGCTGTGAGAGAAACAGCTGAGGCTGACGCACTAGAACTTTATTTGGGGTGAAGAGGGCAGAGACATGTGCAGGCTGGGCCCGCCCAAGATGTCAAGGTGCAGCCCGGAAGACACAGATGCCAGGTCTAGAGCCGTGTGACGAGGTAGCAGGTGCGGTGGGAGGCAGACAGAGTCTTGGTGACGGCACAGGGAGGGGTGGGGGGCCTGGTGAGACCCAGACCACTGCGCTGGGACAGGAGGCCTTGTTCCCACTGCCCTCCCCTCCTGAACCTCGGTGTCACCCCCTAGACTGGACCTGCCCCTCCTCCCTTGAAAGAGGGAGCCATTTCTTGTTACCTGGGGCCCAGGCTGAGGTGGGGAACTTGGGTTCCATGGCTGCCCAGCCCTTCCTGAAGCTGTGGGAGGAGGGAGAGGGTCAGAGGTGGGGAGGAGTCCTCCCTCCCAGGACCAGCCAAAGTCACTGCACGCTCCTCCCCCACCATTCTTTCCTCAGCTGGGTAGGGATGGTGTTCTAGGCTTCAGGGGAAGACATTGGAGATGGCAAAGAAGGAAGAAGGGTTTGTTACCAGATTGGTGCTAGAGTGCCTTTGGGAGTGCTTCCGGTTCCAGAAGTATCCCAGGACCCTGTCTTGGAACACCTGGGGGCAAGCAGTGGGGGAAGTGGCCATTGCACACCTTCTCCTGGATCTTATGCACTGATTCCTTCCCCCTCCCCCAGCTGGGACTCAGGCCCACCTCACAGAGGTAGTCCAGGATCTCAAGGATGGTGAGCAGGCTGGCCCCGATGAACAGCCCCATCTGGCCCCCAATGTCACCTGTGGAGACCAGGTTACCCATCAGCTCACAGCCACCTGGCAAGCCCACACCTCCCCAGACTTCTGGATGACCTGGATGCGCGCGTGTGCACACACACACACACACACACCGAGCAGTTCTGACACTTCATAGGCCTTTTTCTGCTCCACGGTCTCATAGTTGAGGGCCTCAAAGAAGATGTCCAGCACGAGCACGTTCTCTCTGGAGGAAAAGAGGCCAAGAAAGCTCGCTGGACACCCCCAGGTGATAGCTGCTGGCAGGAGGGAGGTGCGCGATCTCCCGTCTGTGACTCCTCTTAAGAGCCCCGGGACGGGTGTCACGCCCCGTTTGCAGAAGAGATGCTATCACAAAGGTTAAACAGCTCGGCCAGAGTCCCAGGAGCCCCGCGATGATGTACAAGCTGGGCTTGCACCCTGGTGTGCGCACGAAGGCTCGCCCGCGGGAGGGTGCCCCCGCCCTTCCCCCCACCCTGCCCCGTCTGGTCCCGGGTGGCCCGACTCACACAATGTAGGCCTCGCTGCGGTTGTGTTTCCGGGCCAGGTAGCGGGCGGCGGCGCGGCTCGGGATCCGCACCATGGAGAGCTCCTTGGCGTAGCGCGTGCTGGCGCAGGGGTTGGGGCAGGTGCACGCGTCCTTCCGCAGCATGGCGTCTAAGGGCCACCACAGTCACCTGAGTCAGGGCCACCCGGCCGGCGAGTCCGGGAGCCGGAGCCGAGCGGGGGTGGGGACGCGGGGGAGGTCTGCCCCTTACCCAGCGCCGGGTCCGCGCAGTCCTTGTATTGCTGGGGGCTGCACACTGGCGCCCCGCCTGGCGTGGTGGGGGAGGAGACCGCTTCAGGAGCAGCTCCCAGGCCCCTTCGCCGTACCTGGACCCCCGCCTCCGCCCCCACCAGCTCCTTACCTGGCATATGCATCATTCGGCAGCCACACTTCCGAGCCACATAGCGGGCCTCACAGGCCAGGCGACACCCCATCAGACTATAGGGGGCTTGGGGGCCTGGGCTGGGGCTGGGAGGACCTAGGGGACCAGAAGGTTCCGGCTCAAAGTCGGGGTCCAGAGGTGCGGAGCTGCAGTCACCCCAGGGTGGTGGCAGGAAGCTCAGCTGTAGTTGGTCGGGTTAAGGAGGCTTCGGGGAGAAGTGGGGTGACCAGGTGCAGTGTGAGTGGTCACCGAGACGGCATGCCGAGGGCTGGAGGCCCCTGGGATGGTCTGAGATGTTGCGGCTGAAGTAGGGGGTTGGAAAAACCCGTGAGGATACTCGCTGTTGCTGGCAGGACACGAAGGTCTGGTAGCCGGGGGCTGCCCCGAAGCCCAGCTGGTCGATGGTGGGCGGCTCCTCCTGGCTGTGGATCTGCACTCGGACCCCCACCTCGAACGGGGTCTCCTCTGCAGGGGAAAGGGGGACCCTGACGCCTGTGTCCCAGGAGCCCCCCTGCTGCAGACGGTTCGCCCCAGGACTGTGACGGGCCAACCCTGCCCGCCCTCCCCCCCCCCCCCCCCCCCCCCCCCCCCCCCCCCCCCCCCCCCCCCCCCCCCCCCCCCCCCCCCCCCCCCCCCCCCCCCCCCCCCCCCCCCACCGACTTCACAGGAGAGGATGTACTCCTCTGGGGCCCTTCCTAGCGCCTCCTCTCCTTCCCAGATCCTTTTGTACACCATCTCTGCCACCCCTCCAGCCTGACACGGGTGCCCCCATACCCATGTCCCTCCACACGGGAAGATACTCATCCTGCTGCACATCCAGCATGATCTCCAGCCCGTTGCCCATGCCGCCCTTGGGAGTGGTGAGCAGCTCTGCCCCATCCGCACCGGAGTTAAAGGTGTAGCACTGACCCATCCGGGTGAAGATCTGTGGGTGAGCAGATGGGGGACAGAGCTCACCAGGAGACAAGGAGCCCGGCCAGCTCTTTCCCCCAGGCAAACATGAGACCTCTCCCCTCCCCATCCTCTATGTGGTCTCTTTGAACACGGAACCCACATCTCAGTGCCCCCGGCCCCTCCCACTTACCAGCACAACTAGTTGGACCCTTGTGGGCTCCCATCACCGCGGCCCCTCCTCCCCCTTCCTCAGCCCCCCAGCCCCCCAGCCCAGGGCACAGCCTGTAGGACAAGTGTGTCTTCAGAGAATGGCAAGAAAGGAAGTGGGTCTCAGTTGCCCTCCTCCAGGACTGGCAGAATGTTGGAGAGGCAGAGGGAAGACAAGCCCACTTCCCCAGGCAGGAGAGCGTTCTGCTCTAGAACGGCTCCACTAGATTCCCCCAGGCCCCAGGGGCAGGGGCTCCACAGACCAGAGCTCGGGCCCAGAGCCAGCCCCAGTGAGTGCCCTGTGCTGGAAGGCATGACCTTGTACATTGCAGTCCAGCTGAATGGCAGGCAGGGGTCCCCAAGGAGGGCCGTCTCCTGGGCTGGACAGAAAGGCACTGGTGGGGTGTGGAGCCTGTTGCCCTGCTGGGAAGGAAAGGATCCCCGGCACAGGTGTGAAGGTCCCCTAGCTTAGGAGGAGCCTGGGCCAGCAAGGCTGGGGGAATTGCGGGTCCTGGGCAGGTACTGGCCGGGTCCCTGGTAGGCCGGGCCGGCAGCCAGCTCACCACGGTGAAGTTCTCAGGACCGCACGGCCAGCCTCTGTAGCGGCAATCCAGCAGCATTTCCTCCAGGGCGTGTCCGGCCCTGGCGTACAGTCGAGCCATGTCGAAGGTGGGACTGGGCATGAAGCCGGGGGGCGCGGGGGGCCGGCCCAGGGCGCGCAGGAAGGCGGCATGCTCAGCGGGCTCCACGCCCAGCAGCGCGGGCCCGGCCCAGTGCAGGTCGTTGGGCGTGAGGCGTGAGCGGCGCAGTGGGTTGATGTTGCACAGGGTGATGGCGGGGAAGGTGAGCCGGTGGCTTTCGCGCTCGTCCAGGGCTGTCTCATGGTGGAACTCCCCGTAGTAGCGCACCCTCTCAGCCACCTGGTAGAGGAAGGCGGCCAGCGACAGGAGCACGGCTGCGGCCCAGAGCCCTCGGCGAGGCGTCAGGCCCCCAGGGCCGAAGACGTGGCCCAGCCCATGCATCGTGCAGCTGCTGGCGAACACGCGGATGTCCGAAGCTGGCCGCCGGGCCTCCTCTGGCCCAGGATGGGGCTTCATGGCTGAGGTCCAGGGTGGGGGACACTGAGAGGGCTGGGGATTGGCGATCAGGCTGCAGGGACTTGGAGAGAGGAAAGAGGGTCAGTCCGAGGACTGGGAGGGACTGAGGATTTGGGGGGCCGGGCAGGGGTCACTGCAGGGAAGGAGAGGGGAGGAGAGAGTGGGGAGAGGGGCCCAAACCAAGAAGCGGGAAGGCACTGGCCGGGCAGGTTCGGCTCGGCTGTCTCGAAGGAACCAGCCGGGGCTCCACTAGGCTCGGCGCTGGGCCGGGGGCTCGGCAGGAGAGGCCAGGTAGGGCGCAGCCGACTTGGGAGGCAGGGGCCGCTCTGCTGGAGGCTGCTCTGCGGAGCCAGGGCTGCCGCAGAGGATTGGGTTTCAGCAGTGAGGGGGCAAGGGGGCCCGCAGAGCAGTCTGGGGGGCAGGGAAGGTCCCTGGGGCCCCAGGCTGAGCCATTAGTGCAGCGTGTTGGGGGGGAGGGGCGTGGCTGTGGAGGCCAGAGGCGCCAGCGGAAAACCACAGCAATCCCGGGTAGGGCTTGAAGGGAGTCTGGAGAGATGTCGGGGCTGGGGGTGCCTTAATGGCCCTCTAGGTTCCCAGCTGCGGCCCTTGCGGTTGGGTGGAGGGTCAGTTGCTGACCCTCGGCCCGGTCCCTCCCTCCTTTTGTCTCTCCTCCCTTCCCACTAACCTCACTTGGGATAATTTGCTCCTTCACAAAGAGAGGAGTTGGCTCTTGACCAGGCTGGAAAGTGGTGGGAAGTTTGGAGTGGGCAGATTCGAGCCCCCAGCAGCCCACGCCGCGTGGCCAGAGTCTCTGCAGGTCTCAAGTCCCGGAGTGGTCTGAGTGTCCTCTTCCCACCTCCCCACGCTGAGGCCTCCTGAGAGGCTGGCCTCTGCCACAGTGACTGCGGCACTCTCCGGGGGAACACGGGTGCCCTAGAATTTCACTTTTTTTTTTCACTTAAAAACATTCTGGAGACTGGAATTACCTCGTACCTGGAAAGCTTCCCCATTTTTTAAATGGATGCATTCTATTCCACTATGTGGGCGGACCAAGTTTTATCTACTCACAGTCCCATTGATGAACACTGGGGGTTTCCAGTCTTCCATTGTAAACAATGGTGCTCTCAATACCATTGCATGGTTGTAAATTCCCAGAAATAGAACTGCTGGGTCAAGAGGCAGCTGAATGGATAATTTGGTGGATACCACAAAACTCCCCACTGTGGGAATTCTACCATTTTGCACACCTGTATCATGGTGGGCAGTGTGCCTGTTTTGCAGGAGTGGGCAGGGCGGGGTTTTTGTTTTTTAATTTTTAAATGTTTATTTATTTCTGAGAGAGAGGGAGAAAGGGTGAGCAGGGGAGGGGAGACACACAGAGAGGGGGAGTCACAGAAACCGCAGCAGGCTCCAGGCTCTGAACAGTCAGCACAGAGCCCGATGCAGGGCTCGAACTCACAAACCATGAGATCATGACCTGAGCCGAAGTTGGACGCTTAACTGATTGAGACACCCAGGTGCCCCTCTTCTTCTTTTTTTTTTTTAAGTAGGCTCCGTGCCTAACATGGGGCTTGAACTCATGACGCTGAGATCAAAAGTCACATGTTCTACCCACAGAGCCAGCTGGGTGCCCCTGCAGGGGGGCTTTTCTAAAGGAAGAGATACAGTGCCCCTGACCCAGCTGGGGTGCCCCGGGCCACAGTGCCCAGCATGGCATGGCAATGCCAGCCTTGAGAGGGCAGAGCTGGTACATTTGACTGAAGATGCTGCCGATGATCCAGAGGAGACGATGGGGCAGCCAGGGCAGGACTCCCAGCAGCTGGAGCAGACACCTCCAGGAAGTAGAGCGGCGGTCCGAAAGGCTGGTACCTACTGGCCTGCAGTGGGCCAAATGTGTCGTGCTGATCCAAGGCATGGGGACAAAGGACAGCAGGAGAGCCTGGTGGCTGAGGGCTGGGGGGGGAGGGGGAGGGGTGGGGTCAGCCCAGACACCCCCCCCAAGGAGGATGGCCAGGGCCTGGTGTCCAGCCCCGCATTTGGTGAAGTAAATTTTCACCTGCCTGTTACCGGGAATGGGGAGACGCTGTACGGTAGGCCTGGGAGAACACAGGTTTACCTCCACTAATTTATTTACTGAAGCTTATTTCACTTGAGGCCGCCGGGCTCACACTGGTAGGCTCCTGGCCATGAGTGGAAGAAACACAGTGCGCCAACGGACCATGATCACGCTGTGCTGTCGTCACCTGTCCACCTGTCTGTCCTCCTGACAAGACTTTCACGGGGGGGGGGGGGGGGGGGGGGGGGGCGGGGACATCCTCACGCCCATGGCAGCTGTGCGGCACATGATACACGGATCTTGGAAACAGGGAGTGAACAACAGTTTATTGTACATGTGACCAGCTCCCGAGGCTGTGGCACTGGGAGTTTTAAGTACTTTACCACAGATCATCCCATTTCAACTCTTAAACTCTCGGGATGAGGTACCGCCAGGCTTACGACCCACGTTGAATAGTCGCCGGAGCCAAGGTTGAGGCTGAGGCCACGTGGCGAGCGTGAGGCTGACCGCACAACCTTCCGGCTCAAGGCCCGCCACAGACCTCACTACTTCCCTGGGTTGAGGGGTGGGGGGGCTGGGATTTGGAGAGGCCGCCCTGAAGAGGTCCGGAGAGACCGGAGTCTGGCATCAGGAGGGGTCTCTGGGGGGGGGGCTGGGGCTGGAGCTGGGGGAGCAGGAGCTTGTCTGCTCTCTCTCCCTGGGAGGGGTCTGGCAGGCCGCCGTGGACCCGGCTGGGAGCGGAGGCTGGCTCTGGGCTGTGCCTCCTGGGTGGGCGTTTAGCGGCAAAGCAACCCAGAGCCAGCCCACGCGCTGCCCCCCTGGGCTGTGGCCGCCCCGGCAGTGACCTCTGATCTGTAAGGAAGCAGGTATCAAACTAGGGTGGCTGTGGCCCGGGGACATTTCAGGTGCTTTGTCCCAGAGGAGCATCTGCTCCTAAGCCACACCCAGAAGAGGCTGTGGGGCCTCCTGCACTCACACCTGAGCCGCTGCTGCTTCTTCCAGGCTGGCCTCCGGCTACAGCGGGCTCTGCTGGTCCTACGCACGGCTGCCGCCCCTGACACAGGGCACTGCCTGTCCAACTGATTTTGTGTTTTGTCAGCCTGGGGGCAAAGTATCAACCTCTCCCTAGAGGTTTGGTGACCACCAGCACCATACGACCCCTGTGGCTGGAGCCTGGGGTGTGTCGGTTCCTCCTTAGTCTCCTTCAGGGCTGGGTGTCCTCGTGTAAGGGGGCTGTCCACAATCTCACAGGGTGACGGAGACGAGGTGCACGGGGCCAGGGCAGGGCTGCGATGGCTTGGTGAGTCGGAAGCTCCTTGAGGAACAGACCATGGCATGCCCTGCCCCTTCTCCCCCTTCCCACGGGCTGGAGGCATGTGGGGCACTTGTTCCGCTGGACGGGAGTGGGAGGGGGGGATGAAACCTAGAAAAAGGACCATTATTCACGGAGCAGGGAGGAGGGGAAACTGTTCTCAGGATGGGGACTGTGGGTTCAAGGGGCTGGCCGAAGGGGCGGGTTCCTTCCCCCAGGGCTCAGAGAGGCAGTGGGGACGGAGGAGAGAAGGGAGTCAGGCTAGGACGGTGAGGTCCTGGCACGGGTATGGGGAACCCCAGTGTGAACCCCTGATTTGTACAGAGGTGGGGCCGGAAGCCTTTAGGCTATCAGGTAGGGGGATACTTGGCAGGGTTCCTGAGAGGGGTTGGGAGGATCTGGGCAGACGGAGGGAACAGAGCAGGGGCCTGGGGACTCTGCCTCCTCTGTGCAGCCTAATGACTCATGGCTCTGGCAGGAGGGAGGTAGGCAGGAGGGGGAAACGGGGGCGGGGGGCGGAGGGAGTGGTCCCGACCTCCCCGCCTCCAGCTCAGCGAGAGTCCCAGGTTGCACTGTGAGCAGGGGAGCAGCAGCCCACACCCCAGTGCACTGGTCTTCCTGGGTGTTTGGTCCCTGGGAGCTCCCCTGAGCCGAGCCCCAGTCCTGGGTGCCGATGCTCGGCGGCAACCAGACCCTAGCTGCTCTCAGGACTTGGGGTGGCGGTTCCTGGGGCCTCTGGGCATCTCGGGAGCTGGGACATCCAGGGCCTGTCTCCGGATGAGCTCCGCATAGAGCCCACCCTTCTTTAGGAGCTCTTCATGGGTTCCCACCTGGAGAGAGGAAGGAGGGGCAGACGGTCACCCCAACACAGTTCACAGCCCTAGGAGGGCTGGCTTCTTATCAGCCATCGAGCGCACTGTCCTCTCAGCCATCGTCCCTCCTGGAGACACTATGACCCCAGAGCACCGGCACGTCTGAACTCGCTAGTGCCATCTCCCTGCTTAGCTGGGTTTTGGAAGAGCATCTCCCTTATGGAACCCAGAGACTCCAGCTTTCACTTGAGTGAGCAGCTGGGAGCTGGGGGCCGGGCCTCATGCAGCCTCCCGGCCTTGCTGCAGACCAGCCTGTGGAGAACAGCTCCCTGCCTGCCCCTCTCCAGGGTCCCTGGTGCTGCCTCTGCTGTACCTCAGCCCCTAGTCCCCTTCTCCCTGGTGCTCCACACTTCTCTGAGTCCCTTCCCTTCGGTTCTGGGAGTCATGAGGTAGTTCTACTACCCCACGGGACAGTGGAAGAAACGGGCCCTGGGAGGCCAGGGCAGGAATTCCTGAATCCACACAGGGTGTTGCTTCCAGAATACGCCCCAGGCTCCCAGGGCCAGGCCAGACCCTCACAGCCGAGCCACTCTTTCCACTGCGTCCACGGCTAAAACTGTCCCAACCCACTGCCTGGCCCCCAGCTGACCTCACAGACTTGGCCGTGGGCCATGACGACGATGTGGTGGGCCCCACGCACGGTGCTGAGCCGGTGTGCGATGACCAACACCGTGCGGCCAGTGCTGGCGCGGTCCAGGGCCTCCTGCACGACCCGCTCGGACTCTGAGTCTAGTGCGCTGGTTGCCTCGTCCAGGATCAGCACCGTGGGCTGCTTGATGAGGGCACGGGCAATGGCTAGGCGCTGCTTCTGGCCACCAGACAGGGTTGCACCCCGCTCACCTGGGGAGAAAGGGGACAGGGCAGGGCCTTGAAGCGATCTTCAGCTCTGCACTTGGGGGCGGCCCTACAAAGGGGCACCTGGGCCGTCTAGAACTTTCCATCTGGTCCCTCAGGCTCACCACCTTGCACCATGCACATTCGCCTGCCTCGGATGGGTCAGCATCCTGATCCCATAACCCTGTGCAAACGCACATGTGCACTCACACCAGACAGCAGGAGGGGCGCACACTCGGGATTCAGTGCACCCTGGAGACACCCAGTGCCCCTCCCACACCGGGGTGGGGTCTCAGAGCCATGCCTGGGCCTGTGGCTCCAGCTGCCTTCTCCTGGCCTGCTGGGTCTCCGCCACCCTGGGGACGTCCACGACCCAGATGTGGGCCCTGGAGTGTAGTGACGGCTTGCCATGGGGCATTCTGGGAAGATCCCACTTGGGGTCTACCATGCTCACAGGAAAACAGCAGAGGGGGCAGCCTGGGAGTGAAAAACAGCACCATGGGGATGGTGGTCAGAGGTCAGCAAGGGCAGACTAAAGCCCCAGATGAGCCTGCTAGTGTGCTGGGGTCAGAGGTACAAGGAAGGTGCCTCTCGAGAGGTGTGGGCACAGCACCTCCAGTCGGGGGAGTGTGGACTCTGGGTGGTGACCAGAATGGGCTGGATCACTAATACAGCGTGGATGATGGCTATAGACAGGGGTGGTACCACCCCTGAAGCTCAGCCAGACTGAGGCCTAAGTTTCAAGATGTGCCAAGAACCCCAGATATGCCTACACCTTGAGACGTGCCAGAACATTCTGCAACACAGCCAAGGACTGGGGGTGATAAACATGGCCCCAGAGGTTGAAAAAAAGACCCCTTTGTGAATGCACAAAGCCGCGAGCCGCGATGTGAATATTCTAGTGTGAGGCCGCAACACTGCAACGTCCCAGAACCACGAAAGCCCTTCTCTGGGTAGGTCAGAAGGGAGACCTGTTCAGTCACATCAATCCCTGTGGGTAACTAGACGGAAACGCTTTTAAATTAAGGAACAAAAGGGCAGGAATGAAACAGGAGCCTGAAGCACAAGGAATTACGAGAAGATTAGCAGTCCAGTGCTTCTGGTCCCGTCTTAGGACGTGGAGGCCTCTGGGAAGCTCTGAAGGTCCCTGACACCACAGACCCCTTGCAAGTGTCCCTGGCCGGGTCCTGCGCCTACACTTTCTGAGGCATCCCCGTCTCTGCAGCCTGCGTGTGGTTGAACCACAGACCTGTGTCTGCCCCCCTCGGCCACGGACCTAGCCTTCCCTGATGCCAGGCCTGTGTCCCTGTGGCCTGTTCACGCAGGCCTGGCAGATCCAAGCAGAACACTGTCCCCGGGACTCACCGACTACGGTGTTGTAGCCCTCGGGGAAGCTGGTGATGAACTCGTGGGCATTGGCCTCCCGGGCAGCTGCGTAAACCTCTTCATCCGAGGCACCCAGCTTCCCAAAACGGATGTTCTCCATGATCGTCGTTCCGAACAGGACTGGCTCCTGCGGTGGCGGGGTGGGTCCACATGGGACATTCTGACTTTGCCCCAAACCCCGGAGCGGGGCAAAAAGGCGATTTTGGCCACACCGGAACTGGCCTCTTGCAAGACAGGTAGGGGCAATTCAAAGTTACAAGTCCAATAAAAAAAGAGAGATCTGTCAAAGTGGGGAGAGGCCGAGCTCCCTGCAGGGCACAGGGTCCCTCAGGAGTGGGATGGGGAGGTGGCTGAGCCAGCTGGCCTGGCAAAACCTCTCCTCTTGGGAGAGATGGGGAAGAAGGGGGTGTTCATTCTAGCTTTCTCTGCAGTGGTGGGTTGGTGAGGGTGCCCTCTTTATCCAATCACGGGAGGAGGGTGGACCCTCGCTGGGGGGCACCGCCTCACACAGAAGGAAAGAAGTGAGGCTGAGGGCTTCAGGGTGGGGCCACGGGGGCTTGCTTAGTCAGGGGCGGGGGTCTCTAGACCTTCTGAACACCACATGTTTGTCAGAGGACCCAGGGGTCCTAAAATAGGGTCCCACTGCACCTGGTTGGATGGCAGTAAGGGAGGAGCAGAGTTCCTGCCCCGGGGAGGCAAGGGCAGAGCTGCGGCGGGCTGGGGAGGGCAAGCCCCAGATCCCATGACCGCTGGGGAGCCAGTCAGGATGGCCTCAGCCCCCTACTCCCTCCCCACAAAGAGAGCAGGGGTAAAGTGGGCGGGAGGGAGGAAGAAGGGGAAAGGCCCAGGTGCAGTAAGGACCGCGAGAAAAGACAGACGGCGTCTGCAAGTCGGAGACGCGCTTCCCACCTGGCTGATGAAGCCGATGACCTGGCCTCGGAGCCAGGAGGGATCGAGGGTTCGCAGGTCCCGCCCATCCAGGGTCACTACGCCGGCTGTGGGGTCGTAGAAGCGCTCGAGCAGGGAAGCCACCGTGGTCTTTCCTGGGGAAGTGGGCGTGGGGGCACAGGGCGGTCAGGGAGGTGGCATGGTTTCTGGAGGCTCTGCCAGGGAAGAGGGACCCCCGGTGACAGGTGAAGGGGCCCCTCCTCCCATCCCACTCTGAGTGGTTACCGTAGGAAGGAAGGTCCTAGAGTGGGAGGGCGGGGGGTTCCTCTCACCTCCGCCGGACTGGCCCACGAGGGCCACGATCTTGCCAGGGGGCAGCGTGAGGCTGAAGTCTTCGAGCACCTGGAAGCCGGGGCGGCAGGGGTAACTGGAAGGAGCCAACGGAGATCCTTAGTTAGACCAGGTCCTGGCCCCTTTCTGCCCTGGCCCCTGCTCGAGTCTCACTGTACCCCGAGGGGGGGGCTCGTTTAGAGGGAGACACGGACCCACAGGGCCTCACGCCCCCATGCCCACCCGCTGATGCCGCTGACCTGAAGCAGACGTTGTGGAACGTGACGGCCCCGCGCAGGTGCTCTCTGGGGATGCAGCAGCCCCCAGCCAGCGGAATGCATGGGCTCAGAGTCATGTACTCAAACACCCGGGCACCCGCACTGAGCCCCCGCACCACCTGGGGAGGGGGTTAATTAAAGTCCGAGGTGAGGGAGGGGTGGGGTCTGAGGGCAAGGCTGGCAGTGCAGCCCCATCTCCTGACACCCCCTCCACCTGACACCTGGTTCCTGCAGCACACAGGTGATGCTGGTTGCTGACAGGACTCCAGCCCAGATCCGATGTCCACACCACGGGGCCCGCCCCCTGACTGCCACTCACCTGGCCGAACAGGACAGAGAGGTTGGCCATGGACCTGTGAGGAGGAGAGAAAGATTCAAAGAGTGGGGACAGGAGCCCCAGAGAAGGCTGGTGCCAGAGGGAAGGGTATGGGTCTCAGCTGCATGGGGGCAGAGAGGACGTGGCGCGTGAGGCTAGGAAACGGGCAGCCTGAAGGCGAACACAGAGGATGTTCCTGAAATCTGGGACAGCAGGAGCCCTGGGATCCAGCAACACCAGATAGTTCACTGGCAGGTCGCTTCTCCTTGGAACCACGTTATCTCCTTGTTCTCTCCTTGGCCAGATGAAGCTGACAACTGTCTGCCACCTCAGGCCTGGGGGCTCCGGGGAGATGGGCACAGGAAGCAGGCACGGGGCTCAGGGGAGCTGGGCTCTGTGCTGCCTGCCTGCACCAACAACACGAGGGAGAGCGCCAGCACCGTGAACAGGTCGGGGCCACGAGGCCCATGGGGCAAGGTCAGCTCTAGTGCGGTGGACTCCTGGGGGAGCAAGGGCTAATTAAGGTGGAAAATGGATGTTAATCCTTTCAGAGAAAGAAGGAACTCGAAGACCCTGGAGCATGTGACGGGTGGGGGATGGGCCCCAAAACAAAGTTCCATAGAGACGCTAGCGCGGGCTTGCCCTGTGTAAGGCATGGTGCGAGTGTGTCTCTGTCCAGGGGGGGTCACCTCCTCTGCAGTGCAAGGCTGTCGGCTGCTGGAAGGTGGAGAGTCATGCTTCTCAGTCACCGGCCCTGACCGGGCTGGCCAGTCCGCGACAGTGCGCGTGTCTGTGAGTGTGCATGTGGGTCCTTGAAGTGGAAAAGACTGAGCGCCTTGAACGGGAAAGTCACTTCCTCCAGCGCCAGGGGTGAGGAGGGGAGGGGCCTGCAAGGAAATGGTTCTGGCAGGCTCAGAGAGTTACTGGCATTTGCCGGAGTGAGTGGAGAGGCATTGAGCAAGGAAGAGCCAGGACAGTGAGTTATCTGTGGACGACAAGGGAGAACATCCTCCACAAGAGATCTGGAGGCCATTAGGGCCTGGCAGAGGTGCCCGGCAGCAACCAAAAAGCAGATGCACATGACACGTTGGTGCGCGATGACCTTGCTCTCAGAGACAGCTCAGGAGGCAGCCCTGAGAGCCCTGGCGGGGGGGTGGCCCCTTACCGGTGAGGACAGACCTGGATGTAGACCAGGTGGCCTGGCCCTGACTGTGGTCTGTCTGGGTACCGCTCCGTCTCCTCCAGAGACCCAGTGCCACAAAAAGAACACCTAGAATGGGGTCTAAAGATTGAGGCTGCCTCCCTCCCCTCCCTTGCCCTGCTGGACCCCAGGAGGAAATACATCAGCCTCCTAAATAGATCGAATTCCTCCAAGGTGGGTGGTGAAGGATCTCCACGTGGGGAGGGCCCCCCACAAAGGATAGTCCTAAGGCCCGTGGCTGTGGGAGCAGCTCCGTGTAGCAGCCAGAGAGAGAGACAGCATAGATGAACTTCCTAGGCTTTTCTGTTTATAAGAAAGCTCTGCTAACTGGCTAGCCCATGCTGTGGGGAGGAAAGGAAGGGGTCGGAACTCAGGCCACAAAGGGAAGTGGGGGCCCAGATGAAGGGGAGCCTGATGGAGGAGGGCCAGACTCGGGAGGTGTAGGGAAAGGGAGACCTTCCCATCACTGCCTGTGGAGGGCCATATGGTGACTGTGTGCGTGGAACCAGGCGGGTTTGTCGGGCTCCTCAGGACCAGAGCACGAGGCCAGGGCTTAGCCTGGGGTCTGTGCCAAGTCCCACCTCTACAACAGTCCTCTCGGTCCCCAGGCTACCAGGGAACAGTTCCCAGGCTGGAGGAGGGATGAGGCCACCCAGGGTCTGAACTTCAGAGAAGGTGTGAATGGGCCCAGATATGGGAGCACCAGACACAAATGGGGCCAAGGATGGGAGTCCTTTCTACCAACCCATCTTCAGACTGGCTCCAGTCTACCTGGGACAATAACAAGGCTGATGACGAGGGGCGCTGTAAGAAACAGGCAGTAAGACACAATGCAGAGCCGGGCCACGAGTGTCGGAAGCAATGGGGGAGGGGCACGGAGGGGTGTTTGGGGTGAGAGTCTGTTCTCTTGACGTGCTTGACAGTAATTTGGGTCTCTGCTCTTCAATGATTTATTACAGCATATTTGCTCTTCTGTTATTCATCACGACATCTACTTATGCTTTACGTGCTCTCACATATGTGGTGTGGGGGGGAGATGATGAGAAACTGCAGCAGGAACTGCTAGCGTTTAGCTCAGAAGAGAAAGGAAAGGGGAGGCCTTGGGGGTTTTGAGCAAAGGGAGCCGAGAGGTCCGGGCAGACAGGCCCAGTGGGGCAGGTAGATCGCAGAACAACGAACACAGTGAGCTCCAGGCTGGGAAGGGCAGGGGAGAGGCTGAGCCGCTCAGCCCTGGGAAGGTCAGAGAGGATGGCAGGTGAGCTCGTAAAGAGCATGTCAAAGACGGTCTATCCATACGTGGAATCTCACTCGGCCTTAAAAAGGAAGGAAATGGACACAGGCTACGCTATGGACGAACCTGGAAGATATGCTGAGTGAGATAGGCCCGTCACAAAAGGACAAACGCTGTGCAATCTCACTTACGTGAGGCACCCAAAGTGGGCAAATCACAGACGTGGAGGTTGTCAGGGGCTGAGGGAAGGGGTTGTGGGGGCTCAGCATTTAACAGCCGGTTTCAGTGCTGCAGCACGAAGGGCGGGAGACGGATGGTGGTAACAGATGCACAAACTCTATGCTTACAAACGGTTAAGATGGTAAATGTGACATTACGTGTGTTTTGCTACAATGACCAATTTTTTAAGAAGCTGTCTCGGAAATTTCGGAGCCGTTTAGGCGGCCGAAGATGTCAGCTGCATTCCTGAGCATACGGACGGTGAATCAGGTTACAGGGTGCTCACGGATGGCACGGGGGCACTCTCCCCAGCCAGCCCCTGGGGCGGGCCACCATCCCCTGTCCCTCCACTCAGCAGGGCTCCTGCAGGACGGGGACAGCCTCACACTCACCTCTGCACCGTCTGGGAGGCCACGAGGAAGGACATGAGGTCTCCCCCTGTCAGCTCCTGTCCAGCCACGAGGGAGCCCCCAATAAACAGAGTGCCTAAGACCATGCCTGCGTGTGGAAAGGGACAGACGGTCAGGAAGGCGTCTGCCTGGAATAGCGTCTACCTGTTTCATGCGGAAATGAGTGTGTGTGTGTGTGCGCGCACACGTGCATGTGTGGTGGTGGAGCTCACACACCTGGCACTCCTACAGATGTCTGAAGGACATCAAGCAGGCGGAGAGCCGCCCCTCCCCTGCGTGGCTGGGACTTGCCCTTCACTGCTCCACGCTCATCCCCAGCCGTGACGGGGCGCGCCCACACCCCGGGTGGGGACTTGCTCACTCACAGTTGAAGGCAATGTTGGAGAGCCCCTGGAACAAGGCGATGCCCCTGCCCAGCTCCTCTGCCTTACAGCGGGACCCCTCCAGCTCTGCTCCGTAGCGTCTGGGGAGAGAGGCCAAGCCCGGCTGTCAGGAAGCAGCCGGGCTGGGGTGCAGGGCTGCTGGGGTGCATTCAGGGAGTCCTCCCTGCTTCATGCTCCTCTCCGTCTGGGACTCACTCCTCTTCCCGATGCTCCATGGCGAAGGCCCGCACGGTCCGAACGTTGCCCAGGGCCTCATCTGCTACGCCTGTCGCCCTTGCAATCTGCAAGGAGTCCAGGAAGTAGGCGGCTGGCTTGGGGACGGGGAGGAATGGCGGGGCAGACAGAAATGGGGAAAGCAAGGATGGCAGGAATGCTGGTACCTGCTCCTGACACTGGCGAGACAACTTTCGGAGAGCTGAGCCCATTAGGGTGCCAACTCCCATAAGAATGGGTGTGGCCACCATCAGCAGCAGCGTGAGGCGGGGGGACAGCATGGACAGGGACACCAGGCAGCCAGCCACCTGGGTGCAGCTTCGCAGTCCCTGGGGGAGAGAAGGGACGCAGGAAGGCTGTTTGGCATCAGCACCACGACACGGGGACTTCACCAAGGGTCCACTGGCTACAGCGGCCAAGGACGCTTCCGAAGGCCAAGGCCATGAGTCTGACCCTGGAAGGCCAACCGGCAGTCCACCCAGTCATAATGCATGACCCTTTCTCTCCTAGCAGGCATGAAAGGCCTGGGTGAGAATGTCTATGGACCACAGCCTCCTTCCCCCAGACAAATCCCAATTTGCTTTGCCTTTTGCTTTAGGAACTGAAAAAAAAAGAATCGAGCAGGAACGTCACCCAGGGACTGCTACGGGCCAGTGTGAGGCATGACCCAGCAGCCACAGTGACCATGTGGGTGGATGAGAACAGGACATCAGTAATGCAGTAAAAAGCCTTTACTCGTTCTCGTTAACACTTGTCAGCATGCCAGGCATTCTGGGGGTAAGGCAGGCCAGGGTGATTTTGCTCTTGGCAAGCCGGTCCAAGAAAGGCTCTTGTCTGAGTCCTTGGGAAGGTTTTCCGGGGAGGTAGAATTTCAGAACAGGAGTGAAACAGCCTGTCCTGACCTTGGACGATACCACAGTACCTCCCTTCCGTGAACTTCCCCACTCCCTCATCCACACCCTCACCAGACAGCAGGCTTCTCACTTGGTGCGAGCCTAAGCTCAGAGCCCAACAGCAAGGCGGGTGGGGCTGGCCTGATGTGTCTACACTGGGGTGTGTGTGTGTGTGTGTGTGTGTGTGTGTGTGTGTGTGTGTATACACACAGGGGGGCCTGGGGAACTGACCTGGGAGATGACGAGTTTGAAAGATGATTTAAACTCTTGCACATCAGCTGTCAGTCGGCTCACCAGCTGCCCTGTCTTTTTAGCATCGAAGAAAGCAATATCTTGTCTGGTGGTAGGTCAAGGGTACAGTAGGTTGGGGAGAAGAGGAGACATTAGTTTAGGACAAGACCCTGCCCCTACATTTGTCCAGACCTCTGGGGCCAGCAGTTCCCCCTGCCCGCACCCTGCACTGGCAGTACCGAAGCAGGTTGCTGAAGAGGGCCCTCCGCATGTCCACGGCCATGCGCTCGCCGATGCGGGACAGCAATACCAGGTACCCGAAGGTCAGCAGGCCCTGGGAGAGAGGCCGGGGCACTCAGGGGCGCCCAGGAGGCTCCTTTGGGTGCCCCCAGGCCCTCCCTCCTGTTGTACCTGAATGCCATAGAGGATGAGCAGGTAGGTGCTGAGATTCCGAGACTCAGTCAGGAAGCTGCCCACATGGTCCCTTGTGTACTTGGCCACAATCTCCACCAGCTGGCCCAGGAGCAGGGGGATCTGCACATTCACCAGGGCCGCACCCAGTGCCAGCTTGGGGAGGGGGGGGCAGACATTTAGAGGGGGCCATATTCTTCCCCATCCCTGGCCCTGACCTTGGCCCTCCCTCTCCTGCAGCTGTTCATGTTTGGCTGTGTGCTTCTTCGAGTTCCAGCCCAGGCTGCCAGAGCCTGGGGATTCCTGTACCCTGCACAGCCAGCTGCCCTGTGCGGGATCGCCTGGCATCCCTTGGCTTCCAGTCCCTAAGGCAGCCAGCCCTTGCTGCTTCCTGAGGTCTATCCTGAGACTTGGTGAGGCAGACAAGCTGCCCCTGTGCAGCTCCAGCTGGTGCTTCTGCAAACCCCTGGCTGGGTCCTTCCCTGTCCCTGGTGTGGGCGAAAGGGGAGGGGCATCTCACCACGATGGCTGCCGCCAGGACCAGCAGGTGGGGGCGCAGAAACTGCCAGAAGAGCTTCCAGTTAAAGCGGGAATCCCCGACACAAGGTCTGGAGCAGGCAGGAGGGGCCTCTTCTGCCTCACACAGCGCCACAAGGCAGAGGCGGGGGCACTTACTCAACAGCACGGGGCCCAGAAGGATGCCCCCGACCCAGCGCCAGGCAGAGGGTCTTTGGCTGGGAGCTGGAGGCGCTCGAAGGAGGTGAGCCCGGAGCTGGGAGCGCAGCTGGGCCACAGCCCTGAGGAGGTAGGAGCTGTGGCGGCCATCAGAGCACCTGTAGGGAGACAATGGCATCGATGGCTCACGGCCCCGAGTGAACTTCAAGGGAGCAACCAATCAGGCCGGCTCTGAGCTGAGGCCTCTGGACAGCATTTCTTCCTCCGTAGGGTCCTACACGACTCCTCCCAGGGCTGTTCTTTAGCACCTCAGTTTCTAAGAGAAACACACTGAGGCCAAGTTGCTGAGGAGCAAGACAATAGTCGGCAACCAAGTCGGAAAGGTGCTCTCGCCACGCCATCAGACAGCTGGGCCCCCTCAGCCTCCAGCGGCCCCTCTGGTCAGGGGCCATCTCCAACCCACGTGCTTTCTGATCACGGGACATCACTTTGGACGGCAGCTCGTCTGCAGGCACTCCTTCTACAGCTGAGGAAGCAGAGGTCCTAAGTGAGTCTGGTTCAGAGAGGCAAGAGGAGAGTGCCCCCTGGCCACACCCGGCACTGGGCTGGCTTGCAGTGGCGACGCCTGGCCCACGTGGCCCCCATGTTGCCAGACAATGGTCCGGCTGTGTTTGATCCTCCCTTCTCTGGGAGGGAGACGCCCTTATTCTCACTTGATGGAAGAGAATGTCACGGGGACTGAGAGAGCTGGAATAATTTGTCCCCAAGCAGCAGCACCTGGACAAGAGGGGAACCCTGCTGTGTGACTCCAGGATCCAGGCTTGTTCTAGTCTGCCACGTGTGCTGTGCCCAAGGCTGGGTGTGGCAGGGCCTGGACCGGCCCCGTGTCTTCTGACCCCTGGTCACTGTTCATTGCACCCCAACACCCAGACTCCTCCCAGGCCCCGAGTGCTTATGTGGCAGCGTATGGAGAAAAACGGTGACACACTCCCTCTCTATCAACTGAAGGAGAAAAAAGAAATTAACAATCCAAATAATGTATCTTGTCATCTCAGACCGGCCCAAATCACCTTCTCTGGTCTGCAGTTTCTGCATCGATACGCGGTGATGTCGGGTAGAGAGCCTACTGCGTGCCCACACTCTGCTGTGAGGCACGGGGAACAAGAGGTAAACAGGACAGACCATGTAACTACCCTCATGGTGGGAAGGACTAACAGCTAATGACAAAGGTTGCTGAGTGTGAAAAGGGGAACGGCAGGTGCTCAGAGCACAGACCACGAATTCCCTGTGTGAGGGCATCAGGAGAGGCCTTCCTGACCAGACCCGAGGGAGAATGGGAAGGAGCTGGCTAAGTGAAGGGGGTGGGGATAAAGTGGGGGAGAGCTGTAGGCAGCAGGGAGCGTGTTTGGGACATGTGCAGGTACGAAAGAAGGAAGAGCTGGAACCTGAAATACAAGGGAGAGGAGACATGGGCAGGACAGGCATCGAAGTTTTTATAGGACAGCTGGACTTTAGAGGGCAATGAAGACCATTCGTGGCTTTTAGGCTGAGGTATGACATAATCAAATCTGCATCTTAAAGATCACAGCAGAGGGGAGAAGGCTGGAGAAGGGCAAGCCTGGCTACGGGGACCCTGTTACAAGCAGAAGTTATTTGGCCAAGAGTAAATGGTGGGATGTTCAAAGATTCAAATGAGGTTATCGATGGGGAGAGGCTTTTAAAAACGAATACGGGGACGCCTAGGTGGCTCAGTCAGTTAAGCGTCTGGCCTTTGATTTTGGCTCAGGTTATGATCTCATGGTTCGTGAGATCAAGCCCTGCATCAGGCTCCGCGCTGACAGCGTGGAACCTGCTTGGGATTCTCTCTCTGCCCCTTGTACGATCTCTCTCTCTCAAAATAAATAAATAAACATCACAAAAAAAACCAACAACACAAAAAGGGTCACTTGGGTGGCTCAGTGGGTTAAGCATTCCACTCGTAATTACAGTTCAGGTCATGCATAATCTCACAGTTCATGACATTGAGCTCTGCACTGGGATTTTCTCTCCTCTCTCTGCCCCTCCCCTGCTTGCACGCATTCACTCGCTCTCTCAAAATAAATAAACATTAAAAAAAAAAAAGGAATAAATAGAATGAGGTTTTTCTTTATTCGGATGGTCTTTTGTGTTCTCAGATGCTCCCAACTGCAGACTCCACCTAATTTTTCCCTCGTTTCAAGGAGGCCCGGGTCCTCTCTGTTATGCCTCCTTCCACCCCATTCCACATGCCTGGCTTTTATGTCTCATTTTCCACTGTGTACTTTATGTCTACGCTAAATTTTAGAGAAGCTCATCTTCCTTCTGCCCAGTGTAACTGTCCAATTTCCCCATGAGACTTTATATTCCTCGAGGGCAGGAAGCTCTATCTTATCCACATTCACCCCCAGCACTTAGCAGAGTTCTTGTACATAACAGATATTCAGCAAACGGTTATGGTTATGTTTGTTGAGTGCATGCCCTTGTTAGAAATGCAGAAGGGAGGGGAGCCTGGGTGGCTCAGTCGGTTAAGCGTCCGACTTCGGCTCAGGTCATGATCTCACGGTCTGTGAGTTCGAGCCCCGCGTCGGGCTCTGTGCTGACAGCTCAGAGCCTGGAGCCTGCTTCAGATTCTGTGTCTCCCTCTCTCTCTGACCCTCCCCCATTCATGCTCTGTCTCTGTCTCAAAAATAAATAAAAACATTAAAAAAAAAAAAAAAAGAAATGCAGAAGGGAAAAATCTGACCTGTCCTGTTACTGCATTGTTTGCAAGTTGTAGACTTACTGAGGCCTACAGTAAGAAGTATGTTGTAAATTGCCACCCAGTACAATAAACACAGGTCACACAAAATTGAAATGCTTCACAAAACAATACTCTCTCTAATGTTAAAGCGGGTATTCTATTCTATTCACTTGTTTTAAAAAGTAGGCTCCACACTCAACGTGGGGCTTGAACTCAGACCCTGAGATCAAGAGTCACATGCTCACTAGGCACTCTCTATTACATTCACTTTTACATGATCCTACGCACTACGTTCATTTTTTGATCTACTGTGTTGTGACTTGCACATTTGAAAGACATTGCACTCGTGGGCACACAAATACTTGCATATTATCTGAGGTTTCTCTCCGGGTTTCTCTCTGGTTTAAATGATATCAACACCCTTACTCTCTTCCTAAGGAGTGTTTCAAGCATTTTAATAATTTACCATGGTTACTTTCCAACTTCTCTCATCTCCTCCAAACTAAGACTCTAAGCAAGGCTTGGTCACTGCCAAGAACTGGCAAATTACTTCCCAGCAACGGTACTTCTAGCTCCAGCTTGGCCCAGCTCTTCTCCTCTTTCAATCAGATGGGCTTTCAAAATGACACAAGTCCCTATCAGCTCACCCCTGCCAATCTGCTGCCTTCCTGGCCCACAGGTTATTCACTCCAGGATCAGAAAGGAATCCGTCCCTTCTCAAAAGCAGTTACACTGGGGTCGCAGTTTCAGGGTCTACGTTGGTTTCCTACCTGCCTCTCTCTCTCAGGACCAACGTGTGTAAACACACAAAAACACACATGTACGTGTTTCTAGATTTTTTTTTTTAATCTCTGCTGAAAACATCCAGATCTAGGAACAATTTCTGTTCAGCTCATATTGAATCTTGGGAGCAACACCAACACTACATGTCTCTGGACACGAACAGTTTTTGTCCAAATTGCCAGACCACTTCCAAGAAAGAGGACAGGGAGGGGGCAGGAACAGCACCCAGGCTCGACACCTGGCGCCCTCTGGTGGGAAGCACGGACCCGGTGTGGTCACCGACCTAGAGCGTTCCCTCCGCGCAGCCCACAGGCGGATACAGACGGGCCGAGTCTCCTGCTGGCACCTAGGTACTCGCTATAAATAACTGAAGCCAATCCCTGGGGAGTGACATTCTACCCCCGGGCCGGCCTACAACTTCCAGCAGGCCTCGCGCGAGCCCGGGACTCCATGTCCCGGCAGGCCCCACGCCCCGCCAGCCGGTCAACGGCCCGCGCTCCCAGTAGGTTTGTCACTTTTTACCTGACGGCCGCGAATGTCTGGAAGCGGAGGGGTAGTATCAGCCTGCCTGGGACAGGGCCACCCCGAATTCCGACCCGAAATAAGTGCACCAACATGATGGGACGTGAACACAGGAGCAGCCGGCAACGGCAGCTTCACCCTCATCCCATTGAGGGCTCCATGTTGGCGCCGGCCCCCATCCCGACAACCCCCTCGCGCCTCGGCGACGATTGGCGGAAAGACGCATCAATCTCGTCGCAAGCTGTGATTGAAGAAAGCCTTTTCGGTCCTTCTCCTTCCGGAAGTGTGATTGGACAGAGCCGACTATCCGCCCGCCCCCGGCTGTGGGCGGGGCCGAGCAAGTGGGGCATTGCTTTCCGCCTGCTGCCCGGGCCAGTCCTGGGGTGACTTCAGCAGCGTGTGCTTCGTGCGACCCTCCACCGCGGGGGTTATCCACAGTAACGCGCCAGCGTTACCCGGGACCTCGGGGTTGCTGGTCTATGGGTGCTGCCGGCGGACTCTAGATGTCCCAGGACTTCTAAGGAGTATAGAGTGTTGGTCCTAGGGGACGAGGGACCCAAAGGGGCCTGGGGAATTTTTTCAAAACATGTGCGCGTTCCATGTGATGCATCCCTTTCTCCCAGACAGATCAGAGCTCCAGGGATGGCAGCCACGTGTATTTGGGAAAAAAATTGTCCTGGTGATTCTGATACACTCCGCCTACTCAACGATTGAGAACCACTAGTGTGGAGGTCCCGTATAGCTTATGGAGGCGCGCCCCCCCCCCCCCCCCGATCCTTCTTTCCCACAGATGCCTTCTTACCGCAGTCAGGGTGACTTGTCTAGGACCCCACCTCCCAGCTTTTGCACCTCCGTTAAACACTTATTTATTTCTTCCGTGTAATTTGCATAGTTACCCTCCCCCCCTCCCGCCCCTCCACGGTCTATGACTTCTTTCTGGGTAGTGATTCTGGCTCATTCATCCATACTCCCTTCCCCTCCAAGTGGTGCCTGATAGAGAAAAGTGCCCTTTATAATAAATTAACTTGAATTGGGGTGCTGGTAGGGCAGCTGTCAATGAATGAATCGGGGGATACTGGGTATGAAAATGTGCCAGATTAGCTTGAGGTTGGGCTGGGTGTATGCGAGGGGTCCTAATGTGAATGTGGTGGAATACTGGGGTGAGGGAGGTTGAAAAGAGATCAGGCAAAACCCTACACAACCTGTAGGCAGATGTCTTGGCAGATGTCTCTAAGATATGGGAATTTCCTAGCTCCTCTGCAATGTGGGATTCCATCTTGGGCACTAGGATGCCACCTCTAGGAGTTCTGCCTCCTGCTCAGGGATAAAACTATGCAAGCCCCGAGCTACTTTAACAATTCCTGTCCCAGGAAGGCAGCACAGAAGGAGAAAAACAGGCATATCTGGTCTCGTGTTTTGTGAGCAATTCCATGATTGCCTCCACATTCCTCCAGTGAACACACTCTAGGAAGCACTTTGTTCCTCTCTCTCACAGATACTGTCCCCTAAGACAGCCCTCAGGCCCAAGCCCTGCAGGCCCTGACACCTGGGCAGCTGAGTCAGCACCTCAGGAATGGGCTTTAGTAGCAAACTTGGTGATTCAGGGCCCCAGGAATGGCGTCGAACATGCCAACAAACCAGCTGCCTCCTTCTCCTCCTTGAGGTGGCAGAAAGGAACTCAACCAGCTCATCCCTGGGTATGCAAATTATCCTTCCTGATCCTGGCCCCCCAGCTGCCCTCTGCTGGCTCAGCTCTGATGCTTCTCAGGGGGCCCCCCAAACTGGATGAGGACTGGGGAAGAGAGTTTCGGTGTTTCCCAAGATAAAGAGGAAGACAAAACGGAACTCCCAAGGAGCCTTTTTCTACCGAAGCTCCCCAAACCACTCCTCACGTCTGGAATAGCTGCCTCTCCTTTCTTTACCTCCTCCCTTTCCTCAGTTTCCTGCAACCTGGCTGCCCAGTCTGGCAGTCTCCCCTCCCCTTCGTATTGGCAGGCAAACAGAACACCAGCCTTTTCTTTTGTTTTTTCTTCTTTTTGCTTTTGGTCTTAAAGCCTTTTTTCTGTGGATCCCTGTGTGCATGTGTAGAGAGAGGAGACCAGGTTTCAAGAAATCAAAGATGTAACATCTTAGCCTCATAGCCTTAGAATCCCTTGGTAGGAGTTTCTTTTGGCTTTGTTATTTTGGCTGCTACTTTCTGGCCTTCCCTTTAAATCCATTCCAGGTCTGAGGAGGGGACAGTAGGTGTCTCTGGTCTGCATGTTCTCCGCCTCTGCCTCTCCAGCTTGTGCTCCTCCCAGGCACAGAGGCTTGGCCGTGACAGGTTTGGCCGCAGATTGCCCTGGAAGGGGTGTGAGTTGTCAGACAGGTGACTGCCGGCTTGGACGCCTGAGGCCTGCCCTGACTGAGTCACCTTGCTGTTGTCACCATCCTTGCCGGAGTCCCTGCTCAGCAAACCAGACCTCTGTGGATACGGCGGCAGCTCCCATCCGTCCAAGCTTTCAGGAGAAGCTACTGGCCCGATGGTGAGGCAAGTGGGCTGGGGGGGGAACCGAGGGCGGCTGGGGCGGTGGAGAGACCTGGGGCCTGGATCAGTGCCTCTCCTCCCCATGCCGCTGCCCCCTCTCCCTCCTCCTCCATGTCGGGGGCCTGGCAGAGGGCGGATTTCCATCTTCTCTCTGTCCCCTGCCCCTCACACAAGAAGCTCCCCTTCCTCGGTCCCTCCCCCGGCCCTGGGACCCCCCTGCCCAGCGATGCAGGCCCCAGGGGGCTCTCAGCCTCCCCACAGTGCCCTCCCCACCCCAACAACGCAGGCAGGGCCCGCGATGACACCCAGCTCTGCTCCCCCCTCTTGGGGCTCCCACTCCACCCCACCCCTGGCCCCAGTGACTCCCCCTCCCTCGCACCGATGCCCCCAGGACCCTCCTGGGCTGCGGATAGGGCCTCTGATCCCTGAGCAGGATTATGAGCGGCTGGAGGACTGTGACCCCGAGGGGTCCCAAGATTCACCCCTCCACGGGGAGGAGCAGCAGCCCCTGCTCCATGTGCCCGAAGGGCTCCGAGGTGAGTGTGGGTGTGGGGCTGCGAGGGGAGCACGCTGGGGAGGGCCTGGGGGCTCCCGAGGATGTGAACTGGGCGCTCAGGGGAGAGCCAAGTCCCAACACTCTCCCCCCTGTGCCCAGGCTCCTGGCACCACATCCAGAACCTGGACAGCTTCTTCACCAAGATATCCTTTGTGCTCGGCCTGGCAGCACTGGCGTGGGAGGGCCCTTTGGTGCTGGTGCCATTCTTGGCCGGCGGCTCTCAGGGCGCAGTGGGTTGCGGAAGTGAGGGAGAGGTGTCTTCGAGAAAGGCCCTTCGTGCCTCAGGCTTCTTTCTTGACGCACCGCCACATCTATAGCTACCACCAGAGGAATGGCTTCGCCTGCATCCTGCTGGAGGATGTCTTCCAGCTGGGGTGAGATGCTTGTCCCAAGCCCCAGACTCTGTCACCTTGCTCCCTCAGCAGTGCCTGCTGCTTTTAGTCTGTGTCGCACCCCACCCAAGCAGCCCAGAGGCTCGGCAGGGAGGGGAGGACCCTCAGGGCTGACCTGGAGGTTGGGGCAGGAGCCCTCCCTGCCCTCAGACCTCACTACTGCACTCCCTGTCTCCCAGACAATTCGTCTTCATCGTCACCTTCACAACCTTCCTCCTTCGTTGCGTGGATTACAACATTCTCTTCGCCAACCAACCGAACAACAGGACAACACCTGGCTTGCTCCATGGCAAAGTCACCTTGGCAGATGCCATCCTGTCCTCCTCCCAGTGTGCCCAGCGGTGAGTGACAGCTGGTGGGGGGAGCGTGGAAGGGGGAGACGAGCAGACAAGCAGACAAGCACCGCCCCCCCATCCTTTTGTCCTTTGGTCTAAATCAGCAGTACTCCCAAGTTTTTGGTCTCAGCACACATTGAATACACTTAAACTTGATCAAGAACGCCCAAGAGCATTTGTTTATGAGGTATATTTACCTCATTCGAGACCTAAGCTGAGAATAGCTTTAAAATCTAAGAATACACCAGCACACGTTCCATCAGCTGCCGATGTGGTGTCACACACGTAGCTTCTGGAAAAGTCCACTGTATGCTCATGAGAGAATGAGCATGAAAACGGCAGAAAACCTTCGTCTTACCTGAAAAAAGTTGGGACCTTGCCGACACTTGTAAGGGCCTCAGGGTCTCCCAGGGCCCACACGCTGAGAGCTGCTGGTGGAGCTGGGTCCCTCTCTCTGTGACTTTTCCCTCGCTCCCCAAGTCTAGTCTCCCTTTCTATTGGGCCCCCACTTTCTCTCTGCTATCTGTCCCACCCCACACAGGATCCGCTCCAGCCCCCTGCTGGTTTTCCTTCTGATCCTGGCTGCAGCCTTCTGGCTGTTACAGCTGCTTCGCTCAGTCTGCAACCTCTTCAGCTACTGGGACATCCAGGTGTTTTACAGGGAGGCCCTGCACATCCCCCCGGTGAGCTGGGCGGGTGTGTCTGTGGAGGGGTGCCTTGTCAGGGGTGGGGACAGAGAATAGGGAGGAGCGGGGGCTGGACAGATGGAAGGGCCCACTGGAAAGCAGGCAGAAGGCCTCGCTGACACCTGCCCAGGCCCTGAGTAATGTTAGGAGAAGAGGTACCACCACTTACTTCTAAGGCTTGGTCCTTACCCGAGTGGCGTTTTGTTGACTTGGATTACAGCTGATGATTTAGGGTCACATGCTTGTGCTCCAAACAGTGGATATTTAGAGGAAGGGCGGTCATCCGACTTTACAGGGCAGGAGGAATTTGGGTGGGGCTGGGAAGGATAGGAGGTGGGAAGGCATTCCAAGGCCCGATGCAGGAGGTGGGGGGGTGGTGAGCATCTGTGGGCAGCAGTGAGGAGTGGACCCACCAGCCCGCAACTGAGTGGTCAGGCCCCGTTGGGTGATATCCCCCCCCCCCCCACTTTCTGGCCTCCCTCACGGTTGCAGTGAGCCACTGTGTGGGCCCCTTCACTGTCCTAGTTCATGCTTTGCCCTTTCTTTCCTCCCCATCTCGTTCGTGCTCCTTCTTACTCTGTTCCCCAGTTCGTTCTTTAAGGCTCAGCTCAAAGGCTGTCTTCTGCAGCCTGCTTCCCTTGCTCCCCTCAGAAGCGCAGAACCTTCCGCATGGCTCTCCTGCAGGGCCAAGGGGAGAGGTTTCCAAAAGGCCCCTCGAGTGGGGGAGCACAGACAGAGTGCAGGGAGGATGGAGAGGGCCAGGGGAGCACCGGTGGGGGAAGGCAGGAGTTAGAGCACTGCTTCTCCAGGAGGCTGCTGACCCTTCTCTTCCTCCTCCTCCCTTCTTTCTCCCCCTCCCCCATTCCTTCCAGGGGAAGGGGAGAGCCTGGGATGGACTGGAGAGGCTGGCCTGGAGGGACTTGACTAAGCCGGACTGGGGCAGCTGGGTGAAACTGGGCTAACGTGAGGTTTGCAGATGAGACCCAAGTGAGATCTGACAGCACCCCACCCAGACATGGACACAGCCGGTGTCTTAGGAGGGTTAATGGGCGGTGGAATGGGATGGGGCTGGGGGCGGGGGGTCGGTCTCAAAGCATGCGGAGATAAGAGGTGGTGCGGCTTCAGGTCCTGTGTTGGCCTGCACCCTAGGGCTGGGAAGGAGAGACAGTTCCCAGGTCCCAGCAGCAGTTCTGTGCCCTCTGTGAAGAACCAGGGCGGGGAGGTTTCAGAAAATCTGCTCCTGAGAAGCTGAGACCAAATACCTGAAGAAGTTAACTTACGAGGTGTCCCTGGGAAGCACAAGACTCAGGGCCTTGAGAGTGGCAGGGGCAGGAGGAACACAATTCAGGAGACAATGAAGGGAACTAAGCGCCCCGGTCAGTGACAAGGTTAGAGGAGGGCAAGAGAGGGCAGAACGGGCAAGGCGACAGGTTTCGCCCCTTGAACGACACTGGGTGAGGAAGGTGGGGAGGGGGCAGACGAGGGAGGTAGCTCCGTCAAGGTGAGTTTGGGCATCACCGCGCCGAGGAACCCAGCTGACGCTCAACAGCCCCCTCTCCTCAGGAGGAACTCAGCTCGGTGCCCTGGGCCGAGGTTCAGTCCCGCCTGCTGGCGCTGCAGAAGAGCGGGGGGCTGTGCGTGCAGCCGCGGCCGCTGACCGAGCTCGACGTCCACCACCGCATCCTGCGCTACACCAACTACAAGGTGGCGCTGGCCAACAAGGGCCTGCTGCCCGCGCGCTGCGCGCTGCCCTGGGGAGGCAGCGCGGCCTTCCTCAGCCGCGGCCTGGCGCTCAACGTCGACCTGCTTCTCTTCCGCGGGCCCTTCTCGCTCTTCCGCGGGGGCTGGGAGCTGCCCGACGCCTACAAGCGCAGCGACCAGCGAGGCGCCCTGGCCGCGCGCTGGCGGCGCACGGTGCTGCTGCTGGCCGCCGTGAACCTGGCGCTGAGCCCGCTGGTGCTGGCCTGGCAGGTGCTGCACGCCTTCTACAGCCACGCGGAGCTGCTGCGGCGCGAGCCGGGGGCGCTGGGGACGCGCCGCTGGTCCCGCCTGGCCCACCTGCAGCTGCGCCACTTCAACGAGCTGCCGCACGAGCTGCGCGCGCGCCTGGCGCGCGCCTACCGCCCCGCCGCCGCCTTCCTGCGCGCCGCCGCGCCCCCGGCGCCCCTGCTCGCGCTGCTGGCCCGCCAGCTCGTCTTCTTCGCCGGCGCGCTCTTCGCCGCGCTGCTCGTGCTCACCGTCTACGACGAGGACGTGCTGGCCGTGGAGCACGTGCTCACCGCCATGACCGCGCTCGGGGTCACCGCCACCGTGGCCAGGTGCTCGGGGAGCTGCCCGGGAAGGAGGGGGGCATTCCTCTGACCCGGGGCCGAGCCTCCCGCGAATCCCTACGACACCACCACCCCCAACCCCGCCCTGGGCGCCCCCTCTCCCCCGGACCTGCCTCCCACCCGCACGTCCTCCTAACCGCGGGCCCCCTTCTGCACCCCCATCTCGATCTCCAGGTCTTTCATTCCGGAAGAACAGGGCCGGGGTCGTTCCCCGCAGTTCCTGCTGCAGGCGGCCTTGGCGCACATGCATTACCTCCCGGAGGAGCCCGGCCCTGCCGGCAAGGCCAGCGCTTACCGGCAGATGGCGCGGCTGCTTCAGTACCGAGCGGTGAGGGTCCGGCCCGAAGCGGGCCGCGGAGACCCCAGAGCCGCCAGCGTCTGGTCTGGGGGAGGGCGTGGGGCAAACGGGCTCCGGGCTGGCCATCCCGGGAGCCGGCAAGTGACTCTGGAGGTTTCCGGGCCTGGCAGGCGTCCTAGGAGACCTCTTTGTCCTGATCACGAGTCCCCTCAACGACTGTTTCTCAGCCTCACCTTGCTTCCCCAGGTCTCCCTCCTGGAGGAGCTCCTGTCTCCTCTCCTCACTCCGCTGTTTCTACTGTTCTGGTTTTGCCCCCGTTCCCTGGAGATCATTGACTTTTTTCATCACTTCACTGTGGATGTGGCTGGAGTTGGGGACATCTGTTCCTTTGCCCTGATGGATGTGAAGCGTCACGGCCACCCTCAGGTTAGAGCCCATCCCTGGCTGTGTGGGGTTGTGGTTGGATAGGGGTTTGCTTGCCTCACTTAAAGCAAAGCTGGGTTCCACCCCAAGTTCTATCACTGACCACCTGTGACCTGGAGCATGTCACTTGCCATGTGGTAGTGTCCTTATCTGTTAAATGAGGATGGTGACCGTAGCCAATGCACAGGGCTGTGAGGATTGCATGAGATGATGTGTGCAGTACCCTAACAGGGTTCCTGGCACATTGTAAGTCCAGTAAACAGGAGCGGAGACCATCAGAGAGGCTGAGAAATGAGCTGGTCAGTAGACGGGGCTGGCATAAGGCGGTCAGGCCAGCCAGCCCTGGGGTCCATCGTGCACATGCTGGCAAAACATTAAGCCTGCGCCCTACCCTTGTGCTGGCTCCAGACCCAGGTCCTGTTTTGCCGCTGTATTTTTGGTTGATCTTGAGCAAGTCCCCATCGTGGCTTCTGTTCTTTGACCTGGAAAACGGGGCTAGTGTTTCCTGTCACGCCTACCCCGCAAGGCTCCCACGGAAGCTATAAAAGCAGTGTCCACAGGATGTGAACGGTTGACTATTCTTGTTCTCAGTGGCTCTCGGCAGGACAGACAGAGGCCTCGCTCTCTCAGCGTGCGGAGGATGGAAAGACTGAGCTCTCCTTGATGAGGTTCTCCCTGGTGCATCCACAATGGCGCCCCCCAGGGCACAGCTCCAAGTTCCTGGGGCACCTTCGGGGCAGGGTCCAACAAGATGCAGCAGCCTGGGGCGCCACTTCTGTTCGCAGTCCCCCCACCCCGGGGGTGCTCAGTGACTCTTCCTCACCTCTGGTGAGTTGCAGCCTGGCCTACTCTTCTGCCCTCACCACCCCCAGGCTCTCCCCTCCAACTCATTGTTTGTATTGACCTGCTCCCTGGTCCAGCTTGCTCCCGGGCCTTCCCTAGACCTCCTCCCTCCCCTTCTGGCCTCATTTCTGACACCCTGTTCTCTTGCTCCCAGCCTGAGGCCTTCCTGGCCAACCTCTTGGTGCACCCCCTCCTGCCCCCGCGGGACCTGAGCCCCACAGCCCCCTGCCCAGCCGCAGCCACAGCCAGCCTCCTGGCCTCCATTTCCCGCATTGCCCAGGACCCGAGGTGAGGGGGAGTGGAGTGGGCCTGAGATGAGATGGAGAACAGCACGGGTGGCGGGGCTGATCCCCCAGGAGGAGTATGCAGGGGCACTGGGGGTGATTGGGAAGGGGAGATCAAGTCTGGCCCTCCCTGGGGGCCCTGGGGGGAGGGGCATGTCTTTGGACTACTGCACCCTCTGTTCCAGCTGTGTGTCCCCAGGAGGCACTGGGGGCCAGAAGCTGGCCCAGCTCCCAGAGCTTGCTTCTGCTGAGATGAGTCTGCATGCCATCTACCTGCACCAGGTGAGCAGAAGGGTGCCAGAAAGAGACATGTAGGGAGAAAGCAGCTGAATGAAATGGAGACTGAGCGTGGGGTAGAGTGTAAGGAGGTACACAATGGGAGCTGGAAGAGGAGGTTTTAAAACCCCCTGCACCTAGTCCAGGGGCTGTGCTTCACACTGAGGGGCAGAAAGGAAGCCCATCATTCTTCTTCGTTCCATTTAGCTCCATCAGCAGCAGCAGCAGGAACTGTGGGGTGAGGCTTCAGCCTCTTCCCTGTCCAGGCCCTGGTCCAGCCCCTCCCAGACACTCTCGCCTGATGAGGAGAAGCCGTCCTGGTCAAGTGATGGTGAGGTGGTCAGGGTGTGCGGGGGACAGACCCTGGGTTGACGGGGGACATCACTGCACTGCCCAGCTGATGGCTCATCTCACCAGGCTCCAGTCCTGCCTCCAGCCCCAGACAGCAGTGGAGAACCCAGAGAACCCAGAATCTGCTCCCCGGGAGGTTTCAGGAGACCACAGATGCCCAGAAGGAGCCTGGCCAGGCCCCTAGCACTGACTGAGAGAGCTCCTCAGGGTCAGTATTGTCTAACTGGGGTGGGAGCTGGGGAATGAAGAGAAAGTTGGGTGGAGCCAGACTTGAAGGGATGGGGGCAGTGGTGGGAATTCAGGATGATAGGGATGGTCATCTTTGGAATCTAAACCTCCGACTGCTTGCCAAGAGCCTTCTCCTCCTCCAGGTTCCCTGGCTTCTCCAGCCGTAGGAGATCAGACAAGGCCGAGTGGAAGGCCATGATGCCGAGCCATCTTTAAAGACCCCCGCCTCCCTGACTTTAGATCTAAGGATGTTTTAGTTGGGCAGGACTTGGGGGAGGTTAATGATAAGCTCATCCAAGAGAGCAGAGAAAGGGTAGGAGAGGAGATGCCAAGGGCATCTGGAGACAGTGTTAGAGACTATCCCCGTCTGAAGGGGCTAAGGGGACGCCACACCAACTAACTGTCCTCGAGCAATTGCCTGGGAAGAAATCCCCAGGTATCCTCAGGGTGGAGGACGGGGCCAAGGTGGAGGCCTAGCTAAATGCAAGGGAAACAGTGAGGGACGGGACCTGGATGGCAGTGGGCTCTCCAAGCCTGTCTGGCCTTCACGTTCCACTGGGGACTTGTGAGTGGAAAGACTCTACAGAGGGCTGGTGGTTTTGGAGCTCAGCACTGGCAGCGCTGGCTGCGGAAGTGGGTGTGGATCCTCATCCTGTCTGAAACCAGCTGTAAAGGTTGCTCATGGCTTGCTGCACCTCTTTGTGACCTTCGTCTCTGGCGTCCCCACTCCTGGTGGAGGGCTGTACCTCCTTCTCAATCAAGAGCAAGGAAGCAACACAGAACTGCCCGTGATGGGCTGGAAGCCACATTTGCAGAACGCTGGGTCAGAGTGGAGTGTGTAGGATAGGACTCCCTGTCAAAGCATTGTCACGCCCTCCAGCTGCACAAGTTAACAAAGCTTGTTGTTCTGCAATTTTAATCGATGGGGCTGGGTTAGGCGTCTTGGTAGCACTTGTAACATCGGGTCCAGTCTCTTATGGTGAATTTTCAATAATAAATATTTTAATGATTTAGAGATTAGGATTCGAGATAAGATACTCCCAAGGAAGGTAAGGGGAACCTAAAACTCACCTAATGAACACAAAAAGGGGGTGACAGTAGGCCCGGGAATATCACTGCTGGGAGGGACCCTCCGGACCTGGGGCAGGTAAACAGACCTAGAGAGAGACACTTCCCTCATCCCCTGGAATACGTGGGCAGTCTCTGGATAGAGGTGGGACGGCACCTCGGGAGGGGAGGGAGAGGTGGCTGGTCTGGTAACACCGACAGGAGAGCGGCAGAACCAGAGTAGACCTACGGCCCCTCTCCTGGAACTGGGATGGAAAACAAGAGGGGCTCTCAGGGACTGGGGGTGTCTGGGCCGGGAGGGTCGAACGCCCAGGGCACTGCGCCGCGCAGATGCCGCTCCTGCAGGGAAAAGCTCTGGGTGCGTATGCGGCTAGTCACCTCCTGGGTGCGCAGTGTGAGCCCGAAAATGTCCTCGTGATAGCGTTGCTGATCCTGCGGGGAAAGAGGGCAGCGGATCAGAACAAGACTGGGACCTAAGCGGGAGTGGGCCCCGCCCCCGGGATGGCCCCGCCCCGCCCCGGCATGGTCCCGCCCCCCGCACCCGCAGCACGCCGATGACGTCGCCGGCCTCGTCCAGCTCCATGTCGCCCTCCGTCGCTAGGATTCGCTGCACCGTCTGCAGGACGCTGGTTGCCATGGTGACGTCGCCGCACACAAACATGTGGCCCCGCTCGAGGCACAGCACGCGGTGCACCTCGGCCGCCAGCTCCGTCCGCAGGATGTCCTGCACGTAGGTCTGAGGGAGGCGGAGGTTAAGCGGCGTGCCCTAAAGAGCGCGTGGGTCCCGGGGGCGGGGGAGGGGCGGGCCAGGCGGGGCTTAAGTGCGCGGCTCTGCGGCCTAGAGAGGTGGAGCCAAACAAGGGGCGGGGCTTGGTGAAGGTGGGTGAGACCAAAAGGCACGCGGGAGGGGCCGAGTGGGGGCGGGGGCCTGCGTGCCGCGGGGTGCCAGCCGAGGGGCGGGGCGCCAGCTGAGGGGCGGGGCGGAGGGCGCGCACCCGAGGGGCGTGGTCGGGCCTGGGCCTGGGCGCCCTGCTGGAGCGCAAGAGGGCGCTTCCCCCGCCCCTAGCTTCAGGTTACCACGGCCTCAGGGGGTCGCACCTTAGGGCAGTCGGGCTCCCGAGAGAAGGCGGTGAGGACGCGTCCAAAAACCCCGCGCTGCTGGGCATCCTGCACCTCGTCGCGGTAGAGGTGGTCGAGCTGGGAGCATCGGCAGCCGAACACCAAGGTCATGGGGGCCGGCTGCAGCCCTGCAAGTAGCACTGCGGCTTGGGAGAGCCCCCTCCCAGGGGCGCAGCCCTAGCGACTTCGCCCACTGGCTACTGACAGCCCAAGCCTCTGGTGTCTGGCCTCCAGAAGAGTGCGGAATGCTTTCACAGAGACCTTGCCCGACCCTGGTTTACGGAGACGACGCTCACGGGGAGGCAGCTTACGAGAGGTGGTGGCTCCTCGGGTGGAACGACCAGCGGTGGCATTGCGCTAGAACGTGGGGCTTCTGACTCAGACGCCCTTGGCACCATCTGACACGGAAGTTCTAAGAGCCCCCATCTAGCACGGTCCCTGCTCCAACGCCATATTCTTCCACACCCTCAGTTTCTGCACTCTCTGCCTTCCTCTCCGTCACAGCCCCCTCCTTTTGTTTTACCGGGTGCCCTGCACACCCCGTGTCCAACCTGAACATCCTGTAGCTTCCTTGGGTCTTGGACACAGCTGGGTGAGCTCTGGGGCAGTCCCAAGTACACTTTGGCCATTTGAGTCCTAGCCCCATTCTCTCCAGACTTCCAGTCCCCCCTGTACCCTTGTCTTTAATCCGGTTCGACTGCCTACTTTGTGTCTGGCACCAGGGAGCCAAGTGAACAGGGCACCGCCCTCTGGTTGATCTACTAAGTTTCTGTTCACCTCCGTGGCCTGTTCCTTGCCTTCCTTCCTGTCTTCCAGGTTTCTGTCTTCCAGTCTCTGTCCCTTTCCCCCCTCCTGCCTTCCAGTCATTCCCTGGGCCCCCAGTCTCACCTTTGCTGTCAATGTCGTGCAGCCGCTCCTGCCAAAATCCCCGGAAGGGGGCAATACCTGTGCCAGGGCCCACTAGGATGCAGGGCAAGCTGGGATCAGGCGGCAGCCGGAAGGAGGGAGCCCTAGTGGAGAAACACTGTCGGCCCCTGTGCTTTCCCAGCTCCCCCGATTCTTACCATCTTCCATTGAGGGCAGAGAAGAGAACTCAGGTTCCACTGATAAGTGGGATAATAACTTGCCACGTGTGTTCGACACAGTCTCGCTCACAGTGAGCACGATGTGTTTATGGAAAGAACTCTACCTGCAGGCAGAAACTCCCTGGACCTGTGCTTCTGGAGGTTGGGTCACAGGAAATACAATGTAATTTGAAGTGAAGAATGTTCTGATGTCTCAGTTTAAGAGATTTACAAAACATGGGAAGGGAAGGACAGCTTTTGGCTCATAACGAGTTCACTCATTTTCAGTCATAGCCTTAATATGGGTATTTGGATCGTATTCAGTAGATTGGTACAGTGTGTGATTCCTCCTGATGGGTTTGGGTGACGGGACCTAGTTGGTGCCCATCCTAGAAACTCTTTTAAGTCCCCCCTGAGACTTTGGGTCCTGGCTGCCGGGTGGGGCAAGACTTCTGAACACGGCACGCAGGAAGGGCATCCTGAAGACTAACTTTCTTCCAGTCCTTACTGATACTTTGGTAACTTAACTAGTTCTCCCTGGACTAAGTGAGGACTAATCCTGGAACAGGACACAGTTCCCAAGTGCCTGACTGCCTCCCCAGTCAGACTGACCTCGAGGATGTAGCAAGGGATGGGTCACCTGGGTGACTCAGTCGGTTAAGCATCCGACGCTTGATTTCGGCTCAGGTCATGATCTCCCGGTTCGTGAGTTTGAGCCCCATGTTGGGCTCTGCGCTGACATTGCGGATTTGGGATTCTTACCCCCCCCCCCCACCTCAAAAACAAACAAATAAATACAACTTTCAAAAAAGCCAAATAAGCAGGGGACATAGTGTACCTAAGTGCAGCAGGAGCTGCTGGGCGAATCCCAGCCCTGTCTCTGGGAGGGGAAGCTTCAGGGCAGGACGCTAAGTCCCAATGAGTAAAACGCCCAAAACTTCGTCGAAGTTCTGAAGTCGCTTGAGCGGACACCCCATCCTTGATACGTGTTGAGTCGGTCCTCCCTGCTCCCAGTCACCAAAGCTTCCACCCTCACCCTGTGCGACCACCTGCTGATTCCTCTGTCTGTCCCCGGCCGTCCCCGGGGCACTTTGTCCACCCCTGCTTGGATGGACACTCTCTCCTTTGATGTCCCTGAACTACTCACTCACCCCCTGATGAAGCAAGGTACAGGATCTCCGGCCTTCAGCTGGCTCAGCCATGTGGAGCAGACTCCATAGTGCAGGGGGCCCAGTCCATCTGGGGGTCGGGGAGGAGAGGGTGCCGGTGAGGGGCCCGTCCCCGGGTCCCCGTGTGGCCCTGACCCCGGCCCTTCGCAACCTCACCCTGGGTCCTGTACGCCAGCACGGCCACCGTGAGGTGAATCTCTCCCGGGTGGGCGCTGGGCGCCGAGCTGACGGAGTAGTACCGGGGCTGGAGCAGGGGCAGCTGGGTGAGGAGCAGGGGGGCAGGCAGCGCCACGGACGGGAACTGTTCCAGCGCCTCCAGCAGCGTGGGGCACCGGAACCACTTCCATTCCTCGTAGCGCCGGGGGTCCTGGTGGGGGCGGGGCGTCACGGCTCTGGAACCTCCCAACCCTGCCTGCCGACCTCCCTTCTTCACTCCTGAACTGAGCCCCCTGGGGTCTCTGCCTCCTTAGTTCGGGCCAACAAACGTTTCTGGAGCGCCGAGAACTCAGCGATGAGTTAGTGACTCAGGGGCTGGGTCTTAAGCCCCAGGACACGTGAGCCAGGTACCTCCCCTTCCCCACCCAGCTCGTCCTGCCTCACCAGCCCCTGCTGCCCGCCGGGGTGGCCCTGCACCTGGCTGAGGCTCTCCAGCTCCTGCTGTTCTCCGGACTCTTCCGCCAGGGTGCTGAGCAGTCGAAGGAGTTGAGGGCTGGGCGGGGAGGTGATGTCCAGGAAGAAGGTGAGAGCCTGGCGCAGCGTGCAGGGGGGCAGCCGGGGGTCCCGAACCCAGCTGGGGGGTGGGCCACCTGGGGGTTGGTGTACAGGGGAGGTATGAGGAAGAGGCCAGCTGGAACTGCGTGGTCTGAGGCGATGGTTGCTTGGGGGTAACACCAGCCCTGACCATCCATGTCTTGTGCTTTATTGGAGACGTTGCCTTTGAACAGTGGTGGTGAACCTGCCTGGGCAGCCCCTGTGTACGTGTGTGTGTGTGTGTGTGTGTGTGTGTGTTTGGGGCCCCTGGCTGGTTTGGGTTGGTCTGGGCTCTGCTTCTCCCCCACTAACTTTAACCCTAGGCACTGGTGTGGCAGAGGGTGGACCCGACGGCAGCTATGGAGCAGGCTGGGCTGTCGGGAGGAGACTTTGGGAGGAGCTCAGAGGGAGAGGGCAGCCTTCTGGGGGGCATGGGGGGCAGGTACTGGGAAAGCCACCCTCTGTGGACCATCCCGCAACAAGGTCGCCCTGACAGGAGGAGGCACAGGCGGCTCTGAGCACAGGCATTACGGCCGTGAGTGGAGGTGGAAGCTGCCTGCCAGGTCCTCAGCTCAAGGGGACCCTGAAGTCAGGGGGACAGGGCGGGCTGTCACTGTCATGTCCCAGACCACGCCTTCTCACCAGGGCTGCCCTTCTCCAGCTGCTCCACGGCCACGGGCTCTCCTGGCGGAGGCGGGTCCTCCACACGGCTCAGCAGCGCCTCCACGAGGCCCGGTCGGTTGGGCGGGCAGATGCCTATGTGGTCCCCCGGCTGGTACTGCAGCCCCTCCTGGCCTCCAGTGTCCAGGCGCACCAGGATCGTGGCCCGGCTGGGGGGTGAGGAGGTAGGGCAGTTAGGGGGAGCGAGGAGGACCTGGGAGGAGGGTGTTGGGACGGGGTGGCGGGGGGGGGGGGAGGAGAGGAGAGGCCAGGACAGGGGTGTGGGTGGGGGGGAGGAGAGGTCAGGACAGGTGTGTGGGGGGAAGAGAAGCCAGGACAGGTTTGGGGGGAGGGGAGCAGAGGCTAGGACAGATGTGGGAGGGGAGAAGAGTCCAGGACAGGTATGTGTGTGTGGGGGGGGAGAGGCCAGGACAGGTGTGAGTGGGGGCGGGGGTGGTTGTCCTCACGTGGACTTGCTGCTTTGCAGGTTTTCGACTGAGAGGATGGTAGCCTGGAACATCTTCCTCCTGTGCACATGGATCAGGCCTGGGGGGAGAGAGAGACTCAGCCAGAAGCCCGGCCCGGCCCCTGAGAGTTAGTCCTGGGGCCCCGGGAGCCCAGGGGGGGCCGGCAGGGTCAGGGGGAGGCCAGAGCCTCACCTGGCAGCAGCTGGAGGCCCTCCGCCTGGGTGCTGAGCCGGTACCTTTGGCGCTTCCAGCTCCGTCTGGCGCTGAATATGTCCCTGGCGGCAGCCTTGGCGTCCTCTCCCACGCAGAAAGTCTCACAGGAGGCCTGAGGGGCCAGGTGGGGGCTGAGGGCCTCTGGCCACCGGGGAGGGCCGGGGCAGAGAGGAGCTCAGGGGGGCTGAGGTGGGAGGCCGAGCTGGCCTGTTGGGTGTCCGGTTGTCGCCTTCCATTCCGGGGACTGTGGGAGTGGAGGGGCCCTGCCGTGGCTCACGCCTGTGGCAGGGGCGGCCCCGGCGGCGGGACGGAGAATGGGATCGAAATGGAGGCTGAGGCCGACCGTGCCTCGTTCTTCGGCCCATTTCGTAGCTCTCCCCTGACACCCACTCATTCGGGTCACACCGGCTGGTTACTTAATCTGGTGAGCGTTCATCTCTTAGGGAGCGCGGTGCTCGGCGCACGGTGCGTCTGTGCGTTCAGACCTGCGTTCAAACCCTGACTCCTGTGCTTAAATTCCACGTGCCTCAGTGACCCCATCTTTATACCCCGTGAGGTTCTGGCGAAGATTATGTAAAACCCTAGAGCGCTCCTGGCGCAGGACCCTGCATTTGGGGGGGGCTGTGGAAAGGGTTTCTGGCTGGTCTGTCCCTCCTGAGTGGCTCACAAAGGCTGGAGGGGGCCCCTGGGGCAAGACCCCTGGGAGGGTGCATATTCTGTTTGTTTCTGTTCAGGTACAAGTCCTGCAAACTGCTTGGCCAGCTCCCGCCTTGAAATCCAGGGTCCCTCTGTGATTGGCTGCTCCCTCTCCTCCGACCTGTGTCACCGGTCTTGTTAATCTTTCTTTTGTGTGTGTAAAGTCTTATATCTCTTCCTTCCTTCCGTGGCCCCCTCCCTTCCTTCCTACCCCCACCGCTGCTGCCGGAGTTAGTGAGTTAGTTCAGCACCTTCCTGCTTCTAGTTGGATGTTCCTCTCATTGACCTCACGTCTTTAAAGTGGTGTCCCTAAAATCTCACAGTGCGCCCTGCTCTTCCTGTCCCACTCCTAGCTTCCAGGCACTCCCTTTCATGTGGTTTCTTTAGTCTTGTTTTCCATTCTTCTCCTCCTCCAACTCGAGCCTGTCTCTTTCTCCAGCTGGACTTTCTCTACCCCAGCAAGCCCTCTGCCTGCGCCAGGTGCCCCCACAGCCCCCCCTCCAAGGATGTCCTCCTCCTCTCCATCAGCCCAGACCTGCTAAGCTGTAGCCTGGGAACCTTGGTTGGGCCAGCCCTGCCCTGAAAGAGCATCAGGAATGGGAGAGAAGGAGCCTGGCCAGCTTCAGGCATGACCCCCAGACCAGGCAGAGCTGCCCCTGGAGGAAGCCCAGGCTGAGAAAGTCACAGCTCTGTTAGTCTGGGTGTTCAGGTGGGAGCGGAAGCCTGGGTCAGATGCGGGGACAGGTCCAGGGGCTCACCTGGAAGGCGGCCTGGGCCCAGCCACGGAAGGCCTCCTCCTGGCCACACAGCTCATCTCCCTGGCCCAGCTGCAGCAGCCGCTCGCCACCCAGCTCCTCCAGCCGCGTGTCCACCGCACGGGCAAAGGCACAGAAGTGGGGGTACGCCCGGGAGCCCAGCCCGAACACACAGAACCTGGGGTGCAGGGAGCCGTCACTGGAGCCCACACCCGTTCCAGCCCCACGCGTGCCCAGGCAGCGTGCCCGCCCTCCCCCGCCTCCCCTTGCTGCAGCCCCCCCCAGACCTGAGGGTACCCAGTGCCCCTGCACTGTCTGTGTTACTGGACTCCTTTCTCTTCCGCCTCCAGGAGGACACCAGCGGGTCTGAGCAGGAGACACTGTTGAAGCGGATTTTGTAACTCCTGGCAAAACAAGACCAAGACAGGGCCGTCACAGGGAGCTGGGGGCTCGGTGCGGGCCCAGACACAGCCAGGGGACAGCTTCAGGGTGTCTACATCTGGGGTAAGAAGGGCCCTGTCCTCGGGCTTGGCTCTGTCTCCCAGGGATCTCTGCGCCTTCAGGCCCTGCCGTGCCCCCCTTGTTCTGTCTGAAGGACACCTCAGGACTGACCAGACTGTGAGTGGGCAGGTCATAAGGGAGGAGGGCATCCTGAGCTGTGATGGGGCCCAGGCCCCCTCACCTCTGCCCTCCAGCTTGTGGAGGTGCAGAGGGGGAACATTTCAGCCCCCCTTTTCTCGTTGTCTCCAAATGCCTCACTGCCCTCCCTCCACCTCCCCCCAAAGTCCCACCCCCACTCACCTGTGTTGTTCTGGCCGAGGGGAGCTGTTGTAGGGACCAGACATTTCCATCAGGGCCGCCGCAAAACTCTGGCGAGGGGAAGCGTGGTTATCGTGGTTAGTTTTGCTTTACTTCAAACCACACAGAAGTTGAAAACTGTACTGGGCTGATCCTTAGAATTCTTATCTGTAAATTGTGATTTTGTTTGGAAAATTTCAAACCAGGTAGTGGCTTTCTGGAAACATGACAGAACCTTAAAATGATAAAAGGGAAAATCTACCCTTACCTTCCCTCTAGTCCGGGCCCCCAAGGCAGGGGCCCTGTTGACAGGTGTTTAACCTCCGAGCTCTGTTTCGTTGTACTCAGAAATGTATCTGTATTTATAGTTTGTTAAAAAAGTAAAAATGGGGCCACACCATATTTATCTGCTTTTTCTTAACAACCTGTCATGGATATATCATGGATGTCCTTCCTTCCAGGTCATCACATGAAGAATGACCTCCTTTCGAAAAACAAAAATTTTTAAAATTCTTATTTATTTGGGAGAGAGAGGGAGAGAGACAGAGAGGGAAGGAGGGAGGGAGGGGAAAAGAGAGAGAGAGAGGGAAGGAGGGAGAGGGAGAGAGGGAGAGAGGGGGAGAGAGAGAGAGAGAGAGAGAGAGAGAGAGAGAGAGAGAGAGAACCCAAGCAGGGAAGGAACAGAGAGAGGGAGACAGAATCCGAAGCAGGCTCCAGGCTCCGAGCTGTCAGCACAGAGCTTGACCCAGGGCTCAAACTCACGAACCCCGAGATCATGACCTGAACGGAAGTCAGATGCTTAACCGACTGAGCCAGCCAGGTGCCCCCGACCTCTCCTTCTTTGGAATGGCTACATAGTGCCCCCTCACTGGCAGGTACTACATGTAGGAGACTTCCCTCTGACTCAGGACCTCTGGGTGGTCTATGACCGATGCCCAAGCACTTGCATATATACACTCCTGCTGCCTCTTTTGCGTGTTTTGGTAGGGCTGCCCTTAAAAGTGGAGTTGCCAAGTCAGAGGATTTAAAGACCTGATGAGGAAGGTGAGTCAGACCATCCCCCAGCAACCAGGTAGAGCAGTGCTCTTTGCTCACTCCTGCCAGCACTGGATGTGGCCAGTCCTTGATGTTTCAGCCAACTCGATAGGGGGAGAACAGCCCTCAGTCTCCCTGCCATGCCTCCATCTCGTCTTCTGGAAGGCTGAGCCGCGTCATGTTCTGCCGTGAAAATAGCTATGGGCTACACGGAACATCTTGGCGCGGCAAAAGCCAGAAATGCGGCAAGGCTGGGACGTCTCAGCATTAACTGTAGATGCATTTGGGTGGTGGGGGTCTCTAGGTTCAAATACTGCCTAAATTTTGTTTTCTGAACCTTTTGTTGAAGGGTCACACATGCAGAAAAGTACACAGGTCTTTAATGTCCAGCTTTCTAGATTTTCACAAACTGAACCTACCTACGTAGTCCGCATCCTCTCCAGAAACATCGCTAGAATCCTAGGATTCACCTCCTTACCCCTCTCAGTCACCAGCCCCCCAACCCCGCGGGGGCAACCGCTCTCCTGATTAAGTCACCACGAATTCGTTTTGTCTTCTCTGCACTGAATACAGAGTGAACCCTATGGTCTGATTCTTTTGTGTCTGGCTTCTTTCCCTCTACGTTACATTGTCAGGTTCATCTATATCGTGTGGTTGTGATCCGTTCGCCCTCATTGCTGTATAGACTTCGAATAAAACCACATTGTGTTTCTCCATTCTTATTGTTGATTGTCATTGGAATTGTCCCCAGTCTGGGACTATTAGGAACAATGTTGCCGTACACATTCTTGTTAGTGTCTTTAGCGAATACACCCCATTTTCTATGGGGCGTATTCGTAGGTTTGCTCCATTTTTTAAAAAATCAGATAAAATTTACATACATTGAAATGCACAGATCGTAGTGTGCGGTTGAATCCATTTGGCTGTTCGGCAGGGTTTTTCTTTTGTTTGTTTGTTTGTTGGTCTTAAAGTTAAACACACATTTACCCGATGACCCAGCAATTTTCTCGTAGGTATTCATCCAAGAGAAATGAAAACATAGGCCCACGAAAGCCTTGCACAAGAATGTTCATGACAGCTTGATTCATAATAGCCAAACACTGGAAATGGCCCAAGTGTCCGTCAGCAGGAGAGCAGAGAAACACGCATTGTAGTCACATAGTGAGCACTGCTCAGCGGTCGAAAGGAATGAGGTGCTGAATCACTCACGGTGAGGTGAGCCTCAAAAGCAGGCCGAACACTTACCATGTGCTCCCCTTTCTATGACATCCTAGAGCGGGCGAAACTAAGGTGACAGAAGTCAGAAGGGTGCTGGCCTTCGGTAGGGATGGCCTGGGAAGGGGCTGGCCGGAGGCATTGACGAAGGGGACTGCCCAGGTGATGGAAATGTGCTGGGTCTTCGTCGGCTCGTGGGTCACACGGGTGCAAACACTACTCTTATACTAAAAGAGTAAGTGATTCTATCTTCCTTTGCAAGGCAGATGAGAATGGGGGCTGGCATGGGCCACATGGCAGGGGGAAGGCTTGCATCGGAATTCTGCTTTAGGGTACTTGAGGAGGTACTTCGTGCTAAGAAGGCATTTATCGCCTAGACGCTGAAACATGAGAGCCCTAGAAATGAGTGCACCTGGGGCCGCCAGGGACGGAGAAGCTGGAAAGATAATGGTTAATAATAAAGTGTTCTGTGGCGGTGCTCTAGTTTGCTTCTTTAAGGATTTGTTCAGAAAGCAAAGTTGCCTGATCTCTGTTGACATCTCTTTTTCTTTCGTCAAGGAAAGAAGAAAAGGAAAAGCCGACATTGTGTAGCGGGCGGAGTATCGCTGTTTTTCTAATTTGTCCATGCTTGAGAGCAGTCTAAACTCGTCGGTCAGCCCAGAAGTGCCTTCCATGTGTTAAATGCTTGTACTGATCATGGAAATGACTTGGGGACACACTGAAGCAGGTGTGTGTGTGTGTGTGTGTGTGTGTGTGTGTGTATGTCAGGGGCAGCCCCTGTGTGACCTGGAGAATGGCTTGTGCAGGCTCTGGGGTCCCAGTGGAATGTCCACACTCGCACTCTGGGGGACTCTCAGGGCATCACCACTCTCCGTTGGGGGGATGGGGTTCCTGTCCAGCCACTCCATGTTAAGTCTTCCCTCATTCCCAGTGGCCCCTTTACTGCTGGGTCTCACCTCTCCATTCTCTGGGGGATCACCATTCCCGAATGTGCTGGTCACGACCAGCACTAGCGTCTCATGCTCGAGGGACACGACATCATACTCATCCATGCACAGGACCTGTGGACAAGGAGAAGACAGATGTCCCAGGGACTTGATCTCTGCTGCCCTCATACCTCTACTCTGGGCTCTCGAGGCAGGGCACAGTTCCGACCCTGACTCAGGCCCTTACTCAATCCCTGAATCCATTTGGATCCCGGGGTTCCTCCTGGGCTCTGACTTGTGACCCTCTCCTGTCCTCCAGAGCACATCTGAAGATATAGATCAACCCCCCCCCCGCCCCTTCTAGGTCCCCACCCCTCTGGGCTTAGCCCTACCCGGGGATCGAAAGCCTTCCGGAAGAGTCTCCCCAGCTGCTGTGCATAGCTCTGGGCCCGGCCGGTCTCGGAGCCATACAGGATTGTTGCCTTTACTCGCTTTGCCATCACGGTGCCCATGAGTGAGGCAGAGATCTTCACCGCACTGCAGGCGAGGGTGGGGTGAGGGGGTGTCCCAGGCACACAGAGCCAGGGCCTCCCCCGGTGCACGGTCCAAGTAAGGTCTTGGGGCGCTGAGTGGTGGGTGTGGGAGTTGGTGGGCCTTCCCACTGCTAAAGCTGGTGCCCTGGGTGTGGGGGAACAGCAGCATTCCTAGGGCACCTACTTGGCCACTTCCTTAAAGGTCTTCTTCCTGGTGATGCCGGCACCCTTGGACCCACTTCCCTTCCACGGGTCTGGCTGTAGGGGTGTGATGGGGGGAGTGGAGGAGGAGGAGGTAAGTAAAGAAAGCAAAAATTTGGAGGCCCCTGGGGGCTGCTGACAGCGGGCAAGAGCTAGTGGGGTGGGCACCTGATAGTGGAAGGCAGGGGACAGGACATAGTTGACCATCTCCTGATGGAACACAGGGGTGAGGCTGCCGGAGATGGGGGGCACGATCCAGGCCCAGTCGGCAGGGCAGCCCCCCCTAGCCTTCTGCTCATTCTCCAGGTGCTTCATGAAGGAGGCCGTGGCAGCATGGTGGTCCACAATGGTCACTTTGGCCAGCTGGGGTTGGGGAGGCAGGGGCTTAGACTCAGCCTACAGACCCACGCTTGTCACCCCGACCACCGCTGTGTCCTGGGTCACCCCACACCTAACACAGGCCGTGTCCCCCTACCATGCTGTCACCCCTGCACGCGTGCAGCGTGCACGGCCACCCCTGAGGCTCAGTAGCAGCAGCTCCGGTCTCCCACATCTGGATGTCCTGCCCCCACAACCAAAACATCCTAAACTCTGGCCAAGTCCTCAGCAGGCAGTTTCCTCAAACAACAATGCTCAGCAGGCCTTCAATCCTGGAGTTAGCATTTCCAGAAGCTGGCGGGTCCCACAAACCACCATACCCACTGTGCCCTGGGGGCTTGCATTACTGAGCATGTGCTGGTCAGTAGGGCTCCCGGCGTACCAGACCATCCTAACGCGGCACCCGGAATCGCATGTGCTGTGTCCCCGGACCGGAGTTGCATTGCTGTGTCCCCAGACCTGCAGGCCCAGTGTGCCTCACGGACTATGGCACTTCTTCCTGTTGTCTCCAACTCCTACCCCGTCTCTAAGTGCCTCCCTCTCTTCCAGCCCCAGCCCCTTGCCCTCCTGGCCAGTCTGGGCCTGTGTACCTGGTAACTGTGCAGCACGGCCAAGTTGATTTCCACGGCTGCCTTGTCTTTCCACAGGGATGAGGTGGTCCGGGTGTCCAAGTCCATGCAGACGGCCACATCCTGGGAGCAGGGGTGCATAGCATTGGTAGGGACAAGGTGTAGGGGAGAGGACGGAGTAGAAGGTGCGAGGGTGGCCAGAGGCCTGACTGCTTAGTTTGGGGCTGGTTCAGGTCCTTGCCTGCAAAGGCACCCCAAAACATAGAGGGACCCTGGGTCAGTTACTTCTCTGCCCCGGGTCTTAATTTCTCGTCTCTAAAATGGGTCTTAACATTGTTTTGCAAGATCTGCTTTGAGAATCTGATGAAAGCTATAGAGCCGTAGGTCCTATTCCCAGAAAAACAATTCCATATTTGTACCAATACACATGCATTCCTTTGCCCCAAACTTGTGGTCCCAGAGCCTCCAGAGTTCTAATTCGAGAGGCAGCTGGGACCTTAGATTCTCCCAGCTGCTGACAGTCTGTGGATCTGGTTGCGCATCAAAGGCTCCAGCCCGGAGGGGATGGGGCGGGCAGCCCCCCGCACCCCCTCCCTACCCTCTGGTCCTCACCTCCAGGATGTTGTATCGGTGCGGGTCACACAGGTTCCGCGTGCCGATCTCAGTGCTCATGTACCAGCCGCTGAAAGGGGCCGCGGGGAACTCCAGCCCCCCAATTTCCAGCAGCATGTTGCTCACCGCCGGGAGGGCGTACCAGCGCAGGCCCAGGGCCGCAAACCACTCCAGCCTGGGGGTGTCGGGGTGTGGGATCAAGCTGCCCGTGGAGCCTCGGTGCCTGGCCACCCCACCCCCGGGCAGCCCCTCCACCACCTGACCCAGGCCCTGCCATGCTCACGTGGGGTGCTCCAGGGGCACCTCGAGGACCAGCTCGGGGGGCAGGGCAAAGAGTTCCGGGGGCTCATCTGGGGCCTGGAGCAGTAGGGGCAGTACGTCAAAGCGCCCGTTTCCTGGGGTCCAGCCGTGCTGGATGCAGAGCTGCGGGGAGCAGGGCCAGAGGGGCGTCTGAGGGGCCCAACCCCCCACTCTCCTCAGGGACCCCCTTCATCGGCATCTCCCTCCGTCATCTCAGTGAGGGTCCCCCCTCCCTGCTTCATCACCCCCCCTTTGGACCCCGTGCCCCATCGCAGAGCCCTCACTGGCCGGCCTCCACTTCTCCGCCTCTCTGGGCCCACCTCAGTGATCTCCACGTTGGCTGGGTCCCCCCGCACGGAGCCATCCTGCTGCCTGTACCCCGCGTAGCGCACCAGTTGGCTGTTCCAGATTCGGAAGTCTCCGCGGCCTGGGGCGCGCTGGGGGAACACTGTGATGGCCGAGCTGACATGGGGACGACAGCTGTCAGAGCCCCACCTCTGCTGGCACCTAGGGGAGGGATGCCATCTGGCACAGCGTTGGCGGGGGGGGGGGGGCACTCACCGGAGGTTGCCCCGGTTGGTGGCGTACTTGATGTGGTTGCAGATGTAGGTGAACATCTCCTGGGCAGAGTTGCAATCCCGGGCATCAAACACCTGAGCCAGCCAAGGCAGGGGGACAGGGGGACACAGGGGTCTTGAGTATCAGCTCTAGGAGAAGGTAAGGAGGCAGGGGAGGGTGTCGCCACCTCCTGAGAAGCCCCCAAAGGCTGGAGGTGTTACTTGTCATGGTTCTTTCTCCTCCAAGGAGCCTCCCTGACCGCATGCATGCACACTGAGCCCTTCCTGCCCTGTGCCCCACACACCCAACGCAGCCTTGTCTGCCTTTATCTCCTTGCTGGGACATCTCCCCACCCCTGCAGAAGCTGACTCAGTACCTGCCACAGAGGAGGGACCCAGTCATTACCAACCCGACGGCCAGGGAGGGGTGCCAACTGACGGGGAGGCCACCTAAGGGTGTGGGTGGTGAGTTCCCCGTTACCTCATGGTGCTCAAGCAAAGGCGGGTGACCCCAACCAGTCATCAGACTGTCCCTGAGCACACTGCTGATGGGAAGGGGGTTGGCTGCATGAGGTGGCCGTCCAGGAGTCTGCCTGTCCTGATACTCCTATGCTAGTAGAAGCCATCTTGACTGGCTGAGGGTGGGGGGGGGGGCCCGCAGGGGGCCGGGAGATCCCTTTCCTGCTTGTGTTAGTGACCGAAGCAGGGGGTGGCAGTGGCTGGCCTGGGGCCACGGGAGGGATGTAGCAGTGAGTGTGATCACATTTGGAAGGTCTGATGGGTTCAAAGCTCAGCTTTGAACAACTTCAAGGGTATGCAAGGTTCAGACAGGATGGTTCTTTTATTTGAGACTTGTTTGGGATTTGCTGAGCATGTGGCTTTATTCCAAATTCTTTGGTGGCCAGTTACAGCTAAGGAGGCCAAGGTCATGGGTTAAGTTCCCCTGCAGGTCAGCTCGTTTCTCTTAGGCTGTTCCAGTGGTGGGAGCGTGAAGGAGTCTGTGGGGCCCAGGCAGGCACTAGAGGGCTGGGCTGGGCAGGTGAGGCCGGCACGGAAGAAACAGCCAGGGGCCTCTTCCAGAAGACTGCTTCTGTTGAACTGATGATACCGCCCGGGGACCACGGCTCAGCTGTCCTCACTGACCCAGTGTATCTGGGTGTTTCTCCTCGCAGCCAGTCAAGACACTGCCTCTGGACTTAACAACCAGGTGGTAGCTACTGGACTGGGGGCTCCCCAGGCGTACCGATCTCTAAGTCCCCACTGCTTGGGACCCCCCCAGGGAAGCCTCAGGGGCTGCCCTCACTGCTCCTTTCCTTTTTCGTGTCCCCCAGTCCCCATTCTGGGTGCTTGCTAGCCAGCCACACCTGCAGCTTCCCCCACTGGATCCGGCCCACGCAGCGGGGTGCATTTCTCCAAGCCTGCTTAGCCCCGAACACCAGCTCGCTCTCCCGAAGCTGGTATGTGCCTGCGGCTGCTATCTCGGCTTCCACCTCCTGAAGCCTCTGCTCATGGGCCTGGGAGCCACTCCTGTGGTGGAGCAGAAGGAAGTCGAGTCAGCGAGGGGTGGGGGGAGAGGTTCCCCAGGCTTTGTGTGGGTGTTGGGGGGAGGCTGGTGTCAGGGTGTGGGATAGGGGGCAGCTCCTGGGGAAGGTGATCATCATTTCGAGGCCTCGGCAGGACCAGGGCCCCAGGTCAGAGGACAAGGGTGGGCCGTGGGTCTCAAGGCACGGTGTCACCTCTTGATGGAGCTGTAGTACTGGTTGATGAAGTCCCTGGCCTGGCTCAGCAGCTGCTCAGTGGGTGGTGGGTCCTGGGAGGGCCGGCTCTGCAGTTTCCGTGGAAAAACCAGGGAGCCCAGGCAGCGTCTAGGGGTGCAGGGCCCCTCCTGGGTTGGGGTGGAGGGCAGAGGCAGAGAGAGCAGGGAGCACAAAGGTGAGGACCTGGTCAGGGTGCAGAGGCAGGGGAGGGGGCAGAGGGAGGGTGGGTCTGGGCAGGTGTGGGTTCAGGGCTGGGACCGAGACTGGAAGTAGGGGTGAGGTTGTGCCAGGTTATGGTAGGACTTGGGGCAAGGGCGGGAGGCCGGGAGTCACCAAAGTCCCCTGGGCGTCCCTTAACTCCTCTGGCTCTTCCCAGTCTCTCTTGTCTTTGGAGACCAAAGGACGAGTTCTAGAGGGGACTGGCCTTCGCCCCCCTGACCCTGACAGGGGATGGGGAGGGCTCCCGGCCTTACCTGCTGTGCCTGGGCACTCAGGGTGTCGTAAGTGATGCTCCCCACCTCCCAGTTCTTCACACGAGGGAACTTGGGCCCCTCCGGGGGCTTGGTGAGCGGGGGACTGCTGGGACCCAGGGGAGGGGTCATGGGGGAGGAACTTTTTTTCCCCCAGAGACGCCTCCGACAACATTCAGAACCGCAGTGATTGATTGCTTGCCTGCCATGTGCTTTCCTACACTTTCTCTGTCAGCCCCCTCGAAAACCTTAGGAGGTAGATAATATATTTGTGTCCTCATTTACAGACGAGGAGGGACCTGAGGCTCAGAAAAGTTAGGAATCTTGCCAGGGGCCACATGGGAAGAACCGGTCCCTTTAAAACCCAGGCCCACCTGTCTCCCAAGTCGCCAGACCCTGGGCTGCCCAGGGCTGCAAGCACTGACCTCCTGAGCCCCTGGCCCAAGGCTGGGTCTCATCCCTGTTCAGGGCCCACCTCACCCCTTCTGGACAGGGGGGTCCAACCCCCCCGGAGCTGTGATGAACCCTACCTGGAGGGGGATGGAACCCACCCTTGAGCTGAGGGAAACCCTGGGATTCCTCAGCCCAGATTTTCCTCCCCAGTCACCCCCTGCTGACAGTAACTGTTGTGTGAAAGGAGGCCTCAGAGGCCTTATCACTTCCTCCCAGAGGCTGAGGCCAGCCGCGGGGAGGAAGGGAGGGCCTCGGACCTTGGGTGCGCCAGTGCGGAGCCTTCCCCGTGGAGCTGCCTCCGGCCCTGCCACCCTGCCTGGCCTGGCACCCCACCTGGCCCTCAGCCGCCCTCTCTCTCTTCTCGGGGCTGAAGGTACCACGTTAGTCTGGGGTTGACAGCCGCTAGGAGGTGGAGCCTGGAGGAGAGGAATGCGGCCTGTTTGCTCTCTTCTCAGCCTCCCATGCCAAGGTCCTGAGTCTCCCGGGGGCCGACTCTCTCCCCTTCTAGATTGCCTTCTCACTCCCCTGTAACTACCCTCCCCGACCCCTTTCTTCTCTTAAAAAATCCTCACTGTTTGTTGGAGGCTTGTCGTGAGCCAGAAACCCGCAACAATCCCATGGAGTAATTACTGCTATATCCCTGTTACGTATAAACGCTCAGAGAGGTGAAGTAACTTGCTCAAAGTCAAACAGCTCTTGGCGGCAGAGTAGCAATTCAAACCTGGTAAACTGGCACCTTTACCTCCCGCTTTCACCTGTTGCCCGCTGGTCCTGACCCTGGTCTCTTCTCCGAACCTCCCTGATTGTCCTGTTCTATCCACACCGGTAGGTAGCCCTTTTGTGTGGGCGACTTGGTCCTCCTGGCCGGGCTACAGGCTCTAGCCCTTCCCAGCCTGGGGCTCTAGGGCTTGACACCCTCCTGCCTGCCCCCTGCTTCTCGCCGCCTCCAGGGCCCTTACCTGCGGTCTGGTGCGGGTGGGGGTGGGGGTGCGGGTGCCGGTGCCCTGCCGGGCTCTGCTGTCGGGGAGGCTGGGCCCTGCTTGCCGCACAGGCCCAGGCCCAGCCCCAGCCCCAGGCCGCAGGGAGGCCCCGGCTCCTGGCCCACACTCTTCAAATTGCCCATGTCAGCCTCGCCTCTGCTCTGGCACTCTGAGCAGAGCCCAGGCCTTTTCCTTAGGAAGGGGAGGGGGCAGTGAGAGGGGGCTCTCCGGTGCTGGCCCTTGCCCCGCCCCTGCCCCACACACAATGGGACAGGAACAAGGCAGGCTGGGAGGCTCTAAAGCCTTGGGCTCCAAGCCCGCCCAGAGGGTGGGGGGCCGGACGCCTGGGTTCCGCTCAAAGGACTAGGACTGATAAGTGGGAAGCCAGGTGTTCTTGGAGCCCTGGGGCAGGGTGGGAGTGAGGGAGGGGGTAGGGGTTAGGGGAGGAGTCGGCAGGGTGGACAACCAGAGGGTCAGAGAGGCCTGTCAGTGTTGTCTGGCCAGAGTGGAGGACTTGGCCCTTGCCCTTGCTGGCCTTGCCCCGAGGACTTGGGTGGGAGGCGAACGCTGTGTCAGTAGCAGGGGACGATTCCTGGACTCCTAGTGACCACGGGCACCCCTAGGGTCCCTCCGGGTGCTCTCCTTCCCCACTCTCTCTACAGCTAAGCCCTCCTGGACCCCCACCTTTGAGTGCCTTTGGCTTCTTGGGGATACAGGCTCAACAAGGATTCAGTGACCCTTTGTCCTTGAGTCTGGCATTAGGGTATCCCTTCCCCTCCCAGCCCCAATTTCCTGGAACCCCCGCCCCCCATGACTCAAATGGGGGACACAAAAGAGCAGGAAGCTGCCATCCAGGGCCTCCACCCCCACGCTGTCATCCAGTGACGCACGCTTCCCCGGGGGTGGTAGGTCAGCGGATAGGCCCAGCGGTCAGTGCTGAGGCAGGGCCTGCCCACCGGGAAGATCTCGCCAGAGTGCAGGGACGGGGAAACTACAATACCCAGGGTGCAGGAGGTGCACAGCAGCCCTCTTCAGGCACCTCGGGCCGTCGTGCAAACTGGGGTTTGTAGTTCTAAGCCACGGGGTTGGCGGGGGGCTAGAGAGAGGGTTTGAGCTGGGGCACTCCGGTCTAGGGGTCAGAGCCTCGTGGCTATGAGACCACAGAGACTCACAGAAGCTGTGAGAAAGAAACGGAAGGTGAGAGACTGGGAGAGGCAGAGACTGGGAGAGGCAGACAGGCAGACAAACAAACACGGAGATTTGTGTTGGCCGGGCTCCTCTGAAAAGCAGTGGAGGGTAAGGTTGGGGTGGGCCTGGGTGGGGGCCGGGCAGGCGGATCAGCCGGAAGGAACAGGCTGTACCGTGAGCTCTGGGGTCACACCAGGAAGGTAGGGTCTGCCAGCCCTGGGGGGAGGTGGGTGAGGGGACCTTGTAAACACAAAGTGGCCTCAGCTCCTGAACACCTGGAGGGTTTGCTCCCATTCTCTTGCAAAGCGGCAAGTGGGAGGCAGACACACAAGGTCCAAGCCCAATCCAGACCTGCCCCTGAGGGCCCCCGGAGCCCGAGGCGCCACCCCACTCGCCCCCTTCTCCCAGCAAGGCAGGAGGTGGGTTCAGGCCCCTTTCCACTTCTGGTTCCCATTCTGCTGGGTCTTCACTATGCAGAGCCCCCGCTGGCCTGGCAGAGAGCCTCCCAGAGCTCACTGTGGTCTGAGCCTCTTCCTGGCTGATCCTTGTTCGTTCTCTCCATTCACAGATATCAGACCTGCATCTTGTTCTGGAAGCTTCCATTGCCTTCCCTTTATCTTTCACAGACATGACTCCCAATGGATGTCTTTGGCTTCTGGCTCCTTCTTGGCGTACTTCCTGAAGGACCTGACCACCACACAGCCCCAGTATGTTTCCTCTGTGAGGCCTCCTTCAGCACCCCCTCTCTCTATGCTGCCCCACCCCCCAGGCCACTCTTTGTCTCCCCTGCCTCCAGGCCCTGGGAATATCTCTTGCTCTGGTTCCTCCCAGGGGTGACTCTTGGGCAGCTTTGCCGTCTGTCTTTGACTTCTCTCCCCCATGAACGTGTGTGCTCCGGAAGACCCAGGTCAAGTTCTTCTCATCTGGGATCCTGTTGGGCTTGAGTGCACTGTACCAGGTATATGCTTCATGAACATTGGTTGTTTAGCTGTGAGCATGTGCAGCCATCTAGAGACTGGAAGCTGTGTTCCGGAGGCAGGGGAGAGGGGCCACCGAGAAAGGGGTCGGCTGAGGCGGGACAGGTTTGGATGAACCGAAATAAAGCGTCAGTCTTGTGAAAGGTGATGGGTCCCAAGGAGGGGCATTTTCTGGTCACGAGGCGTGGTGGCGCTGATGGCTATATTGACGTTGATCTGGGCAGAGGGAGCCGTGGCAGAGGTTTTAGGAAGAGGAGAAAGCGTCAAAGGAAAGACAGAGAAAGGCTTTATCTTTCACCACAGGGAAGTTTTTCCTCTCCCACTCTTCCTGGGGCTGTGGCCAGTACTGGCCTGTGGGTCCTAACTTCCGGTGAGGGACTCTGGCCTTCCCGAATTTTCCACCTGTGGGCTGAGGCCTTTCTCTTCCCTCTTCAGGGCCTTGCCCAGTCATGTCTTTTTCCACTTTGCTCTTTGTCAGTCATCCCTGCTAGGGCATTAAGGCTTATGCGGCTCAGTGGACCATTGCTCTTATTAGCAGGTGCATTTTAAAGAGTAATTTCTGAAAAGACAACAATTTCAAGACCTGCAGACTTGAAGTTCCACTGATAGGAAAGTTTTTAATTTTGGATTGTGGGACTTTAAGCTGGAAGGTCTTTGAAGAGAATCCATTTGGGAGCCCAACCCCTGGGTCCCTGGCAGTGGGAAGGCTGGTCCAGACCCCACCCCCATCTGCCCTGGTCCGTGCAGGTGACAGACCCTTCTTAGGTAGGTAGCCAGGCCTGTGGCTCCTCCTGCTCCCTGAGAAGGATGCAAACCTTGTTCTTGCCTTCCCTTCAGAGCAGAGCAATGGGCAGGGCTTGAGATGGGATGCCCTGACCTTGGGGGAGGGAAGGCTCTGGCCTTGAAGGGGGGCGGGTGCGTAGAGCTGTGGGGGCTGTTGAGGGTGGCGGGTGACGGGAGCGGAAGGCCCTGACTCTTTATAGCCCAACCCGGAGTTGTTCAGTGTGAGCTGGAAGTGCCCCACCCTCCCCACTATGAGCAGCTTCCTTCCTGCCTGCTGGCAAGGCCTGGGTGGGGAACAGAGGGGAAAGGAGGGAAGGGAAGGGAAGGGGGGCAACCCAGCAGAGGGAGGGGAGCACCCTTCTTCGTCTAGGAGCCTCCGTTTGATGTAACTCATGCTGGCTGGGTTGGGAGCAGAGAGGTTTGCTCAGCTTCCAGATGATACGGTGGAGTCTGGATGCTTGGCGGAGGGGCTTTGGGCCGGGTCTGGGGTGCTTAGGGCTCAGGCAGTGGGAGATGTTGCCTGTCTAAAGGGGGCTCCTGTGCTGGCACTGTGGAGCCATCGTGCCGCCCCAGCCCTTCTTGAGGGAGCCACATGAGGGCAGCAGAGAGCTGAAGAGAAGAGGTTGGAGAAAACGCCTGGGCTCAGGCACCCCTGGTCTATGATACCCAGGATGAGAAAGGGCCAGGGGCACACACCTCTGGGCCCATCTGGGGTGCACGTCCACATCAATCTTCTGGAACCTTGAAGTGGTTTGTTTGCATAAAGCCTGAAGTTCCTGATGACGGCTCTGTGACCAGCCCACCCTGGGAGAACAGGGGTATCTTCTCTTGGGAAACCTCCCTCCTTCTGCACAGGTCATCCCAGTACGGGGAACTGAAGGTGCAGGGAGCCACGTTTAGCACAACTGGAGGCATGAACATCAGGTGCCAGGGCTCCTGAGAGAGGAGGCAATTCTAGCAGCTGTGAGAGTTGGGGGAAGGAGTTTGGGGCCTCCCTTCGTAGACGCTTGTAGATGCTGCCTCAGTTGCACAGGTGGGCTCCCTAGGGCACATTGACCCTGTTCTGGATACTCCTCTGTCTCTTGGCTTTCAGACTAATAGGAAAATCAGGGGGTGGAGAGACCTTTGAGACTCCTAAGACCTTACTCTGGGAGTGACCCGTGATGGTCAGCTTTTGGGAGCTCCTGGGGAGTTGGCACTATCTTTGTGAGGGAAACCTGGGTATCTCCAGGCTTTGATTCTCTCTGAGGTTTAGACAGTTTCTTCTGAACCACAGACCTGAAAAGATTGTGTGTGTGTGTTTGTGTGTGTGTGTGTGCATGTGTGTAAACAGGAGTGTGTATGTACGTGAATGTGTATATGTATGTGTATGTGTATGTGTATGTGTGTATATGTGTAAACACACATATGCATGTGCCCTTGGGCAAGTGTTTCCTGGAACTTCCTCCTTGACCTGCCTCCTCTTCTGGTCCTTGCCCCTTCAACGCTAATTTGGACTAAGAACATCAAGATGAATATGAATGTTTTCACATCCATGGGGACTTGAAATTGCCCTTTGTTCCTGGGATCCAGAGTGAAAATGAAGAGTTTTTAAGGGTCAAGCTGAGGAATGCTGAATGACGATCATGGGGGCCCCTGATTCAGGCCATAGGGCCTCCACATAGGAGGCCACAGTTGTCAGGGACTGGTCTGACAGGCCTGCCCCCTTGCCCCCACCCTCCTCCTCTCTGTCTCCTCCAATCCTTCAGCCTGGCCCAGTTTCCTGGTGTGGTTGCTGTGGTGCTGGGTCTCTTGGGAACTGTGGCTTTGAACATCAAGTGTGCCCAGCATGGAAATTCCGTAGCAACCATCACGAGGATTGGCTAGGTGGAACCCCTTCTCCCTGCCTCTAAGGTGCTCTAGGGAGGGACCAGGCCCTCTCTCCAACCCAGGATGAGACGAGAAGCTTATGGATCCTGTAGCCTGATTTGTGAAATACAGAGACCCTGATCCCAAACCCTGATACTCCTTTCTTTAGACATTATGTTGTCTTCCTGCCCTCCCAACTGGATTATAAGCCCCTTGACTCCCAATAATTATAGAACTAGACATTCCTGCTGTTGATGATGATCTAGTCCTTTCTTAGGGTTCCCATTCTGTTGTCTGGCTTCCTAAATTCCAGCCTAGGCTGCTATAGGAACTGGCCAACCTCAGTTCCTGGAGGATCCGAATTTAGATATTGTTCTGCCCTGAGCATCCAGAAGAGGGAGCACCTGATCCCTTTCTTTTTCAGGGGAGAAAAACTGAATCCTCTCTTGCTGGACGTTTGGGGCCCCCCGCGCATAATCGGCCTCTGCTATCACCTTCACACCCTCATCAGCTCTATCTTCCTACAACAAGGTCCCACTCTGGACTGCTAATTACCCAGAGGGACAGCTATGAGGTGTCCTGAGCCCTAAGTCAAATTCTCCCTAACCCCTGCTTTGTAAAGCCTTCCCTTCCCTTCCCTTTCTAGCCTTAAAACCATATCTCCTTACTCTGAAGTCAAAGCATTCGTTGTTTGTACCACTTCTTGCCACATGGGATCTAGGACCATGTGAGTTCTCTTGTTGGATGCCATTAATTGTATTTAGTTCCTGTAATATATAATCTATTCACATGTGAGCATGTTTTCTTCCCAACTAATTGCAAACTTTTCAGGATCCAGGGGCTGGGTTGTATGTTCTGCATTTCTCTAGGGCTTTCTCACAGCACAGAGCACATGAAAAGTGAGGGGTAATTATTTGTGAGTAGACTGGGGAGATGATGGAGTGGAAGACCTGGTGGGACCTGAGTTCTCTTTTCTAGTCCTTCATGTTGGTTGATGACTCATGGGATGGGGTAGCTACCCTTCAGGATGTGGAGTTAGTTTGGGGTTAGCATTCTCATGCTCATTCTCCCACCCAAGCTGGGGTAGGCTCTGAATTATGCCTGATGAGATTGGCAGAATGAACAGGGAATAGTTATGAAGAACTGACAAAGCCACCTCTGTATCTAGAGTTGTTTGGGTCTTGTATCTTCTCTGTCTGTCTCTCTCATACACATACCCCCCCAACGCACACCCTCCCACCCACACAAAGACATCTTGAATTCTTGATTTCTTTCAGCTCTTGTTATATGTGGTGTATAATCCCTGACCTGGTCCGGTGTCGGGGGTGGGAAATCACTTAACTAAGAACGAGGAGAGCTGCTTCTTGTACAGCTCTGTTTCTAACTTGTGGCACATTCCTGAGAAAAAAGCTGCACTGCTCTGAATCTGTTTTCTCATCTAAAGTATGAAAGTGTTCCCTTCTGGCTCTAATATTTCATAAAGCAACACAAACCCCAAGGGAAAGCCAAGGAATTTCAAATGTAAAGTTCAGGGGAGGATTCATATGTTTTCCTTGATGACTTGGGTGGAGATGAGGGAGGAAGGCACTTTCTGGACATATGTAAGTGAGACCGGAAGTGGTGCTTCTTAGCACCAATTGGCAAAGCCAGCTCTTGCTTCACCGTATGCTGCCTCCTGGAACTACTGGCAAGTTACTGAAGCATTTTTATGGTTTGGGGTGACTGTCTTATTCACTGTGTCCGTAGAAGGGCCCCTCTTTTGCTCACCTGAGCTGCCCTCCCTGGTTTCCTGCTGAATCTGGCAAGGAAGGCTTTCAGCACCTTGGACAGAGACAGAGCTCCCGCCCCGCTGGACCTGTGCAGCCAAGAGAGCTTGGGATCTCTTGCCAGGCCAGCTTCCCTGGCAGGGTGGCATCAAAGCGTGATATGCTCCTTAATATTTTTTAGTCCTTCAGAACGCCCAAAAATAACCCCCCAATCTATGTCAAACAGTGCACTGGTTCTGCAAACTCTGAGGGCATTATTTAAAAACAACAACAATGAGATGCTTGGGTGGCTCAGTTGGTTAAGCGTCCAACTCTTGATTTCGGCTCAGATCATGATCTCATGGTTCGTGAGTTTGAGCCCTGCGTTGGCTTGCACTGACAGGGCCAAGTCTGCTTGAGATTCTCTCTCTCTCTCTCTCTCTCTCTCTCTCTCTCTCTCAAAATAAATAAATAAACTTTAAAACAACAACAATTATATCCTAGAACAGTGTCAGGTACATAATAGGTGCTTAGCAAATAATTATTTTAAAGGAATACGTGCAAATTTAAGCCTCTAGACCAGTATCTTAGTGCCCTCTTTATAATCAGGTTCTCTCTCCCCATCAGTGCCTCCTATATCATAATTCTGGAGCTTCTACTATTCGATAAGTTCTGGAGCCTTGCTTAAGCCCCTTCTTGTGTCTAAGGAGGCTGAGCTCCATCCCTAAATAAAAAATACAGATGGTTATTAGGTTCTCAGGCAGAGGAAATTTAAGCTGACCTCCCCTCTTTGTCATTTGGGAGTAGGTAGATCGGTGGGAGGACTCCACATCTGACTCCTATTGGAATTTTGCTTAATGAAAATGTTCGCTCCCTCCCTCTGGGTACCCAAGAAAACCCTGCCCGTCCAGGAGGACCCAGCCTTCCGAGGGAGTCCTCCTGGTGCCCTAACCCAGTCAGAGCCCTCCCTCCTCTGAACTCCCCTGCACCTATTATCAGTAATACAGTGTCACACCAGATTGTTTTCATGACATTCATGCTCATTAGTCCTCCCCAGTTAGATTATGAACTCCTTGCAGGTGGAGTCTGTACCATAGGTCTATTTGTTTTCAAGAGACCCTACAGCGATGAGCACACAGCAGGGTGCAGTGGGAGACTGATGGGTTTGAGCGTCTTCTCACCTACCCTTGTGGGTCCCCCACTGCACTTATTTTTGGTTTGAAATAAATACGTAGGATGGACCAGGGTGCTATCTGTGGGGTCATCATTGGACTCAAGGGAGCTTGGATCAGAAAGCAAAGGCAGGAGGTGGAGCTGGAGTTGGGTGCTGGGGGAAAATAAAGGAATTGTTGATGGGTGGGGAGTGCAGTTGTGTAGAATTAAGGGAATCACTCACTGTTGGGGCTGGAAAGGATCTCAGAGATCAGATTGTTTGGTCTCCTCATTTTACAGGTAAGGAAAGTGAGATTTAGTGATCCTCCTAAAGTTACACAGCAAACAGGCCTCTTTCCATCACCTCTGACCTGGTTCAAGTCTTTGACATCCCTCCCCCGGACTAGTGCGTACCTTGCTGGGGAGGGTTATATTTTTTCAAGATGGTGGTGCCAATAATACCATCGCACATGTTTTTCTTATGTCAGTCACACTCCTCCATTGAGAAGTGCGGGTCTTTTTCCTCTCTTTGAATCTGATGAGCCACGATTATGGCAGAAGTTCTTTTATGTGAATTTTGAGGCTACGTTATTAAAGGTGGTACAACTGTTGCCTGAACCGCTCTTGGGACACTTACCCTTCAACCCAGCCATCATGGTGTGAGGAAGCCAGGCAGCCACAAGGAAAGGCTTTTGGGTGTTCTGGCCCCAACCCTAGCTGACGGCCAGCATCACCACCAAATGTGAGCAAATGAGCTTTTTAGTCCCGATATGAGTGGCGCAGACCAAGTGGTCCTGGCTGAACCTGCCCAAATGGCAGAGACATGGACAAAATAAACACTGTCATTGATTTAAGTCCTGGAGTTTGGGATGGCTCTTAGGCAGCAATCAGTAATTGAAACACCTCATGTTTGCCTCAGTTTCTCCAAACTGTTATACACATTTCATTAATCCAACAGACCTTTATCAGATATGACTTCTATATTTGTGGGCCATACATTTCAGCTGCCATCATTGTTCTTGTGCACATAGAATGACATCCAGACTCCTCAGTCTAGTGCTAACGGCTCTCGTCTAATGCTCCAATGACACCACGCCAAACTGTTTTGTCCCCAGACCTAATCTTTATTCTCCAGTCTCGATGCCTTTGCTCATTGTTGTCTCTTCCACCTGCAGTGCTCCTGCCCTGCCCCATCTCGATCTTCAAAGACCTGCTCTGAAACCTCCTTCCCTTGCAGGATCCTCCCTCCCAGACTCCCCCAGTTGAAGGTGAACACACCTCCTTGTAATCCCACAGCACTTAACGCAGACTGCACTGTTTCTTTCTGCCCTCTGCCTTTCTCAAGCCTCAGTAGACTGTAACTCCCTGGATGAGGGATCCTGGCTTATCCCTTCTTTCCCCCCCCCCCCCCCCCCAACAGTGTCTGGCACCTAGGGCCCAGTTTGTCAGAAGCCCCCAGTGGACATGTATGGATGTGATTGGTAGAACCAGAATCAGAAGTCAGGTTTCCTGAATCCTAGTGTCCAGCACCTTCGTTGCTTCTTTTGATACCCCCATGGCAGTGGAAAAGTCCCACCGACAGCTGGTAGCAGGTTGGTGGGAGACCTCGATTATGGGGCGGGGTTGACAGGGGGATTTGTAGATGGCAATGACTGGAGGGAGCTCTGGCTCCTTTGCTCCTTTGCTATGGGGCTGAGGTGGGTTGCCCTCCCTCCCCTCCTTCGACTCTCCCTTCCCTTCCTTCCTTGCTTTCAGCAAGCCCTGAGCCCCAGTTCTGGAGGGGCTTTTTTGACCTTATTCCCCTCCAACCCCAGTTCATATTTGAAAACATCCCGTTTCTCAGGACTCAGTTGTACAGAAAAATAAGACCACACAATGCAGCCTGAACTTCCCCTTGCACAGCGAGGGACCTCACTGTGTTCTTCCCTGCACCCCCCCCTCCCGGGGGGGGGGGTTCTGAGGAATCATTCCTCCATAAGCTGTCTTGCCTGCGCCCATCTGACTGGAACTGCTTCCCAGTCCCCTGTGATTGTCACTTGCTCTCTTGGGTCCTATTTTGTCTCTGTCTTGCCTGGCCTGCTCCTTGGGGGTCCACCAGTAAGCATAGACTTCAATTTCTTGCCTCCTTCCAGGATGCCCTGGCTTGACTCCCTCAAACTGAGCAGGAGCTCAAAGTGGGATGGGCAGGATATTTTCTCCATAGACTTTTCTCCCTAAATTGTCTCTTTCTGGGAGCTGGGAGGAGCCTATGTGTCCCACTGTCAATACAGCCTCTCCCTTCCCTCAGTCACAGGCAGATTTCGGGGAGAGGTCTTCCCTGGAACCTCTTTGCAAATGGCTCTGTGAGCCCAAAGTAGGATGGGTAGATTCTGGTTACTCTGGGTTTTAAGGTTGGGCACATTCCTCTTGCTCCTTAATCTGGGGGTAATGGGGGTGGGAAGGTGGGGCAGGCATGTTCATCAGCTTCTCTGTTGCCCTATACCTCTACATGCCTTGGTACCTGTGGCCCCAAGAAGGATGTCTTTGGAGACACCTCACCCCCATTTCACAGCTCCCCTTCCTCATCCCCATCCTTGGCTGTGGGGGTGGCTTAGTGGGACTGCCTTCAGACTCTCCTCTCAACCTCCAGGAAGTCAGAAACCTGCATTCTGCTTGACTTCAGAGAGAGAGAGAGAGAGAGAGAGAGAGAGAGAGAGAGAGAGATTTGCCTCTCCTTAGCCTGAGGGAACAGCTAGCTCTCTTCACACCTGTATCTGTGCCCAGGAGGAAGGCTACTCTGTGCCTGGTCTTTTCTCTTTTGGGAGGATCAAGGGTCCCTCTGATTTCTTCATCCTCCCATGGGATGAGAGCACAGGCCTGTCCCGGGAACACGGGTACCACAGCGGGAACAGCTGGCCAGGCCAAGTGACCAGCTCCCTCCCCTTTGGCCTTGGTTCTGGAGAGAAGGGAACGCCGCAGATGTCCTCCTCCATATCCTCTCTCCTGGTGCCTGTCCACACTGTGAACCCTTCCTGACTCTCTCAACCCCCCAGTCTGGAGGGGAAGCCACCCAGCTCCAACTTGAATCAGCCTGGACTTAGGGGAGGCAACCCAGTGTCGGGGAGGCAGGGGGTAGGTAGTGGTGGTGGTGGTGTGGAGGAGGGGCTGGGCAGTAGTACCCAGATGGGCTGTTGTGCCTGACACCAGGTCACAAAAGAAGGGGAGTTGTGCTAAGGAAGGCCCCAGGCGTCTTGGAGTGCGAGCGAGGAAGCTGCCGGAGGTGGAGAGGGCCGAAGGAATGACTGTACAGGCAAGAGCCTCTGGTCTTTTTTAGCATCAGCTGGTGGAGCCACCTCCTTCTCTCCCACTGGCTGCCTCCCTGAGTCACTGCCCACCCACCAGCAAATAAAAAAGAGGTGTCATCTGCTGGCCAGTGGCCCCATCTGGCCCCGGTGTGTGCATCTTTTTTGCTCCTGGGTGGAAGGTGCGAGTCTGGGTAGGGTGGTCTCACCAAGACCTCTTCCTCTGGGCCTTTCTCCTTCCAGACTCCGCTTCCTTCTTTGCCCTTTGTTCCTCCCCTCCCCCTACATCCCATGATGGTTCTCCCCGGTGGCAAGACCCACCCCCTTGCTCCAAGGACAGAGGCAGCTGCAAGCCCTCAGGGGCCCCCACATGGCCCCATCCATCTAGCGGAGCCTCAGATCTGGGCTGCAGGGGAGGCGACCCGAGGCTGGCTGCTCAGCTGGCGACTCCTCCCCACCGGCCAGCTCAGCTGTCAACACTCGGCCTCCCTGCCCTGGCCTTCGCAGGGCCCCGCCTGGCTGCGAAGACCGGGGACACCGTGCCCCAGAGACCCTCACTGAGACCCAGGCAGGCGGTGGGCAGGCGGCGGGCAGACACCCTGCCTGCCCTTGAGCATCCTCGGGCCTCCTTGCCTAAATAAGGGAGCTGCAGCTGGAGCGAGCCAGCTGGCCCGGGGGGGAGGGGCCTGCGGCTAGGCCAGGGTTTTCCGAGGGGCTGGGCCGCCGCAGCGCCGCAGGGCCCCGAGCCCTCCGCGGATTGGGCCTGCAAGGCTGGCCCGCGCTGCAGAGGGAGGGAGGGCCACTCGCACAAGGGGATCCCCAGGCTGGAAACTCGCGCTCAGGGGCCTATCTTTGATCCCGCAGCTAGGAGGCCGTGTCAAAATGTACCTTTCTACCTCTCTGTTCAGGAGAGCCCCGAATAACCCCAGAGAGGGCCGTGCGTGTGTGTGTGTGTGTGTGTGTGTGCGCGCGTGTGTGTGTGTGTGTGTGTTGGGGGGGTCGCCCCTGCTCTGGGTGCGTGCCCCTCCTAAATCTCACCCACCCTTATTCCAAATCGCGTCCCACCCGGGGCCTGCAGATCATCTTGCCCTTCACGTTTCCCGTGCCTCCCCTGACCCTGGGTTCATCCTCCCAGGGCCCAGGCCTCAGCCGTGTCACCTACAGCGGGCTTTGGGCGCTTGTTGTGTGTATCCAGCCTGTGCTTGGAGTGGTGGGCGACAAGGGCATAAGGGACCAGACCTCTCCAAGTCAGGTTTCTCAGTCCTTCCAGTCCGGGGGTCGGGGGTGGAGTCCCCAGGCCCCTCCCTGGCCGTCTGAAGGCCGGTCATCACACCTACCCTCACTGTTCCCCTACCTAGGGGCCCCTTCCCCCTCTTTGGGGCGCGCGAGTCCCGGGGGCTCCTGGGCTGAGCGAGGGGCTGGGGTGGGGGAGCCCTTGACGCTGCTCAGCCAATGGGAAGGGCGGGCGCGCGGGGTGTGGGGGGGGGGGAAGAGGGCGGTGCTGCGGGCGCGCGGCGGGCGGGAGGGGGCCGGGAGGCGGGGGCCGGAGCCCGAGGGGCGCGCGCCGCGTTAACCCTTCCGCCGCCGGGCCGAGCCGCAGGCGCAGCCGGAGCCGCGGGCGCCGGAGCGGCTGTCGGCGCGGCGGGCGGGAGCCGGGAGCCCGGCGCTCGGGCGGGCGGAGCGCAGCGCGGGGACGCGGCGGAGCGGGGCCCGTGGCTCGGAGGGGGCCGGCAGACAGGTGTGCGGGCGGCCGGGCGGCCCGAGCTCAGGCGGCTCCAGGCCCGGCCCGCGGTCAGGAGCCGGGAGCCGAGCGGGGACCCCGCGCCCGCAACCGAGTCCCGGCCCCGCCCGTGGTCTGCTTGGCCGCGGGGTGCGGGGATCACGGCCGGGCCGGGCCACCCGAAGCCTGTGTCGGGCCGGGCCGGGCCGGGGTGGGTGGGGGCCCGCCCGGCCCGCCCATGGGCTCAGGATGCCGGTGCGGAGGGGCCATGTCGCGCCGCAGAACACCTTCCTGGACACCATCATCCGCAAGTTTGAGGGCCAGAGTGAGTGGGGGAGGGGGCCGGCGGGGAGGGGGCTCTGGGGGCGGGCCGAGCGCTCCCGAGTGTGAATGGAGGGGCGTGCCCCGGCCGTGTGCTTCGGGCTGGTGCGAATCAATGGGGGCTGGTGGCCTCAAGGCGCTGGCCAGGGGTCTCGAGGGCAAGGCTTGGTGCTGGGGGCCGTGGGTTTGGAGCCAAGGGGGCTGTATTGGGGCGCAGGGCTGGAGGCTCAGCTCAGGCTTCCAGGATCCGGAGTGTGTGTGACATCTCAAGTGTGCAGGTATCCCTAACTCCGGTGCCTGGATGTGGATGGGGCTGTGTGGGGGCAGGGACAGAACATGTATGGTCCAAACTGTGAGACACTAAGTACTCTGTCTCAGTCGTCTTGACTGTGTTTTTGAGAGACTGAGAGCCAAGCACTTAGAGTCAGTGCCTAACCTGCTCCTGGGGTGTGTGTGTCACCCATGAGTTCGGCCCTGCTTGGGCAGTGGGGAGGTATTTTGGACAGAGCTGCAAACTGTGGGCTCCCAGGTGACAGGGTGTCATGGCCTGAGACTGGGCTCTAAGGGTCTAACAGGCTCAATGCAGTGCCCTCGTATTGTTGATTTTCCTGCCCTGAGCCCCTTTATGGGGACTACAGCACCCCTAAGCCTGGTCCAGTAGGGGAGGCTTCCAGAAGTGTCCCAGGCTAGGTGAATGTTCTGGTGTGGGTGTTTTATCCTCCCAGCATGTGTGCGTCTCTCTCCAAGGCTGCATGTGCCATGGTGGGTGTGACTGCCAAGGGCCCTGGGAGCAGGGAGCGGGTGACATTCCTTGCCCATGACCCTGTGAGCACAGGACAACGTGTGCTTGTAACTGTGGTGGGGGGGAGGGAGGGATCAGTTTGACGGGCAGCATTGTCTGAAGCCGAGGAACAAGATGATCCTGAGGGGGAGGAGACTGACACGGTGGAGGGCCACAAGGTGGGGTCTTTCCTTTTCAAAAGCTCCCGGAGGCTGTGTCTGCATGGAAAGAACCTGGGCTAGGATCTGGGGGCTCAGCTTCTGGCCCCACCTCTGCCACTGACTGCCACGTGACCTTGAGTGACTCTTCCTTCTCCGAATATCAGTTTCCACATCTGGAAAGGAGGGGGTGGCCAAAGGAGCCTTTCAGATCCCTTCTGTGGTGTATTCCAGGAGCTCGGAAGGGGTGGGGGTAGGGCCTGCCTTCGAAGAAACTCGCTCTTCTCTCTCTCGGCCTGGGAGCTGGTTTCTCTTCTCCAAAGCTGGTGTGTGTGGCTGGCACTCTGGACTGCCTTGGGCTTAGGTAGAGGTGGAGGCCAAGTCAGGGGTCTTTTCGTGTGACAAGGAACCCTGACTCCTGATGGCTGCCTGGGAGTTGTGGAGGCCTGGTGAACTGACCTAAAGATGACCCAACTTCAAAAACTAACTTCCCGGAGACAGGATAAGGGATGGCTTTAGGCAGCCTGTGTCGGGGAGCCCTTGCTGCAGCAGCCTGGGCCTTGTCCATGGGATTGCCCAGAGCTGCAGACTGAGAGGGCTGTGCCTGCTGGAAGGCGAGGGGGCAGAGTTCCAACTGCTACCCAAAGCCCCAGCATTAAAGGCCAAAGTGGCCGGAAACTTCTGTGTTTATAAAAAGCTCTTATCCCCGAGTATCTTCCCTGGCACCAGCTGGGTCTGCCGCCTGCCTGCTGCTCACCTGCCGGCTAGCTGGGCCTTGGGGGCAGGTGTGGAGCGGGTGACCCACGTCCAGCTGAAATGGGTCCATTGGGGCACCTCAGCTTGACGGGGTCAAACTGAAGAAGGCCTCCCTTCCCTGGGTCTGTCTTCTTACAAGCGGGCCACTGTCTCAGGTCCATCCCTGGCTCCCGGTATTTTCCGGGATTGAAGCCTCAGGTCCCTTTCCTTGCTCCCTATGACCTTGGGCTTCTGCCTGTGATCCTCCTTTTATTCCTTCTTCTGTCAGACCTAAGTTCAAAAGCTAGCTCTTTTACAAGCTGCAAGATGTGGGCATGGCTCTGAACTTCTTTTGAGCCTCAGTTTCTTCATCTATAAAACAAAGCTAATGATGCCTATCTTATGGGGTTGTCAGAGTATTAAATGAGAGAGGGCATCGTAGGTGTTCACGTGGTACTTCCCTCGTCCCCTTTAGAGTGCCCACTGTCCAGCCCCTGACTGCCCTTAAGGGGCGCGTAAGTCCCGGGAAGTACTGACCTGGTAGGGTCCCCAGGTACTTGGGGGAGTGATATCCTAAGGATCCCGGGGTAAGGAGTGCCCAGTGTGCGGCCCCCCCCACCCCCGCCCCCAGTCTAGAGAGCAGAGGTCAGGAAGAGAAGCCGGACGACCTGATGCAAAGGGAAGGCTAGCCGCCATCTCTGGCCCTTCCCAGGCTCCCTCTCCAGGCCCAGTGTTTATCCCTCCGCCGCGGCTGCTGACACGCGTTGCTGACACCCGCCCAGGCTGGCCTCGGCCCCGGGCGCGGAGGGGGCGGGGGCCGCTGGCAGCCTGCCCGGGGGAAGCCATGCAGCCAGCCCGCGGGCCGGGCGGGGGAGGGGGCGCGTCGCCAGGCAGGGCCGGCGGAGGCACCTGTGTCGGGCCACACAGCTGCATTCGCCCCCTGCTAGGGACCCCAGTCGCCGCTGTGCTGCCTGGAGCGGGGAGTCCCCCGGCGGGTGGCTGCGTGTGACAGGAGAATGCGCGGAAGGGCTGGGAGCCCCCGAGGCAGGGGTCCCTGCTCACGTGCCTGCTCATCCCCGCCCCCCCAGGCCGCAAGTTCATCATCGCCAACGCTCGGGTGGAGAACTGCGCCGTCATCTACTGCAACGACGGCTTCTGCGAGCTGTGTGGCTACTCGCGGGCCGAGGTGATGCAGCGGCCCTGCACCTGCGACTTCCTGCACGGGCCGCGCACGCAGCGCCGCGCGGCCGCGCAGATCGCGCAGGCCCTGCTGGGCGCGGAGGAGCGCAAAGTGGAGATCGCCTTCTACCGGAAGGATGGTAGGCGCGGGCCGGGGCGGGGCCGCGACGAGGGGGCGTGGTCGCGACGAGGGGGCGGGGCCGCGAGGGACTGGGGTGGGGGTAGGGACGGTTGGATCGGGCGAGGCCGGAGCGTGGCGGGAGACCCGGCGAGTGCCCTGCGGTGTGTGACCCCCAACTGGGGCCACTGCTGTGGGTCAGGTGGCAGGCGCCGGCTGGGCATTGGGGCTGCCGGACGGAGTGGGTCTCTTCACCTCATTCATTCCGGCGGGATGGTTTTCGGGGTGACCAAGGGGCTGTTTGGCTGTGGGTATGGCGCCTTTGGTTTCTTCTTTCCCTGGGCTAACGTGGGCAGGTTGAGGTAGATGGGCTGGAGTTTGACGGGGCCGGGATGGCAGGTGAGTGGAAGGAGTTGACAGAAGGTCAGGTTGGTGGCTGGGCACTGACTTCCGGCCCAGGCCTCTAGCTCCCCTAGGGCAGCCCCTGCCAGGTGGTTGGTCTGGGGAGATGTCACTGAGGGTGAGGCAGGGGGGCTGCAGGACTCTGGCTCTCTGCTGTCCTTCTCCTGCTCCTCTCTCTCCTGTACTTAGGCTGCACCTGGCAGGAGGTGCGTGCCTCTCCCCACAACCTCCGTTCCCTTTGTCTCATGGTTTGAGTGCCCGCCCATCACCCATCACCCCTTCCTTCGCCAGGTGTCTCTGCTCAGCCACCGCCTCCCAGCCCAGCTGCTCTGGGCTTCCGGACAGTGGATAAACAGAACCCTGGGCGGGGCTGCTCTCGCACTGTGCCTGCCCTGGTGGGCTGGGCTCTGCTCAAGGAGGGCAGTGAAACAGGGCTTTGGCAGGCCTGCAGGTATTGGACGGCTGGGGAGGTGGCTCCAGAAGGTGCCACTGGACTGGCCATGGATGCCCAAACTCTGCTACTCACTAGTGTGTATCTGATGAGCATTTACTGAACCCCTGTGAGCCAGGTGCAGAGCTAGGGTCCTGTAGATAGCTCAGTGAACAAGACAGATGAGGTTACTGCCAGATGGGAGCTTACCTGCTGTAGATAGCACTCTCCGCTTTCCCCTGTGGGTAGGCAGAGTGAGCCAGCGGTCCTGTGTGCACCTGGCGCTGTCCCTGGAATATCCCCTGCATGCTCAGAGTCTAGCGAAGCTGCCTTGCATCTCTCGATGGCCCCGCTTTTGCAGGCGTGCACAGCCTGTGAGATCACTGGACCACGTTAGAAGGGGCGCTCTCACTGGGGTCCTGTGGAAGGGAGTTTGCTTATAGAAAATGGGGTTCTGGCTGGGAGGCAGGGGCCAGGAGAGTAGATGCAAACTCTGAAGTCTTCTGTTTTTTCGCTGAAGTCTCCCCAGAACCTGAATCAGAGCAGATCTGTTTTTCTATCTGCCGGGCCATCTAGTGCTAGCACGCATTGGTGGGTGGCTTCTATGTGCTGGACGCTGGGCTAAATGCTTCACTTAGCTTATCTCATGGAATCTTCACAACAGCCCTGGGAGGTAGACACTATTTGTATCTCCATTTTATGGATGAGGAAACTGAAGTTCAGGGAAATTAAGAAATTGCACCAAAGTCGCACAGCTAGAAAGTGGCAGAGCTGGGAACGGAGCTCTGTCTGTCTGATCCGAGCCCGACCCGTCCTGCTTTGCTGTCACCTATTAAAAATGGCCCCACATAGGTACAGGCATATCTGTATCCTGCACGTGACTTTGTGTACAATTTGATTCTGAAAGTTTGCAAACCATTGGTGTGATGAAAGGAATGTTGATACGAAAGTCCTGGGATCAGGTCTAACACCAGAAATTAGGTAGTTTGAGAACTTGGTTCCTGCCTTGAGCCTGTTTCTGCTTCCAGGGTAAGGTGCTCACGCAGCCCCTTGGCAACGGGGGCCTGGGTGCTTCCATCTTCCCCGTGGTGCTCGGGGAACTGGCCCTCCCTCTCGTCCCAAGATGGCTCCTTTGGGAGAAGATGGCCATGGGACCCCTTCTTCCGAGGTGCTATCGGGAAATCTTGGTGACCTTGAGGATCACTTCATCCAGCCCACTTGAGTTACAGATGGAGAAGCTGAGAAGCAGAGGTCCAGTTACTAGTTAACCAGCGGATGAAGTGGGACTAGAACCCAGGCCCCCTGCCCAAGTGCACGTTCTTTCCTCCCTCCGGCTACTCTCCAAATGGGGATGCCATCCAGAAAATCGTGTGCCAGTCCTCTCTGCCTGCCCTCTTGTCTGCTCTCACCTAGTTTCTCCTGTTGGCCAACAGGCTGGCCTTGACCCTCGGGTCCTATGGGTCCCCATTTGTCCTGGCACTTGAGGCCCAGGATGCAGACAGATCTCCTCTGCCTCCCTTCTCTCTGCCTTGAAATGCTTAGTCCCTCGGGCAAATGCCTGTGGCCTGCCCCGTGCTGTGTATGCCGTGTCTGTGTATGAATAGGGAGGCAGAGGTGAGGAAGGGCAGTGCCACCGCTCGCTTCTGTCCAGGCCCTTTTCTGGGTCTCTGCCTGGGCCAGCCACCGGAGAGTGGGTCCCCGGGCTTCAGCTCCAGGGAGGTGGGTGGCTGGGAAGGAGGCGGGGCCTTTTGCTGGCAGGCGCCACTGCGGACAGCTGTGCTGTGTCGGTGCCTCAAGCCTAGCTCTGTGCAGTGTCAGGGCCTGGAGCCAGACAGCCCCATTATTTAGGTGCTGGGACTTCTGGGAGGTGGGGAGGCCAGACTTGGGGCGGGGGGTGGGTGCGGGCTGGAGGGAGAGACACGAGGTGCCAGGGCTCGCCGGCCCTGTGTCCGTGCCCCTTAACACGAAGCCCAGGATTAAGACGGACCTGGGAGTAGAGCCAGCAGCTTGGGGTCGGCAGGCAGTAGCAGCCTGGGGGGCCCTGGGGCCACGTCTTGGCAGCAGGTGCTGCTGGTGCACACCTGTGTCCCTCCACGGTTGGAGGGGTGGGTTGTGGGTCCTTTGGCAGCTCTTCCTCACTTGCTCTGTCCTCTGCCAGGCCTCAGGGAGGCCCCCTGCTCTCTGTCCCTTTTGTTCTTTGCTCTCTGTTTTCATCTGTCTGCGCCCCGCCTCCCACCGAGTTCAGCCTCTGCTCAGGGACTCTGCTCCTCTTCTCTCCCAAGGTGGCCTCTCTGCCGACTCCTGTCCCCTTGGTCTTTATCTCCTCCTCCTTACACCTGTCTCCCTTCTTCCCTCCTTCCAGCACCCCTGAGCCTTCCTCCTCGCCTCTCTTCCTCTGCCCCTCTGGGCTCTATCTGGAAGTCTGTCTCTCTGGCTCCCCATACCTCTGCCTGTTCTGGCCTGGTCTCCACGTCCCTGTGTCCCCGGGGGCCTGTGCGTGGGTGGGGGATGGGGGTGTCTCTAGAGAAGAGTCAGTCGGCTTCTCCACTCCAGCTGCAGGCTGGTTGCCATGGCGACAGGGTCAGAGGGCCCCCACTGCAACAGCTGAGCTGTGGGCTGGGGGAGGGGTGGGGACCATGGGGCCAGCCTGCTCCCCGGTGTCCCTAGTGCCCACGGGGAGCCAGAGCCCCAGTGGTGGCCTCACACCCACTGCTGGGTGGTTCCCAGACTCAGACTACAGCGTCTCAGGTGCTTGGGCAGACACTTCGGGCCCCAGCAACCCTCCATATATACCGGGCCACTTCCCTGTTTCCTCCTTGTCCTCTGATCAGACTCCTCACTGTGACACTCTGAGACTCCTCCCTTTTCCATCGTGGCCGACCTCTGCCCAAGCTCAGACGCCCACCTCCTGTGCCCCTGCCCAGGTCGCGATCCTCAGGCGCCCAGACCCTCATCAATTGGGCTGCTGGTGAAGGAGCCCCTGGGTATACTGAGGCCAGGCAGGCAGGTGAGACAGAGGTGGGGGTCCAGGTGTGTCCTGTGTCCCTGAGATGGGAGCACACCAGAGCGATTCCTGGAGGAATGAGTTTAGACGCAGGCAGCACCTGTCTCAAGGGCGGAAGCCTCACAGGGGCTCCCTCCACCTTGGGCCTCCAGTCAGGGCCTGGGTGGCTCGGATACGTGGCATGTGAGAGCACATGCACGTGCCCCTGCACGGTAGCCAGGAGCAGGGCCCAGGGGCCTGGGGGGCCCTGCTGCCCCCAGCCAGCATTTCTTCTGCAAGGCCGCTAGGGAAGGGTCATTCCTGAGCTAGAGTAGGGTTCCCTGGCCTGCTTCGGAGCTTCCTGTCCCAGCACCACCCAGGGGTGAGGTAGCCTGCCAAGACTGAGGGTGTCAGCCACTTCTGGCCCGCTCTGGGGTCTGGAGAGTGTTGAGAGGGCGGCTCCTCCGTGTTGTGTCTGCTGTAGCCCCCGGAGAGGAGCTATGTAAATATTTGTGCAGAAGCTTCGTCCACAATGAGAGCAGAGTTTGACGGTGGCCTTGGGCTCCGGGGAGGGGGGCTGTGGGCATCAGGAGGGCCGGCATGGGTGTGTGAGATGGGGTGAGACTCAGCCTCTTTGCTGCCTAGAGTGGCTTCCAGGGCGATGTGACTTGAGAGGTTCCAAGAAAGCCCTTTTGCACTTAAATATCCCCTCTGAGGATGCCCCAGATGCCTCCACTAGGGAAAGTTTTGCTTGGGTGGAGAATGAGCCTTGCTTTTGAAAAACATGTTCTCTCTCATCACCTGCCCCTGCATGTAGGGGGGAATGTGGAAATATCAGCCCCTTAGTGCGATGGACTTTGACAGAAACTTTCCTCCCTGATATGGGAGCAGGGCTAGAAGAGGTGGTCATGGTGGGACACCTGGGACACGAGACGAGAATGGGTGATTCGGGGCACCTGGGTGGCTCAGTCACTTAGGCATCCGACTCTCGATCTCAGCCCAGGTCATGGTCTCACGGTTCATGGGATTGAGCCCCGCATCGGGCTCTGTGCTGATAGCATGGAGCCTGCTTGGGATTCTCTTCTGCCCTCTCTCTCTCTCTCTCTCTCTCTCTCTGTCCCTCCCCCCTGCTTTCTCTCAAAATAGGTACATAAACTTAAAAAAAAAAAGAATGGGAGAGGCTCTGGATGAACCGCTGCCCCCCAAAATCCCCTGCAGGCTTTAACCTAGGGGCCATAAAGCTCTCCATGCTGTGGACTGTGGGTGGCCTCACACAGGCCTCTCTCTGGTTTGGTCATCTGTCCACCAGACAAGAAGTGTCTTCTCCTTGGCCCATATTCTCCCTCCTTCCCAGTTCTGGATGAGATTGCCGTGTCTGACCTCCCCTGCTAGATCATAAGCTCCACAAGGGCAGAGAGCAGCCTGTCTGTTTTGTTCTCTGTGGTGTCTGTGTCTAGTCCACACTGGAGCTTGGTACAAATGCATGAATGAATGAATGAATGAATGAATGAATGAAGGGCTGGGCAGTGTGCTGTATTGTAGAAGCCCTATCCTCGGAGTCAATGACTTGGAACAATTTCTGGCTCAGCTAGACTTGCACCTGCTTGGCCATCGGCCATGTGTCCCCAGGTCCTGGCCAGCCGGGGGAAGTGAGCTGACCCAGGGCCTCAGCATCTCTGTCCCCTACGGTGCTCCCCTCCTGGCCTTGTGCCCTGCTCGCAACCCCTGCTCACCTCTCCCCCTCCTTCCCCAGGCTTCTGCCTCTCCCTCAAATCACTGAAACCGTATTTGTGTTCATGTTTCTTTTTTTTTTTTTCTTTCTCTTTCATTTCATTTTCCTTTTCATCTCACTCTCCAGCCCCATTACCCTCCCCTTAGGCAACCATTCAGATGTACTTACTGTGAATGTGTTGCTTGCATATGTTCTTGCAAAATGTGTATTTTGTCTGGATACACACAGGCTTAATTTATGTAAATGATATGTGCTATATATTATATTCTGGTGTTCACTTGACTTGCACAGGAGTATGCCTTTCAGTCCATCCAGGTTGCTACTTAACATCTAGTCTGTAGCTTTGTATTTTGTGGTGTGTACCCACCTCAGTTTACCTGCTCGCCCTCCTGGGCAGCCATCTCCAGATTTCCCGCATAAATAATGCCGCAGTGAACATCCTCAGCCATGGTCCCTTCTGGACTCGGGTGAGGATGTCTTTGGGGTGTATCTGCAGGGGTGGGATTGCTGGATCACAGGTTTGTGGACACTTAATTCAACTAAGCACTGTCAGACCGTACCCCAGCATAGCTACCCCCATCACCACTTGCCTAAACAGGGTACCAGATTTCTAGTCCCTCATATCTCTGCCACACTTGGCGTCATCCACGTTTATAATTTTTGCCAACCTAATAGGTGAAAGTGATAACTGGCTGCCTTAAATTTGCATTTGTTTGATATTGTGTGAGTCCTGGCATGTCTTAGGCTCCATTGCGTTTTGTGTCGATTTTCCTGTGAGTTGCCTGTTCATATCCTTGCTCAGTTTTCTTTCTCTCTCTCTCTCTTTTTTTAATGTTTATTTATTTTTGAGAGAGAGAGGCAGAGAGAGAGAGAGAGAGAGAGAGACACACACACACACACACACACACACACACACACACACACGGAACACGAGCGGGGGAGGGGCAGAGAGAAAGACACAGAATCCAAAGCAGGCTCCAGGCTCCAAGCTGTCAGCACAGAGCCTGACGCGGGGCTTGAATCCAAGAACCTTCAGATCATGACCTGAGCTGAAGTCGGATGCTCAACCAACTGAGCCACCCAGGCGCCCATCTTTGCTCACTTTTCTCATGAAGGTACTGTCTTTTGTTCTTAGTGATTTGCAGGAGTTGCTTGGGTATTCTAGAAATACACATGCTTACAGTTAAATACTCAATATATGGGTTCCAGACATTCATTCCTGTTGGATGGAGATATTGCAAATATCTTCTCCCGTTCAATTATTTCTCAACTTTATCCAACAAAGACACTTTCTGTTGATACGAATTAACTGACTTTTAGCTTTGTTTGTGCTTTTGAAGTTTTGTTTAAGAAATTGTTCACCACCCTGAGGTTGCAGAGGGCTCCATTTTCTTCTATTAATTTAATTGTTTTACCTCTCTCGGTTGGCTTTCATCCATCCTGAGCCTCCCTCTGTGGTGTCAAGTGGGGATCAAGTTATATTTTTTTCCGTGTAGTGAGCCAATTTTCCCCACACACCTAGTAAACAGCCTGTTCTTTTCCAGCATTTGTGGGGCCACCTTGATCGTAAGCTAATTTCCCATCTATCCATGGGTCTGTCTTGGAGCTCCCTGTTCTGTTCCAAACATTTATTTGTCTCTTCTTGCATCAAAACCACACTAAAACAACTGTGGCATTTAGTATGTCTTAGTATCTGGAAAGGCGCATATTCCGTCTTCTTCTTTTTAAAGATTGACTCGGGTATTTGTGGACCTCTCTTCTTCTTTATGAACTTTAGAGAAAGTTTCTCGAGTTCCTGGAAAGAAAACCCATACTAGAATCTTGATTGGAATTAGATTAGTTTTACAGATCAATTTGGGGAGAATTGACATCTGTATAATATCTGTCCCATCCGAGAGGCTGGACTATCTCTCCATTTATCAGATTGTTTCTGTACTCTTGATTAGTTTTAAGTATCCCCCCCCCCCCGCCGCCCCCGCCTCCCCACAGAGGTCTTGTGCATTTTTGATCAATTCCTAGTTACTTTATAGTTTTTGTTGCTATTACGAAAGAGACCTTGTTTTTGACTACCTGTTCGAATAGTTTTGTGCTGGTGGAGAGAAATATTGTCCATTTTGGGGCTGATCTTGTATCTGGCAGCCTCAGTGAGCTTGCTTTCTTATTAGTTCTAATTGTTTCTCTGTTGATTTTGCTGGTTCCGTGGGGAGATGATCCTATCATCTGCAGACAATGCCGGTTTTCTATGTCTTTGTTTGGGTCATTGCCATGTGTTTTGATGGTCAGAGGTCCATCTGACTCCTCAGGAGGCTTCACGGGTGTCTGCATTTGTACCTGCATTTGTTCTTTGGAGCGTCCCAGCGTCCTGTGAACTGGGAGAGTCCTGGAGGGAATACAGCTCTTGCTTTAATGATTGAGAAGCTGTGGCCGCCTGGGCGATCGATGAGAGTGCTGGAATTGGGGTGGGTGTTCTCAAGGCATCCCCTGGCTCTCTGGGGTATGCTGGGAGCTAAGGTGGGCATGTAGTTCTGGGGCTTGAAGACAGTTGGAGGCAGGTAGGGACCCCAGGTTGTTTCCTGGTGGACTGTGGCTGTTTGCCCTCGCTGCCCAGTGGCAGGCTGTGCGGGAGTCACAGGAAAGAGCACTGGTAGGGGTCTGAGGCTCAGAAACTCCGTGCCTTTGCGGCTCTTGCTCTGGTCCTCTGCCCTGGTTCCTGGGCTGCCGGCCTTTATGTTCCACGCTGTTGATTAGATTTAATAGCACTTCAAGAAAAGACACCTTGAGTCTCATGGTGGTTCCAACAACTGTCTCGACTCAGCACGGGTTTGAAATGGGCAAATTCTGTCATGAAAGGCCAGTTGGCCCCCTGGGATCTGAAAGGGAGTTTAGATGGGAGGGGGGATGGCCCTGTCCGCACCCACCTAAGTGCAGGTCACCACCCTGACGACCAGTCCTTGGACACCTGCTTGCCCAGCACTTCCTGTGAAACCAGCCCAGCCCTGGCCTCAGGGCTCCAGCTTGGGTAGGGGGGAAAGAAGGAAGCTCACCCCAGAAGCCAGTGCACAATTACCTCCTGCATTAGGGATATAGCGTTAGAAATTCTCAAAGAGACATATCACGTGGGCCAGATGGAGCAGTCAGTAACATCTTTGTAGAGGGGAGTCCTGCAGGTCCTGGAGGGATGGCAGGAGCTGGCAGGAGGAGGGGTGGGGGCTGTGGAGTTGGAGTACCAGGCGAAGCTGGGGTGCCCTGAAGGGGCTCTGAGGGAGCACCCGGGACCCGGCAGGCTGGGAGGCCCACCCGGGAGGGCGGGCTGAAAGGTCTGAGGTGGTTGGGATCAGGGATTCCGGAGGATTCCAAGGGGGGGCAGACTCCAGGAAGTAGGAGGGGGAAGGGAAAGCTTGGAGGAGGGGAATGAGAACGGAACTGGAGAGCAGCCTTCCCCACGTGAACATGGCCTTGTTTCACCTTCCCAAGGCTCCTGGGGACAGGGCAAGGTCGTGGCTTCCAGATTACATAGACACGTGGCTGTGTCCCTGGAGGTGGATGGGGCTTGGACCCAGGGCTTGTCTAGAAAGAACTCTTCTCCTGAGGCTGTTGCATTGTCCCTGGGGAAAGGTGGCACAGGCTGGCCGTGCAGTGGGTTTGCGGGGGAGGGGTGGTAGTCTGGCTCGCAGCACAGAGGGCCCCAGAGGGCCCTATAAATGACCCTATAAATCCCTGGGAAGGTGTCAGGCTGGTGGAGGCGTCTGTCTGGAGATGGGAGATGGTCTTTCTGAGTCGGGGGCCGGATCATGGCTTCCCAGCTCCTGCCCTACAGCCGTCATTCTGCATTGCTCAGCTCCTGGAGGGAGTCAGGGGCAGAGGACCCTCCTCCCCCCCACCCCCACCCCACTCACTGGCTGACCTCTCAGGGTTCCCTATTCTGTCCCCTGAGCCTGCAATATCCCTGGCCTTCCCTGGGCCCCCAGCTGCCCATGAGAGCGGTGTTAGCGACACAGTGGCCCCTGGCCAGGAGCAGTTCCTGCTGCACCTTCCTGTCGCCGCCACCAGGCTAAATATAACCTGACACTGCACAGCCCTGGGCTGCCGCCGACAGAGACAGCCTCTCTGCCTGGGGGCGGACAGGGAGGACTGGAGCCCCAGCCTCCTGCCCTCAGTGTGACTTTGGGCCCAGCTCCTCCTGCCGAGAGCCAGGCAGGGAGGTGATCTGGGTGAGGATGGCTGCCTCCCCGAGGTCACCTTCCCTGCAGGGACCCGGCACCCTGCCTCGTTAGAGCTCTGGATGCTTCCACAAGGCCATCTGTCATTTCATCTGGCACCCAGGACAGGAATCACTTGTCCCTGCAGTACTTACAGGGAGACCGAAGCCCAGAGAGGTGGGCGGCCTGCCTGCAGCCACACAGCAATTGCCCAGTTCTCCAGCTGACTGGGGCAGGTCAGCTCAGCCCTGTAGGCTCTTCCCTCAGCCTGCGTTACTCTCTCTTCCTCCACCTCACGCTGGGCTCTGAAATGGGGTCCTTTTGACTCCTTGGCTCAGTGAGGCCAGGTGCCAGGCCTGTCCTGTGCACGGTGCCCCCAGTACATCATGTGGGTGCTCAGTGAATGTTCGTGGGGGAATGAAGAGACACGTTCAAAGGAGCAGTGATGACATCTCATTTACGGATGAGCATCTGGGACTCTGACCTGAGGGGCTTGCCCAAGGACACTCCGGGTCACCTCAGCCCTCCCCTTCTCTGCCTGCTGGGGGCTGCCCTGAAAGATAAGGCCTGTCCCTGTTGAAGCTGAGTATGGCTTCTGCCTGGAGCCCAGCCAAGGCCAGGGGTGCCCAGAGGTGGGAGATGCAGTTTGGGGCTGTGGGTGGGGTCCCAGGTCCCTGGCTGGGTTGGGGTGCCAGGCAGGGACCCTGCCTCTGGCTGCGCGGCTGGGTGTGGTTGGCACCAGATGAAAGTGGGCCAGGCGATGTGTTTTGGTGGAAGACAGCAGGGGGTCGGGAGGGGCTGTACCTGCTGAACTTGGAATGTGTTCAGGCCTGATTCTCCCCCTAGGACCCCGCCCCCTGCCTGTCCCTTCTCCCCTCCTTAGTGACCTGCCATCAGCTGCATGACCTCTGTTGGCTATTAGGATCCGAGGCACAGAGGAACCTGTCAGTGTATGGCTATTAATCAGCCGTGGCCTCCGCTTTCATTGTGTCCATCCCCACAGGGCCCGGGGTGCCCCGAGCTCCGGGAGGTAGGCAAAGGCTGGACACCCAGCAGTCAAGTATCTTCAGCTGGGGCTGGGGGTTGTGTGTGTGTGTGGGGGGGTGTGGTGGTGGTGAATGGGATATTCATTCATCCCTCAAGCCCTGCGGGGTGGGCGTGATTCCCCCCCCCCCCCCCCCCCGTGTTACCCATGAGCACCCTGAGGCTCCAGGAGGGTAGGTGATTTGCCCAAGGTCATCCTGGAGCAGTGAGCAAAGGCCAGCTGACCGCACAGCCTGCAACCCCCCCCCCCCCTCCTTGGCACTGGGGAACCTCATAGCCTTTCTGTGGGCAGTGTGGGGTTCCTGCTGCTCCCCTCCAGGCTGTCCCTTCCCGGAGCGCTCCGCGCTAGTGGCCTCGGGAGAGTTGGCTGTGCCTGCCACAGAGTGGCTTTCCACGGAACTGCAGCCTGGCCCGGCTCTGGGCCCAAGTCAGCCTCTGCTCCAGGGGGAGCTGCCCTGGGGGCAGGGCAAGGTCGGAAGTGGGGGAGGAGCGAAGTGCAGGGTCCAGGGGTAGGTAGGAGTGGGTCTAGGGGAGGGTGAGGCGCTCTTCTGTGTGTGCAGTGCCAGCCCTGGAGGCAGCTGAGCCGTGGACTCTCTGCATTTCTTTGCTGGGAAGTTGTGTGAAGGTCAGAGCCCCACCACCCACAGGCTGCAATTTGCTCGGGCTGTCCCTGGGCCCAGCCCTTGACCTGTCTGAGCCTCAGCTGCCCTGAGGGACGCACACTCGCCATAATCCCAGCCAGTGATGGGATGGGGATCGCTGGCAGATCTGGCGGAAGAGCTGGGGAATGGGCGGCCTGACAGCCCGTGGGAGACCCAGCCAGCCCAGCAGGGTGGTGGGAAGAAAGTAGAGCCTCAGAGAGCCCTGGCTGACTTGGGGCCACTAGCTTTCCTTCCTTCCCTGTCCCCTTGAAAATAGCAGCTGGAGCCTCCCTCCTCACCCTCATCCCTGCAGCCCTCAGGCAGGGCTCCAGTTCACATTTTTGGAATAACCAGGGCTTTGACAGGGTTATTTGAAAGGAAAAATTCCTTGAATGTCGACCAAGGGAGAGGGCCAAGGGGGCTCTGCATGTCGATGTCTGTCTAGAGTGGGGAGCGGCTCTGTACCGAGAAGGGGCTTCTATCTGGAGTTTCAGCGGCCTGGCAGACGGTGGGGTGGCGATTTGGGATGCCACAGTCCTGGGCTACCTGAGTGACAGCATGCAGTTCTGGCTGCCTCTCTTGCAGAGAAGCCTGAACTGAGTGGGCGTGGGGTATTGAGGCCTTGGGTTCAGACTCCCGAGGCTCTGTGTTGGGGGCAGAATCCCCAGGCCATTCTCGAAGGGTTGGGCTCATCTCCATTTCAGACTTTGGACTTCTCTGAGACGAGTGTCCCCGGAGGAACCGAGGAATGAGAATCAGGGGCCTGGATTACTGGGGTCCCAGGGATGGGTGTTGGGGGTCTTGAGGGCTCAGGTTTCCTGGTCTCTGGCCTCTCCTTAGTCCTGATGAGGACCAGTCCCTGTTCAGGCCGCCGGCCATCACCATATTAGGGCATAAACTCTAGCCGGGCTGCCTGGGTGCCAAACGGTCTCCAGCTGGGCCCGGCCCCCTGCGGCTCGTGACACCGCAGTGGGGCTTCAGCCAGGCCATGTCAGAGGCCAGGGGTCAGGGGACAGCTGCTGGAGGGAGACCCAGACAGAGCCCTCAGCTCAGGTCTCCCAGGCTGAGCCGTGAGGGCAAGGATGCGGTGAGTGGAAGGACTTCGGGGTGGGGTGCGGAGAATTCCTGGCCAGCACTTGCCCTGGCCCAGCTCTCCCCCCCCTCCCCCCAACCCCTTATCCCAGTGCTGTCCTGTTCCGGTTGGTTTCAGAGGATGGCGTCAGGAGTGCTGATCTGCCTCCCTCTCCCGGCCTTGTCCCCAACAAGTCCTCCCCACACCGGGAGCATCTCCCAGGGCTTAGGCGCTTTGTACCCGGCCTGCCGGAGGCTCAGCCCTCAGGGCCTTGTTGGCAGGCATCTAGCACTAGCCCAAGTCCAAGTCTGGAGGCTGCGGGGGTGGGGGTGGGGTGGGGTGGGGGGGCAAGTTTGTTGGCTTCTTCCTCGACTCAGTTCACCACCCACACTTCCTCTCCACCCTCCTCCTTCCTGACCTCACCCTCACCATCAGCACTCCCCCACCCCTCACACCTGCTGCCGGGCCTGCTCTCTGGTGCATTGTTTTAGGTGCTAGCCCTTCAGAGGGGACAACTGAGACCAAGACCGACTGTGGGGAGTTAGGTAGGCCCCTGCAGTTCAGAGAAGACAGATGATCACGGGGGAGCCAAGGCAAGGAAAGAAGTTTGACCCAGAGCGAGAGGAAGATGAGGAACGCGTCTGGTCCCTGTTGGGTCCATAAAGAAGGAGGAACAGGGTGTTTACGTGCCTTCCTGTTTCATCCAGGATCGCTTCCTGTGGGTGGGAGTTCTGAGCTGGGCCTCAGAGGCTGAGAGTGGTCACTCTCAGAAATGACGAGAGAGAAGGGTGAGGGGTGGTGCCCCGGACAAAGAGCAGAGGAGGACTGGGTACACTGGGCCTGGTGCACTGACCTCACCTGGTGTAGGGGCTCTGGTGGGCAGAGAGACAGAGATTGGGAGGGGAAAACAAAAGTCAAGGGACAGAGAGAACAAGGAGAGGCAGAGAGGAAAGGTCTGGAGGCCACGCTTCTCAACTCTCTGCCAAAGGGTTACTTTCCTTTATGTCTACAGTCACAGACCAGCCCCTTTGTGAACTACAAAATCACACGCGTGGACGTTGTGGGAAGCCCACATTGCTGTAATGGTTTTGAAACTCTTGCCCTCGACTGGTGAACGCAGCTTGTGGGTCAGCATAGCACTTGGGGACTCATGTAGGGAGAGCAGAGTCAGAGTACCTGTTAGTCCCTCACCGTGTTCGGCACGTGTTGACTTACTTCCTCTTTACAACTCATGAGAAAGGAATTACTATCATTCCCATTTCATAGGTGAGGAAAATGAGGCACAAGGAGGCTACATAAGTAAAGATAAAACAAAACAAAACAAAACAACTGGAAGCTGGATGCAGAGATCCTGGGCCTGAAGTCTGCGGGCTCACCTGCTGTGCCTGGCTGCCTTGGGCGAGGGAAGGCAAGGATACATCGAGAGGATAGGGAGGGAGACAGAGAGAAGGCTCCACAAGAAGCGGCGAGCACGGGGCGCCTGGGTGGCTCAGTCAGTTAAGCATCCGACTTCGGCTCGAGTCGTAATCTCACGGTTCATGGGTTCGAGCCCCGAGTGGGGCTCTGTGCTGACAGCTCAGAGCCTGGAGCCTGCTTCGGATTCTGTGTCCCCCTCTCTCGCTCTGCCTCCCCCACTCACGCTCTGTCTCTCTCTGTCTCTCAAAAATAAATAAATGTTAAAAAAAAAATTTTAAAAGCAGCAGTGAGCTGGAGTGGACAGATCGAGGGAGGGAGCTCAGGATGGCAGGCCCAGGGCAGAAGGAGGGGTCGGTGCAGGAGACACTGGAGAGGACGGGCCGGGAAATGTGGCTGAGGGCCGTGGGGGAGGCATGGACTGGCCCCTTTGGGTCCCGCTCTGCTGTGTCCACCTGAGGGGCCCTGGGGTCACAGTGGCCACGTCCTCCACTCTGCAGGGAGCTGCTTCCTGTGCCTGGTGGACGTGGTGCCCGTAAAGAATGAAGATGGAACTGTCATCATGTTTATCCTCAACTTTGAGGTGGTGATGGAAAAGGACGTGGTGGGGTCCCCGGCCCATGACACCAATCACCGTGGACCCCCCACCAGCTGGTTGGCCCCGGGTAAGTGTAACCATACTCTCAGGTCCCTTTCCTGAGGCCTTGAGGTTACCCAAGGTCAGTGCTCTGCAGGAAGTGGTGTTGGGGTGCCCCTTTCAGAGGTTGGGGAAAGAACACCAAGGATCTGGCCTAGGCCCATCTGGCTCAGGATGGACAGACAGGGCTGGGGTGACAGACTGAGCCCAGATTCACAGGTCTTTGGGACAGGACGTACCTGGTTTCCTAGCCTTACCTGCTTGGGTTCCTACCACAGTGTCTCCTGGGAGTGGTCCTCTCTTCAGCCCCAGGAATGAGGGATTCACCCTTCCCACATGGCCTTGACCATCTTGGAGCAGCTCTCCTGCTCATCAGAAGGGCCCTGTCTCTCAGGGATTCAACTCCCTCTCTGTGTCGCTTCTGCCCCCTGGGCCTTGATCCTGGACTGGCCAGCTCCCTGCCTTGGCCTTGGCTGACTGAGGATTTGAAGGGAATGTTCACCATGGCTGGAGACACAGAGGCCTCACCTCGTGCTCCCGTAACACAAAGGCTCCCCCGCTTCTCCATGATGTCCTTTTTGGGTTTCATTTTAATTTTTCCCCCTGGCAAAAGATTCTACCTCTTGGCTTCTCAAGCGCTGGGAAGGCAGTGTTAATAACCCTGGCTTTACCTGTTCTGCAGGTACTGTCTGCAGGATGGCGGGGCATGGCCGGAAGGCATCGCTCCTCCATGCAAATGCAGGCTCTGTCGTTGACTTGTGAGTTGCACAACTCACGGATGTCTAAATTTCCTCAAGTCTAAACGGGGGATAATGATACCCACCGGCATTGTGAGAGTCAGGCAAAGTGTATGTGGAGCCCACTGTGACCTGTGAGGCTCAAGAAACGGTAGTTTATTATTGTCAGAGCCTTAGATAAGATCCTATGCCGCAAGCTGTTTGAGACTTGAGTTCTGTGCAGCGGGAGTGGGGGCGAAGGTGTGCCGGCTGCCTGGGGCTCCCCACCTCCCTCCCCTCTGTGGCTGTGGCGCCAGCTCCTAGGCCTCCCGGCTGCCCTACCCCCCCCCCCCCCCCCCCCCATCCCCCGTGGCCACCCGCCTCTCTTCTCCCCGCAGGCCGAGCCAAGACCTTCCGCCTGAAGCTGCCCGCGCTGCTGGCCTTGACGGCCCGGGAGTCATCGGTGCGGCCCGGCGGCGGCGGCGGCGGCGGCGGGGGCGGCGCGGGCGCCCCGGGGGCCGTGGTGGTGGACGTGGACCTGACGCCTGCGGCGCCCAGCCGCGAGTCGCTCGTCCTGGACGAGGTGACGGCCATGGACAACCACGTGGCAGGGCTGGGGCCAGCGGAGGAGCGGCGCGCGCTGGTGGGCCCTAGCTCACCGCCTGCCTGCGCGCCCGACACGCACCCCTCACCCCGGGCACACAGCCTCAACCCCGACGCCTCCGGCTCCAGCTGCAGCCTGGCCCGGACGCGCTCCCGGGAGAGCTGCGCCAGCGTGCGCCGCGCCTCCTCCGCTGACGACATCGAGGCCATGCGCGCCGGGCTGCCCCCGCCGCCGCGCCACGCCAGCACCGGTGAGGGCCGCAGCACCCGCCGGGCCTGCCCCGTTCGGGGCCCTCAGCTTCCTCCCTCTCAGCCTGGTCCTGTGCGCCTGGGAGATGGAAATCCCATTAAGCACTTACTTAATCCCATTAAGTGGCCTTTTACTCCATTAAATGTCCATTCATCCCATTACATTCTTCCACTGGCAGAGCCTTTGCTGGCTGGTGGAGCTCGCTCTCCCAGGATGGCCCGGAGCAGGGGTGGCCATGGGGAGTGTGAAGGGCAGGAGAGGCCTCTGGGTCCCAGCTACCATCTGGCCCTTGGGCGGGTGCCCAGGGCCCACTGAACAGACGTTTACGGAGGACCATCTTCCTCCATCACCTCACTGCTGTGCCATGGCATGCTTCCTTACAGTGGCGAGGACTCTGGCCTTGTTCTCAGTGACTGCCTGTCTCCTGAGTTGGCCTCACTGACTCACTGTACCCCGCGGCCTAGTCCACACCTGGCCTGCCACCCTGACCCGGCTCTCCCCTCCACTCCGGGGGCCATGCACCCCTGCCTGCCACCCTGACCCGGCTCTCCCCTCCACTCCAGGGGCCATGCACCCCCTGCGCAGCGGCCTGCTTAACTCCACGTCAGATTCCGACCTCGTGCGCTACCGTACCATTAGCAAGATTCCCCAAATCACCCTCAACTTTGTGGACCTCAAGGGGGACCCCTTCTTGGCTTCGCCCACCAGTGACCGGGAGATCATAGCACCCAAGATAAAGGAGAGGACCCACAATGTCACTGAGAAGGTCACCCAGGTACGTGCCTAGCTCCCTGGCTCTCCTCTCACCCTGGAGGAACTTGGAGGGGGTGGGAGTGGGCTGTGTTCAAAGGGGGGTGGTGGAGGGGGCTGGTCCGTGAGGGCCTCTGGAGGGTGGGCAGACCCCCTGGCTGGGGGTGGGGGTGGGGGATTGCAGAGCTGGGGTGAGAGACAAGTCTGAGAGGTCCTGAGGAAGAGAGACTTCAGGGGAGAGGAGGGGAGAAGAGGGGAGGGGAAAGAAGGGGAGGAAAAGAGAGAGGAAGGGAAGGGACCTTGGGATAGGGCAGATACAGAGAACAGGTTGATGGGGCACGGGAAGGACAAGGCAGTTGAGACAAGGTGGGCTGGAGAAGGCAGCCACAGGGATGCGATGGGGTCTGCTCACTGGGTGTGGTGAAGGAGGTATGGGGTGGGCTAGGGGCAAACTTACAAGAGACTTCAAATGAGAAGGGGCCACGGAGGTCAAGGTCAGGGGTCTTGATTCTTCTAGGCAGATGTGATAAGCTAGAGGGAGGTGGGGGGGTCCCGTGCTAGGGCTTGAACGGCTTGGAGGTATGCATCCCTGTCCCCAAACCACGGGACAGGGGAGGGGAGGGTATGATGGTGGGTGCCCTGATACAGAGGGATTAAGTCCCAGAGAAGACCACCAGCCTTTGGGGGCACTGCCCAAGACCGTCCGGTGGCAGGACCAGCCTGGTCTCCTGGTCCCCCGGTAGCAAGGTTGCTGGCACCACCCCCCACCGCCCGGTCCATGCCAACTCCTTCATATTCTGGCCTTGGGGGTGGGGTGGGGGAGAGGGTCCTGAGTGGGGATGCCTGCAGTAGGTGACGAGCCTGGGATGGTGGGGGCTCCTGGGCCGCACCTGCTGAGCCCCAGTCTCTGTTGCCCCCTCCTGCGCCTTCCTCGGCAGCTCCTTGAGTTGGCCCGAGAGAGGGAGCTGCCCCCTTTGGCCCGCTGTTGTCGCTGCCAGCCTCCTCGGCCCTCCTCCTGGCCCTGCTCCCGCTGCCTCTGGCTCTCTGGGTCCCTGCCAGGTCTCCAGCCCCTTGGCCTTGACTCCAGAATGTTCCCCCTCACCCCAGGCCCCATATCTGGTTGCCTGCCCCTCTCCCCCTCCTGCCTCTGCCTCTTGTTCCCACCTGGAGCCCCTGTTGTCTGCCCTGCTCCTGCGCCCGCAGCCTGTGCTTGTCGTGTTGTGGTCTGTGCTTTTGGTCTATATGTGGCAGCGTGCGTGTGTGTGTTCCTGGCTTTGCCTGTCACCGGGCGGTCTCTCCATCTCTGGGTGTCGGTCTGAGTCTGGCTGGCTGGGCACTGGACCGGAGGGGCGGGGGTGTCGGGGAGACCATTAATCTGCGGTGACAGGCCTGGCTGCCGGGGGGAGGGGGAGGGGCGCGGGCTGCGGGAGCGGCTGCAGCAGGAGCCCTGGATCGGGCCGCGGGGGAGGGGGCCGCTGGCCAGCCCAGGCAGGGCGGGGGAGCCCAGTGTGGCGGGGGTGGGGGTGGGGGCCTGGGAGGAGGGGCCGGCCGAGGAGCCGAGGTTCCGACCGCGGAGCTGCTGCTGGGCTGGCGGGCGGGCAGGGCGCAGCACGTTGGCAGCGGGGGCCCCGCACCGGGGGGCCATGGGCGGCCCGAGCCAAGCAGGCTGCTGTCCACACTCACTGCCAGGGTGACCCCAGCCCCGGGGCCCAGCCCCAGCGACCCTGGCTTCATGCCAGAGACGGCCCTGGGCGCCAGGCCGCCAGCCTCTGGGGTGCAGCCTGGGCTGGGACTGCTGCTGGGGCGCAGGTGGGGCGCTGGCCAGGCCCTCGGGCTCCAGGGCGGGCAGGCTGGGGGGAGCCAAGTCCTCCATGGCGGCCCCAGCAGGGAAGGCGAGCGGGACAGGGGCTCTGCAGCCCAGGGCCCAGAAAGGCCGGGTGAGGCGGGCCGTGCGCATCTCCAGCCTGGTGGCCCAGGAGGTAGGTGACCCTCCCCCCCTCCCCCCGGCCACTCCCCCCCTTCCCTGGGCCGGGGCACTGAGGCAGGCGGTGGCGAGGTGGCAATTTGGGTGCGGCCTGGAAGGCTCTGGCTCCGGGGCCGGGCCGGAAGAGGGCTTCTGAGAAGCAGGATGGTTCGGGGGAGCCGTGGGGGCTGCTGCTCTGCTCAGCCCACCGCTGGCCCCTCGCTCGCTCTCCTCCAGACCGGCTGTGCCCGGGTGGACAGTGCTTCTCTTGCCAGGGCTTTCCCTCTGCCATGGCTTCCCTGGCCCACAGTCCTGACTCCACATGCAAAAGGAGGAGAGGGAGAAGAGGAATGAGATGGGTGCCCAGAGACGATGACGGTGGGCGAAGGGGGAGGAGGAGGAGAGGAGCACGGTGGGACACCGGCGCGGCCTGGCCCTGGGGCTCTAATGCTCCCCACTGTGTGCCGGGGTGGGCCCTGAGGTGGGGGAGGGAGGCTTGGGCTGCTTCAAGGGTCTGAGGAGGGTGGGGGTCAGAGGCCACTGGATGGCAGTGAGGGCACCCGGAACTCAACCACCTGGATCACCTCTTCCCTGGCAGCCTGAGGTGCTGGTGGCCGTGCTGTCTTCCCCCAGGTTGATGATTCTGTAGGCACCTCCTGGGAGTCACCTCTCTGCCCCCAGGGGCTTCTGTCAGCCTGGAGCAGGCTCAGGGCAGTGGGAGGCGGCTTAGGAGTGAGGCTGAGAATCCCACCCACCACCTGCACCTGACTCTGCTTTGGCTCCTGGACTCCTCCCAGCAGGGGAGCAGGTGTGGGTGGGAAGAAGCCCACCCACAGGTGAGGACCCGGGATTTGGCTTAAATAAGCTTCAGTATTCTGTGGGACCACGAGTCAAGGGGGGGTTACATGCCTGGCCCAAGGCCGTATGGTAAGCTGGTGGTTGCAAGGCAAGGCCAGGCCCCTGTAAGGTGTGGGTCCAGGCCGTGAGTCCCAGGCTTGCCCCGTGTGTGTGCGGTTGGGCACTGGGCCTTGCTATGTGTGGACTCTGGGGTGGGGGTAGGGTCACTGCTGTTGGCCTCTGAGGCTTGGGGATGAGCCCCATCCAGGGGCAGGCACCTTCTTCCACCCGTTGTCTGTGGGAGCCCTGGCTGGTTCCATTTTTTCAATCCTCATGTGACCAATGAAAGGCCACTGCTTCATGCTCTCTGCCTTAAGGAGCAAAGCAGCTAGGGCTGAAGGCAGGGCAAGACACATGCTTCTTCCCGTCCCCCAGCCCCCAGCTGCTCCCCCCTGCCCACATCATACGTCTCTGGAGCTGCCCATATCTACTTTAGGGTGGCCAAACCCCTACCCATGGCCCGTCTTACCTTCCAGTTACTTCCTCTAAGGAGATGGTCTCCAAACAGCCCATCTGGTGATGGTGGGTCCAGGGGATCCCCAGCTTGAGTATGAATGGGAATCTTTGGGGGTTCCATCCACCCCAACTGTCCCCAGCCCAGAGGCCTGAGGATGTGGGGCCCCAGCACTCAGTGCTTCTTGGAACAGGGCCAGTAACCTTGGTTCTCAAGGGGCTGGCTGAGGCCTTGGGTTTGGCTCCCTAGGGTTGGCAGGGCCAAGGCTGGAGGGCCTAGTGGGGGGGCTCTTGGGTTGAGTCGGATGTCTGTAAGAGAGGATTCTCGGGGGCAGGAGGGGGCAACGGGGGACAGACAGGCTCCTGGCCCATTGTGGGAAGGCTGGCCTCAGTCCTTCCTAGTTTGGCTTGAGAAGAGAACGACACGGCTGCTGCCACCTGGTGTGGATGGCAGGCCTGCCTCTGAGAGGGCAGGATGTGAGGTGAGCCTGTGCAGGACTGGGTGTGACACTTCTGAACATTTGCCTGTGTGTGTGTCTTTCTGTGTATGCGTGGGCATGAGTATGGCTGGGTTAGGTCTTCCGTGGGCCTTTGTAGGTGTGTGGGAAGGCAGAGCTTGAGGGCTGCCCTGGGTCTGGGGAGTGATGTGTGTGTGTGTGTGTGTGTGTGTGTGTGTGTTGTATATGTGGTGTCTGGGGGCAGTGGGCAAGGTCACGCGGTAGAGTTCTAACCATAGCTATGGGTGCGCATAGCTGGTGGGGAGTAGCATGTCTGGGTATCACTGCATGGTGCTCCGAATTCAGGTATCCAGACAGCAGGTCCGCGTGCCCCGTGGGGAAGTGGAGCGCCTGGGTCACGAGGTGGTCACTGACTGTGGCCACGTGGCCAAGGGATGGGCATTCCGACTGAAGCTTGTCGGCTCTCCCCCTTCCCCTGCTTGGTCTCTTCCCTGGAGGCCCAGCAGAGATGTCATCTGCTCCCACCCTGGAGATCTCACGCCCTCCCCTGCCCCGGACTCCAGTGGGACATCATCTCCTCACCTCTGCCCTCCCACCCTCCCTACCGGTCCAGGTCCTGTCCCTGGGGGCTGATGTGCTGCCAGAGTATAAGCTGCAGGCGCCGCGGATCCACCGCTGGACCATCCTGCACTACAGCCCCTTCAAGGCCGTGTGGGACTGGCTCATCCTGCTGCTGGTTATCTACACGGCCGTCTTCACACCTTACTCGGCCGCCTTCCTGCTGAAGGAGACGGAAGAGGGCTCCACGGCCCCTGACTGTGGCTATGCCTGCCAGCCGCTGGCCGTGGTGGACTTCATTGTGGACATCATGTTCATCGTGGACATCCTCATCAACTTCCGCACCACGTACGTGAATGCCAATGAGGAGGTGGTCAGCCATCCCGGCCGCATTGCCGTCCACTACTTCAAGGGCTGGTTCCTCATCGACATGGTGGCCGCCATCCCCTTCGACCTGCTCATCTTTGGCTCTGGCTCTGAGGAGGTAAGTTGGCAAGGAGGCCGAGGCCGGGAGGGCACCTGGAAAAGGAGAGAAGGTGAGGGGGTACAGGGGGTAGCTGCCCCTTGGCCACTGTCCCTCTCCAGGTGAGCCACTGCCCAGGCAGAGGGCCAGAGAGGCCGCCTTTTTGTCTTTGTCCATCCAAAGAGGCCGCCATGTTCTAATCACACAGAAGTGGCCTGGGAACTCGTGGGGGTTCTAGGCGGGCGCCTAAGGGTGGGTGTTGCATCTTCCAGAGCCCCATTCTCACCGGGGGGGACCGTGAGCCCCCCTTTTGTCACAAAGCTAGGACAAAGATTAATGGGACTCTGTGGCGGGCTTAGGGAATGGGAGCTTCCGTCATTAGGAGGTCCTGGGAGGAGGTCTTTGGGGATTTTACTTCCAGTGCCCCCTCCCTCCTCACTTGTTCCCACACTGAACGTCTGTCCCCCCCCCCGCAGCTGATCGGGCTGCTGAAGACGGCGCGGCTGCTGCGGCTGGTGCGTGTGGCGAGGAAGCTGGACCGCTACTCGGAGTACGGGGCAGCCGTGCTCTTCCTGCTCATGTGCACTTTCGCGCTCATTGCGCACTGGCTGGCCTGCATCTGGTACGCCATCGGCAACATGGAGCAGCCACACGTGGACTCCCGCATCGGCTGGCTGCACAACCTGGGCGACCAGATCGGCAAGCCCTACAACAGCAGCGGCCTGGGAGGCCCCTCCATCAAGGACAAGTACGTCACGGCCCTCTACTTCACCTTCAGCAGCCTCACCAGCGTGGGCTTTGGCAATGTCTCCCCCAACACCAACTCGGAGAAGATCTTCTCCATCTGTGTCATGCTCATTGGCTGTGAGTGTATCCTCGGGGGCGGGGTGGCCCGGAGTCTGGGAAGAGCCCGAGATGGGCCAGAGCAGGGCGGGGGGTTGGGGGGGGGGGAAGCCCTGAGACCACCAGCAGAGCATGTGTGGGGGCTGGGACACCAGGCGGAGACTCAAGGCAGAGCCCAAGGGCACGTGGACCTGGGCTTCTGTGTTTGTGCGTCTCTCGTGTGTGCTTCCACTGAGATGTGACTGTGTGTGTCGTCGACCCGGTGCAGGGGCGGGCGGGGTCCCTCGGATGCTGATGTCCCCACTCACCCCCGCCCCCAGCCCTCATGTACGCCAGCATCTTCGGCAACGTGTCAGCCATCATCCAGCGGCTGTACTCCGGCACTGCCCGCTACCACACGCAGATGCTACGGGTGCGGGAGTTCATCCGCTTCCACCAAATCCCCAACCCCCTCCGCCAGCGTCTCGAGGAGTATTTCCAGCACGCCTGGTCCTACACCAACGGCATCGATATGAACGCGGTGAGGCCGCTCGGCTTCGCTGGTGGTGGGCTGGAGGGAGCAGGGTCACAGTGAGACTTCCCTGGATGCAGTGAGCACGTCTAACGGCGTCACGTTCTTTGGTTCAGGCGGTCACGGTACTAGTGCCTAGAAGGACCCTGAGAAGTACGTTCTGCTTTTGATAGCGGAGATCGTGTACTGGGAGAACTCACTGTGGGGCGGGCCCAACCAGGCCCTTCCGTACAGGCAAAGCATTTAATCCTTACAACAGCCCCAGGCAGGAGCTGGTCTCTACACTTTACACTAGAGAATGGAGGCTGAGAGCAGGGAAGCATCGTTCCCAGAGGGCGAGCGAGGGCGCCCAGCTAGAAGGGGTGGACTCTCTGATGCTCCTCTCAGGGTCTCGGGGTGGGGGGTGCGGTGCCTGAAGACAGCGTGCTGAGCCAGCCCAACGCCCCCAGGTGCTGAAAGGCTTCCCCGAGTGCCTGCAGGCAGACATCTGTCTGCACCTGAACCGCTCGCTGCTACAGCACTGCAAGCCTTTCCGGGCGGCCACCAAGGGCTGCCTGAGGGCCCTGGCCATGAAGTTCAAGACGACACATGCACCGCCAGGGGACACGCTGGTGCATGCTGGGGACCTGCTCACCGCCCTCTACTTCATCTCCCGGGGCTCCATTGAGATCCTGCGGGGCGACGTTGTCGTGGCCATCCTGGGTACGGGGCTAGGTGCGGGGGACCGGGTGCTAGGTGGAGGCCTGGAGAGCTCTCAGGACACAGTTGTTGGGGCCGTGGACCCACTCCTGCCTGCAAGTAATTCACCTAAGCTTAGACCCTCCACGGGGGGGGGGGGCAGTGGAGAGGAGCCCCACGTGGGGCGGGGCTGCTGAACTCTGAGGGTTCTTAGACTCTGTTCCCTACAGGCTCTCCCCACAGGCAGGGACGCTCTTGCTTCCTGAAAGCAGGACCAAATCCAGATACTCCAAAGTGGGCAGTGGAGGGAGGTTATGCATCTGATTTTACTAAGGAAATTTACTCAGTTCCCTGCGGCCTCAGGTGATACAGCCCAGCCCAGCCCTCACCATCTTCAAAGCAAAGGGAGTCTCACCCCTCTTTCCCTCCCAGCTGTGCCTGGGCAGGGGGCTTCCTGTCCTCTGCCTGTCCTTCCCTTGGCCATGTGCCTCAGGGCAGATGCATCACAGGGGGCCATTTTAGATTTTTATTTCTCAGTTCAGTCAACACCTATACTCCACAAACAGCCCAAACACAACGACAACCCAAGTTTCACTATGTAACACTTAGCTTTAGTGCGTGTGATACATTCTGGTGTCTTCTGTGCTGTGATCAGCTTTGCTATCCTATTTTCTTTTGGTAAACAAAAATGCTGGTCTTGTTTCGCTGCCGTGTTATGACCTATAGCTTGAAGGGCCCTGTTTATGAGGGTGCAGTGATTGGCCAGGATGGTGTTTGGGGCATAGGGTTTGGAGGGGGGTAAAAGTGGACTTAGAACCCAAGGAAGCCAGGGCCATGGGCAGAGAGGGGTGTATCCAGGCTGGTCCCACTGGCTGGTTCCAGTTGTTGGAAGGCAAGGAGGTCCAAGCCCTCTATGCCCCCACGGCACTGATGGCCATGCTGAACAAATCCTGCTTTGGGGAGCAGCGGGGAGATGGGGCTGGCTAGTGCCTCCCTGGCTCTGGGGGCTGGGGCTGGAGGGTGGGTGGCCAGCCCAAGGGGAGGCCCCCAGCCTCCAGCCCCCAGCCCAGGCTGAGAATGCGGGGAAGACAGATGCCTTTTCCCTGTACTGCTGCGCAGGGGCTGAGCCCCTACTCTTGGTGTCCTCCTACAGGGAAGAATGACATCTTTGGAGAGCCTTTAAACCTGTATGCTCGGCCCGGCAAGTCCAATGGGGACGTGCGGGCCCTCACCTACTGCGACCTGCACAAGATCCACCGGGATGACCTACTGGAGGTGCTGGACATGTACCCCGAGTTCTCGGACCACTTCTGGTCCAGCCTGGAAATCACCTTCAACCTGCGGGACGTGAGTGGGCTGCCCTGAGGAGGCTGTACCCTGGTGGCTGCCCCCGACTGGGGTGACCTCGCTGGGCCTGTTTCCCTGCCTGTCAAACGGTATCGGAGCTGGAGGAGGTCAAAGGCCCGGCCTCAGCTCTCTTGGTGGAGCAGAGCATCTGCGCGGGGAAAGCTTCCTCGCGGCGGGTGCCCCGGGCTCCACGTTCTCTACGTTAACGAGGGGGTTGGGGCTGACCCTGGCAGGGCAGGTGGGCGCGGAAGGGCCCTGACACCGCTTTTGGTTCTAGACCAACATGATCCCTGGGTCTCCCGGCAGCGCGGAGCTGGAGGGCGGCTTCAACAGGCAACGCAGGCGCAAGCTGTCCTTCCGCCGGCGCACCGACAAGGGTGAGGCGGGGGCGGGGCGGGGCGGGGCGGGGCGGGGGGGGGGGGGGGCAGGGTCCAGGGGAGGGGGACGGGGCGCGGGGGCGGGCGGTAACTGCACGTAGCTCTGCAGACTCTCGTGCCCCTACCTTCAGTGTTCCCCATTCTCTCGCCCCTACTGCCCCAACGCTGTTCACTTCCCTTTAATGCCCACTTGAACTGGCACCTCCTCCGGGAAGCCCTCTTCCACCCTCCTGGGTGCCGACCTAAGCTTCTTTGGGCCTCAAGCGGCTGGCGGCTTGGCGCTGCCTTGAACTCACGAGGGCAGAAGAGAAAGACAAAGGAGGGCGAGGGGGCCAGCGCAGGGGGTCCCAGAGAGCCCCGCCCAGCAGTCAGCGGTCCGAGTCGACCTGGTCCCGCCCCCCGGGGGGTTCTCATTCCGCTTGAGCGTGGCTGGTGGTGGGGGGGCGGGGTTGGAGGGGGCCGGGGGTAAGAAGAGCGGAGGAAACAACCGGGGACAAACCAGGACGTCCTGGCGCAGCCCTCTCCCAGGCCTACTCGGTCCCCTCCCCTCCTCTCCCCTTCCGTGCCTCCTGCCTTCTCTGAGGCCCGTTCTCTGTTTCCTACAGACCCGGAACAGCCAGGGGAGGTGTCGGCCTTGGGGCCGGGCCGGGCGGGGGCAGGGCCGAGTAGCCGGGGCCGGCCAGGGGGACCGTGGGGGGAGAGCCCATCCAGCGGCCCCTCCAGCCCTGAGAGCAGTGAGGATGAGGGCCCAGGCCGCAGCTCCAGCCCCCTCCGCCTGGTGCCCTTCTCCAGCCCCAGGCCCCCCGGAGAGCCGCCGGGTGGGGAGCCGCTGACGGAGGAAGGGGAGAAGAGCAGTGACACTTGTAACCCGCTGTCAGGTAGGGTGAGGGCCCGGCTCAGGTGGGTGGGGCGTGGCATCTGACCTGGCCTCAACCCAGTTCTCTGGCTCCAGGCGCCTTCTCAGGAGTGTCCAACATCTTCAGCTTCTGGGGGGACAGTCGGGGCCGCCAGTACCAGGAGTTGCCTCGCTGCCCTGCCCCCACCCCCAGCCTCCTGAACATCCCCCTGTCCAGTCCCAGCCGGCGGCCCCGGGGCGATGTGGAGAGCAGGCTGGATGCCCTTCAGAGGCAGCTCAACAGGTGAGGGCGGCTCTGTGTGTTGAGGGGGCGGGGCCTGTGTGTGTGTGTGTGTGTGTGTGTGTGTGCGCGCGTGAGATCTGTGGGTTTCTGGTAGCATTATAGCCTGAAAGGAGGGTGTCTGCTCCGTGTGGGCTTGTCCGTGTGGGCCACACCCTGACCCCCTCCTCCCGTTCACTGCTGAGAGAGGGACCGCACACATAGAATGGAGAGGGAGCCTGGGGTGGACCAGCTGGCTGGTCCGTAAGGTGGTTCCGAAATCACCCGGTGTCTCCACATCCCCGAGAGCCAGAGCATCCTCCTCCTTCTTGCCCCAGGCTGGAGACCCGGCTGAGTGCAGACATGGCCAGTGTCCTGCAGCTGCTGCAGAGGCAGATGACGCTGGTCCCACCTGCTTACAGTGCTGTGACCACCCCGGGGCCCGGCCCCCCCTCCACCTCCTCTCTGCTGCCCGTCAGCCCCATCCCCACCCTCACCCTGGACTCGCTTTCTCAGGTAAGTTCCAGAGCCCTCTGCCTGCCCAAGGCACCCCAGCCCCTGCCTTTTCTGCCCCCGGCCCACTCAAACCTGCTTTGCTGTCCTTTTCCTGAAACGCGGGGCCTCAGCTTCCTCCCACCCCCGTTTCTGCCCTCGTCCTGGACTGGACTTTTGGAGGAGGACTGCCTCGGGAGCTGCAGGCACAGGGCGAGGCAGGAGAGCCCCCAAACCAGAGCCCCCAAACAGCAGGACAAAGGAAACCAGCGGGCTGAGAGGGGTCACCTAAACGGCTAGATCTACTCAGGGGGACTGTGTCATGGCCAGGAGGGGTCTCCGAGGCCTGGTGGTGGGTGCTGCGTGCCAGTCCACCCCCGGCACGGGGTCCCTGCTGTGACCAGCCACTGCTCGGCTCTGGCTCCGCTGCCCACCCGTGGCTCTCACGGTAGCCACTCTGCAGGGTTGTCTCCATGGCCTTGGCCGAGCCCCAAGGTGGCACTTCTGGCCCGCATCTCTCCCCTCCCGCGGGAGTGGGCCTCTGTTGCCCTTCGTCCTCTCCTGAGTGGACTTGTGTGCTCCCGGCCCCCTGACAAGACAGCTGCGTCTGGGCCCCAAGAAGGGGGTTCTTCTGGCTCCCAGAGGTGGCCTGGGATCTGCTCCCCCCTTCCTCTGGCATCCGCTCCCCCTCCCATATGCTGCCTGCTCCTGTTTGCAGACACCAGGGCCCACGTCAGCAAATGTGCCAGTCTCCCTTCACGGCCTCCCCCGCGGAGCTCTCACAGCATGCTCGTCAGCATCCACAAACTCCTCCCGCCTGCCCTGGCACTCTCCCTGGCCTTCCGGGGCCTGGCCGCCAGCCTGCCTCTGCTTCTAGGTCCCTGAGTTCCTTCTAGATTGGAGGAAGGAGCCTTGTTTCTTTTCCTGTCCCAACTCAGGGCCCCTTATTCTGGGTTGGGTTTGGATTCGTCTGCCATGTTCCCTGGGGGGAAGAGGGGAGTGGCTGCAGCCTTGGGCTCCCCCTGTGTCAGGGGCCACTCCCAGGGCTCCCGGCTGCCCGCTTTGGCTCCTGCCCACTGCGAGTGCATTTCTCTTCTTCCAACCTCAGCGCTTGCCTGTTGTGCTCCAGGTCCCGCTCTGTGTGGCTCGGCCCTTGTCCTTGTCCCGTTGAGCCCTCTTCTGTTCCCCAGTCCTCTGTCACCGAATTCTCCCGACGCTCTCTATCATTTGACCCTCCTCTCTATTCACCCGAAAGCCCCCTCCGTCCCCTCACTCCCCTTCCACAGGCTCCTCGTCTGCTCACACTGTGTTCTTTCTGCAGGTTTCCCAGTTCATGGCGTTGGAGGAGCTCCCCCCGGGGACCCCAGAGCTCCCCCAAGACGGCCCCACTCGACGCCTCTCCCTGCCGGGCCAGCTGGGGGCCCTCACCTCCCAGCCCCTGCACAGACATGGCTCAGACCCGGGCAGTTAGTGGGGCTGCCCATTGTGGACACGTGGCTCACCCAGGGTTCAGCGCACTGCCTGGGCCCCTCCCCTCGGAGGCCCTGCCCGGGAGGCCCTGGCCAAGAAAGGGGAGAGGAACATGAAGGCACAGCTCCCTCCCCCAGCCCTTGGGCCCATCTCTTCCTGCAGTCCCCTGGGCCCCAATAGGAGGGGCAGGGGCAGGGACAGGGCCGGGCAGTGGACGGGGGTCTGTGGTCTCCCCACTGCCCTGGGGGCATTAGCTGGTCTAACTGCCCGGAGGCACCCGGCCCTGGGCCTTAGGCACCTCAAGGACTTTTCTGCTATTTACTGCTCTTATTGTTAAGGATAATAATTAAGGATCATATGAATAATTAATGAAGATGCTGATGACTATGAATAATAAATAATTATCCTGAGGAGGCTCCAGGGTGCTGGACCGTGCGGCCCTGGGCCCGCTGTAGCGTGCGTTCACATTCACACATGTGTGCATGCGCCGGGCTCCGTGGGACTCTGGGCGTATCTGTCTGCGTGGGCAGGGTCTGCAGGGGCTGCCCTGATACCTGGGGGTGGAGCGTGCGCAGAAGAGGTGTTCCCTGGGGTCTGCCCTGGGGCATCTCCAAGGCCTCCTGACTCCCACAAGGAGTTCCCGATAGCCAAGCACTGCCTGGACTGTTGTGAATAGAGAGGCAGTGCTCATGCGATGCCAGGACCGGGTCCAGCCCCTCAGGGTCGTGTTTCGCTGGGTGGCATACTGGCTCCCAGAGCTGACCATACACTGGCTTGTCCCATGACACGCTTCATGAACCCAGCCCACACTGACCCTAACCTGGGGCTGTGTTGGTTAATTCTGGCCCATGTACCCCAACCCCCTGACCTGGCCTTACCTCGACCCTAACCCAGACTCACTTGGGCTCTGTACAGTTGGGCCCCCATGGTGACCTGACTCTGGGGACACTGGTTTTCTCAGTCTCGACCAGAGCTCCTCAGGTGTGTGGCTGCAGATGGGCCTCGGTCACTATGATCTCTTGAGCACCTGTGATCTTCGATCACAGAGTTAATGCCTAGAGAGAGTGGGAGATTTTGGGTGGCTCATTCTCGTTACTGGGGGAATGAGTCAGAATCTACATCCTGGGGCCAGGGAAGGGTTGTGCCCTTGTGTGTGCCTGCGTGTGCATATGGTCTTGTGAGGACACACGGCCCCCTGGAGCCGTGGCTGGCAGTGACCGTGGCAGGGCACCTGCTGACCAGCAGGAGGAGCCAATGGGCAGCAGCCAGCTAGTGCTGCCCAAGGCCTCCAGAGCTGGCAGAGCAGTTTCCCACTGAATCCCCACAACCCCTGACCCTTTGAAGTGGGCTTGTTAACCTCGCCTTTTAAAAAAACATTTGTTTATTTTGAGAGAGAGGCGGGATTGGGGGGTAGGGCAGAGAGAGAGAGGGAGAGAGAATCCCAAGCAGGCCCTGAGCTGTCAGCACAGAGCCGGGCATGGGGCTCGATCCCACGAACCATGAGATCAGGACCTGAGCCGAAATCAGGAGTCGGATGCCCACTGACTGAGCTGCTCAGGCGCCCCAACATTGGTTTGAAATCAAATGTGGCTATTCTCACGGCGCATGCCTCGGATGGGGCGGGAGACCGTGCTCTCTTGAGAGTTCTTGCTATGCCCAGAGCAGGTAGGAGAGAAGGGAGAGAATTTCTCCTGTCCGCGTGATTCTGCACCAGGGCCCTGGCTCCCCTCCCAGGATTGCCGCATATGCTTGTGACTTGGGAGTTCACACGCACGACTTCCTGGGGGGTTGATGTATGTGATGTAGGGGGGGAGGTGGTGAGCAGAGCCCCTCAGCACAGGGCAGAGGCAGACACAGGCAGAGGTGACCGTGAGGCTGGCGGGGAGAAGTAAAATACAGACAGCTCAGTGCACCTGGCACGCTGGGCCTGTGTGAGCTGGGCCAAGTGCCTGCCGTCTGATGCTCGCTGCATCCGTGTTACTGTCCGCCCTTGGCCTTAGAGTATACTCGTGGGACTCAGCCACAGTTCATACTACTCTGCCCCACAAGCGTGGGGGCTGGGGGAGGCTGGGGGAGGGGCTGGGGGCCACCCCAGTGAGTCAGGGCCTGGTGTTGGTGGGCACCTGGTGGGGAAGGAGAAGAAACCTTTGCCTGCACTCTCTAGGCTTTGTATCAGGTGGATGCCGGCCATCCCTCTGCGGCACCATACCAGCCCCCACAGCCGGTCACTGGCCCAGTGGGACTCTGGTGTTTGTCTGAGACGGACTCCCATGGGTGTCCCAGGGGTCAGTTGCTCAATCTGTAGCGGGAGAGTGGCCAGTGTGGTCAGGATGCCCTGGGCCAGGTCCTTGCCGAGAGCCACCTGCTGAGGGTGGGTGGAAGACAACAGTGACCGTGGCTTTAATTACTGGATCAGTTTGCCTGCACAGCTGCAGCTAGGTTCTCGGAACCTGCATCATTTAACCCTCAGGGGGAGAAGTAGTAAGTCCAAGTGGGCAGATTAAGGCTCAGGATGGTAGGTGACTGGCCGGTGGTCACACTACTCACAGGTGGCAGTGCAAAGCTTCAGACTGCATGGGAGGAGTGATAGTGACCTTGAGGGCATGACACTGGGGCTGACACTCACCGGCTGCAGGGCATAGGCTCGAGCCTGGGCCTTGCGGGCCTGAAAGGCAGGTAGGGTGCTGCACTTGGGAGTGCAGCCCGGTCTGGGAATCCAGCATGGAGACTCCCCCGGCTCCCATTCCTAGCCTGCTCTGGCCTTCCCCTCTCCTGGCCAGGTGACAGCCCCCTTCCTCCTGCCGGTCTGGGGTCATGTTCTGCCTAGCACACATGAGTGGCGCTATAAAGAATAGCTGTGCCCACAGCCTTCGAGCTCTCCGTTGGGCTGATGAAGGTCAAGTCTGCCATGAACACTCATAGTGGGCCCTAGGCCCCAGGGTGCCTGCACCTGATGGGGTTTCCTTCACTGGCTTGAGGCAGTAAGATACAGAGCAACAGGGGTACCCAGGCGGTTCGGTCGGTTAAGAGTCTGACTTTGGCTCAGGTCATGATCTCACGGTTCGTGAGTTCGAGCCCTGCATCGGGCTCTCTGCTGTCAGCACAGAACCCACTTTGGATTCTCTGTCCCTCTCTCTCTCTGCCCTTCCCCTCTCTCAAAAATTAAGAAAAAAAAGAGAGTAACGGCCCCATGGGGGTGTTTCTGTGGGACCTAGAACAATGCCCGGCATTGGGATGTGGTGTGTTTCCTGGACGGACGGACGGATGGATGGATACAAACACTGCCCTCCCTGCTGGGACAAAGACCCTGGGGTTGGACAGGCAGGGGCCAGGGAAGGTCTCATGTGGCTGGTGGAAGCAGAAAGAGGACGTCTTCCCAGGGTTCAGCCCCTCTCCCTGGCCGCACCCTCTCCCCCCCATCCCCGTCACCAAGTTCTCCTCCATGCCAGTCCTCATGTCTGCTCTACACAGCTCTGTGGCAATTGCTCACTGCCCCAGACCTGCTCCCTGGCCGCTCCTGTCACCTGGGCTCCCAGAGCCACAAGGACTTTGGTGGAGGGGGAGGCAAAAGTGAGGATGCGGTCCCCTCCTCTCCTGCAAGCTGGGCACTCACGTGTTGGGGATTTGTTGTCCAGAGTTGAGGGTTCTCCCAAACCCAGAGGGCCAGAAGGGTGGGGCGGGGGCTGAGGAGGCTGTGGTGGGCAAAAGGAAAATGATCCGAGCAGTTGCCGACACCCAGGAAGACAGGGAGCTGAGCCCGGAGCTGGGTCAGGGCTTGGGGATAGGACCCCATGACAGGACAGAACCAGGCGGCCCGCCCCACCTTGACCTCTGCACCTGACAGTCCAGGAGCGGAGTGAGGCCCTCTCTGGTCCCCACCTAGTGACTCAATCACTGTTCTCGGTCCTGGTGCACCTGTTCCTTCGTGGACTCTCACCCCTGCTCAGTGCAGACAGGGGCCGCTCTCACATTTCATCGACACATAAGAGTAACTGATACTCATTCAGCACATCCTCTGTGGTGACCATTATTCCCACTGCCTGAAACCAAAGCCCAAGAGGCTGAATTAACTTGCCAGACATCCGCAGCTCCAGGGAGTATAAATCCAGATGGGCCAAGCCTCCAGCTGCTGGCTTAACTTTTGGGCACACTGCTGCCCTTGCTCTAGGGACAGTGACTAGGAGACCTTTGCAAGGGTCTGGGTTTCGAGAACCTTCCCTGCCTTGCAGACGTTTGTACCTTCTGCTCCTTTGACTGGAGGACCCTTCGCTTGGTGAATTCCTATTGGTCCTCAGGTGATTCTTGTTTCCAGGAAACACTTGGAACACCCCCTCTCTGGGGGCTGGGAGCCCCTTGTGCTCCCTCTGCTTTCCCTGCCCTGGATTGCCAGATATGGGGGTTTACTGCCTCTGTGCCACACTGTGTCCCTGTCTGTGTCCCCTAGCCCCAAGCACAGCAGTTCCCCCAGAGTAGGCACTCAGCAATTTACTAAAGGAACATTTCTGCATTTGGGTAGTGATTAGCAGTAAAATTCTTACATCAAAAGGGACTGCGTGCTTGACTTTGGGGGTTGTGTCTTCCTGTGCAGCCAGGCTTGAGGCATGAGGGTTGAGCAAGCAGCTCGGGCTTTCTGGCACTCCCTGAGTCTCTCTTGATGATTAGTAGACATGGGTCTGGTACCTTGGAGATGGCCCCCAAGGGCCCACATTCTTTACATCTTCCATACCATTCTCTTGGCTCAGCTCAGCACATAGGGATGGGTCCCCGCTCTGAGTTACAGTTAGGGACCTTGTCTGGTGCCCTCTGGGGCTGGAATCCCTGCTGGTGGGCATCTCTGGGCACAGCTGGACATTCTGTGGTGGCCACAGCTCACCTGAGCTTTGAGGAACCCCTGCCCTGCTTCCCAGCACCACCCTCTCAAATGCCATGTCCCCAGCCGGGCCAAAATTTGAGAGGCAGCCCTTCAGCCTGGCCTTTTCTGGGTTCTGGTCTCTGCAGTGCGGGGGAAGGAGGTCTGGTGCCAGGGCTTTTCTGCTATTCACCTGCCCGCACTGCATAAGCACGTCCTAAAGGGAGAGACGGCCTTCTCTTTGCCTGCAGGACAAAGCCCTTTGTGTCAGTGTGAGTGACAGGGAAGGTTCTCTTCCTCCTTTTTGGACTCGCCTGCGTTTATACTTCTTCTGCCACGTGCCCGACACGCCAGCCACATGAGATCGTGTTCTGTTAACTGCGCTTGTGTTCTCCCTGTATCTGCTCCATTTTCCCCTCTTCTTGGAGTTCAAACTCTGTCATTCCTCGTCTGGAGAAATCCATCTATCCTTCAAGTCCTAGCTCAGATGGAGTCGGACCTCTCCGGGCTTCTCTGTTGATCTAAACCTCCTTATACCACTCTCCCCAGATCTTTTTTTGCTTTAAGTTTTTATTTTTATTTTTTTATTCTGAGAGAGAGAGGAAGCTGGGGAGGGGCAGAGAGAGGGGAGAGAGAGAGAGAGAGAGAGAGAGAGAACCCCAAGCAGACTCCTCGCTATCAGCACAGAGCCCATGAACTGTGAGATCATGACTTGAGCCCAAGTCAAGAGTCAGATACTCAACCAACTGAGCCCCCCAGGCACCCCGCTCCTTAAACCTTTGTTAGTACCCCTGCCACACCCCACCTGTTGTTTTCTCTGTCTTCGGAAAGGGTGCTGGCTGAGTATTGGTCATCTTTACCTCTCCTCCAAGAGCCCTTCACTGTGGCCCTGGGGGGACTTTGCAGGCACTTTGGGAGCGTGCCTTGCTGCCTGTCTCCAGCTTCCCACTGTCCAGTTTCCACCTGGCCTCTGCATAGAGGGTTCCCACTACTGCCTTCTGTTCGTTTGTCTTGTGATGGTCAAGGCTGAGAGAGAGTCCTCCTAGGGCTGTTCAGTTCCAGCTTCAGGTCTGTGGGACATATCCCCCAGGGGCTGGACAGTCCAGTGGGAACTGAAAGGTACTCTGCTGGGCCGCTCAGGTGAGACTTCACCCTGCTCGTATGGTATGAGGTGACTTCCTCATCGGCGTCCTGCTGGTCTCACCATGGGGACCGTAAGCAGGACACATGGCGGGTCAGTCTATCTCAAGTACTCAAACACACTGAAACAAATTCGAAGCACAGACACTTCTAAGATGGGTATTTTGAGACACTTTTAGATAATTGTATGTCATAAGTGAGTGGTTGGTGTGAAAATTAATGCTTTAGTAAAAGATGGAATAGTAATAGTTTTCTTAAGGGTGCATGGTGCATGATATTAAACCCAACAAGAACTCGGTTTATCCCAATGTATCAGCGCAGGAGCATGGCAAATACAGCGAGACTTGATACTTTATTTTCTGATCCAAGTGCAGTTCAAGTGTTTGTTGTTGTTGTCGTTGTTAACTTTTGTCTTCCAAAAAAAAAAAAAAAAGAAGAGCACATATTCTGAGGCATTTGTTTAAATAATCAGCTTCATTATTTTATAATCATACCTTATAAGTGAGTTGGAAGTCTGTAAGAGCCATTGCTAAGAAACCAGAGCAGAAGAATTTAGCACAACTGTCTTACCATTATTTTAAAATTAGCAATAGCATAAGGTCTGGCTGCAAAAGACTTAGATGCTAACTGGCAAGAAAATCAGTCATTAGGGAAACAGTCTGGAGAGGGCTCCCGCAACCAGCCACCATATGTAATGGCTTTGTTTCCTCTTTCTGCCCCACCAGCAGCTGACAGCCGGAGAATCAGAGGGAACTTGATGATTAGGGACACGAGGAAGGTCAAATGAGGCTGTTCTCGTGGTCTTAAGCAGCCTCAGTGGAATAAAACTCTTAGCAGATGGGAAAATGACCGTGGAGTGCTTTATTTTAATGTCAAACTGCCCTAGGCGTCTCGGAATTGTGACCAACCTGCGGGGAGGGAAGTTGGTTTTATGTGGGGCACTGAGTGTCCATAAAGAAGAGTTATTCTCAGGGCCGGCACAGGGAGCGTGGGGAAATGAGGATTGGTTAAGCAACAATTTAGTGACACGACCCAGCTGCCCTCTGTTCTCCAGCCCTTGGGGAGCCCTGGCCTTAAAATGATGAGAAATGGGTCATGCTGCATCCCATGGAGAGAAGGATACCCTTCTCAATGCCTCGCCACATCCCCGTGGATGTCCAAGGGGTGAGGCTTCTGCTCTGGGTTAAGCCCCCTGTGACTTGTGTCTCTGCAGGCACCTGTCTCGTGAGCATGGTGTAGACCCCAATGCCTGCTGTCATCTCTCCTCCGTGCCACCCTGACTCAAGCTGGACACTCCCTCCACCCGCTTCATTGTCCCAAAGCACCACTAAGCAAAGGCTGCTGTGGGTAGCCGATGATTACTGAAGATGCGGGGTTGCTGTGGGTGCCAGCGGGTGACCTCACTACACAGCCCAGCAAACAACTGACAAGACGATGTCAAACTTTCCAGCTCTAAATTCTTGGCTGCCTCCTTCCCAGTGCCTTTCTCGTCAGCTGACCTCCTTCCTAGTCCTCCCAAGACCCTCTTGGTCGGTTCCCATCTTTCTGAAGACACTTCTCGGCCTCTTCTTTTCCCCCTGCTTCTCTGGCCTGCCCTCGGACACTCAGATTTCCCCTCAATGGTCTGGGCAGATCCATTGGAGTTGCTCCAGACTCTTCTCAGCAGACATTGCCTAAAGCTCTACCCCTCTCCTTCCAAGAGACCTTTTCAGGCTATTGGGGCATTATCCAGATTTATATCAGATGGACCCAGAGATGAACTAACTATGGCCCTAGAAGGGAGAGGTGGCTGCAGGAAAGCTTTCCTTCCTTCCTTCTTTCCTTCCTTCCTTCCTTCCTTCTTTCCTTCCTTCCTTCCTTCCTTCTTTCCTTTCTTCCTTCTTTCTTTCCTTCCTCCCTCCCTCCCTTCTTCCCTCCCTTCTTTCCTTCCTTCCTTCTTTCCTTTTTCCCTGCCTTTCTTCCCTCCCCCTCTCCTCCTTCCCCCTTCCTTCCTCCCTCCCTCCCTCCTTCCTGATTAGCAAGCAGTTTCCCCACAACAGTGATTCCTAACGAGTCTAGCTCTAGAGGTGGGCACTTAGAGAGGAGGCGAGGAACAGGCAAAGGACACAGCACAGCAGAGGCAAAGCGTGGTCCAGATCTGAGGATGTCTCGGCTCAGTCCAGTGGCTCCTGTCACTGTCCCTCCACACAGGCAGTCCTGAAGGGCATAGAGATAGTGCTCCATTTTAAGCCAGGCTATCCAGCGTGGGTCTTAGGAAAATTTGTTCATGAATCAGTTAGCTTCCCTCCTTCAGAGGCACACACTCCAGCTCCAGCTGAGGCCACTCTCTTGGGACCTCAAGCGTTTGGTGAAGGAACTGGGTCTGGCAGGGACCACAAGTGCCATTGCTGATTAGACACCCAACTTGTATCAGACCTTTTCCCCGGGGGGAGGTGGGGCTAGGGGCAAAGCCCTGCTGGCCGAGGACTGAGTCCTCATGGTTTCCCACTAGCTCTTTGCCCGCTGACTGGCAAACATTGAATGTTCTGGGTAACCATCACATTTGTGGCTTGGAAATGAGTAAAATGCAGAAAAGCTCCCAGTGACTTTGGTAGAGAGGCGGCTCCTTTGACTAAATGCTTGGCGATTTGGAAGTTACCGGTGCCAAGGGGACGGACACTTCTCTGTCTGCACACCGCCCTCACTGCACAACACCAGCAGCTGCCTCGCTCTGAGAGGAGCAAACTGGACCATCTGTGGGGGTTGTCATTACCCCAGGCTACCCTGTCTTGATTCTACGGCTCAACCAAGAGCAGGATAGTTTTCAATTAAAATATTTTTCTTGAGCTCCCCCTGGAATGGCAGAAAGCCAGGAAAGACCCTTAGATTGCAGAGTGCCGCCACCCCAATGTTCAGTGGAGGAGAATGGGGCCCAAAGTTGTCAAAGGCCGGAAGGTTGAGGGGCAAATAAGGCTTCCTGACCTCTAGCCTGCCACAAGTCAGGAGCTGTGTGGGACACAAGGGTGGTTGTGTGAGACCCAACCATGCGTGTCAGCCGCCCATAGTTCAGTCACAAACACAGGAGGGAAACGCAAGGGGATGACGAAGCTCCCACTTCTGTGAGGGCCCAGCAGCCCTTCATTTATTCCGAGTCAAGTCCTTCTCGTCCTCCAAGACCGGTCTTCCCCATGAAGACTTGTCAGTGATCCTCTGTGGCATTTCTGTGACATACTATGCTCCTCTGTGCTGGGACCACTCTTGGTTGTGATGCTGTGTTGGCCAAGCAGACCTGGAACCTAGGAGAGAGCCTCCCTAATGTGGATGGGGGTGCTCTCCTCAGTAACGACAAGTCCGCTGCACAACTTTTTGGCTGTCTTTTCAGCCCTACAGCATAGAGGGGTTCCCTGTGGGGTTTCCACGGAGGCAGACGGGGGCTAGACATCTAGAATGTGGCAAGAAAGAGCTGGAACCCCTCATTCAGCCTATCTGCAGTGTGACCTGTTCCCGGTTTTCACAGTTCCTGGTTTCCCCCCTGGATGCAGGATGCCTCCTGTATCAGAGCCTTGCCCCTTGTCCAGCTCTGTGTTGGTCAAGTACAGCTTGTAATTGGGGGGGGGTGTTCAGTCTCCAGTATTGGAGGCTCCCGCTGACTGTGATGTGTCTGGTTCCAGTCCTCGCCATGCTTTCTTCCCACAAGAAATCTGGAAGCTGCCACATGCTGGACTGGGGCTCTGTGTGAATTACAGCCTGGGACCCAGGTAAGCTTGAAGTAGAAGCAATTTCTGCACAGAGCCACTTATGTGCCACCTGCTTACCTGCGACCCTGATCTCACCTGTGGCTGTGCTCCCACACCCAGGTGGTGGGCCCCAGACGACTCTCGAAAGGACTGACCTTGCATTTCTTGCTGTCAGTCTGGCTGGGCAGAAGTTTTCTGGACTGATATTGCATTCTCCTTGCTGTAAAGGGGAGCTTGAGAAGGGGTTTTAGTAGACATCACGATAGCAGGCCACTCCCTGAAATCTTTCTCACGTAGGGGAGGAATCCACAAATTGAAATCTGAACCTGGCAGGGTCCCATTTGCTCCCCCAGGTCCTCAGACAGGGCCAGTCTGATGACAATCCACCGACGCATGACAGCAGCCATCACAGTTGTGATGGCAAGGTCTATTAGCTGTGGCTCGGGGCGGGGGTTCTGGGAGAGAGAGAGGAGTTTCCAACGGGAATTTAGGCTCCAACACACGGGGGAGTATGAGGTACCGGAGGAGTCTCAGTCCCTTTGGGCTGCTAGACAAAAATACCACAGATCAGGTGGCTTATCAACGACAGAAATTCATTTCTCAGTCCTGGAGACTGACAAGTCCAAGATCAAGGCATCAGCAGGTTCTGTGTCTGGGGAGGGCCTGCTTCCTGTTCACAGAGGGCCGTCCTCACACAGTGTAAGGGGCACCGATCCCCTTCCTGAGGGCTCCCCCGTCACGACCCAAAGGTCGCACCTCCTCATACAGTCACCTTGGGCATTGGGATTCAACATATGAATGGTTTTTTGGGGTGGGTGGACACACACATTCAGTTCGTGGCAGAATGGACCAGTCTTAGCAGGACACATCTACATGGACCCATGTAAGACATGCGCTCCCTGGCCAGAGAACAGGGTCCTGGGAACGAGCTCTAAATGATGGATTTGTTCTTTTTGTAGTTTAGAGTAGAATTTATTTTATTTTATTTAAAATTAAAAAAAAATGTTTATTTATTTTTGAGAGAGAGACAGAGCCCGGGTGCAGGCGGGAGAGGGACAGAGAGAGAAGGAGACACAGAATCTGAAGCAGGCTTCAGGCTCCTTGCCGTCCAGCACAGAGCCCAATGCAGGGCTCAAACTCATGAACCGCGAGATCTTGACATGAGCTGGTCAGACGCTTAACCGACTGAACCACTCGGGCGCCCCTATAGTTTCGAGTAGAATTTAAAAGCCCATTTAAGGGTTAAAAATTATGAAACAGACCTGATATAAACCAGGTTATTTTGGGGATACGTTTTACCAGTTGCTGTTGTGGAGAAGGTGGCATTTTTCACCTTTGGCAAAATAAAACCAAAATCTGTGTTAGTCTTGTCTTCCTAACACGACTATAAATTCCTTGAAGAGGGGGCTGAGTCTGAAGCTGACAAGAAGTGAAGGGAAGTCTGTCACCAGAGGAGCATGTGAAGGCCAGCCACAGAGCGATGCTTCCTGTCTCCTACATCCTCTGTCCTGAGTGTAGGAAATAGAAGCCCCATGTTTTCACGGTGTCCATTTTGTCACTTGTCACCGAGCCTGGCACAGGGCTGGGCTCAGTACAGGCTGGTTGGCTGATTGAAAAATGCCAGGGTAGGGGACATCTGGGTGGCTCAGTCAGTTAAGCATCCAACTTCGGCTCAGGTCATGATCTTGAGGTCCATGAGTTCAAGCCCTGCATCCGGCTCTGTGCTGACAGCCTGAAGCCTGCTTCAGATTCTGCATTTCCTTCTCTCTGCCCCTCCCCAACTCTCTCTCTCTCTCTCTCTCTCTCTCTCAAAAGTAAATAAATATTAAAAAAAAAAAAAAGAAAACTGTCAGGGTTGGAGGCGCCTGGGTGGCTCAGTTGGTTAAGCGTCTGACTTTGGCTCAGGTCATGATCTCGCAGTTCATGGGACTGAGCCCCACATCAGGCTCTCTGCTGTCAGCACAGAGCCCGCTTTGGGTCCTCTGCCTCCCTCTTTCTGCCCCTCTCCCGCTCATGCACACACACTCTCTCTCAAAAGTAAATAAACATTAAAAAAAAATGAAGGGGTCCCTCGGTGGTTCAGTTGGTTGGGTGTCCAACTCTTGATTTTGGCTCAGGTCATGATCTCATGATTTGTGGGTTCGAGCCCCGTATCGGGCCCCGCGCTGACAGTGTTGAGCATGCTTGTGATCATCTCTCTCCTTCTTTGCCTCTCCCCTGCTCATACTCTATGTCTCTCTCAAAATAAATACCTTTTTTAATTAAAAAAAAGAGAAAACGAGGGGTTGGAAAAGTGGGCTGCGGGAAAGCCCCACAGGTGGTGGAGAAGGAGCCAGGAAACACATGGAAACAGTCTCATGGGGCCAGAGCTGGAAGACTTTTGGGGGAGCACTTGGTTCCATCCATTCATGACAGAGACTGACTGAGTCACTGAGCCCCAGAGAGAACACGGGGCTTGCCCAAGGTCACACAGATAATCGGTGTCAGGGCCAGGTCTAGAACGTAGGGCTTCTGGCCTCTCAATCCTGCCAGATGCCCAACTCATGACTTTCCAACCTTTAGGACAAACCCTCATAAAACCCAGGCTGTCCTTTGGGCCTGAAGGTAACACACTAGACTCCCGTCAGACAGCCTGTGTTGAGAGCCTTCCTCTGGGACGGGGGCGGGGTTGTGCTGAGCCTCCTCTATAGGTGTTGCTATCTTTGAGGAGGAATCTGTTTCAATCACCATCACTCGGATAATCCACATGCCGCCCTCGTTCTACTGCCTCTCAGGCTCTTTCACTGGCCACCTCTCCATTTCTGACTCCCTGGCCACAGGATCAACCTCAAGGGAGCCGTGAGAGCCTGGGGTCAGAAGGCATAGAGCAACGTGACCTTGCCTTGCCCCTTACCCTGGCAGGTGCATCTTTCCTCTGGCCCATGGCTCTCGATCAGGGGTGATTTCGTCCCCAAGGATATACCTGGCAATGGCTGGATACACTTTCGGTTGTTACATCTAGGGGTGAGGGGTAGGTGGCATCTAGAGGGTAGAGGCCAGGGATGCTGCTAAAAGTCCTATGAGGCACAGGACAGCCCCTGTGACAAAGAGTTATCTGGCCTAAAATATTGGTAGTACCGAGGCTGAGAAATCCTGCAGTAACTCTACCTGCCCTTTACAATTTATTGGGGAAGGGGTTTCACAGCCCTCTTCCTGCACCCCCCCCCACCTTCCCAGTGTGGTGAGCCACTGTTTACCCAATATGACTCTTTACTGCCATGTGTTCCCACTCAAAGTGAAGGCAGACTTTCTACCTGTAGCAGGAGAAATATATTAAAAAGCGGACCATAGTTTGAGCAGGACGTCCTGGGAGAAAGTCAGAATATTCCCATCAGGAAACGAATGGCTTCTTTATTTAGACATACCTTGATGGGCCTATTCGGTCATTAAAGATGAGGTCCCTGGAGAATGGCCTGGCTAAGTGAGCTGGAGGTAGGGACGAAATAACAGAAATAATGTTTGAGATCTTATGGGCATCTTAGGAGAGGGGGAGGGACGCAGAAGTGAGAGGGAGAAGGAGCCAGAAGACGTCTAGGGCCTGTGTAGACACACCGGCAGTAAGAAATTATTCTTTGGCAGGAAACAGTCGGTGAATTTTTAGGAGGATTGATGTTTGACCTTCAGTACTGGGTTATTTCCTACTCGTGGTAAAATTAGTCCCCGATGCTCTGCAAGCCTTTAGTAGAAGTTCATTACACACATCGCTGTGTGATAGAGGTGCTTTGGGGAGGGGGGAAAGGGGGCGTCTCTAGGAAGACACGGCTGCAAAATGGACGAGGCAAGAGCAGAGAGAGACGGTTAGGAACCAGGAGACACCCCAAGACTATGGCTGCAGCATGTTCCGACCCCTGCCCCCCAGATCTACGAGTGAAGGGGACTTTTTAAAGGGGTTTGCTGGGAGGGATAGGGGATGACAGGTCAGTCCCGTTACTGTGGTGGGGACTCCAGTCACATGGATGGTAACAACCCTTCACGGCTGAGGCTGCTAAGTGCCTGCCCTGACATTCAATGGAATCCCTGCTTTTGAGCCAAGCCCAGGGCTTCCCAGAAGAAGGACCACGTTGCCCAGCCTCCTCTGTGGCTGGGGTGGGAGTGAAAGTGTCCTGTGTAACTTTTGAAAGGTGCCTTTCAAGAGGAGGAGAACTCCCTTTTCACCTCTCCTCCTTCCTCTCCTTCCTGCTACTGGAGTGTGAAATGTCCAGTGAATGGCGCAAGACCTATAGGACGAAAGACCCCAGGTCTCTAGGGATGGAAGGGGTTCCGGGCCAGCCCTGATCGCCTGTCCCTGGATCGATTTTACAGGAGAGGATGGGGTGTTGGCCGCGTCACAGCCAGAGGCAGGCAAGGACAGGTGGGGAGAGGGAGCGCATGAGACTGGCCGCGGATGAGCTCCCCTGTGCCCAGAGCAGAGGAAGGCCAGGTTTGCTTCTCTGTGTCAGTCCCGTACCCCTCTCCTAATCGGCCCCGGCTCTGCAATGGCCACCTCCTCGCGTGCTGTCCTGTTGTATCTGTCCGTGTCCACTCCTAGCAGCACACGCTCTTCTGGGTACTTCAAGCCGGGGGCGGGGAGGATTTAGTGCCAGGAACATTGGCAACATGGGTTACAAATGTGGAAGAGGGAATGGGAAAACAAAAGGGAGGAAAGGGTGATGATCCCAGCAGGTCAGGGAGCTGCGGGTGCCCTGGGAGTGAGCCCGCCAACTTACACCGACCGCGGCTGCTGCAGGAGCCACCCCTGTGGCGACAGAGACCGCCAGCTCCCCAACAGCCGCCTGCAGATGTCTGTTGCCTCAGTGCGCAGGGAGGAAAGGGATGCCTCCAGGGCCCAACTTTCCAGTAAGCCTCAGTCCTAGAAGTTTTTATTTTTTGAATTAAAATTTGTTTTTATTATGGAAATCTTGTTTTTTTTTTTTAATTTTTACAAGTTTTTATTTATTTATTTTGAGAGAGAGAGAGGGAGCACAAGCTGAGGAAGGCAGGGAGAGGAGAGAGAGAGAGCTCCAAGCAGGCTTTGCACTGTCAGCATGGAGCCCCGTGTGGGGTTTGAACCCATGAACCACGAGACCGCGACCTGAGCCGAAACCAAGAGTCGGACGCCTAACCGACTGAGCCACCCAGGGGCCCCTTATTATGGAAATGTTAAACATGTACATAGCACCAAGCATATGAGAATAATCCTCTGTGTACCTATCCTCTAACTTCAATAGTCATCAATTTCTGCCCGATCTTGTGTCATCCATACCAATGACTCCCCTGACACAGATGATTTTGCAAATCTGGGATGCAAAGCCCAGAGACCATATAATTCCATCAGAAAGTATTTCAGTATTTCTAAAAGCTGAAGACTCTTTTTAAAAAGCCCACAATTGCATAACCACACCTAAAATGTAATAATTCCTCCATATTATCCAATACCCAGTTAGTGATCCAAGTCCTTTAGTAGTTTCAAACATTTTTGAAAAAATATATTTATTTGAGTCAGAAACCAAATAAGGTTCATACCTTGCAGTTGGGGCTTTGGGACACTTAACTACCTTTTAATCCAGAGTATCTGTGTCCAGACGTTTTCCTTGCTTTTTTGGGTTTTGATCAAAGGATTTAGGTTGTCCATCTTTTAGAGTTTTCTACAACTGGAGTTTGCTGATTTCATCCATGTGATGTAGCTTAACATTAGGGTGACAACTGGCCCGGTTTGGCCAGTGCTAAAACGGAGGCGATCCTGAGCAAACCAGGATGGTCAGCTCACCTACATTTTCCTCTGTCACTTATATTTCTCATAAGTTGGTGGTTAAACCTACAGTCGTTATCAGACTCACATTTAATTTTTTGGCAGGATTATTCCCTGGTTGGTTGTGCGTTATTCCAACAGGAGACACATAAATAACTGATTGCTTCTCTCTCTCTCTCTTTTAAAACTTTTTAATGTTTATTTATTTTTGGGAGAGAGAGAGAGAGAGAGAGAATCCCAAGGAGCCTCCACACTGCCAGCTCGGAGCCTGATGTAGGGCTCGAACTCACGAACTATGAAATCACGACCTGAGCCAAAGTTGGATGCTTAATTGATTGAACCCCCCAGGTGACCCTGGGCACATTTTTCTATTCCTTGATTTTTTACTTGCTATGTGGGAAACACTCCACGCTAGTGCAAAGAGATCTTCCTTGTTACTTTTCATAGCTGTATATGACTTCACCATGTGGCCATACTTTGTTTATTTAACCTGTCCTTTGTTGTTATTTATTTCCAGTCCTTTGTTGTCATTATAAAGTTGTGCTACAATAAATGGCCTTGTGCATATATCTTTTCATATATTTGCTAGTTTGTCTATAGGATAAATTCCCAAATATTCTGGGTCAGAGGCCACCGTGTACGTAATTTTGTAAGATATTGCTAAGTTTCCCACCAGCAAGGTAAGACTACTTTTATCCCTAACCTTGCAGACAGAGTACGTTGTCACACTTTTGGCTGTGTGCCTAATTTGGTAGGCGAGAAATTGCATTTCAGTGCATTTTTAATGTGTATGTTTCTGTCACAAGTTGAATTCCTGGGGAGCAGGCTCTGAGACAAAGACTAGCATGTAAGACAAAAGAATCTTTGGATGAACACCTGTGGAAGGGATGGGAACAAAGTAGGATCAGACAGGGGGACAAATTGAACAACCTCAACAGAGTGCCCTGCTACTCCTTAGGGAGCCCTGGAGCTGGGATGGAGGGATGGGCAGGGCTGCTCTTGCCTCGAGTTAACCCAGCATTGGATGTGGGCTGCTGGGAGAGAGGTGTGACCTTGGACAAGGCAGTTTTCTGCAGCTGAGGCAAACCCACATGAGTGCTGATAGCTGAGGGCCATCATCTGATGGCACTTGCAGTAGGGTGGGGGATTAAATCTTTCTTAGATTTCCTTGGGGGAAGGAAAAAGGGTGGTACATTGTAGCATCTGCCTTTGTCTCTTATCCATCTATATGATCTACCATCATTATTTTGTTTTTTAAGTTTTCTACCTACATCTATCTATCTATCTATCTACCTACCTATCATCTATCCATTCAATCCATTCATCCATCCATTCATCCATCCATCCATCCGTTAGCCTATTTGTATTGGTTTGAGATACTAGATATTCTTGGTATTTAAAAATGTGTTTCTATATATTTTTCCTGTCGTCTTTACGACACTTTCTGCTTTATGAAAGTTGTTGCTAAGACATTGTGTGCATAGAAGTATTACTGTTAAATCTTCATCATGAATTTTAGACTTCAGACTTCAAAGTATTCAGTGACCTACTTTGGTTCACTTAATGCTCTTTGGCCCCAATTCTACCTTGCTAGATATTGAGATGGCAACTCATGATTTCTTTTTATTTGTAGTTGCCTCTTCTATCTTTTACATACGTTTAATTTTCTTCTACCCATTTTTTATTTTTTCAATTTTTTAAAATAATGTTTATTTATTTCTGAAAGAGAGAGAGAGAGAGAGAGAGAGAGAGAGAGAGAGAGAGAACGAGTAGGGGAGAGGCAGACACAGAATCCAAAGCAGGCTCCAGGCTCTGAGCTGACAGCACAGAGCAAACCACGGGGCTCGAACTTGTAAATTTCAAGCTCATGACCTGAGCCAAAGCTGGACGCCCAACCGACTGAGCCACCCAGATGCCCCTTTCTACCCATTTTTTAAACATCTCTGCATCCCTTTGGGTTAGGAGAGTCTCTGACATGTAGTATGATATTAGATTTTGCCTTTGAAGCCAATCTGAATATATTTTTTTCTTTTAGTAGCTAAGTTAAACTCGATTGCATGTATTGATATGACCAATAGGCTTGGCCTCAGTCCGGTCACACTGGTTTACCACATGTAGGTCTCCATGGGATCTATTTTATGTGATCTCTTTTGGTATTTAGGAAGGTTTGAATTATTGTTCTAATGATGACATTTATTCAATACTGTTACATGATACCTTCAGTGCCCTGTTTTTGCCTATTTTTCTGTTAGTTCTCTACCAGGAGCAGTATTAAAATCAACCAGTAACTTCTCTTTGCTCCCATCTCCCTCACCCAGAATATAACCTGAAGCAACACACTTCTACTTCCTGCTCTTACCTGTGAGGCCATCGGCAAGCTGATTCTACTTTTTATGTCCTTTCCCTGCCCTCTCCCTCTCCCCGTTTTTGACAGTTGTATTATATTTACGGCATCTGGACCCAGGCATTGCCTTCCCTATGGCCTCCCTTACAGTTGGTCATTTAGTCTTGGCACCTAACTTGCTGCTTGCCCTTGCAATGTCTTTCCAGTCATTTTGTCATTCGAAGCTCGTTCTCTAGCAGATTCTTTAGGAAGAGCTCTTGAGAGTGATGGTCCCCGAGCTCTTGAGTATTGATGGCAGTCTGTCTATGGTCTTTATACTTCATGGTTGGCTTGTTCACTTTTTATTGCCTTGAGTGTCTTACATATTTTACTCCACGGTCTTCTGGCATACAGTGTGGCTGAGAAGTCTAAATGCAAGCTGATATTCTCTCCTTTAGAGGCGACTTGGACTTTGTAACCAATGCACAAAGGTAGGTTTCTTTCTGAAGCACAATAGTTTCACGAGCCCACGACTCAGAATACAGTGTGCTGTGCTAGGTGTAGAGCGTGCCCATAAGTGCAGGTGTATCTTTATTTTAGGAAAAGATGTTCCATGCTTTCCTTTTGAGTATGATCCTGTTTAATAGCTTTGTTTTATTCTTGGTAATTCCTGTTTTATAAATATTTCATCTTGGCCTAGCTCCTGTTACTTTCTCTACAATTATTTTCATTTTCTTATTTGTTCCCTTTGAAGGGAACTTTTTCCTTTTTCATCTTTTATTTTACTGGGGACATCATCCATTGTTTGTTTGCATCTGTGATTCTCCTGGCTTGGGTTCATTTCTACAATGGTTTTTGTTTCCTCCTTGCCTTCACCTCCCCCCTCCCTCTTTTCCCCTCCCCCTCCCCCCTCATCTCTCCCCCTCCCCTTATCTTCACACTGTCCCTTCCATCACATCTTCTCTGAGTTTCCCTAATTCTGAGTCATGATGTCTTTTCAGAGCTTCCAACATTTTAATTGTTTCAGCTAATTTTGAGACACTTAAAAATTTTTTAAATGTTTATTTATTTATTTTGAGAGAGAGAGCGTGCACACACACACACACACACACAGGCGGGGGAGGGGCAGAGAGAAACAGAGACAGAATTCCAAGCAGGCTCTGTGCCATCAGCGCAGAGCGCAATGTGGGGCTTGAACCCACGAACTGTGAGATCATGGCTTGAGCCGAGATCAAGAATTGGACACAGAATTGACTGCACCACCCAGGTGCCCCATTATTTCGAGATATTTGGACGACCCATTTACCTCCGTGTTCTGGTTTCTCCATCCTGGGGTGCCTTCCTTGGCTGTGAGGCCATTAAGCCTCTGCTTCTCATCCTTCTCTCAGACCCGCTCGGTAGGATATGTGAATGGGATTCCTCTCAGCTGCTCATGTTTAAGTAAAAGAACTTTCTGTATTGAGAGAGGAGAAGGTGGGGCCAAGATCGCTTTTGGGAACATCATCTAGAGCTCTCCTTTCTGTTCTTTTCACAGAATGTATAAGACATGGCCACTTGCTCCCCGACACCTGTCTTCTCTGACCCCCTTGCCCACCGCGTGGGGCCTTCTCTTCCCTTCCCCTGCAGGCCTGAGCCAATCAACCCACTTCTCTGAGCCTGGGTGCTGAGTTTGGATTCCGGACGGAGCTTTGGACCACACAGCAGCCCTTGTTCTCGCCCAGGAGCTTCGGGCTTCAAACCCCTCCCCGCTCCGGCTGCTCTTTTGTGATTCCTAGGCCCACCTGAGAGAGGGCCCACTGTTTTTCACTATCGTCATCCCAAACACTGGCTTATGGGATGCCGCGGGGCTGTGAGCAGTTTGCCCTTAAATTTATGTCTGCCGTCACAGTCTCTGCTGTGGATGGGGCTCATGGGTTTGAGTTTTGTTTTCCAGTTCTGTTCTCTTAAAAATTTTTTAAAAATGTTTATTCATTTTTGAGAGACAGAGAGAGACAGAGCATGAGTGGGTGAGGAAAAGAGAGAGAGGGAGACACAGAATCTGAAGCAGGCTCCAGGCTCTGAGCTGTCAGCACAGAGCCTGAAGCAGGGCTCGAACTCACGAACTGCAAGATCATGGCCTGAGCCGAAGTCAGAAGCTCAACCAACTGAGTCGCCCAGGAGCCCCCAGTTCTGTTCTCTTTTTCTGTGGAGATTTCAGGGGTGTTAACAACAACAATGACAACCAAGGGCCATAAATACTCATCGACTTTTTTATTAATGGAAATCATTAAGAAATCTGAAGTGTAGGTATGTACCTGCTGGTATTAATGAAACACCAATCAGTCACTGTATCCTGTGTGTTGGAGAAATCTTGTTCAGGGCAATGTGTCCAAAGGACGCACAGCGAGCAAACGTAAGCAAGATTTGGGGCTTATACTACATTGCCCGAGGCTGCTGTAACAACGCCCCACAAACTGGGTGGCTTAAAACAGCGCACATTCATTTTCCTCACAGATCTGGAGGCCAGAGGTCCGAAAGTGTTGGCCAGTGATCCTCCCTCTGGAGGCTCTTTCTTCCTCTCCTGGGTCTGGTGGTTGCTGGCCTTCTTGGGCTGGTGACGGCATTGCTCTGGTCTCTGGCTCTGTGTCCACATGCCATTCTCCCTGTGTGTGTGTGTGCGTCTTTTGCCTTGTTTGTCAGCAAGTGACACCGGTCACTGGGTTAGGGCCCACCTAATCCAGTGGACCCTCGTCTTAAATTGATGACAGCTGCAAAGACCCTCTTCCAAAAAAGGCCAGGTTCACAGGTACAGAAGGACATGGATTTTGGGGGGACACTAGTCAACCCAATTCAAGGGTGTTAGGCTAGGTAAATGTATAATGGCAGGATTTCCTAGATAAAGAGAAACAGAAATGTCTCCAGAAAAAGAGTCAGAAGCTTAAAGGCCAGCTCTTCCCATCTCCAGCACCGAGCAAGAGGCAGGTGCCTTTTTGGTCAGCCATGGCCATGGTTCATGGCTCCCTCTGAGCTCCCACTGTGCCCTTGGATGCCTCCTCTGGGCTAATCCCCACATGGACCTTGCACCAGGCTGTGGGCTAAGTGTGGTCCAGAGAGACCCTTGTAGGAGGTCCCCAAACCTGAAAAGCTGTCAAAGAGAAGTCCTCTATCTCTGGACCCAGTGGTGCAGAGTGGATGAGAAGGGTGGTGCTGTGCTCCCTATTCTGACCACTGAATCCCTACAAATGAGCTTCTTTTTAAAAGCCTGAAACCCCCGCACAGGCGGAGAAGGAAACAAGGAGTCAGAATAGGTGCCAAGAGCTATAAATTTTCTCTGTCTGTCTGGGGCCATTATTCCATGGCCCACAGGCACTCACTTGGCAGCTCTGAGTGAATCAGTCACAGTCCCTGGTGCAGATGAATACATTGGTTATTTAATTAATTGGATGTACATAGTTCAGGGTCCTAGTACTTCCATGGGGCGTCTGCCAAATTCTCAGTAGTCTAGAAATATCCCAAGGAACTTTTCTGACTTACAAGGAGAATGGTTATAATCATACTTCCTTTGTTTGCTCTCAAAGTCTACGCCTCACCTGTCTGATAGAACAGTAACTCCACTCCAGTTCACCATTTCTGGGCAGTGTTTTGTCTTTAGAGCCTTTGCAGCTGCTTCACAACGAATATGGGAGAAGTTTCTTACCTAGTTGACATGGTCTCCTGCCTGATGAATGTGCCCTTTGCCTTTATGTATCATTTTTAAAGGGTTTGGAATTCTTTTGCAGGAATTTTAATTGCACTGGAAACCACACAGGGAAGTTCTGATGTGTGGGACAGGAGGTAGCGTGGTGTGGGGGGCTTAGCTGTTTAGTCTCCGGATGTCACAGCTCTCTGGTCTACCCCACCCTGTCTTGCGCCATTCTCCACAACCTTCTGTTTGTTGTCCACTAACATCATGCCCGCTTCCCCTCAACTCACAACAAGTCAGGCTCTCAGGTCCACACCGGCAACCAGCCACCTCCCAACCTCAGGCCAGTGTCCCTGATTGACTTCCTTTCTCTCCTAGATGGAGCATCTTTCTCAGGATGCTAATGAACAGTGCTTGTGGACCACCTGGGCATTCTTATCTGTCAGCCATGGGTATTTCCATTTCTGTGTCTCTTCATCCATCCTTTGCTTTCCTTCCATGATGGGGTCTTCACCTCCTTGATTTCTCCTCCTCCTCTGGTAACTAGATCTGTCTAGTCTATTTTCTCTCTATTCCTTTCTCTAATAGAGGGATTGGGCAGACTAAGCTCCAGGCAACAGAAACAATTAGCTATTTCAGTTAGGGAGGGATTGAAGATGGAGAATTCGGTGCCTATAAAGTTGTTGCCAAGATGAGGGATTAGGCTTGGGGCCAGGTCTGCAGGCCCAGCCCCCAGAGCAGAAATGGTGGGGCACCCCACAGCGAAGAAACCTAGAAGACACCACCTTAACCAAATGTTCAAAGTTAAGTTTGCAGTTCGGAGTCATGTCCCCAGAAAGAAGAAGGGCACTTTATCTCTGTGGGATTCTTCCCCAAAACACAGATCCCCTGTCTAATCATTACATGACATTAGATGAACCCACACTGAGGGACATTCTACAAAATACCTGATCAGCGCTCTTCGAAAGTGTCAAGATCATGAAAAAGAAGGGATGACTGAGAAACTGTCACAACCTGGATGGGATTCTGGAACAGAAAAAGGGCATGAATGAAAAAACTGGTGAAATCTGAAAAAGTCTATAGTTTAATTAATAGTACTGTAACAGTATTGATTTCTTAATTTTGGCCAATGTGCCATGGTAATTTAAGATGTTAACTTTAGGGGAAGCTGGATGAAGGGTGTATGGGAACTCTCTGAATTATCTTTGCAACTTTTCTGCAAACCTAAAATTATTCCAATATAAAAAGTTTACTAAAAAATATATACATCTTGGGGCGCCTGGGTGGCGCAGTCGGTTAAGCGTCTGACTTCAGCCAGGTCACGATCTCGCGGTCCGTGAGTTCGAGCCCCGTGTTGGGCTCTGGGCTGATGGCTCAGAGCCTGGAGCCTGTTTCCGATTCTGTGTTTCCCTCTCTCTCTGCCCCTCCCCCATTCATGCTCTGTCTCTGTCTCAAAAATAAATAAACGTTAAAAAAAAAATTAAAAAAAAATCCATCTTTAAGAGAGCAAAAAAGCCAAGACACAGAGTGGAAGAATATATTCGCAATGCATATAACCTACAAAAGCTTCACATTTGGAGTATACAAAGAATCCTTACAAATCAATAAGAAAAAAACAGGACAAATCAATACAAAGGTGGCTAGAAGAATAGAACAGGCACATTACAAACGAGGAAAGCCAAGTGGCCAAAGAACATAGGAAAAAGTGCCTTATCTCATTAGGGAAATGCAGGTGAATGATTTCTTTTAAAAAAAGTTTTTTTAACGTTTATTTATTTTTGAGAGGGAGAGCAAGAGTGGGGAAAGGGCAGAGAGAGAGAGAAAGAGAGAGAGAGAGAGATGCAGAATCCCAAGCAGGATCCAGGCTTTGAGCTGTCAGCACAGAGCCCAATGTGGGGCTCGAACCCACGAACCGTGGGATCATGACCTGAGCCAAAGTCGGAAGCTCAACCGACTGAGCCAGGCACCGCTGATTTCTTTAAATATTTGTTTTGTTACTTTTTCTTCCCCAGACACTCCAATTATGTGTAAGTTGGAACTTCTTGACCTTCTTTCCTATCTACCACTTCCTCTCTTTATTTGCCGTTCTTTTAGCTTCCCTAATTTCTGGCCTTTGTCCTTTTCTGTCTTCAGAGATGTCCGTTCTCTTTTGTGCCGCTTGTGGTTTTATCTTCGTTTCTGTGATGATTTTATTTTTGATTCTACTCGTTCCTGAATTTTGTCAGTTCACTTTTCATATTCTTCTGTTTCCTCACCTCTCTTTCTTGAGCTGTTGCTTCATTAAGTTTTAAAAAATTCATGGCAAAATATTTAGATATGATTTACATCTGTTTATTGTAACACAAATTTTGATAAGTGTTTATTCATCTCTTTCTTTCTCTTTCTTTCTTTCTTTCTTTCCTTCTTTCCTTCTTTCCTTCCTTCCTTTAGTTTGAGAGAGAGAGGGAGAAAAAGAGCATGTGGGGGAGGGGCAGAGGGAAAGAGACACACTCTTTTTTTTTTAAACGTTTATTTATTTTTGAGGGGAGAGAGACAGAGCATCAGTGGGGGAGGAGAGAGACAGAGGGAGACACAGAATCTGAAACAGGATCCAGGCTCTGAGCTGTCAGCACAGAGCCCGACATGGGGCTCAAACTCACAGACCGTGAGATCATGATCTGAGCCAAAGTCGGACACTTAACTGACTGAGCCACCCAGGCACCCCAAGAAAGAGACACTCTTAAACAGACTCCATACTCAGCAAGGAGCCCCTCTTGGGATTCAATCCTACTACCCTGGGATCATGACCTGAGCTGAAATCAAAAGTTGGATGCTCAACTGACTGAACCAGCCAGGCGCCTCTATTTCTTTCACTTTTATGCTATGGGGTTTTCATATAAATTTCATATATAACTAAATATTATCCCTTCTTTGAAGCAAGCAAGTTTTCCTGGACCAGATATTTTCAGGAGGTTCCTGAGAGTTAGGGTCCTGGGACATTTCAGGCTAGCAAAAATTAACCTTGCAAACTTAAAAAAAGAAATGAATTTGTTCAACTTTCTTTTTCCCAGTCAGTGGAAATGGGAAGGTGTGGAGATGGGTTTCGGAGAGGGGAAAGAACTCCCAGCAAACAAAATCATTGCAGGATTGTAGTCTTGGAAGAAGGGAGTGGTGGAAATATTTGCTTCGGAGTTGGACGAGTTTCGGTTCAAATATGAGTGCCAACATGTGCGGATTATGTGACCCTGGAGACATTGTTTAAAGTCTGAGAATCACAAGGTGCATGGGTAGCTCAGTTGGTTAAACATCTGACCCAATTTCAGCTCAGGTCATGATCTCACGGTTCATGGTATCCAGCTCTGTGTTGGGCTCCTTGCTGAGTGTGCAGTCTACTTGGGATTCTCTCTCTCTCTCTCTCTCTCTGCCATTCTCCACCCCTCAAAATAAATAAATAAACATTTAAAAAAAGTCTCACAATCTCAGTAATATTACCTCCTCATGTGTGCTTATGAAAATGCAAAGGATATGGGAAAAGGTTTACAAAACATTCATTAGGTTAAGCAATAATAGTTGTCTGAGGGGCGCTGGGTGGCTCAGGCGGTTAAGCATTTGACTTTGGCTCAGGTCATGATCTCAAGGTTTGTGAGTTCAAGGCTCGCATCCTCCTCTCTGCTGTCAGCACAAAGCCTCTGTCTCCCTCTCTCTCTGCCCCTCTCCTGCTTGCGCTGTCTCTTAAAAAAAAAAAAAATAAACATTAAAAAAAATAGCTGTCCTAACAGGCAAACTCTAAACTCTCACAGGCATAGCCCAACAGTGGCTGATTTCTTGTAGGGGCAAACTCCGGGCAGCCCTGACCTGTGCTGTGACAGGGTCTGGGTTGCTTACATCTCGTGGCTCTGTCTTCTTGCCCCGTGGTCTGTACAGCTGTTGCCAAGCAGAACCTCAAGAGGTGCATCGGCTCTTGGTGTAGATTTAGGTGGGTTCCCTAAACCCAAGGGGGCTGGGAAACATGTGGGAGCCCAGAGATGTCTGGTCAGTACTATTTACTCACCCATCTCCGTTCTCTACTCCATCAACAAAATAATGTTGGCTTTTGCAGTTTCCTTTGAATTATTATCTCCTAAGGATTCCTTTAGCATGTCCCAACATTGCCTCAGCTGTCATGTCAGGGAAGGAGGGTTCCACCTCTTCACAATCTGGCCAGGACTGGGGGGAGGATCAATCATCCCCTTGAGGACGTTGGCAGGGAGGCTGGCCGCGGCAAAGACATTTCTAAATTTTTTAGAAAAACAAAGGAAATGAGAAAGAGGTTAGAGAAATTAAGCTCTGTGTTTAAGATAGTGGAAAAGAACTGGGTCTGGTGTAAATAGAAATTCCTTACTCTTGGAATATTCCATTGAGTCCATACAAAACACAAATCCCCTCTACTGTGTCCCAGATGAGTGGACCTCTGACCAAGAATGGGGCATGTTCTTATTGGACAATGTCTATTATTAGGCTAAATCTGTCTTCTGGCAAACTCCATCCACTGGTCCTGTCTCTTCTGTCGGCCACCACATTCACCCAGCACCCTGACAATGACTCAGGGTGCAAGGCAGATGCTTTATTCTTCTCAACTTTTTCTCCCCCAGGAAAACAAGCTCCAATACTTTGACCACTCCTTGTAGGACATGATTTTGAGATGCTGACAAGAAACGGCACCACAACCCTCACCAGTGGCCTGAGGTCACTGGTTTTATTAGCCTTCAACCCCTGGTCACCCCTATAGGGAGGAAATAGGGGACTCTCAAGACTTCGAAGCCTTGACCAACAACATCAACACAAATGGTAAGAGACAGAGCACCTCTGGGCCAAACACAAGCCCAAGAGATGTCATTGACAGAGCTAAACAAATAATGTGACGAAAGAAAAGGGAATTTGGGCATCAACATGGCACAAAACGGGGAGCCAGAGAGATGGAAGTTGACAGTGTATGTCCAGTATAATTGGGGGACAGGGACTTTGAATCTTAGTGACATGACCACAGGTCACAGAGAGCTGGTCTGCTTGCACAGGGATAGACATCGGTTCTTATCATAGGAATATCCTCCCTTACTATTAGCTGGGTCTGATTCCATGTGCACCAGGTGATGTTTAGATTACCAATTTTACTTCTGGTTTCCCTCATCGTCTTGTGGGAAACATTATAGTGGGGTCCCCTGCACTGAGAATGAATCCACTGGTGTCTGGACAATGCAAGCTGGAGAACATCAGCCTCTTGCTGGAAGAATGATTACCCCTGGGTACCGTGCATCCCTGATAGTTGTCATTCCTGTCTATTTCCCATTACTACTGATTAATTGCATGTCATGTATGCAGCTAAAAATACTCATTTCCCCAAATTCCCTTGCTGTGAAAGGTAGCCGTTGCCACAGTGCTAACAGATGCAATGTAGATGGAAGTCCCTGGGGGAGTGTGTTCCTTTTCTGGATAACAAAAGGAAAGCCCCAGAGGAGAAAGTATTTTTGCCCTTCCTTCCCTCTTCTCTCTACCTAGGACATGGGTGTGAGGCCTGGAAGTGCAGCAGCCATTTTGTGACAATGAAAACAAAAGTCATACCCAAGGATGACAGAGAAAGAAGATAGAGGGGGACCTGGCTCCTTGATGACGTCTATGAACAGCTGCACCAGCCCTGAATTGCTTTCCTTTGGTCACTGTCAGAAAAATAGGTCCCTAGGGGAGCCAGGGTGGCTCAGTCGTTTAAGCTTCTGACTTCGGCTCAGGTCATGATCTCCTGTTTCATGGGTTCAAGCCCCGCACTGGGCTCTGTGCTGACAGCTCAGAGCCTGGAGCCTGCTTTGGATTCTGTGTCTTCCTCTCTCTCTGCCTCTCCCCCACTCTCTCTCTCTCTCAAAAATAAACAAAACATTGAAAAATTTAAAAAGGAAAAAGAAAAATACATCCCTATCTGTTTAAACCAAGGTTGGTAGGGCTTTCTACTATTTACAGCAGAACATATTTTTCATCAATACAGTCTCTAAGTGGAGTTTCTGAGCTAGCAAAGCTGAGAATGAGATTCCAGAATGTGGTTAACTCACTAGGCGAGCAGTTACAATGGTTCTTGGTGGTCCTCTTGAAACAGGATCCAGTTATCGCTTTAACTTCCTCCATTTTTTTTTAACGTTTATTTATTTTTGAGACAGAGAGAGACAGAACATGAATGGGGGAGGGTCAGAGAGAGGGAGACACACAGAATCCGAAACAGGCTCCAGGCTCTGAGCTCTCAGCACAGAGCCCGACGCGGGGCTCAAACTCATGGACCGAGAGATCATGACCTGAGCCGAAGTCGGTTGCTTAACCGACTGAGCCACCCAGGCGCCACATTAACTTCCTCCATATGGATGCCAACCTGTGCCTGTACCCTCTAACTGATTAGTCCTCTTCAGCTTATCTTTTCATTCAAGTGAGAAAATGGCAGGCAAAACATCCTGTAATGGGAACTGGAGCTACCCCATCAAGCAGTAATGGCTGCCGTGACACCAGCAAGACCCCCAAGTGACTGACCCCAAGACAATGATCAACCTGATCTTTACTTGCAAGGCATTTCCCATCTATCAACCGGAATCATTCCTAGCACTTTGGAGACCGTTCTTGGGACATCAGTCCTCTGTCTTCCTGGTGGCCGCATCAACTGAAATAAATTCCCTTCTTTTTCACCACTGCTCCCCACTTTGCCTTTGGATTTTGTCAGTGGTGACCAGACAAGGTCTGTTGGGAGCATGGGCCCCGGTGCTTTTGCACGCTGGGACCCGATAACAAACCCCTGAGGATACCTCTCATTTTCTCTTCTGATCACAAATATAACTCATATGTTTTGTGAAAAATCAGTTGAAACACTAAATCATAAAGAATAAAGGAAAAAAATCACTCTTGAATCTGCCATCCAGAGATAACAGTTGTGAAGTCTTCACAGATATCCATGGATCTCTCTACATGATACATTCTTTGCATAAGAGGGATTGCATTTTGGAACTTGCCACGCAGTCAATGCTTGTGGACATCTTTCCAGCAATTTTGCTGAGGAAACCCTTCTTCCTGTTGTATTATTGAATACAGGTATGCTTTATTAATTTTATTTTTATTATTTTTAAATATAATTTATCATCAAGTTGGCTAACATACAGTGTGTACAGGGTGCTCTTGGTTTTGGGGGTAGATTCCCGTGGCTCATTGCTTACATATAACACCCAGTGTTCATCCCAACAAGTGCCCTCCTCAATATCCATCACCCACTTTCCCCTCTCCTCCACCCCCGCATCAACCCTCAGTTTGTTCTCTGTATTTAAGGGTCCCTTGTGGTTTGCCTCCCTCCCTCTCTGTTTGTAACTATTTTTTCCCCCTTCCCCTCCCCCATGGTCTTCTGTTAAGTTTCTCAAGTTCCACATAGGAGTGAAAACATATGGTATCTGTCTTTCTCTGCCGGACCTATTTCACTTAGCAGAATGCCCTCCAGTTCCATCTGCGTTGTTGCAAATGGCAGGATTTCATTCTTTCTTGTTGCCAAGTAGTATTCCATTGTATATATAAACTACACCTTCTTTATCCATTCGTCAGTTGATGGACATTTAAGCTCTTTCCATAATTTTGGCTGTTGTTGAAAGTGCTGCTATAAACATTGGGGTACATGTGCCCTTATGCATCAGCACTCCTGTATCCCTTGGGTAAATTCCTAGTAGTGCTATTGCTGGGGTTGTAGGGTAGTTCTATTTTTAATTTTTTAAGGAACCTCCACACTGTTTTCCAGAGCAGCTGCACCAGTTTGCATTCCTGCCAACAGTGCAAGAGGGTTCTTGTTTCTCCACATCCTTGCCAGCATCTGTTGTTTCCTGATGAAAACTATAGAAAACATAAGAAGGAAAATTGAAGAAGACACAAAGAAATGGAAAAATATTCCATGCTTATGGATTGGAAGAATATTTATTGTTAAAATGGCAATACTACCCAACGCAATCTACACATTCAATGCAATCCTAATCAAAATTACACCGGCATTCTTCTCAAAGCTAGAAGAAACAATCCAAAAATTTGTATGGAGCCACAAAAGACCCTGAATAGCCATAGTAATATTGAAAAAGAAAACCAAAGCAGGAGGCATCACAATCCCAGACTTTAGCCTCTACTACAAAGCTGTAATCATCAAGACAGTATGGTATTGGCACAAAAACAGACACATAGACCAAGGGAATAGAATAGAGAACCCAGAATTAGACCCAAAAATCTATGGCCAACTAATCTTTGACAAAGTAGGAAAGAGTATATAATGTGCTTTATTAATTTTAGCTGTTTTAATATTCAAATGTTATTTAATTAGTTATACTATAATTTAACCAACCAACCAATCCTCAATTGGTATCTAATTTTTGATGTTATGTGTAGGACTGCCGGGAAAGCTCTTGGGTAAACATCTCTGAGATTTTCTGATTCTTTCCTATTTTGAAATCTCTAGAAGTGCGTGTGCTGACTGAGTCATGAAGGTGCGTGGACCTCACCCAGGCCCTCCAGTCACATGGCCGCCTACTGTGCTGTTCCTGTATTGCAAAGTCACTTGGAGAAGGTCACGGCTCTCTGCTGATTTGTCTTCAACATGTCCAAGCTCTCTTGTTTCAGATGGACGTGGATACAGCTCTATGGTGGTCTAATCACTACCTTTTCTCCCATACATGCCCCACATGGTTATTCTAGTTTCTGCCATGTTTCTTAAGCTCCTATTATGAGATGCATTGTGTCCCTCCTCCCCCAAATTAGTATGTTGAAATCCTAACGCCCAGGACCTGAGAATGTGACTGTATTTGCTAATAATTTTTGAAACATTTGTTTGTTTATTTATTATTTTTAAATGTTAATTTATTCTTGAGAGAGAGAGATAGAGAGAGAGCATGAGCAGGGAAGGGGCAGAGAGAGAGGGAAACACAGAATCTGAAGCAGGCTCCAGGCTCTGAGCTGTCAGCATAGAGGCCAACGTGGGGCTTGAACTCGTGAACTATGAGATCATGACCTGCACCAAAGTCAGATGCTTAGCTGACTGAGCCATCCAGACACCCCAGATGTTTATTTTTGAGAGAGAGAGAGAGAGAGAGAGAACGAACAAGTGGGAGAGGGGCAGAGAAAGAGAAAGAAGGGGACATAGGATCCGAAGTGGGCTCCACATGGTCAGCAGAGAGCCCAAGGCGGGGCTTGAACCCGCGAACCATGAGATCATGACTTGAGCCCAAGTCCGATGCTCAACCGACTGAGCCACCCAGGTGCCCCGTGAATGTGACTGTATTTGGAAACAGAGACTTTAAAGAGGTAATTAAGGCAAAATGAGGTCATTTGGGTGGGCCCTAGGCCAACGGAACCTGTGCCCTTGTAAGAAGAGGAGGTTGGGATGTGGACACGCTGACTCCAGACCGTGTGAGGACACAGGGAGAAGTGGGTCATCTACAAGGCTGGTAGAGAAGCCTCAGAAGATACCAACCTGCTGACACATTGATCTCGGATTTCCAGCCTCCAGAATGTAACACAGTAAACTCTGTTGTATAAACCACCCAGTGTGTGGTATTTCTTACTGGCGGCCCTAGGAAGCTAAAAGAGCCCCCAGGACCCCCCATTTTGGGACCACTCTCAGTGAAGGGTTCCTTCATTTTAGATCCCAGTTTGGCTCAATCTGGGCTCTGTTTATAAGGCAGTCTATAAAAGGCTCAGCTTTCTGAGGGAGACAATAGTCAGAATGGACTTTCTCACGAAAACCCCCTTATTTTCCAGTAAAGAGGACATTAAGTAACAATCAGATGTCGCCTTCTGTGTTCAGCCTCTCGGTTGAGGAGGGAACCCTCTCAGCCCAGGACTTCAGCACCCCGCCACCCCCTCCCCACTCAGGAGATGCAGACAAAAGAGGTTAGTTTGCAGGACGCTCTGTGGCTCTAACCACATCACCGCTTTTCTCCAGCAAAGCCAGCTGCTTACTTCCTTTCTGCCCAGGGTGATTTGACAGTGATGATGGATTTCAGTGTCTCTGTTCTCATTAGGGGAACCGGGAAGAAGGCTTCCTCCATTCTCTCAGAGATGTTGGTAGCAGCTAGCATGCAGATTTTTCTAATGACACAATGTCAAACATAAAGACAAAGAAAATCCTGTGTGCCCTGGTATTCACTTGCTCTAATCTACCCAAAGTATCTTGTCGAACCACCATGTCCTAGGCTTTGGGGTTCCAGTCTCTCTTAGCGATGGTTTTCAGAATCCATACATTCACGGGGGAAGGAAACATTGTAATTGGCGTATGGCCAACGGCCATCCCCCAACTTGTCACTTCTGCGGGATCCACCCCCCACCCCATCCTTGGCACATCCTTTTTCTTCATTTCTTCCTGAATAAGAGGAAAGGGAGATTTTCTGTTCTTTTGCATTTTTCTCTTTTAAAAAATTGTAAAATACACAGAACATAGAATTTACCATCTTAAGTGTGCTGTTCAGTGGTATTAAATACATTCATAATGTATTTACACATTCATAATGTGTATTATAATAATATATATTATTATAATATTATATAATAATAATAATGAATAATGAATATTGCACATTCATAATGTGCAACTGTCACCATCATTCATCTCCAGAACTCTTTCACCTTATAAAACTGAAACTCTGTCCCAACAAACACTAACTCCCCATATTCCCTCCCCCGGCCCTCAGCAGCTACCATTATATCTTCCCTGTTTGTAACTTGGACTCCTGTAAGTGCCTCACAGAAGTAAAATCACACAGTGTTTGCCTTTTTGTGATTGGCTGATTTCACTCAGTGTAATGTCCTCAAGGTTCATCCATGTTGGAGCAAATGTCAGAATGTCCTTCTTTTTTAAGGCTGGATAATATGCCACCATATGCATATACCTATGGTTTGCTCATCCACTCATCAGTTGATGACCACATGGGTTGCTTTGCAATTTTATCTGTTGTGAATACTGCTGCTATGAACATGGACATACAAATACATCTTCGAGACTCTAATTTCAATTCTTTTGGAAGAAAGAATTGCTGGATCATATAGTAGTTCTCTTTTTAACTTAAAAAAATGTTTATTTTTGAGAGACAGAGACAGAGACAGAGCATGAGTAGAGGAGGGGCAGAGAGAGAGAGGGAGACACAGAATCCAAAGCAGGCTCCAGGCTCTGAGCTGTCAGCACAGAGCCCGACATGGGGCTCGACCCCACGAACAGTGAGATCATGACCCGAGCCGATGTCAGGCGCCCACCTGTCTTAGCCACCCAGGCGCCCCTCTGTTTTTAACTTTTGAGGAAACACTATACTGTCTCCCACAGCAGCTGCACCACTTTTCATTCCCACCAACAGCTTCACATCCTTGCCAGCATTTGCTGCTTTCTGTTTTTCCCTAATGGGTGGTAGTATCTCATGGTAGTTTTGATTGACATTTTTCTAATGCTCAGTGATGTAGAGCATCTTTCCATGTGCTTATTGGCCATTCATATATCTTCGGAGAAATGTCAATTCAAGTCCTTTCCCCCTAGCTGTTTGTGGTTTTGGTTCTTGGATTTTAGGAGCTGTCTACATATTCCAGACATGAATTCATCAGATATATGATTTATAAATATTTTCTCCCAGTCTCTAGAGAATCTTTTTACTTTGTTGATAGTGTCTTTTGATGCACAAAATTAAACATTTTTCCTGAAGTCCAATTTGTCTATTCTTGGTTTCCTCCCTTCCCCACCTCTTTCTTGACTCCCTCAAGCATCTTCATGATAAGTGGTTTTTAGGTCTTTGTCTAGTATGTTTGCCTTTAGGTCTATTTCAGGGTCAGTTTCTGTTGAGTATTCTTTCCCTTTGAATCGACTATACTATACTTTCCTATTTCTTTTTCTTTCTTTCTTTCTTTCTTTCTTTCTTTCTTTCTTTCTTTCTTCTTCTTGAATACTGGACATTTGAATCTAATAATGTGGTAACTCTGGAAATCTCCCTGATCACCAGGGTCTGCTGGTCTTTGTTACTGATTTATTTATTTTATTTTATTTTTTATTATTATTGGACGCTATCTCTGTGCCAAGGATCAGCCTTAGGTATAAATTTAATGTCTTCTCAGGTCTTTCCTGGGTCTTTCCCTGGACACACATGGTCACTTTCTAATTTTCTCTGTATATCAGTTGTTTTTCTGAAAGTCCTTGTCTTAAATGTTGGGATTATGAAAGGGGAAAAAGTGAAAAATCAAGGTGGGAGTAGGGAGAGCCTACCATTTAAATCTCCCAAAGTCACTTTAGCTGGAGGTGGCGGGGCTTGCAGCAACTGGTGGGGGAGGTGCCACTTCGCGGCTGCCTGCCTCTGTGTCTGCACTCTGATCAGAGAACACAGAGTCCCAGTGCTTGGAGGAAGGGTCGTTTTTGCCCACCCTGTCCCCCCAGGCTGTGTGAAGGCATATGTACTTCAGCCATTGGCTCCACACTGCTACTTCATGACCTAAAGGTTTTTTTTTTTAAAGTTTATTTATTTATTTTGAGAGAGAGAGTGGGGTAGGGGCAGAGAAAGGGGGGAGAGAGAATCCCAAGCAGGTTCCATGCTGTCTGCACAGAGCCTGATGCAGGGCTTGAACCCACAAACCGTGAGATCATGACCTGAGCTGAAATCAAGACTCAGGCACTTACCCGACTGAGCCACCCAGGTACCCCCATGACTTAAAGGTTTTTAAAATCATATGGGGTTTTACATATGGGATGTCCCCATTCATGGGAAGCACCCTCCATCACTGTCCTGGAGGCACCCAGCTTAGCCCAGATGGAGAAGGGTGATGCCTGCCTGTTACACCCAGACATTGTCAGGGCACACCTGGGGGATATGGTGTTTAGACTGGAGGGTGACAGGGAGAGAACGTGGCCTTGTGTCAGGCTGTCTTGACTTTAAAACTGGGACTGCCACTTACTAGCTGTGTGACTATGATGTGTCATGTAACCTCTCCAAGCCTCAGTTTCCTTATTTGTAAACCAGGGAAGACACCAGTACCTGCTTCCTAGGGAAGCCCACAGCAAGTTGTGAAATCCACAAAAGCATTTATCGGAGAGCAGGAACTGTCAGCTCTTGTCTTCGTAATCCAGAAAAGGAACAGCATTCACACATCAAAAGCAGTAGTTTTGCAGAATTGTTAATGATATGCAAAATGCTCTTGAGAAGAGGTTAAGTGAAAGTTACACACAGACTACGCGTCAACCTTTGTTTAAAGATGCTTATACATTTGCTTAAGTAAAAGACTGAAGAGAAATACATTGACATGAGGAATTATAGGTGATTTTAAATGATCTACTTTATATTTTTTTCTGTTTTCAAATTTTTCTCCAATGAGCACAGGATTACTTTTATAATCTTTAAAATGTGTTTTATGGAAACAAAAACACAATTCTTTTTTTTTAATGTTTATTTATTTTTGACAGACAGAGACAGAGACAGAATGTGAGTGGGTTAGGGGCAGAGAGAGAGGGAGACACAGAAGCAGAAGCAGGCTCCAGGTTCTGAGCTGTCAGCACAGAGCCCAACGCGGGGCTCAAACTCACGAGCTGTGAGATCATGACCTGAGCTGAAGTCGGACACTCAACCGACCGAGCCACCCAGGCGCCCCTAAAAAACACAATTCTTATAGACCCTGCCCATTGCCCCACGGTCCTTGGCTCTGGCCAACAGGTGTCCTTCCCAGAGTTTTGCAGACTGGCACCGGGGACAGAATCCCAGCTGGGCCCGCAGCACCCTTGGGGGGCTTCGACCCCTGCATGTGGAGAGCTCCCTCCAGATGAGGGTGACCACAGAGGGCTCAGGCACGAGGCCGGGGCCTCCACCTCTGGTGGCACTCCAGTCCTGGGTCCAGGGGCACTTGAAGTTGGAACAGATCTGTCACTCTCCACCGTCTGGTCCTTTAACCTGCCTTCACTGGAGCGACGGCCAAACAGCTTCTCAAAGCAGTCTCTCTTTTCTTAACCTTGTTCAGGCTGGTTTTATCACTTGCAGCCAAAAAGGTCCAGAGTAATGCCAAATGACAGCAAGCGGAGGCAAAGAGGAGACGCCGAGGAGAAGGTGGCATGTGCGAGACCACGTGGAAGATGTGTCCCCTGGAGGACCAGGGCCTTGTCCAAAGCTCACTGTCCCCGTTGTCTCTCTCTGTCCCTCTTGTCACTGTCTCTGTCTCTCTTTCCCGTTTTCTCAGCCCCAGTATCTGAATTTGACCCCTCCTTTCAATGTCCATTTTCCACCCATCTCTTCCTCAGCCCAAGCCTCCAGTGAGCTGTCTCCTGGGTCCTCCCACCTGCCCCAACCTACCTGCCACCCTCCTTTCTCGAGCTTTCTCCCATCCAGGGGTCAATGGCCCAGCCCCTTCTCCCCAAGATTCAACATCAGCCCCTCCCCCTCCCCAAATGTAAGCTGGAAGTCCCAACAGACTCTCCCTCTCCTTGCTTCTCTACATTCCATCAACACGCCCAGGTACCTTACCTCCTGGATTGTTCTGGAATCTGCCTCTCACCCCTGCTTTGATTTAGTCTCCAGTCATCTCTTGCTTGAATTATTTTCAGAGTTCTAAATAGTCTCTCTGACTCCACTCTTGTTCCCCCCAAGCCCACCTACCTGGGTGAGATTGTAGAATCCCATCATGCCTCTCTGCCCTGGGGGGGGGTGCCTGCCGAGGGCCCCATCGGCCCCTAGAAAATCCCAAGATCACTCTCTGGGCCTCTGGCCTTGGAAATCACACTGGTTGTTGTCGTTCCCTGCTCAGAGTATGATGTTTCTCTCCTCTGGGCCTTTGCTCAGGCTGTTACCCTCTGGGTCCTTCCCTCCCTGCCTGGCTCACTCTGCCTTATCAGTTAGACTCAGACTCTCTGCCAGACCCTCCTTCACTGCCAGCTGCACCCCTGCCATATCCAAGTACCTGGGGAGGAAGATTCTCTGCATTTCCACCATGGTTTCCAGTCACGTCCTCAGAAATCAGTGCTTCCCACAAAGCCATGAGTACGTCAAGGGCTGGGGCCTCTCTAGTGTGGTTTGGAGCCAGGGACCCACAGTTCTCTGCAAATATCAAAGGAGCCCCCAGGGTCTGTGAAAGAAGGAAAGGTCACTGAGCACTGTCTGGCCGGGCTGCAGGGCATAGACGGGCAGGCTGTGAGTACTGGTACCAGGGTTAATGCTCTGCGGGGGCTTTGCTGTCCTGAGTGGAAGGCTCTTCCTCCAGGCCAGGAGGACATTATCCTTAGGAGTAAAAGCTGTCTGGCCTCTGGAGAGGTCTCTAAACCCGGGACTCCCCTGTCCTGCCTGAGGGTCGGGAGCAGTTGAAGCAGCTCCCTCTGGCACAGAGAGGAGAGATCTTTCCCGTCATCAAGCTGGAAACATCAGAGCACAGTGGAAATTCATCATCAATTAAGTGCATGCTCTGTTTCAGCCCTGGGAGGGGTACTCCTGGGATGGGAAGGTGAGCCCTGAGCTTCAGTCTAGCGAGGCAGGTGGGTGAGCAAGCAACAAAAATGGCGCCGAGTGGAGGGCGGCTGGGCAAGCACGGGTTGCCCTCAGGGCACAGAAGAGCAGGCAGAGGCAGCAGGAGGCACAAAGGGCCCAAGGTTTTGGTTCCTCTGGAAACGGGGGATAATGATACCTACCTGCACTAGTCAGCTATTATCATAGTAATGCTGTGTAACAAATAGTCCTCACACTCAGTGACTGATAACAGAACCAGTCTTTATTCTCAAACTCGAGGGTCTCAGATGACTGTAGCTCAGCTGATCCAGGGTGGGTGCGGACGGACTGCTAAGCTTTGGGCTGTGGGGGTGCCTGGGTTTGGACTGAGTTCAGATGTGATCCACCTGTCTGTTCTGGGGCACAGGGTGAAAGCTTTCCGGGGAAGCTTTTCTTACCCCGGGGTTCTGGAGAGCAAGCAAGGAGCCAAACTGTGCCAGCATATTTAATGTTTCCGTTTCTGTTCTGTCCACTAGCATTCCATTGGCCAAAGCAAGTCATGGGGTCAAGTTCAGCTTCAGTGGAGTGGGGAAGTGCATCCTGAAGGAATGTGAATGTTTGCTGAATAATTAAACACCCAGCTGTTGCCACTGCCTCAGAGAGTTGCTGTAGGATGAGACGTGGTGCCACTTGCCTGAGCACATGGTAGTGAGTGCTTATTAGGTGCTAACCATTATCGAGGGGATGTAAGGACAGGCCATATCCTGAATGTCTTGATAAATCATGTTAAAGATGTTCATGTTTGAATTTTCTCCCCGGGGACAGTGGGGAGCTATTGAGACTTTCATCAGGAGGGTGACATAGTTTGATTCGGATTTTATTTATTTATTTATTTATTTATTTATTTTTCAATATATGAAATTTATTGTCAAATTGGTTTCCATGCAACACCCAGTGCTCATCCCAAAAGGTGCCCTCCTCAATACCCATCACCCACCCTCCCCTCCCTCCCACCCCCCATCAACCCTCAATTAACTCGGATTTTAGAGTGATCCCTCTGGAAGCACAGTGGAGGATGATCTGGAGGAAGTGAGGCAAGGGCACACCTCAGGCCGGGGATGATGAACAGGAAGTCATCATGGGAAAGGAAAGGTGCCATGAATTCCTGAAATGTCAAAAAGTGGTCTGTGGGATAAAGAAAGAGATGGAGTGTGGAGGGGAGGGAAGTGCTCAGGGCGGCTTCCTGGTTCTTGGCTTGGGTGACAGGGACGTGATAATGAGATCCTCCAGCTGGGAACACAAAAGGAGCAGGTGGATGGGGAGTGGGGGGCGGGAGGGATGAGCTGGCTTGGACATGTTGGATGTGAGATTCTTGCAAACATGCAGATAGACGTGCAGATCTTGGAGATTAGGAGGAGAATTCGGACACGGGGCATATGCATTTGGGAGTCATGTCAACTACACTAGGCAGCGAGGGAGTCCTCAGTCATCCCAGTTTCCAGGGGTTGAAAATATGCTGTGTGGGTATAAAGGAATTTTCACTGGCATACAATAACATGTGGCCGACATTGCTAGCTCCTTTCAGCTCTCCATTCTCACGTTCTTCTTCCAGACTGAACCCTGAAATTATTTGGAGGTAGCAAGGCTCAGGTAAAAGACTGCAGTCACCGGCCTCCCTATCTAGCCAATAAGTTACAAGTAGAAGTAACGTCTCTGAATTCTGGGAAAGTTCCTTAGAACATAAGGCCATGCCTTTCTCTTCCTTTCTCTATCCTACAGCCTGGTAGTCAGATGCGATGGCTGGAGCTCTAGCAGCCACTTTGGACTAGGAAGCCAAGAGCCGAATCCTGGGCGGCTGTGGTGAAGAGAAAAGAGTCTGCATTTCCAACACCTTCCTGGAGATTCTATACCAGCCCTGGACTGCTTTTTTACCTAGAAACAAAGAAAACCTCTCTTGTCAAGCCACTGGTATTTTTTTTTTCTGTTAAATTCAGCTGAACTTAGTCCTAATGAAAACATTATGATTCTGCGGTATTTGGTCAAGCTATAGCCTTGTACCTGCAGGCATTTCCAGTCAGCTGCGTTAATCTCTGCGGGCTGGACAGTGAAACTCAAACGCCTGGGTTTGCACGGCGAAGGTGTGCTGCGCCACCTGGTGGACACCTATCAGATGGCACTTCTTTGGAAGAAAGCGCCCCGCAGAGCTGGGAACTGGGATGCTTTCTTTCCTGGCCTGTCCTGCTTCTGCCAGCAGCGATCTGCACCCCAACTTGCTACTTTGATCCCAGTCCCAAGCCATCTTTTAGCCAGCGACGAAGTGAGGGCTCCAGAGTCCTAGATGTCAGTGGACCTCTGAGAAGTCCAGGAACTCCTGACTGCCCTGAGTCTGTCCGGTCAGGTGTGCTCCCAGAACCAGCTGGGGCTGTTTCTAGCTATCCCTGCTGGCAGTGCTCCGCACCCCACCAGGTTGAGGACTTCTGTACTAAATAAAGGGTTCCATGTGACCTCTTCTTCTGCAGACTCTGGTCTCAGAGCAATAGTTAAAGCAGGAGACGAGGTGGGGGGCGATGAGTCACTGCCTCACTGAGCAGGAAATGAACACCAAGGGAGCCTAACCTGGCGGCAGGGCTGGAACAAATGGATTTGTGGCCTTTTGAGCCGCTGGTGAAGGAGGCTCCTGTGGGCGAGCTTATTAATGCTTCCTTCCGCTGACCGCCGGTGCAAACCCGAAATGGCCAGCACTGTCGAAAGTCGAGTTCAAACCTGCAAAAAACACGAGTCCTGGAGTTTCAGAAATTCCAGAGATTTGGTGGCACCTGGGCACAGGGCACCTAGGGTTACTCCCCGGGACAGTGTGCGACCCGGCATCTGCCTTCTTTCTCTGGGCTCCGGTACACAGGGAGGCAGAACACCTTCCAGCCCTGACATGGTGCTGCCGTGGGGGCCTTTGTGATGGACGTGGCCTTAGGTCACTAAGCAGAGGTAGCGGAGGCTTTGGGGGGAGCACGAAGAAGAGCGGGAAGGTGGTTTCTCCAGCTTTTACCCCAGGGCAGAGGTGGACCGCCTGCCACTTTGGTGGCGTGTGTGTGGGGAGATGGGTGCTGCGTGGGCAGCGGTGGGATTCATCACACTGAGGCACAGCCTTGGTTTTCCCTGGTGGGGAGGGGAGGAGAGGAGAGGGCAGACAGAGCAGCCCAGGGTCAAGGGCAGCAGGGCGGTGGATGTTAAGAAGATTGAGCTGGCCAGGGCTCCTGGGTGGCTCAGTCTGTTAAGCCTCTGACTTTGATTCAGGTCATGATCTTGCGGAGTCCGGTTCATGAGTTCGACCCCCATGTCGGGCTGGCTGCCGTCAGCCTGTCAGCGCAAAGCCTGCTTTGGATCCTCTGTCCTTCTCCCTCTGCCCTTCCCCTGCTTGCACTCTCTCAGTGCAACATTTAAAAAAAAAAAAAGAAGATTGAGCTGGAAGAAGAAACAAGATCAGGGTGGGGGGGGGTGCAGGAAACACACCCCCAGTCCAGAAGCTGTGTACCTCAGGACTGGGAGGAAGGAGCTTGGAATCAGCCTGGCATCGCGGGTCTCCGAGGTTGTGGGACTTGAGCAGATTTGTGGGTGTGGATTGGCGGAGCTGGGGCCAGGCCAGGCCCTGCAGCTGCCCCTGGGCCTCTGGGGTTAGAGTCCTACTTCCTGTGATTAGGACCTAGAAACCAGGAAGCCCCTGCCACCTAACTCTTTATCCTTTTTATTCTTAAAAAGACAACGAGAGGGGCGCCTGGGTGGCGCAGTCGGTTAAGCGTCCGACTTCAGCCAGGTCACGATCTCGCGGTCCGTGAGTTCGAGCCCCGCGTCAGGCTCTGGGCCGATGGCTCGGGGCCAGGAGCCTGTTTCCGATTCTGTGTCTCCCTCTCTCTCTACCCCTCCCCCGTTCATGCTCTGTCTCTCTCTGTCCCAAAAATAAATAAAAAACGTTGAAAAAAAATTAAAAAAAAAAGACGAGAAAATTCTTTTTTTTAAAAAATGTTTTTACTTATTTTTGACACAGAGAGAGAGACAGAGCATGAGTGGGGGAGGGGAAGAGAGAGAAGGGGGAGACACAGAATCTGAAACAGGCTCCGGGCTCCGAGCTATCAGCATAGAACCTGAGGTGGGGCTTGAACTCACGAACTGCGAGATCATGACCTGAGCCGAAGTTGGACGCTTAATCGACTGAGCCACCCAGAAGCCCCAATAAATTTTACTTGAGAGAGAGAGAGAGAGAGAGAGAGCATGAGTGGGGCAGAAGGGCAGAAGGAGAGAGAAAATCCCAAGCAGGCTCCGACGTGGGGCTCAATCCCATGACCCTGGGACGAAATCAAGAGTTGGAGGCTCAACTGACAGATCCACCCAGGTGCCCCAGGAATCATCATTATTTTTTTATTTTTTTTAATGTTTATTTTTGAGAGAGACAGAGACAGAATGCGAGTGGGTTAGGGGCAGAGAGAGAGGGAGACACAGAATCCAAAGCAGGCTCCAGGCTCTGAGCCGTCAGCACAGAGCCTGTCGCGGTGCTGGAACCCACGAACCGCGAGATCACGACCTGAGCGAAGTCGGATGCCCAACCGACTGAGCCACCCAGGCGCCCCAACAATGAAAAATTCTTAAAGGAATCCCAGTACCTGCTGGCTCTGAGACAAGGGTTTCTATGTGACCTCCCCTCTCCCCACCCCCCAGCCTCCCCAAAGCTGAGGCTGCCTTCCCTGAAAGGCCTCTAAACGCAACAGGTTCTTGTTTCTCTAAATTGTCTGGCTTCCTTTTTGTTATGTAAAGCAACCAGATTCACTCCAAGCTTTCTGTATTTGCATCTCCACCTGGAGTGGAGCAAAACACAGCAGCATTCTGTTTTCCTCGGGGAGGAAATGTGCTGGGGCTGGAGGAGGGGGGAGGGAGTGTAAATCTGTTTTTCTCTCTTCTTTTCTCTTGGTGGGATCTTTGTACTCTTTTGCAAAGAAGGTTGGGGGCGGGCTGGGGGTGTCTCTTCCTACTCGGAACCCAGCCCTGTGTTTCTCCTTCTGCTGTTGCAGATGGGGGTGCCTGCCAGCATTTCTTTCCAGGAAGCGCTGGGACTTTGGCCCTGTCTTGGGGGTGGGGTGGGGGGTGGGATGCATAGAACCAATCCCGTTCCATTTTCCCAGAGTCTGAGCCTCTGGCAAGTATGGGTGGATGGAGGCGTGTGTAACTAGGGTCCCCCTCCTGGGTACATCTGCCACCTGTCCCCTATCCCCTAACCAAACACACAGAGATGTCTGGGCAGCTCTGAGAGTTTCCTCTCGCTGACCCTATATTCTGGGGTCTGTGAGCTGCTGGGGCCTTGGGCCAGCCTGTGCACACAGGAGGCAAATTATGGGATGTGCTCATGATCTGGGTGGAACAGTCTGCTTACACCAAAGGGTGTGGTCAGGGCTCCTCCTCGGGGAGATTAACCCCAAGGACCACTGAGTGGACCTGTCTTTGGGTCCAGATGACCCTGACACTATCTGACCACCACTGGTCCTGTTTCCTAGGGGCTAACGTGGCTCTGAGCCAATTTACTGAACGATCGGAGCCGGATGGGGTGCAAGGTGGGAACAGAGGGTCCCCCTCTTCGTTTGCTGCCTTTCAACTTGTTCTGTTCCCAAGACCCTTCCTAGGTCCCTCTCCTCTGTTCTGTCTCTCTGGGGACAGGTCCTGCGGCTGTGGCTCCTAAGCCAGAAGTTCCATCAGCGGGAGGCCCTGGTGGGAGACTGACTGGGGAGGGGGGCGGTGTCTTTGCCCTCCTCTCTCTCCAGCAGGGACGGACAGGCCTGCAGAGGTCCAGCTTCCCCTGTTGAGCCTGGGCACTGGGTGTGGGAACACCTTTTCCTTTCGCTGTCCGTGGTCCTGGACTGGAAGTATCTTATCTGCTATTGCCCGGTGCCTGCCTTCTTCTTAGTTCCTCCCGCCCTGTGAACTAGGGGGTCTCTGTGCTAGTACCCCAGGGTTTCTGCTTCCTGTATCCGGCTGGTTCGTTTATCCTGGCCCTAATGACACTGGCAGCAAATCTTACAATCGCTTTTTGATTACGTTCGGATAGTTCGGATATTAAACAGCCACATCAGGTTAATTTAAAAGTCCCTTCTGTCATCCAATCCACTCCAAGGTTTTCCTCTCCTCCCAGGCCCAAGGTCCTGGCCTGGAGATAAGTTGGGTTGGCTTCCCCTCCCTGTCTGCTCTCTGCACAGGCTCCTGGCGGCCAGGCTGGGGTGGGAGAGGGATTGAGGAAACATTTTTCTGCTGATGTGGCCTGTTCAGGCTGTGCTTGGGCTCTGGATGGCAGATGGCAGATGGCAAATGCAGATAAGTGAGGCCCATTAGGTTGAGGACAAGGTGGAGAGCAGGGAGCTGTATGAGGACCCTCTCCTGCTGGGTCTGGGACATATATGCAGAGAGCAGGGAACTCATGGTTGGAACTTTGGGGTCGTATGATGCTCAAAGATGTCGAGGAAGTACATGAAATTTTAGGTCTTACATTAAAAATACACAGGAGGGGCGCCTGGGTGGCACAGTCGGTTGAGCACCTGACTTCAGCTCAGGTCATGATCTTGTGGTTTGTGGGTTCGGGCCCTGCGTGGGGCTTTGTGCTGACAGCTCGGAGCCCAGAGCCTGCTTCGGATTCTGTGTCTCCCTCTCTCTCTGCCCCTTCCCTGTTCACGTTCTGCCTCTCTCTCTCAAAAATAAATAAACGTTAAAAAATTTTTAAAAAAATAAGTGGAGGTTCTGTATGCTTAATACTATCAGCTTTGGGCTTTACAGAAGATCCATAGACACTGAAAACCCATTCTCTTGGGACTTTTCCAGGCCTTGTTCTCATCCTTTGGGGTTTGTTTTTTTAAGTTTTTTTTTTTTAAATTAATTTATTTATTTTGAGAGAGAGAGATACAGATTGTGAGTGGGGGAGAGGCAGAGAGAGAGAGGGAGACACAGAATCTGAAGTAGGCTCCAGGCTCTGAGCTGTCAGGGCGGAGCCCAACTCGGGGCTCAAACTCCCGGACCGTGAGGTCATGATCTGAACCTAAGTCGGAGGCTTAAACAGCTGAACCACCCAGGCTCACCGCCCCCCACCGCCCGATTTTAAAAATGGCTGAGAAAAACTTTGTTGATTTTAAATATTGTATCAGTTGTCATAAAAGTGCTTTGTTCAAATCCTATAATGTTTGGGCTCTTTCACCTTTTTACTGCCATACAAATAAAAGCTCCCGGGTTCCTGGAATATGAAGCACAACGAACGTTTGTTTGCTTAATTAACATCCCTTGGGCACCAGGGAACCCAGACTAGTGTTGCCCGGACCATAGCCACGCCTTCCCACCAGATTCCCTGGGTAGGAACAGGCAACCAGAACAATATGGCAAAGGAAAGCAAGGTCACACTAATGGTCAGTTAGGGGTGGGTCCCCCAGCCTAGTGGACGGGCCCACACAGCTTCTCTTTAGGGGAGACTACAGTAGATAAGGGAAGTGGGGGAGCTTTTCTCTAGCCCCTCCAAAGCCCAAACTCCAGTCTCAGATCTTCCTACCAGTGAGGTTCAGGGCAAGGAGAAAATGATGGCTACCCCTCCCCCCACAATTGGACGGATGATGAAGAACAGGAATGGGACGGGTTGGCCAACTCCCAGATCTTCATTCAGGGGTGTCTTCTGAATGAAGACATTCTGAATGAATGTCTTCTGAATGAAGACATTCTGAATGAATGTCTTCTCTTTGGGATTGGAGGAGAAAGTCTGGGGAGAGGTAGGGACCCAGGAAGAAGCAGGCTGCTTTCTCCATCAGTTCCATCAATGAGCAACGGGAGTCCCTCCCGTTCCCCTCCCTTTCTCTTTTAAAATTTGGATTTTATTTATTTATTTTTCATGTTTTATTTATTTTTAAGAGAGAGACAGAGCATGAGCAGGGGTGGGGCCAAGAGAGAGGGAGACACAGAATCCGAAGTAGGCTCCAGGCTCCAAGCGGTCAGCACAGAGCCTGACGGGGGGCTTGAACTCACGAACCGCAAGATCATGTTTTTATTTTTTAATCCTGAGAATATAGTACCCATTCGAAACCATTAAAATCCAAATTTTAGGGGCGTCTGGGTGGCTCAGTTGGTGAAGCATCTGACTTTGGCTCAGGTCATAATCTCGCGGGTTGTGGATTCAAGCCCCATGTCGGGCTCTGTGCTGACAGCTCAGAGCCTGGAGTGTGCTTCAGATTCTGTCTCCTTCTCTCTCTCTGCCCCTTCCCCACTTGCACTCTGTCTCTCTGTCTCTGTCTCTGTCTCTCTCAAAAATAAATAAACATTGAAAACAACAAGAAGTCAGCACTGGAGAGAAGGCACCCTGGCAGTGGCTGTGTGGGTGACTATTGCTCTCCCTAGGGTGGGCAGGGCCTGGAGGAACCCAGAAACTGACCTGCCCCTCCATTGCCCTGCCCTACCCATCCTTCCCTCTGCTCCACCCTTCCACCCCCTCCCTCTTCCTCTGAGTGAGGATACATCCAGAAATCAGGTCTGCAACCCAGAGCAGGGCCCTCCCCCTGCCCACGCTGGCTCCCTGATCTTGGACTTCAGCCTCCAGAACTGCGAGCCATAAACTTCTGCTGTTTATAAGGCACCCAGCCCGTGGTATTTTGTTACACACTAATTGAGTGTGACAGGCAACCAATTTCATTAGTATCTTCCTGCCTGTCTTTCTAGGGCATATATAGACCCCGAAGACCTTTCTCCACCAGTACAGAGAAAGTCCTCGCCCATACAATTTCTTTCACAATCACTTGGAATTGCGTTGTGTGGATGCAGCATTGTTTATTCAGACCTGCAGGATCTCACTAGTAGATGGATATTTGGGTTGCTTCCAGACTTGGCTATCACGGAGGCTACCGTAGTGAATCACACATGCGCATGTTTTCCCCATGTTGGTAGCTAGATCTCTGCGTTAAAGCCCTAGGAGTTGGATCAGTGTGTCACGGGGTAAAGGTGCTTTCTGCAGCGTCTTCCTTGGCTGAATCACTTTGCATGCCCATCAGCGGCATCCCACAGGCCCCGGCAGACTCCCAAGACGTAGCTGTCGGTCTATTTTTTAAAGCCAATCTGCTAGGTAAATCTAGTATTTCGGTGAGTGTCATTTGCTCTAGTAATAGAGGTATTTTCTGGGGTGGAGTGGACCAAGGTGAAGGGAGGTCAAGGCCACTTGCTTTCTCATCTGAGTGTATCTCACATGCATGACCTACTGCGTGGCCTCGCCCCCTGTGCCTCCCACAAGAAGCAGCACAAGGAGTGGAGCCTGAGGGGTTTGTTGCCTGTCCCTGGGGGGCACTTGGGCTTCTAGGTGGGGTTAGCTGGGGGTCCTTCACACAGGCCTGTAAGTCCCATTATAACTAAAAGGGTCAGGCATTAAGCAGTCCCCCTCCTCCTCAGGGATCCAGCGCTGGACGTAGTTGGGGCCACCGTCCCGCGGCCACACGATCACGGGGTCTCTGGACGCCAGGGATGGGTCCTCATCGAAGAAGTTGAAAGGCCGGAGCAGGAAGCCCACAGAGTTCCCTGGTGTGGCAGTGTTAGGGATGTCCTCTGAGTGGGGGATGTGCAGGAAGCCCACTGTGACCCAGGCCACCAAGTCCTGTGGGAAAGAGGGGTGGGCAGGGCAGGGGAAGCTCAGAGAGGAGAGGGGTGGGCAGCCCCCTCAGACCCCATTAAAAAAAATTTTTTTTACATTTATTTGTTTTTGAGAAACAGAGTGAGACAAAGTGTGAGTGGGGGAGGGTCAGAGAGAGGAGACACAGAATCTGAAGCAGGCTCCAGGCTCTGAGCTGCCAGCACAGAGCCTGATGCGGGGCTTGAACCCACGAGCTGTGAGATCATGACCTGAGCCAAAGTCGGAAGCTCAACCGACTGAGCCACCCAGGCGCCCCCCTCAGACCCCATTTTTAAGGGGCAGACCACTGAGCTTGCCCGCCACACGGCGAGCGGCTGCCGTCCATCTTGGAACCGGGCACAGATCTGGTCTCGGGCTAGGGCTTGGGGAAGGCAGGGCCAGTACCTCATTTTCGATGTTCTCATTGTTTTTAAGAAACTCCTCAAAGACCACAGGTGGGTCCCAGGGGTCATTCTGGTTATAGATGCTGCTGCTGCACACTTCTGATTCCCGGTACTTGGTCACGGCCAGGGGGTACCTGCCCAGAAGAGACACCAGGTGGCTTTGGGGGCCAGGGAACCTCCCAGCCCTTCCGAACGATGGCGGAAAGTTACTGCCTTCCCCCAAATGTGAGATCATCTCCGGGGTGTCAGCCAGACTGACCGACCGTCAACCGAGGCTCTGGTGCTTGGCAGGGCCCTCCCCCCCCCCCCTCCCCAAACACAGAGCCGAAGACACACACGTGCTCGCAGGTCCAGAGACACCACCGAGAGGACTCAGAATCTCGTAGATAGAAACATGGATGCACACAGACATTTGAACACTGAGAGGAGCCTGGGGCCCTTCTCTGCCTCCCACGCCTCCCTTACCTGGCCCAGGTGATAGCCTGTTCCTCCTGCCAACCCAGGGGCAGCACCTGGTCGGCCATGGAGTGGATCTGAAGTCGGTAGCTGCGCTTATGGCCCCAGCGGTTCTCCCTGGGACTGGCAAAGAGCAGGTACTTGGGCAGAGGCTGTCTGAAGCGAAAGGCTGCCTGGCGCTCCCGGTGGTAACTTGTCTGCTCCAGGGTCGGCTGCACCAGCTGGTGTCTGGGGCTCCAGGGATTGGTGATATTTTCTAGCTTCATCTCCAGGGTCTGGAAGCTATTTTTGGTGCCTACAGGTGTTCAGGAAGAAAGAGGATGAGAACCAAGCCCCCTGACCTGAAATATCCTCATTCTGTGCTCAGATCCCCATCCCAGACGCCGTCTGAGAGCAAACCACCAGGAGAGGAGCACAGAGGATCTCGGGGATGCACACCAAGCTTGCTGTAAGGGTAGGAGGAAGGGATTAAAACCAAGAAACCGTGGAGGAATGAAGAGAAGACTCCGAGTCAGGCCTGTTCTGATAGTGATTTGAGGTCAAGCCAAGTCTGTCATGATGCCCCTGCCATATTCTATGGGGGCATCATCAATCCAGGAGACAAGGAGTATTGTGGATGACATCTTAGGGTGCTGGGCAGCGACATTTCCTATACTCCAAGGCAATGTTTCCACCGTAACCCTCTGCAAGTGCACCTTTCTGCCTAATCCATCCCCTTGCGGGGGGGCCAATTCAGCCCCCCTTCAGGGGAAGGGCAGGGTGTCACATTCACTGCTTTTCAGGGGCTCACAGATTTCTAGCAAAGGCTCCTGATTTTATGATGCAAGTGTTTGGTGGGAGGGTCTTTCCAGAGCCCAAGTCCTACCTGCCACATCCAGGTCGACGCGGTAATGCACTAAGTGAGTGTGAATGTTGCCAAGCAGGTGTGTGTGCAAGCGGGTCCCATGGCGCAGCCCCTCTGGGGTATAGAAGGTGGCGTGGACATAGCCGGTGGCATGCATCTTGGCCTCCATCACCCCGTTGGGGTAGAAGATGAAGTCCCAGATGTAGTCATAGTTGTAGACTGTTGACGTTGTTCGTAGCACCAGCACCTGGCCCTGCAGGCCTGCATAGAAGTTGAAGCCGCCGCTGAAGTTGGAATTGAAGTGTCGCCTGACGGGCACTCCCGTGGGCATCTCAAAGACACAGAGGGCTCGGGGGTAGCGCACCGGGTCATCGGCATCGTAGTAGTGGAGGGCATCTAGGAAGGTGGCTGTGTCCGGGCAGTCGATGCCAGGGGCTAGCTCATGAGTGACGCTGCCCAAGCCCCAGCCCACGTCGATGTACTTGGTCTGCATGCCCGCAGGCGTGTGTCCTCCATACAGTGCCACCGCCTCCTGCACGCTCACCTCATAGGCTACACGCTCGCACCCGAAGTGCACGTTCAGGACCTGTAGCCCCGAGGAGGAACGCAGCCTGAAGGAGAAGCTCCAGCCGCCGTAGAGCACGGTGTTGCCCTCCAGCCGGTAGCGGGGACCTTGGGGCTGGACCAGGCGGGGGCCAGTCACATTGATGGGGGTGGGGAAGTCCCCACGTGGCTTGTAGGAGGAGAAGAGGGGTGGTTCCTCCGTGCTCTTTTCACTCTTGCCCTTGGGCGATGGGTCCTCCAGAACCACCACGTCTACCTCTCCGTCCTTGTACTTCCGCGCCAGCTCTTCCGGGCTCCGGTAGAACTTCCCATTGTACCAGACCCGCTCCACCGTCCAGTTTTGGGCGTTGGTGCTTCTGTGATCCAGGAGGATCTCCAGCCCAGTGGGGTGCAAGAAGTAGCCTTCTACAAAGCGCTGCAAGATAAACCAAGAGCGGCGCTCGCCGGAGGCCAGGCCCCGAGGCGCCACGTCTGTGAAAGTCAGGCATCGGGAGTGACAATCTTGGTAGGAGAAGCCTGTGGTATCGAGGAAAAACTGGTGCAGGGGCTTCATGGCCTTTTTCAGGGCGTGGCCCAGGAGGGCATACTCCACCGAGGAGATGGGCCTGGAGGCCCAGGTGGCCTGGTGCCCAGGCTTGGGGGGCAGCTCTCTCATGTAGTAGGGCCATGGCAGGGGCCCCACAGCGAACTCAGTGATGTTGGGGTGCTCCTGGGCTCCGAAGAAGATGACGGCACGTGCCTCCCGCGCGGGAGGCCTTCCACCTTTATCCAGAAATTTCAGTACGTGTTGCTTCTTGGGCAGCAGCATCTCAATGAGGAACACGGAGTTCTTGGCCATGGTCGGTGTTCGGGAAGGCTCCAGCCTCAGCTCCTTATGGGACCAGAGGAAGTTGCGCACGGCCTTCAGCTCTTGGGCACTCAGGTCCTCGAACACCCTGGCCTTGTGGTGCAGGGTCCGTGGGGTGCACTTGGTCGCGGCCACTGTCTGCAGCGCCAAGATGGTGGCAATGGCCCAGCCAAGGGCCAGGGTCTCTCGCTGCATGGCTCTGGAATGGAGTAGCAGAGATGAACTTAGTTGTTTTATGGGAGGAAGTGAGTTTCCACGAGCCCTGCACAGCGATGTCCCTTGGCTGGGTGGTTTTCCTGCAGCCTCAGCCCCCTCCCTCACCCATTCCAGTGGGAACCAGGCCTCCATGGCAGCTGGGGCCCCGATGCTGCTCAGGTCTGTGCTTCCCATCAATTGTAATTCTGCCCTCTCCTTGCTCATCTGCAGGCCTCTGCGAGTCCTGTGCATTTTCTTACCTAATGAACTCATTTTGCCCTTTTCTGTGTATTTGCTCAGCAGGGCAGAACTTTGGGTTCTTACCTCTCCACCTTGAGTGCTGGTTGTGTCATTACGTATTGACAGCAAAACTACATTTCTGATACAGTATGATATTTTTCATGTAGAGACATTTTGAAATTTAGTGTAGAAGTTCAAAGAGTCAGCCCCAGGGTCAGGCTGCTTGCGCTCGGGTCCTCGTATGTGTTACCACTAGGACCAGCTGTGTGACCGTGGGCAAGTGGCTCAGGGTCTCTGGGCCTCCACTTTTTCAACTACACAATGGAAATAATGACTGAGACAGCTACCTCTAGAACTGATGCAAGAAATAAATTGGACAATAAAGATAACGTGTTTAGAACTATGCCTACCTTCTAGGAAGCACCCAAGAAATGCTAGCTACTCTTCTTTTTAATTTTTTTTTTAAGTTTATTTATTCATTTTGACAGAGAGAGGGAGAGAGAGAGAGAGCGCATGAATCAGGGAGGGGCAGAGAGAGAGAGAGAGAGAAAATCCCAAACAGGCTCTGCGCTGATAGCCTGATGCGGGGCTCAAACTCAAGAGCCATGAGATCATGAGCTGAGCCGAAGTCAAGAGTCGGACGCTAAACTGACTGAGCCACCCAGGCGCCCCTCCTCTTCTTTTTAAAGTCAACTATGAAGATACGGTCTGTGATACCAACATATGTAAAAATGGAAGCAATGTAAAGTAATTCAACTGTGATTAGGCTGTGGCTCTGAGGGTGCGGACGGGGTGGCCAGCCCTGCTCCAGAATGTTTTGACACTTCTGGTGGAGCCCTCAGCTTGCGGCTGCTAGACCATCCACGCAATGTGGAGCCATCCCAAGTGGCATTCAGGGAGATGCCTCTCCTCCTTCCATTTTGGGGGACTGTGTCAGGCTCTTCACATTTTCCCACCCCCAGGGCTGCCACTAGAGCCCCCTCTGGGTTTCTCATCTTCTCCCCTGGACCTGGTGGGAGGGCCCTAGGGACTCACAGGAGACTTCGGGACTGCTGGGTGAACCCAGAGCCAGCAAAAGGACATGGGGTGAGCGTGTGATCTGCTATTAAATTTGCCAAGGCTCACCCCCCCCACCCCTTTTTTTTAGTAGATTTTACTTTTTAGAGCAGTTCTAGGATCACAGCAAAATTGAGCACAAGATACAGACATTTTCCGGGTACCTCTGACCCTTACTCATATGCAGCTTCCCAATGAACAATGTTCTTCTCTAAAGTGGGTCATTTGCTATCATCTATGAACTCACACTGGCACACCAAGGTCACCCAAAGTCCACAGTTGACATTAGGGGTCACCCTTGCTGTTGTACATTCTACGGGGTTTGGCAAATGTGCCATGACATGCATCCATCATTATAGTATTGTACAGAGCAGTTTTTCTGGCCTAAAAATCCTCTGTGCTCCATCCGTTCATCCCTCCCTTCCCTCAAACCTGTGGCCACCACCCACCCTTTTATTGTCTCCAGAGTTTTGCCTTCCCTGGGATGTCACGCAGCTGGAACCCTACACTGCTCAGCTTTTCCAGATCGGCTTCTTTCACTTAGTGATAAGCATTTAAGCTCCTCCGTATGTCTCTTCTCGGTCAGGCTCCCCCCCCCGCCTTTTTTTTTTTTTTAATAATCTCTTAGGTCCAGATTTCTTTCTGCTTTGCTAAGGAGGGAGATGCGGAGGAGATCCGTGGTCCTTTCAACCTGAGCTTGGCTGTTCTTTTAGCTTTTACCTTTCCTGGTACAATCTTCTACTCTGACATCCAAGCGGGCAGCCGGTGAGGTGGACAATGGCAATGAAGCCCCAAGAGGAAGGAGAATTGGTAGCCAGGGAGGGCCCAGGCCGGGAAATGTGAGGGATGCCCTTCTTCCCCACTTCTCATCCCCAGCACCCTGAGAACAGCATCCATGCCCTCTCTGTGCCTTTCCTATCTCACCCCTGGGTGGTTTATGTTGCATACGAGTGTGCTGCACCCTGGAGTCATTTTCTCTGGGTTCTTGCCCCTTGTATTCTGGCTCGCCCACCCCTTGTGTCTGTGTTTCTCCCGCCCCTTCCCTCCACACCTTTCTCCCCCTGCTTCCATCCCCACCAGTCACCCCTTCACCCCTTCCCCTGCATCCCCCATCAGAACGCACCTGTGTGTTCCCCTGTGGGCTTGCCTCCGCTACCAGCCTTTGCCTCTGACTCCTTGAGCTTTATGGCTCCATGGACCCCGCCCTGGAGGGAGGGACAGGGCGAGGCATGGGCTGACCAAGGTGAGGAACCGCAGCTCAGGGGTTCCACAGTTGGCATAAAGCAGCGTGAGGACGTGCATGGGGCTCTGGCTGCTGCAGCCAGGAAAGCTCTTGTTACACCTTCAAGGACCCACGTCTGGAACCTCCTCAGTCCTTCATCACTGTAGTGACCAGGGTCCACTTCTGTTTTCCCAAACAGCACATGGTCCTAGATCTGTCTCCCTATCATTCCTCCTGCCGCAGGGGACCTTCCATGAGACTTGCGTGCTATCTTCTCCATTTTGAGTTGCGCGCACAATGCCGTCATCTGTTAAAGTAGGTGGTGAGTTTCTGGGGGTGCCTAGGTGGCTCAGTCAGTTAAGCATCAGCTTTTGACTTTGGCTCGGGTCATGATCTCACGGTTTGTGAGTTAGAGCCCCACATCGAACTCTGTGTTAACTGCACGTGAAGCCTGCTTGGGGATTCTCTCTGCCCCCCACCTTCTGCCCCTTCCCCACTCGTGGGCTCTGTTCTCTGTCAAAATAAATAAATAAACTTAAAAAATTTAAAAAAAAGTAGATGGCGAGTTTCAGAGGTCAGAGATAAAGACCAGGGCAAGTTTACTAGTAAGTAAGCAGCCTCACTCGAAACAGTTACATGGACAAAGGCAGGGGCTGGTAAAGACACCAACATCAACAACAGAGAATGTGACCCATATGTAGAATAGGGAACCAGAGATGGAATAGCTTGGGAGGGAGAAGCCCCTAAGTTAGTCAGAAGGTCTTATTAGCCATCTCTATGGGGAAAGGAGGGAGGAGCTGGCTGGGGACAAGGTCAGTCAGGATGGCTGGGGAACCTGGGAGTGGGGAGGGGAGCAGCACTGTGTAGCTCAGGTTGATGGTAAGGGGAATGTGGGCAAAGGAGAGAGCTCCTGGTCAGAGGGAAAGAATAGAATCGGGAATAGTGTGCGGCTTGGAAGGAGAGGTCATTATTCCCCCCATCACTACGTCTTGACTTCCTGTTCTTTTGTTCTTATGTGGCTTTTGTATTTCTCATCATTATCTTCCTGTTACTTGTATTGCAAGTGATTTTGGTATTTATTGGCAGCTAGATCAAGGAAGGAGAAAACAATTAGTCAACCTGTTATTTGTTTGCAATTCCGGAAGGCCTTTGGTGTCTCTAAGGAAAGGGATTAGCTTTAAAGGTTAAAATGATTGATGTGATAACTTCTCTTATATCCTTTCTCCTTCATTGTCTGAAGGATTGAGGGTTGGTTAGTCTCCATTATGGGCTCACCAACACCATGGAGACTTGAGGATGTCCAAAAGAAACAAAGAGAGTTATAGGAACAACTTGACATTGAGAAGTGCAGTCTGTTTCCGTTCTACAAAGGACATCATAACCAGGATAATGGGGTGAGGACAGATCAGGAAAAGATACTTGTAAAGATTAGAACAGAGAGGGACCACACATAAAAGAATGAAGTTTGACCCTTAGCTCACACTATACACAAAAATTAACTCAAAATGGATCAAAGACGTCATGTAAAAGCCAAACTATAAAACGCTTAGAAGAAAACATAGGAATAAGTCTTCATTTTTTGAGTTCTTTTTAAAAAAATTGTTTATTTTGAGAGAGAGCGAGAGCAAGCAGGGGTGGGGCAGAGGGAGAGGAAAAGAGAGAATCCCAAGTGGGCTCCACGCTCAATGTGGAGTCCCGAGTGGAGTTTGGTCACACGACTGTGAGATCATGATCTGAGCTGAAATCAAGAGTTGGACACTTAACTGACTGAGCCACCCAGGTACCCCAGAATAAATCTTCTTGACTTTGAGTTAGGAGGGATTCCTAGCCATGGCTCAAACGCAGAAACAACCGAAGAAAAAACAGACAAACCAGACCTCACCAAAATCACAAACTTTTGTATTTCAAGGGACACCATCAAGAAAGTGAAGACAACCCAGAGAATATGAGAAAACTATTTGCAAATTATACATCTGATAAAGGACTTGCAACTCAATAAGAAAAAAGACAACTCAATGAAAAAAGTGGGCAAAGGATATGAATACATATTTCTCCAAAGAAGATACACAAATGACCAAAAAGCACTTGAAGAGATGCCCATATCATTAGCTATCAAGGAAATGCAAATCGAAATTATAATGAGTTATGACCTCACACCCACCAGGTTGGCTGGAGTCAAAAAGCCAGAAAACGAGTGTTGGTGAGGATGTGGAGAAATCAGAACGCTCATGCACTGCGGATGGGAATGTAAATGGAGCAGCCACTGTGGAAATTGTTGGCACTTCCTCCAACAGTTAAACACAGAGCTACCATCTAAATACCCAAGAGAAATGAAAACATATGTCCACACAGAAACTTGTAACAGATGTTCATAGCACAGTTGCTCCTAGCAGCCAAAAGGTAGAAAAAGTCCAAAGGTCTGTCACCTGATGAATGGATAAACACTGGAATGGTATTTGGCATTAAAAAAGGGTGAAGTGGGGTGCCTGGGTGGTTCAGTCGGTTAAGCGTCTGACTTCAGCTCAGGTCACTATCTCGCAGTCCGTGAGTTCGAGCCCCGCGTCAGGCTCTGGGCTGATGGCTCGGAGCCTGGAGCCTGCTTCTGATTCTGTGTCTCTCTCCCTCTCTGCCCCTCCCCCATTCATGCTCTGTCTCTCTCTGTCTCAAAAAATAAATAAACGTAAAAAAAAAGGGTGAAGTTAGGTCATGATCTCACGTTTCATGGGTTCGAGCCCCATATCGGGCTCTGTGCTGACAGTTCTGATCCTGGGGCCTGCTTTGGATTCTGTGTCTCTCTCTCTCTCTGCCCCTTCTTCACTCATGCTCTGTCTCTCTTTCTCTCAAAAATGAATAAAAACATTAAAAAAAAAGAAAAAAGAGTGGAATACTGATACATGGTACAGTATGGATGAATCTTAAAAAATATTATGCTAAATGAAAGAAGCCAGTTAAAGAAGACTACATAGTATATGCTTCCACTTAAATGAAATGTCCAGAATAGGCTAATCTATAGAGGCAGAAAGTGGAATTCGTGATTGCCGAGGGCTGGGGAGCGGGGTAGGAGTGATAGCTAATGGATATGGAGTTTCTTCGTGTGTGGATGACAATGTTCTAAACTTGACGGTGGTACAAGTTGCACATTTCTGTGAACATACTAAAATCCATTGATTATTAACTTTACCGGTGGATTGTATGGTATGTGAATAGCTCAAGAAAGCTGCTTTTAAAACAAAGTGACAGGGACTATATCTAGGAGCTCCTACAAATAAGCCAGGAAGAGGAAGCAAGGAACCTCGGGGCAACTTACAGAAGACGAAACCAAAATGGTCCAGGGACACGAGGAGATGCTCCCATGTGGTGGGGATTAGAACGATGTGATTATTCGACAACAAGATCTCATTTCATGACCATTGCTGGCAGAAATGAGAAAGCGAGGTGGTGGAGATGTGGCGAAACAGGTAGCTCGAGCAGAGGCCGTGGGGAGGCATGCGGATGATAGAGCCTTTGGGAGGGCCGGCCCAGTATGTGGGCACCTAGATAGTTGCACACCCTACGGGACTCAGGGATGCTACTTCTGGCCTACATGCCACAGATTCGCCCACAGATCCACCAGGTAGGACCCAGACACACAGTGTGGTGGAAATGGGAACTGGAGGCCATCTGGGTGTCCATCACCAGGACAGGGAGCCAGCGAGAGGCGGTCAGTGTGCACCGTGGGGTACCGTGCAGTTGGTGGAAGCAGCGGAGTGGTCCACACAGCCACTCACTGGGGTGGGTCTTAAGAATGTAAGAGGAGGGGCACCTGGGTGGCTCAGTCTGTTAGGCTTCCGACTTCAGCTTAGGTCATGATCTCACGGTTCTGCTTATGGGTTCGAGCCCCGCATGGTCTCTCTCTCTCTCTCTCAAAAATAAATAAACATTAAAGAAAAAAGAACGTAGGAAGAAAAAGGATGAATGATAGAGCACAATACCATTACATAAATTAAAACACGTGCACACAGAGCAACTGACATATTTTTAAGAACAGATGCAAATAAAAGGATAGACGCTTCCCCAGGAAATGTTGCCTGGGGAAGGTGGAGTGGGGACACACACACACATGCACACACACACACAAGCACGTGTATGCCCACATATATGCACACACACACATGTGCGTACAGACACATCCATGCACCCATATATATGCATATGTACATACATACACACATAAGAGAGACAGGGGAGACTTTGCATGGCCAGTGATGATTAGGTCTATGCACTGGGGTACATGCTTAATTCTGTAATGGATGTCTGTAAATACATAAAAGAAGGGTCTGAGAAGAAAGGCGAGTGGCTGCACGTTATCATCCTAGGGTAGAGGGGACAGGGTGGAGAGGACAGGTAGAGAGGACAGGGTAGAGGGGACAGGTAGAGAGGACAGGATAGACAGGATAGGTAGAGGGGACAGGTAGAGAGGATAGGGTAGAGGGGACAGGTAGAGGGGACAGGGTAGAGAGGACAGGTAGAGAGGATAGGTAGAGGGGACAGGGTAGAGGGGACAGGGTGGGGAGGACAGGATAGAGAAGATAGGTAGAGGGGACAGGGTAGAGGGGACAGGTAGAGGGGACAGGGTAGAGAGGACAGGTAGAGAGGACAGGATAGACAGGATAGGTAGAGGGGACAGGTAGAGAGGATAGGGTAGAGGGGACAGGTAGAGGGGACAGGGTAGAGAGGACAGGTAGAGAGGATAGGTAGAGGGGACAGGGTAGAGGGGATAGTTAGAGGGGACAGGGTAGAGGGGACAGGGTGGGGAGGACAGGATAGAGAAGATAGGTAGAGGGGACAGGGTAGAGGGGATAGGTAGAAGGGACATGGTAAAGAGGACATGTAGAGAGGACAGGGTAGAGGGCACAGGGTGGAGAGGACAGGTAGAGAGGACAGGGTAGAGGGGACAGGGTAGAGGGGACAGGGTGGAGAGGACAGGTAAAGAGGACAGGGTAGAGGGGACAGGGTAGAGGGGACAGGGTGGAGAGGACAGGTAGAGAGGACAGGATAGAGAGGATAGGTAGAGGGGACAGGGTAGAGGGGACAGGTATAGGGGACAGGAAGCATCGCAGGCCTCCCACCTGGGGGATGAAGGACGAGGACAGGAGTACTTTTGTAGGCAGGCAGGGAGGTGGGACGTACAAGCCTGAATCTCCCTTTTCATGTAAAGGCCAACCCAAAGTGTACACAGAAAGGTAAATCACAGGACAGGTAGCACAGAATAAAAGTGACACGAGCCATGCCCGAGGGTGAGTTCTGCCGGAGTTTAGAAAGAGATGCCCCGGGGCGCCTGGGTGGCTCAGTCGGTTGGGCGGCCGACTTCGGCTCAGGTCATGATCTCGCGGTCTGTGAGTTCGAGCCCCGTGTCGGGCTCTGTGCTGACAGCTCGGAGCCTGAAGCCTGTTTCAGATTCTGTGTCTCCCTCTCTCTGACCCTCCCCCATTCATGCTCTGTCTCTCTCTGTCTCAAAAATAAATAAACGTTAAAAAAATTAAAAAAAAAAAAAAAGAAAGAGATGCCCCTCGGGACTGCAAGACTCTCCCGGTCTAGGCTCCGGCCCCTTCACACCACATTCCCAGGGCCGTGGCAGCCAAGCACGACTAACTGCGGGGCTTAAAACAACAGAACACTTTTTCCTTACAGTTTCGAAGCCTGAAAATCTGAGATGAAGGTGTTGGCAGGAACAGGCTCCCTCTGAAGGTCCTCGGGGAGGTCCCTCCTGGCCTCTTCTAGCTTCTAGGGTCACAGCCAACCCTTGGTGTCCCTTGCTTCCTTGGCTTGTAGACACATCACCCCACCTCTGCCCCCATTGTCACCTGGTGTTTTCTGTGGTTCTCTGTCTCTGTGTCCCTCCTCTTATAAAGACACCAGTTACTTAATTCAGGGCCTGCTCTACTTCATCTTCACTGATTACATCTGTAGCGACCCTATTTCCAAATAAGGTCACAGTGTGAGGTTCCAGGAAGGATATAAAATTTGGGGGACATCATTCAATTCATCACAACCTCTTTACATGTCCCCCCTTTCAGATTCCAGTCCACGGCAGGCGAGTGAATTCTGAGTCCTGAGCTCAGGGCTGCTGACCCAAGGGCTCACAGATAGCCTGAGTGGGGTCTTGGGGTGTATGAGGGACTGAGGAGGAGGAGGGTGCCCTGGGCAGGGGTCAGGGAGGAGCGGAGCCTTGGGGCTGAGATGTAGTGTGCTTCTGGGACCCTGAGCAAGGTGGGGGTTCTAGGTGGAATGGGGCACTGTGCCCAGGAAGGCAGAGGTGGAGATGTCCCAGATGGTGTGGACAGGGTGAGGACCACGTTGTGCACTCCTGTGGAAATGTGGGGGTGAGAGAAGCCTGAGGGAATGCAGGGGAGACCATGCGGGACAGAGGTGTCTTTAGGAACGACCTCAAGGAACTGGAGACAAAACGAACACTTCTTGGGCAGAGTGCTGGGTGAAGCCATTGGTTTTGACTTAGGCGGGGGAGTTGAGGTGTGAAGTTCTGGAATTTGGCCTCATTGCTTTGTTAGCAGCTCTTTTCCCTAGCTCATCATGCTCTGTGTTTGGCTCTCATCCCTCCCCATTGTGGGTGACCTTGGTTTCTGAAATAAGTCTCTCTCTTCTTGGGGTTAATGATTGACAACTGTTACAGATAACACTTGGGCAAAGACTGAGCCCTTTAAGTTCTGGGCCACCTGCCTCTCTTAAAGGGGCAGAGCTGATGGCCTTGGGGATGACGTAGGGGGCAGCAGGCCTGTTCTGGTGGGGAGGGGCAGCGGAATATGTGAAGATGGGTCTAGTGTCCGGGGTTGGTAGGCCAGAGATCACAGCTCAGTTTTCCCATTGCTAAATCTTGACGCTGTTTCTAGAAAGTCACAGCACACCAGAGATAATTGGAGATAATCTAGAGAGTGGGAAAGAAAGAGCTTCACAGGGGCCTCCCCAGCTCCACTGGGGGTCCCAGAGCAGGGTGGGGGGCTGCAGGGGAGGGCAGCCGAATCCCTTGATTAGATCTCTGGGCTAATGAGGGACATCATAAGCTTTATCTCTGATTAGGGAAGGCTGGTTTGCAAAGGGAAAATTCCACCACCTTCTGAATGCAGGGTCATTGGTCATGAGGGACCCTGGTACTATTGATATTTTGAGTCTGACAATTCTGTGTTGTGAATTCTGTCCTATGCACCATGACACCTTTGGCGGCATCCTGGCCTCTATTCACTAGATGCTGGCCGTCCCCGCTCCCCCCCCCCCCCGCCCCGGTTGTGACAACCAGAAAAGTCTTGGGACATTGACAAGCAGAGGCCTATTTGTTTTCTTGTATTTTGCCATATTGCCTCATGCAGATACTGCGTTTTATACAAATGGAAGGTTTGGGGCAACCATTGCATTGGGCAAGTCTATCGGGGCCGTTTTTCCAACATTTGCTCGCTTCGTGTCTCTGTGTCAGATTTTGGTCATTCTCACATTATTTCAAATGTTTTCATTATTATTGTATTTGCTATTGGTGATCGGTGTTTAGGGATCCTGGATGTGACTGCTGTAACTGTTACGGGGCATCTCAAACTGCACCCATATGAGAAGGTGGATTTAATGGCTACACGTCACGGGTGGTCTGGCTGCTCTACCACCTGTCCCTTCTCTCATCCATCTCCCTCTGCTCAGGCCCCCCTAGTCCCTGAGATGCAACAATATGGAAATGAGGCCAATTAACCACCCACAGTGGCCCCTAAGTATGCGAGTGAAAGGAAGGGTCATATGTCTCTCACTTTAAAATCCAAAAAACTAAAAGGCAACTGAAGGAATGGGAAAAGATATTTGCAAATGACATATCCGACAAAGGGCTAGTATCCAAAATCTATAAAGAACTCACCAAACTCCACACCCGAAAAACAAATAATCCAGTGAAGAAATGGGCAGAAGACATGAATAGACACTTTTCTAAAGAAGACACCCAGATGGCCAACAGGCACATGAAAAATGTTCAATGTCGCTCCTCATCAGGGAAATACAGATCGAAACCACACTGAGATACCACCTCATGCCAGTCAGAGTGGCTAAAATGAACCAATCAGGAGACTATAGATGCTGGCGAGGGTGTGGAGAAACGGGAACCCTCTTGCACTGTTGGTGGGAATGCAAACTGGTGCAGCCACTCTGCGATGGAAGTGGAAAGTGTTATGCTAAGTGAAATAAGTCATAAGAGAAAGACAGATACTATATGTTTTCACTCTTATGTGGATCCCGAGAAACTTAACAGAAGACCATGGGGGAGGGGAATGGGGAAAAAAAGTTACAGAGAGGGAAGGAGGCCAACTGTAAGAGACTCTTAAAAACTGAGAATAAACTGAGGGTTGATGGGGGGTAGGAGGGAGCGGAAGGTGGGTGATGGGCATTGAGGAGGGCACATGTAGGGGTGAGCACTGGGTGTTGTATGGAAACCAATTTGACAATAAATTTCATATTAAAAAAAATTCTTATTCAATTAGGGGGGAAAAAAAACCTAGACGTGACTGAGCTCAGTGTGGAAGGCATTTTGAAAACCAAGGTGGGTCAGAAGCTAGGTCTTGGGCATCAGTGAGCCAAGTTGTGAAAGTGGAACGAAACGCTCAGGAAGGAAATGAAAAGCACTCCTCCGGGAACACATGGGTGGTGAGAAGGCAACAAGGCCTCCTGCTCGTGTGGAGAGAGTTGCAGGGGTCTGGACAGAAGGCCACACCAGCCACACTTGGACTCCTCAGATGGATCTGAAGGCGACTGAAAATCTTCTGGGAAGGATTCACCGTTCTAGAAGCCATTAAGAACGTTCGTGATTACAGGAAGAGATCAGATTATCAACATAATCCGGAGTTTGGAAGAAGGTGATTCCAACCCTCCTGGAGAGGACGTGGAGGGTTCAGGACCTCAGTGGAGGAAGTCACTGCGGACGCGGTAGAAACAGCAAGAGAACTGGGATCAGAAGTGGAGCCTTTAGAGGGGACGAGGTCGCCACCATCTCAGGATGAAACCTGGACGGACGAGGAGGGGCAAAGAAAGAGGCTTCCTCAGGTGGCATCTCCTCCCGGTGGAGATGCCTCGAAGACACGGTCACAAGGGATTTGGAACGTTCTGGAAGCCTGGCCGGGGAAGCAGCGGCGGGGGCTGAGAAGACAGACCCGGGTTCGGGGAAAGTTCTCTGGGTAAAATGCCATCAAACAGCACCACCCACCACAGAGAAATCATTCGTGACAGGAAGAGCCACCCGGTGCAGCCAACGTCCCCGCTGTCTTATTTTCAGACGCTGCACAGCCACCCCGGCCTTCAGCGCCCACCACCCTGCCCGGTCAGCAGCCGTCACTGTTGGACAGGACCCCCTCCAGCAAGAGGATTAGGACCCGCTGGAAGCTCAGATGGTGGTTAGCACGTTTCAGCAATAAAGTCACTTTTCACAGAGGTGTGTCCACTGTCGTTTTGGCCGCGGTGCTGGGGCACACGTCACACGCCGCAAACGTGTGGTGCAAACGTGCCTTCCGTGCACCGGGAAACCAACACCTTCCTTGACTCACTTTATTGCAATATTAGCTTTTCTGCAGTGGTCTGGAACGGAACCCGCGATATCTCCGAGGTACCCCTCTATCTCCTGGGGGGCAAAAACGCCCTCGTGCAGAGAGCCATTGGTCTGTGTGAAGCCCTCCTGATCTGTACCTGGAAGCAGGTGGCCTCCCCCCACCCCCGCCCGACTCTCACCTGGATCTCCCAACCTGTTCTCCATGCTTTTGTCAGAACACAACTCTGACTGTGGCCCTTTCCCTGCTTTGGGGGGTTCCAGCTGCCTACTGGGTAAAATGTAAACTTATTTATTGGCATGAAACACCCCTGACCACCCAGCTCAATCTTCCTGTTGTTCTTGGAACACCACTCACCTCCAAAGTGCCTCCCGCCCCCTGCTCCTTCTGTCTAGCCTGGCTTGGGGGGCCGCTCCTGGCCCCTGCCCCTTTCTTCCCTCGCCCCTTTATTCTCTCTCCTCCTTCACTTACCGGCTCTGGCAGTCAAGGCTCAGCACCACAGCCCTCTCTTGACCTGTTTTACACGCTCCAGGCAGCTATGGTTTCCCTTTGCATCCAGGGCACGCGTCTGGCTCTCTTACTGTGTTCTTCTGTCACCGGGCAGGTCTCTGGTCACAGGTTGGCCTCCTCTGCCACCTCCTTGTGGGCAGGGACTCAAGTCAGCATCTCCATTTTTTCAAAGCTACAGAACCCAATACAGTGCCTGGCATACAGACTGTGGGTTCTCCTGTTTTGTTTTCAGAGTGAATGGATAAACAGATCATGTGGCAAAGGGGGGTAGAAGACATGTTAGAAGTCCAGAGGTCAGAAGAGTTTTGGTTAATTGCTGTTGGCAATCTAAGAAAAAAACCCTGCTCCAGGGTGAGGTTTCAACCAGGTTACTATTTTTTTCCAGATTTATTGGAATATCATTAACTTACAACATGGTATAAGTGTAAAATGCACAACACCTTTTTTAAAAAAAAATTTTTTTTTCAACGTTTATTTATTTTTGGGACAGAGAGAGACAGAGCATGAACAGGGGAGGGGCAGAGAGAGAGGGAGACACAGAATCAGAAACAGGCTCCAGGCTCCGGGCCATCAGCCCAGAGCCCGACGCGGGGCTCAAACTCACGGAGTGCAAGATCGTGACCTGGCTGAAGTCGGACGCTTAACCGACTGCACCACCCAGGCGCCCCTGCACAACACCTTTGATTGGATGTACTTAAATGTTGCAATGCGATTACCACTGTAACCTTAGCATACCTTCATTGCATCACACAACTACCATTTCTGTGTGGTGAGAACATTCAAGATCTCCTCCTTAGCAACTTTCAAGTATATACTATGGTATTGTTATCTATAATCCCAGGGCTGTGCATTAGATCCCCGGAACTTGTTTGTTCTGGGTAAAAACTGGAGGTTTTCACCCCCTGACCAACATCTCCCCCTTCTCCCCACCCCCAACAACCACCATTTTCCTTTCTGTTTCTATAAGTTTGGATTTTTTAGATTCTGCATATAAATGAGATTATACAATATCTCTTTCTCTGTCTGGTTTCTTTCACTGAGCATAATGCCTTCAAGGTCCATCCACGTTGTCACAAAGGGCAGGACTTCCTTCTTTCTTGTGGCTGAAAAATATTCCATGTTTACACACATGCCTATGCACACACATACACACAATGGAATATAAAAATATTCACACACACACACACACACACACACCCTACATCTTCTTTATCTATTGGGTGAATGATATTTGGGTTGTTTCCACATCCTGGCTATTGTGAATAATTGTGAAAAAACATGGGGTGCAGAGATCTCTTCAAGATCCTGATTTCACTTCCTTTGGGTTTATACCCAGAAGTGAGATTGCTGGATCATATGGTGGTTGTATTTACATTTATTTTTTTAAATCTTTTTTTTAATTTACAGAGAAAGAGAGAAAGAGAGAGTATGTGTACAAGTGGTGGAAAGGGAAAGGGAGAGGGAGAGGGGGAGGGAGAGGGAGAGAGAGAGAGAGAGAGAGAGATTCCCAAGCAGGCTTGATGCTCAGTGCAGGGCTTGATCCCATGACCCTGCAATCATGTCCTAAGTCGAAATCAAGAATTGGACTCTCAACCGACTGACCCCCCCCCCCACCCCAGGCGCCCCTGTATTTTTAGTTTTTTGAGGAACCTCCATACTATTTTCCATAATGGCTTCACCAACTTACATTCCTACCAACAGTGCATAAGGCTTCCTTTCCCTTCATATTCTCCCTAACATTGTTGTCTCTTGTCTTCTTGACGATAGCCATTCTAACAGATATAAGGTGGTATCTCCTTGTGGTTTCAATTTGCATTTCCCTGATGTTGAGCACTTCTTTAGAAAAGTTTCTGTTCAGGTAGTCTGCTCAGGTTTGAATCAGATTTTATTGTTATTGAGTTGTATGTGTTCTTTATATATTTGGGATATTAACCTCTTGCCAGATATATGATTTGCAAATAATTTCTCTTGTTCCTTAAGTTGCCTTTTGATTTTGTTGATGGTTTCATTTGCTGTGCAGATGTTTTTTAGTTTGATGCGGTCCCTCAACCAGGTTACTGTTAAGATGACCACACAGATGGGGTGTGGGGTGATCAACTGGAAGAGAAATCTTTATATGGTGTCATTGGCCCCTTAGGTTGAACACACATGAGAGTGATGTGAGTCAGCTCAGCTTCAAGGACATATGACCTATGTGGTCTTCCAGGGTCCCACACTCAGACGGGTACTGCCCTTAACTTATGCTTTACTATCGCTGTCTTGAAATTCTTAACTTTTGAACAAGGGCCCAACAATTTGATTTGATACTGGGTTGTGCAATTTATATAGCTGGTCATTGCTTTAGAGGATCAAGGGTTAAATCTGGATATAGAAGGCCAAAGAGGGGGTAGGGCAGGGAGACAGGGTAGAGGGCAGCCAGGCTAGCTCAGTGCCGGAATGAAGGTAGATGAACAGGGTTGATAAGATTAAGGGGTGAGGTTGAATTGCAGAGGGACCCAGGTCAGGGGTCAGGAAGAAAGGCTCCAGGCAGATGGTGGCAGCAGCAAAATTGTACCAGGTGATTGAGGCCAAAGTCTCAGAGCCTTTGCTTCCAAGCCTGACCCTTGCTGGCTCCAGTTCATTATTTTTACTGATTTGGGCTTTTTGCCCCATTCCTCCTATATAGCTCCCCATTTGCTGAAGCAAAGAGTGCTGGGCAAGCAAACGGCCATTTGTGAAGTTATAGCACATGGGTCTGGAAGCTCTGGGGCTGCTTGAGAACCCACGCTCCAGTCTACAAGTGGCACCAGGAAAAGCAGGAGAGCGTGTCAGTCTCCTCTGTCATTGAACTTGTGTCCCAGGTCCTTCATTCCTCTCCAGCTTAGAGACTTAAAAAGAAAAAAACAACCCACATTTATTTATTTATTTTGAGAGACAAGCAGGGAGAGAATGAGCTGGGGAGGGGAAGAGAGAGAGACAGAGGGAGAGAGAATCCCAAGCAGGCTCTGAGCTGTCAGTGCAGAGCCTGATGCCAGGCTCAAACTCATGAACCGTGAGATCGTGACCTGAGCCAAAACCAAGAGTCAGATGCTTAATTGACTGAACCATCCAGGTGCCCCAGCTTAGAGACAACTTATTAAAAAAATTTTTTTAAATGTTTATTTATTTTTGAGAGAGAGAGAGCACGGTGCAAGCAGGGGAGGGGCAGAGAGAGGGAGACCCAGAATCTGAAGCAGGCTCCAGGCTCCAAGATGTCAGCACAGAGCCCGACACGGGGCTCAAACTCACAAGCTGTGAGATCATGACCTGAGCCGAAGTCAGATGCTTAACCGACTGAGCCATCCAGGCACCCCAAGACTTCTTATTTTTTATTATCATTACTACTTCTATCTCTATTATTGTTTTCCTTTTGCTAAAGATGAAAAGATGATATATCATCATGCATTATCCACATCAGTACAGGGACGAATGAGGTGCAGGCAGCCAGCTCAGATTAATAGCCAGACTGATAATCAAGATCTTAGAGCCACGATGGGGCTGGGCTCAGGGAGGACAGAAGGAGAAGGGGCTTTGTGGGCCTTGGCTATGCAGGATCAGCCCCCCCATGCTCCATGCACCTGGTTTCACCCTTGTCCTCTTGTCCTCTGCCACCAGGATGTGGCAGTTTTGTTTTACAATCGTCAGCCTGAGTGAGCTGTGGGAAGGGGAAACGAGGCAAGAGTTCCTGCTGTGTATTCTCAAGGCAGGGACAAGGGCCTTGCAGTCAGGACATGACATGGGAGACACAGGCCATTGGCCAGCTCCTCTCCATAGTGAGGAGAGGCCCTTTCACAAGAGCACGGGAAGGTCTGTGTCTTACTAATGAGTGAATACCTACTGCCACACCCACCTCTCACGGAGGCCCAGGCTCCACTGTGCCAGCGACCCTATATGCATTGACCTTACTTAATCCTAGAGATGATTCTGGAAACAGGCATCATCCCAAGGCACAGCTGGTCAGTGGCAGAACCAGGATTTTCACTCAGGTCTCTCTGTCTCCCTAACAGGGAGGTTTTTCCCTATGACAAAGTGGTGTCGAGCCCCATAAGGGGGCAAATGGGCACTGTCCTGTAGAAGAGTCCTGTCTTGAGCCCACTTCAGCAGCATGGGGAGCCCTTCCATGTTGGTTTCTAGAAAGAAGCTTTTGTGTCTACGCTGGGGTGAGTGTCAGCAAAAAGTCCCATTGCCCTGGTGAGTATGCTCCTGCTTTTGTTTGTATTTATTAAAAAAAAATCCTTTGAATATTTGAGTATATCATTTATTCAAGTTTATCTCTTACCACCTCAATGGCATTATAATGTTTCCTAGAAGGCAGAGCCCAAGTCTGAAAAATTAGCTCTTTTGGGTGAGGGTTAGATGTTCTTGCACCTAAATAGATGCTTAATCTCTGATTTTAAGCCACTGGAATCTGTCCTGGATAAATTCAGATTGCATACATGGGAGGGTACCTTTTCAAGCTCCTGGTCCCCATTCTGGACCAGACAGAGCAGGTAGCTGAAGGGACCCTCAACAGCAGGGGTTTAGCGGTGCTCCACAAGGCACTCCTGGTGGTTCCGTACATGAGAAGGTTCCCCACTGACGCCAGCTGGCTGGAGCCCCACCGCGTTCCCCAGAGGCACGGCGCTGACTTCCCAGTGCACATGATGAATGCTCTGCCCAGTATGGATGTTCAGGTCTGTTAGCAGGCTACCTTGGCTTTGGATTCAATTCGAGGCTTTTCTAGACTTGGAGGGGCTGATTAGCCAGTGTTTTCCGTAGGCCTCCACAGCTTTGGGGATTTGCGAGCTCTCGGCAGAAAAGGTTTCTCTGCCACGGGGCTCTGACACTTGCCAAAAGAAGCAAGGTCTTGGCTATGTTGTGCCTCTTGGGTGTCAGGTTGGCTAATCCCTTTACGGGTTTCCATGCCAAGAACATCTCTGTGAGTGTCGCTAATCCCTGGGTTTTTCTGTTGCTCAGGAAATGGGCCACAATTCAGCTTTTTCCTGGGTTTGCCCTCGGCTGTCATGGACAAGGGCCCAGGATGTTCATTGTCTTCCTCCTCCAGTGGTGTGACCTCCACGGTGCCCCCAGGTCTCACGAGAGACTGTCCAACCTGCCTTGTCCTTGAGAGTCCTTTCCGGCATCCGCATTCTTTACCATTGTGGTTTCCAACAACATCCTTGAGAGTCCTTCCCAGAATCCGCGTTTTTTAACGTTGTGGTTTCCAGTCACATCCTTGAGAGTCCTGTCCGGTATCTGCGTTCTTTAGCATTGTCGTTTCCAGCCACAACCTGGACACCCTGCTCTGGGTGTCACTCATTGGGAAAACAGTGACTGAAAGACATCATGCAGACCCTAAGGGATGGTTCCAAGTGCAGATATGAAAGCCCTGGTTCCTGCTCTTGGGGATGTGGTCCTGAGTGGGGAGAGACAGGCCTGTAGACAAGTAAGGGTCACACATGGTCAGATGCGGAGACCGATGTGTGCCCGGGGTACAGAGAAGGGATGGACCACTTTTCCGGGGGTGGGGCAGTGGTTTACCAAAGGCTCCCAAGAGGGTCTTGAAAGAGGTACTGGACCTTGAAAGAGGACCTGGAAGGCCAGTAAATGTGGTGCTGATTGCGTGCGAGAGGAGCTTATGCAGGGGCAGGCAGTTACTACGGGCCGAAGGAGCACTGTCAGCAGCTGGTCCAAAAGTACAGGCAGACAAAAAGTGGAAACAGCTCGAAGTCCACCAGCAGGTGAATGGATAAACCAATAGTGGTTGGTTCATATGATAGAATGCTGCTCAGTAATAAAAAGGAACAGACTGATACTGTGACACGGATAAGTCTCAGTGACATCGTTCTAGTGAAAGAAGCTGGAAACAAAAGACAAAACACTGTACAATTCCATTTGTAGGAGGTTCTAAAAGAGGCCAAAAGATCTGAACCGTGGTTGCCCCTGAGTGGTGGGAGTGGGAGGGGGGACTGGTGAGGAGGAAGTATGAGAGAACTTTCTGGGGCATATCAGGATGTTGTTCCAGGGTTTGCCAGGGGTTTGGGTTACACAGGTGTATGCATTTGTAAGAACTCATTAAATGGTGCATGTGCCAGGCTGAAAAATGGCTCTCTAAGATGACCACATCTTAATCCCCAGAACCTGTGAATGAATAACTTTGTAGCAAAAGGAACGGCACAGATGGGATTAAATTAATGACACTGAGATAGGGGATTTATCCTGGATTATCCAGGCGTGACCACAGAGTCCTCATGAGAGGGAGGTGGGAGGTCAGAGTTGGAGCTATTTGAGGATGTGGGGAGGAGGCAGTCCCGAGCCAAGGAATGTTCTAGAAGATGAAGATGGCAAGGAAATAGATTGTCTGCTTACAGCCTACAGAAGGAACAAACCGCTTACACCTTGACTTTGGTCCAGTCTCATTTTGGACTTCTAACCCATAGAATTCTGTGCAGGAGAACAAATTTGTGTTGTTTTAAGACACTAAATGTGTGAGGATTTGTTACGACAACAAGAAAACCGATACATGCTTCTCAGATTTGTACCTTTTGCTGTATTCTGCCTTGAAGAGGAAAAAAAAAAAAAAGAACCAAAGACAAATGTGAAGCTCTAGTTAATAAGGTGCATGCTGAAGTATTTAGAGGACGTGTATAGATGTCTATGCTTTACCTTGAAATGCATAAAAAGCAAAATGGATAGAGGGAGGGATAGCTATGTGATAAGGCAGAGCTCATAAAACATTAATTGTAGAGTCTGAGTGGCGGATATATGAGCATGTGCTGTAAATTCCCCTCCAAATTTCTGTATGTTTGACAGTTTTCACAGTGAAAGATTGGGGGGAAAGGCAGTCGACTGACCCTCGCTGGAATGTTCAGGAATGGTGAGCAGGTCTGCGCAGCTAGGTTGTTGGGTTTGTGGTGGGAGTAGTTGGTGCAACTGGAGAGGTAGATGAGGGCCAGATGTGGACTTCATCCTGGAGGCATTGAGGAGCCAACAGAATGCTTTAAACAGGGAGTAACAGAAGTGGGTTTGCCTTTTTACCTCTCTGCACAAGTCACACCCTGCTTGAATTTTCTGAACAGCTGTTTACTTGACTTGAAACACAAACCATCTGGAGTGCGGTTAGGAGAGAGCAGTTAGTATTAGTTGAAGGGCTTCCTCCCCCTCTGTCTGCCTCAGTTAGTGGGGGTGGCAAAACTAAGACAGGTACAGATTTGAGAGCTCACAGTCTGTAGCAAAAGGGCAGGCAATTCTAGCCTTATCTTTATGGCTTACTTGTTCTTGGAGGCAAGCAACATGAAGAAATAAAAATAAAATCCTGGTATAGACTGAATCACGGAGGAGTCCATTCAGGAAAATGATGTAGAAAAAGCCCAGGACCAGGAGTCAACCATCAGTTATGACATTTCCTGGCTGTGTGGCCTTGGGCAAATCACCGAAATTCTCTGAGGCTGGTTTCCCATTTGTAAAAAGGGGAATACGCCAGTCAGTGCCTCATAGGGTTGCTGTGAGGGCCACCGTAAGTGAGGGAAAGGTATTCGCCAGAAAGTCCTTGATATAGCGCCTGGCGTGTAGTCAGTTTGGAAGAAACGTTCAGTGTCGTACTTACTGCTCACTGGCCCACTTCTCAACAAATAGCGTTGCAGTAGGAAGCTTATCTGTACTCGTGGCCTATGCCATTTCTCTAATGTCTTTAAAATGATTATTAAGTGTCTTACTGTAGTCCGGGCTATTCGGAGCTTTAGACCTATATCCTGCTTCCTCATGGGTGTCTTCATTTGCTTATCCCATTGGTACCACAAATTCAACAAAGTCCAAGCAGAACACATCATCCGCACAGGTTTCTTGCCTCCTTTATCATGGGAATGGCACCAGCCCCCCACCCCCCCCCATCAACCCAAATGGCCCAGCCAGGCATCTGACAGTCCCACCAGACTGGGACCTCTTTCTCTGGCAGCCCCCGCCCCTGTGCGACTTGTGAGCAGCACACAGACGCTTGATTTTTCGTCTGCACTCCGGTCCCCCTGCTGTGGGCATTACGGTTCACCTCCCTTCCCGCAGGAGACCCTTCCTGACCTCCCTGCTCCCAAACTTGCCTCCTCCAGTCTGTTGGTCTCTGCCATAATGGAGATCTGACCATCCACTGTCCCATCCAAGTCCTCCAGAGGCCCCCACTGGGATCCAAGGGCTTCCACAGGTTGGCTTCTGTGACCTCTGCAGTGACTGCCACCTGGGACTCCTATCGCTCTTGCAATGTCCAGCTGCCTGCAGCTCCCCCCTGCACCCCATATCTTTATGCTGCCTCTGCCTGGAACCATTCTAACCTGTCCCCTATCTTTACCTGGCTGCCTGTGCCTCTATGATGCCCCCTTGACCATTTCCATCCCAGGCTGTGCCCTGGCCGGCACTGACCTCCAACGCAGTCATCATTGTCCATGACATTGACTGTCTGTAACCTCTGTCTTTCATCTTTGCAACCCTAGTGTATAGCTTTGCATCCTTGGCATATTGTAGATATTATATTTGTCTGGTGAATGAGGTTGACTCTAGGATCAAAGGAGAGTAAAAGAAAACTCAGCATGTCAGCTAGGGGCCTGTTAGGAAACAGATGGCATTCTCCCAGGGGGAATGAAAAGACTTTAAAGAAGGGACTATTTTCAAAGGTGAGGCAGGGTTAAGGGAAATCATCAAGGGACAGTGAAGCAGCCTGAGGCCAGCAGCAGTTGGAAGCCATTTTTTAAAAAAATGTTTATTTATTTTGAGAGAGAGAGAGAGACAGAGAGCATGAGCAGGGGAAGGACAGAGAGAGAGAGGGGAAGAGAGAGAATCCCAAGTAGGCTCTAAGCTGTCAGAGTAGATCCCAAAGTGGGGCTTGAGTCCACCAACTGTGAGATCATGGCCTGAGCTGAAATCCAGAGTCAGATGCTTAACAAACTGAGCCACCCAGGCACCCCATTTGGAAGCCATGTTCACCCCTAGACCTGAAGGAGGCAGAAGTGGTTCTAGAAAGAGGGAGACTTGTAGGACAGAGCCACCTGACAAGATCTGTGGCCTTTGGTAGAAGGACACTGCCATGTCAAACTAGGGTCTTGGATGGAGGAAGCCAGGGGACCGAATACCTTGATCTCATTTACCTGTGAGGGCTACCTGCAGACTGAATCCATGGCACGAGGGAGTCCATGAATGCAGTCCATAAAGGCCAGCCTGCCAGGGCACAGGGCAGGGTGGAAAGGGTGGGAAGTACATCTGGAGGATCAAGAAAATAGGCACTTAGGAATCCCAGTCTCCTGTCCACAGACTGGGTCTAGGTCCCTGAGACGGAGCATGGAGGAAGCAAGGCACTCACATCCATAAGAGCACAGTACTTCCTTTCTTCTTCCGGCTTCACCTTTTTTCAACCAGAAAAACCACAGTGGCAAGTGAGGAAGTCTGGAGCCATTCCTAGTCCTGGCACAGTAGTCACCAGGGCTCCTAGAGACAGACACTTGATATCCAGGCTCTCCTGGACATTCCCAGCGAATTCTGTGGAGGCCTTCCTATGGTGAGCTAGCATTCTCTTCTGAAACCATTAGAACCTGGGGCTAGTTTCTGTAGCTCACAGCAGTCAGGAGTGAGTCCATGTTCTACTGCACGCTCAGCATAAACTTTAAGTACCCCACTTTTATTTCTGACTTCAGGTCTGGCCACATGCTCTGTTAGGAAGGAGCCTCCTAAACCAAGTCTCTAGGGCTGAACCTAATTGGTTTCCTCCTCTTCTATTCTGAGCACCCAAATTCAGCCCATGTGCCTCAGGCGGGCTCAGTTCATGCGCCTTCAGGCAGAAAACATCATGTTCGGAATCATGGACGAGACTAATCAGAAGTAGTTGGAGTCACTCTGTTCCCCCTGCGATCCACTTTTCTTTCCCTGGTAATGGAGTGACAGGAAAGCCTCATTCTATTATGATCAGGCACAGGGAACCAGCATTGTCCCAGGAGTTAGGCTGAGTTGGGTAATGTGTAAGAGCCCCCGCCCTCTGGTAAGGACTGCCGGGAGATGCAAACACACCTGAGCCAGTCCTGACTTCAGGGTTTACGTGCTAATTGGGGAGGTAGGGGGGGCTACAGAGAACACGCAGGGTGGAAGTGTCGGCTGGGGGCTTCCCGAGCGAGGGAGGGTCGCCTGCTTGCGAAGGGGTTGTAGACGTAGATGGGGGCAAGTGGGGTCAGCGTGATTGCAAATACGAGCTGGGCGCGCAGCGGGGTGGTCCCTCCCCTCCCCCCCCCCGCCCCCCGCCTGACCCCGGAAAGGGTGGGTGCTCCCGGGGCAGCCCTTGGAGGTTCCGTCCTGCAGGGTGCCGCGGGTCAGGACGGGCGGCGGAGGATGGGGCTTGGGGACCGGGTACGGCCTCAGGGGCGGGGGCGTCCTTCAAGGTTACATCCCACAGCGCCCGCCTCCGCTAGCGCAGAAGCTCCCTTGCTTCCGGGGTCAGAGTAAAAGCCCACCGCGCGTCGGGGCGTTTCCTCTCTCGAGGCCACAGCTCCCTGCTCATTGGCTGTCAAGAGAGTGAACAGCAGGCAGGTTGTCCATTGGCTACGAGAACATGGCCACACCCTCTCTCTAAGCCCCGCCTTCCCACCCCGTGATGGGGAACAGCGCCACCTCGTGTCCGGGTAGCGCGGCTTCGCGGAGTTCAGAAATGCTTCTGTTCCGGTTTTGGTTGCGCTCAGCAAATGTTGAATGCATGCCCACCGTGGGCAGGCACTATGCCAGGGGCTGATTTCCCCTACATGGCAGGGATAGGCTTGTATGTTACTCGGGATAGCACCACCCTTCTAAATTCCTCTCATCTCATCCAAACCACGCGACCCTTTAGGAATTCAGCAATGGAATGAGGAGTTTCTAGCTACGGTGGCATATCATTTCATTCAGTCCTTACATCTAGCCTCAGCTTCTTTCACTGCGTTTCCTTTTTCTGGCTTTAAACGTTTTGGGAAGTTGAGGCATCCCTGATGTTGATTTTACTTTTTTCTCCATGAAAGTGCTGCTCCGCGTATGAATTCATCTCTAAGATTGTGGTTCTCAATTTTGGGGAGTGTGTTTTCAGTTTGCTGAGACTTCTAAACAACTAGAGTACCTGATTTAGATGTGTTTGCATCCATATCTGTCACAGTAATGGGACACCCTGAATCTTATTTATCATCCAAAATAGGGATTTTAGAACTTCAAGGAGGTGGTCGGTTAGCGTTCCCTCTTGGATTTGGGTCATATCATTTCTGATTTTCAAGTCAGATTATAATCTATAGATTTCTAGCCAGGTCACTTACCACTTCAATGGAATGTGCATTCTTGTTAAGATTTGTTGAAAGAGCTTTGAGTTTGGCAGAACTGTGACTTCTTTATCTTTCTTAAAAGATTTTTTTTAATGTTTATTTTTGAGACAGAGAGGGAGAGAGAGAGAGAGAGAGAGAGGAAAGGGCAGAGAGAGAAGGAGACACAGAATCTGAAGCAGGCTCCAGGCTCTGAGGTGTCAGCACAGAGCCTGATGTGGGGCTCAAACTCACCAACTGTGAGATCATGACCTGAGCCGAAGTCAGTTGCTTAACTGACTGAGCCACCCAGGCGCTTTGTCTTTCTTTTTAATTGTACAATCTAGCATATAGATAAATACACATTAAACATATAAATATGGTTGTGTGATTAATTATAAAGCAAACTTACATACCTCTAAATCAAGTCATTGCTCAGTGCCCCGAAAACATCTCCAATATCCTCATAATGACGTGCCCTCCTCTCCCTCACTCCACAAGAGGCATGTGTGCTGACTCTTGTCAAGCCACTTCTTTTCTCCAGACTAGTGTTCTGCTGTCTATGTGTGTGTCCCTAGAGGTTGTAGATTGGTTTTGCCTGGTTTGAATTTTGTATAAATAAAATCTCACGGAAGGCATTTTTTTTGTATCTTGCACATTTCGCTCAATTTCATATAGTTGTGGGTTGTTCATTGCTATCTCATTTTCTACTTTGGGAGTTTGCAACAATTTATATCTCCATTTTATCAGCACTAGATATGACAGATATTAGGCTTGTTTTCGGTTTGGGAATGTTACGAACAATGTTTCTATAAATGTCTGGTGCTGGTGAATATGTGTACCTGAGTGTATGCCTCAGAATGCAGTGGTGGTCCCATAAGCCATGTATCTCAATTTTTCTAGTTCATGCATGTTTTTCAAGGTAGTTGGTGCCAGTTTACTTTCCTGCCAGCGGTGTGGGAAACTGTTTATTGCCCCCCACATCCTCACCAATATTGTCAGACTTTAATATTTTTGCCCAATATGGATGTTTATTTTAAGCTATGTTATTGTGGCTTTAATTTACCTCACCCTGAATATTGATAAAGTTGAGCACATTTTGCTTTTGTTTTTGTTAAAAGATTTAAAAAAATGTTTATTTATTTTTGAGAGAAACACAGCGTGTGAGCAGGGGAGGAGCAGAGAGAGAGGGAGACACAGAATCCAAAGCAGGCTCCAGGCTCTGAGCTGTCAGCACAGAGCCTGATGCAGGTCTTGAACCCATGAACTGTGAGATCATGACCTAGCTGAAGTTGGATGCTTAACTGACTGAGCCACCCAGGCGCCCCAGTTGAGCACATTTTGTAAACTTATTCATCATTTGGATTTCCTCTTATGTAGTGTGTCTGCTCAAATCTTTGGCCATTTTTCAAATTGGGTTGTCTGCCTTATGATTTGTAAGAATTCTTTTTTTTAAAGTTTTTTTGTGTGTGGGGGGAAGGGGTCAAGAGGGAGAGAGAATGCCAAGCAGGCTCCTCACTGTCAGGGCAGAGCCCGATGCAGGGCTCGAACTAAAAAACCGTGAGATCATGACCTGAGCCAATATCAAGAGTTGGATACTTAACCAACTGAGCCACCCAGATTCCCATCCCCCACTTTTTGAATTTATTTATGTATTCAGAGCGAGAGGAGGACAGAAAGAGAGAGAGGGAAGAATTCTTTATGTTGGGTTAAACCATATGAAATCTCTAGTATTTGACCATTTTTGACTTACAAAACAGGTGGTTTCATATGGTTCAACTGAACACATTCTGGATACTGGACCTTTGTTAATTATATGTATTGATAAATATTTTATCACACTATATGGCTAATCTTTTTGTTTTCTTCATTTATTTTTTGAGGGTCAGAAGTTTCTAATTTTAATGTAGTTGGATTTTCAGTTTTTCCTCTACATGGCTAATGCTTTTTATGTCCTGTTTCAGAAACCCTTCTTGTCTTTCGTGCTGAAGGTGACCAGACTGTGGGGGCTTGGAGCTGTGTTCCCAGGACGTTCTGTTCTGGGGCCTGGGTCACAATGCTTCCACTGTGGGGTAGACAGATTCCTTTGACACCTAAGACTTGGCTGGGTTGGGTGGAGGAGAGAGACCACTCCTGGGGTTCTTCTACCATGGATCCCAATTTTCCAAGAAGAGCTTTCCAGAAGGCTGCTCCCCCACCATTCTTATGAGTGTGGAAGGTCTTCTCAATGAGCCGACCTGTGTGCCACTTGGGGCAGGACTGAGCTAACATCTCCATGGATGCTCAGGCAGGGTGGGCTGTGACAGGGTGAGTCCAACTCAGAACTGGGATATCTGGCTCCTGAATTGTGTCCCTGGAGCAGATGAGGTGGGACACGGAAAAAACTGGCTGGAGACAGTAGAGCAGTAGGAAGCACCCCTCCCCCTCTATATCTGGAGTATTTGGAATGTAATAACATGATTATGACCAATTGGCTCAGGAGGAGCAGGTGGCGTAAGGACATGCCTGATAGAGGAGGGGGAAAATGTCATGATTTATTGGATCTTATTCCTCAGTGTCACCAGGGTTGGGCAAGGCAGGGGACTGTCCAACCTATTTAGTTTCACTTCCACTACCCACAGTGCCTGCCACGTGGAGATATTAGTAGATATTTGTTCAAAAGTGCATTCCTAGTTTTCAAAGAATTGTGTGAAAAAAAGTTACTTTTTACTCTTCTAGTTTCTTCTGAACAAAACTTTTAGTAGCCACTAGGTGGCGAGGTTAATCACATCTGTGTGGCTTGTAAGGGGGATTTCTGTTTCGGGGATTTGAATTTAAATTGAATCTTGTTTTAGTTTTGTTTTTGAACTCAGTCATTAAGTTTGAAAAGCATACCGTCATAAGAACCAACTGCAAAGTTGAAATAAAGGCCCTGGTGAATTGCTTTCTTCCTCAAGCTAAAGATGGTATGAATTTCTCTTCCATAGTGTTTCTGAATCAGTCCTTTTATGGCTTGGCTGGATGTAAATTCTTTCCATTCTTTATTCAGATAAACGAATGTCAACTCAGTTTGCCCTTCTGCACAGAAGTCTTTTACTGTCAGAATCTGGCAACCTCCTTTGTTTATTGCCTCTGGCAGATCTGAGTCTCTGAGAAAAACCTGGCCCATTTACAAGTCACCTCCACGGCTCTTCCTCAGCCCTCCCCCCACTCCCCCCTCTTCTGCCCCAACAGCCTCACAGAGTCCCGGGATCTTTGGATTTCTCTTCTGCAGGAAATCAGAAGTCACGTCATCCCTGCTTTTTGTTTAAAACAAAACAAAACAAAACTCGGGGCGCCTGGGTGGCTCGGTCGGTTAAGCGTCCGACTTCGGCTCAGGTCATGATCTCACGGTCGGTGAGTTCCAGCCCCGCATCGGGCTCTGTGCTGACGGCTCAGAGCCTGGAGCCTGTTTCAGATTCTGTGTCTCCCTCTCTCTCTGCCCCTCCCCTGTTCATGCTCTGTCTCTCTCTGTCTCAAAAATAAATAAACGTTAAAAAAAAATTAAAAGAAAAAACCCAAAAGCAATTTGTTTATTTGAAAATACAGCTAAGATTAGTTTTGAGGTATTTGGTTTTTATTTTATTTTATTTTATTTTATTATTTTATTTTATTATTTTATTTTATTTTATTTTATTTTATTTTATTTTATTTTATTTTATTATTTTATTTTAATTTTGAGAGAGAGAGAGAGAGAGAGAGCACAAGCAGGGGAGGGGAAGAGAGGGAGAGAGAGAAACTCCCAAGCAGGCTCTGCACTGTCAGTACAGAGCCCAGTGCAGGGTCAAACTCACAAACTATGAGATCGGACATGATCCAAGATCAAGAGTCAGATGCTCAACCAACTAAGCCACCCAGACGCCCCTTGAAGTATCGGTTTTGATGGGGAAAATGAGGATATACATCTGGAAATGACTCTGAGACTTTGAGATAGAGATAGGCAAATTACCTCAAATTTATCTCATTATTATTATAGTAAAACTGACTTTTTTTCCCCCTGTGAACAGTTCTGTGAGTTTTAATGCATGCATAGATTCATGTAATCAACACCATGATCAGCATAAAGAATAGCACCATCACCCCCAAGACTCCCTTGCACTACACCTTGTTTAGTCACAGTTTCTGTTCCACATTGTGCCTGTACTCAACAATTACAAAAAATATTGTGCCACTTCCTCTGGCCATCATGGTTTCTGATGAGAAACCACAGAAATTTGGATCACTCTTCTTGGTAGGTAATGGGTCACTTTTGTTGGGTTGTTTTCAAGATTTTTCCTTTGTCTTTCTTTAGTTTTTAGCAGTTTGATCCTGATATGTCTGTGCTTGCTTCTTGGAGTTTGTTCTGTGTAGGGTTCACTGAGCTCCCCGAATCTTGAGGTTTATGGCTTTCACCAAATTTGAGAAGTTTTCAACCATATTTATTCACACAAGCAAAAGTCATTCTTCTGGATAGCTTTCATTTACCTCTCCAGATAGTCTTTCCACCTTTCTCTAGCCTTCTGTGTGCCCCAAAGGAGAGTCTCATATTGATCACATCAGTAAGCTCTCGTGTTCTATGACTTCCCACTGGGTTTGGCCAATAGGAAACACTAGCAAGAGATCGGAGAGAGGTACTTTGGGTATTTACTTGCCAGGATTCCTCCCTGAAAGTTCATCTCAGGCTGGCTGTGTGTCTCTTGGAAGGGGACAGCTCAAATCAAGCACCATCTCTGTCAACTTTCTCGGTGTCTGGCTGAAACACAGCAATTGCTTCCTTTCCTCATCTTTTGGGCCGAGAAGTAATGATACCCTCCCTGATCCCCCTAGGTTAAGGACCCCAGTAGGGCATGATCACATACAGTTCCCTACAGTTTGCTGGCACCCTTGTACATAGCCCCTTTATCAAACACTTCTCAAATGATCCACTTCGAGTGTGCTGTCCATTTTTTGCATGGACCCTGACAAAAAGAGTGGTTTTTTTGGGACCACAGTTGGCCTGTCACCCCCATCATTCCTAAGGACTCATCACTCTTGAGCAGGCAGCTGTCTCTCATTGTTCCTACAGGTTTTGATACTTTTCCGAGTTGGGCATCCTGAAGAACAAAGGTCCATTCAATTTTTGCTGATAGGTTTTACATCAATAGATTTGATGAATGACTTTTGCACTAGTCATTATTTCATATTGTTTTGAAATTAACTCAAGCAAAGGAAGTCTTGATGTGTACTTTTTATTGTGATTATATCATTCAAACAGAAGGGGGAAGAAAATGTTTATGTGCAATTTTTGTAATCATAATCATAATGCGTCTACCACCTAGGTTAAGAAGAAACTATGACCACTACTGCAGACCTCTATGCAATTCTCTGTAGACACACTTTCCCCCTCCCCATTCCTGATTCCCCTACCCTGGTTTTCCTCTTATCCATCTCCCTGCTTTCCTTTTTAGTTTTGAGATATGTAGGTATAAATAACACATTCTTTTATTTTGAAGTACTGAGGGGCAAGTACGAAGCTGGGTGTGTCAGGAATGGTCAAGACAGCCATCCCTGCGTGAAGATCAGAGACTGGATTGCCCTCCAGCAAGTCATGGGAACCCTTTCTGACAGAAGTCGGTACAGAGTTAGGAGCAAGTCTAGGGAAATGTAGAAGTCACCAGATCTGAGGCTGCTGCCAGGGCTGTATTATGGGCCAGAAGGAATATGGTCAGTGGGTCACCATAGCTCACCTCCCACTCACTGGGCTTGGACAGAGCAAAGCAGAGCCCTTCTTTAGGGGGTGATAGGACCGTCCTCGGCATACCCAGGTGGTAGGATACGAAGGGGACATGCACAGGATCCAGACAATTCAAGTCAAATAAGAACCTGACCATTTCAGTCTTTGGTCTGATGCTGGTTGATCATACCCCACTTTTCTTCTATGACTCATGTTATCCACGTAGGCCCAAACAATGCTTCTTTAAATATATATAACCAGGGGCACCTGGGTGCCTCAGTTGGTTAATTGTCAGACTCTTGATCTCAGCTCAGGTCGTGATCTCACAGTTCATGAGCTCTGTGGTGACAGCATGGAGCCTGCTTGGAATTCTCTCTCTCCCTGTCTCTTTCTGTTCTTTCCCCACTTGTGCTCTGTCTGTCTCTCTCTCTCAAAATAAATAAACTTAAAAAAAAAGATATATAATCAGCTTTCAATTAGCTATAATCAAGTTGTGCTTTCCAGCTTCTGCTCTGGGAGATACTCAGTCTTTTTTTTTTATGTTTATTTATTTATTTTGAAAGGTGGGGGGAGGGACAGAGAGAGTGAGACAGAGAATCAGAAGCAGGCTCTGCTTTGTTCGAACAGAGCCTGTCTGACACAGGGCTCGAATTCATGAACTGTGGTCAGATTATGACTTGAGTCCAAATCAAAAGTTGGATGTTGAACTACTGAGCCACCCAGGTGCCCAACATACTCATTCTTTAGATGAAGGATTTTATCCACGATATGCTGACTAGACAGGCTTAGCTCTCACTCTTTTGAGGGGAATTGTATTAATTAGAGTAACATCTGGCTGTAAGTGACAGAATATGTAAAATAACCCAAGTTTCTTTCTCACATAAACACTTAGGCGAGCAGCCCAGGATTGAGTATGTTGTACTATGGGTTACACTTTTTCTGTCCTGTTGTTCTCCAGTGAATGGACTCCAGTCCCAAATCACCTTCTGGTCTAAGAAGGCTTGCTCTGGACCCAGCTATCACACCTGCATTCCAAACATCATGAAAGACGGCACAGTGGGAAGAGGACACAACCCCTCCACGGGTGCTGCAGGGAACTGCACGTACTACTTTCTCCTAAATCTCATTGCCTAGAATTGAGTGACTTGATCATACTTTGCTGGAAAAGAGATTGAGAAATCTAGTCTGCATTCTGAGAAGTTATGTGCCCAGTTAACACCCAGGGGGCCTATTATAAGGAATAAAGGAAAAATGAAAACTGGAGAACAATACTAATCTCTGAGGAAGGGCACCCCATTGCTATTTCTAGGCACAGCAGACCACACCTTCTACTGTGCCTGCACAGTTCAGGTCCACTGATGGCTTAGCTCTGGTCTCCCTAATGCAAATCTAGAAGTTCAAAGGAGGGGATAGTATTTCCATTTGGGGATATTATTTTACCTCCTTTGAGGGAAGGAGGAGAGAGGATTTGGGGATTGGTGAGTACTTTCTGTTCTCCCCAATTTTGTCTCCAGTAATCCACATTGCTTTGACAAATTTGTACCGTGGGTTGTCCAATTTTTTAGACACTGTTATATTTATATTTGTCACTCAATCCTTACATTAACCATGGATTTTAGGTACAATTGCCTGTGTTTTAGTTTATTTTTTAATTTTTAAAGATTTAGTTATTTTTGAGAGAGACAGAGAGACCGCAAGCGGGGAAGGGGCAGAGAGAGGGGCAGGACAGAAGATATGAAGCAGGCTCTGCACTGACAGCAGTGAGCTAGATGCGGGGCTCAAACTCACAAAACTATGAGATCATGACCTGAGCCGAAGTCAGACCCTCAACCGACTGAGCCACCCACGTGCCCCCAGTTGTCCCCATTAAAAAAAATTTAATGTTTATTTAGTTTTGAGAGAGACAGAGACAGAGTGCAAGCAGAGGAGGGGCAGAGAGAATGGGAGACAGAATCTGGAGCAGGCTCCAGGCTCTGAGCAAGCTGTCAGCACAAAGCCTGACGTGGGGTTCAAACTCACAAACCGTGAGATCATGACCTGAGCTGAAGTTGGACGCTTAACTGAGCCACCCAGGTGCCCTGCAATTGTCCTCATTTTAAAAGTGAAAAGACTATATTGCTCAGGAGGTAATTGTAACTGACTCAATGTTGAGGAGCTAGTAAGTGGCAGTGCTGGGATTTGTGCTCAGGTCTTCTTACTTCTGACCCAAAACTTGTCCATTCCTGCATTATTCTCCCTGTTGTCTCTGGTTTGACTCTGCCAGCCAGGGAGCTATCTGGTCTGAATGCCTACCTGGTCCAACTCCCCACCCCCCCCTTTTTTTTAAATGCGTATTTAGTTTTGAGAGAGAGGGAGAGGGAGGGGCAGAGAGAGACACACACACACACACACAGAATTCAAAGCAGGCTCCAGGCTCTGAGCTGTCAGCACAGAGCTCGATGTGGGGCTCCAACTCACAAACCATGAGATCATGACCTGAGCAAAATCAGATGCTTAACCAACTGAGCCACCCAGGCGCCCCTGGTCCAACTCCTTATTTGAGTTTCATGGGACACTGAGATTGTCTGCTCATCTTGGTCTTTTTTTTTTTTAAGCTTATTTATTTATTTTGAGACGGAGCACGTGCACTTCCACACATGCACGAGCAGGGGAGGGATAGAGAGAGAGGGAAAGAGAGAATCCCAAGCAGGCTCTATGCTCAGCGCAGCACCCAACTCAGGGCTCTATCTCATGAACTGTGAGATCATGACCTAGCTGAAACCAACAGTCAGACACTTAACCAACTGAGCCACCATACGTCCCTGTTCTTGGTCTTTTGATCTGTATCAATTTGAGAATTGGCTAAGCAAGAACTAAGAAAGGCTGTTGAATTTTTGATTGGAATTTCATTGAATTAATGAGTCAATTTGGAGCAAGATGCCATCTTTACAGAACGGAGTCCTCCCTTCTGTTGACATGGTGTATGAATTTATATTTATTTAGGTATTCATAAACAGTTTCCATTAATTTTATTAATGTCTTGAATATATAGATTTGATCTTAGGTAACTTACAGTTTCCTTGTTATTGTAAATGGTTTCTTTAAGAAGTTATTTTCTCTTTTTTTTAATCAGTAAGGAAATAATTTTTTTCATAGACAGATATTAAAAGGTAAGCAATCCAAGGCTGGTTTGGCACATGCAATCATGCCGTGGAAGGCACAGGCTCCTTGGGTCTTCCTTTGCACCGTCTCCAGCCTGTGGATGGTACCCTCCTCGTTATAAGACAGCTCTTCCAGCTGGAAGTACAGGTTCCTGCTTCTGGGAGAGAATGAGTAAAATGGGAGAAGGAACAAGTTCTGCTGAATTGACCATAGTGGCCTTTTCTTCTGTAGAATGCTCTCTGCCTTAAAGTCTGATTTTAACAGAGCCAGAGCAATTTAATTCTTATATAACAAAATATTTGTATTATATATAAAATGTGTAATTGTTTAAAAATTTTTTTAATGTTTTTATTTTTGAGAGAGAAACAGAGCGCGAGTCGGGGGAGGGGCAGAGAGACAGGGAGACACAGAATCCGAAGCAGGCTCCAGGCTCTGAGCTGTCAGCACAGAGTCTGACACAGGGCTTGAACTCACAAACTGTGAGATCATGACCTGAGCAGAAGTTGGATGCTTTAGTGACTGAGCCACCTAGGTGTCCCTCTTGTGTTTTCTTAATTCAGAAAATTCCTCAGCCTTTATGTCTGATTTTCTCTCTATTTACTTTTCTCTTTCTTTCTCTCTATTTCTTCCTCTTGGAATTCTGTCCATACATCAAATCTAAATATCTCTTAAGTAGTTCTCTATTTTCCATTTCTTTTTTTCTGTCTGAGCTGCATTTCAGATAAATCCTTTAGACCTATCTTCTAGCTTAGTATTTCTCTCTGCAGCTATGTCTAATTTGTTTACTAGGGTTTTTATTCTAATGACTATAATTTTCATTTCTAGAGGTTGTCTTTGGGGTTAAAAAATCTAATAATTTTTGCCAAGCTCTTATTTTTGCCAATACTTTAATTCTTTTTTAAAATTTCTTTAAACATATTAAGCATGCTATTTTTAGATAAGAAAATAGCAATGACTGAAGGATTTGTGTTCCTGATTTGATGTTTGTAAATTTATGCTGAATTTCAGTTTCTTTTTTCTTTTCTTTTCTCTTCCTCTCTTTCTTTCTTTCTTTCTTTCTTTCTTTCTTTCTTTCTCTCTCCATGAAACAGTGTTTTTAGGAATTCTTAGAGGTCCAAGGATGTAGGTGAATTTCTCCTGACAGAATTTGCAATTGGTTTCTGACAGGTGTCTAAGGTCACTACCATCTTGAGGACTTTGAATTCTTTTCTCAGGGTCTCAGATCACCCAAGCAGTAGGAATTCAAGCCCCATGTCTATATTAGAGTAGATTTGCTTTCATGGTCTCCAGTCACTTCTTTCACCAAGAGTTTGCTCGTCACATACTTTGATAGGGTGGATTTCCCCCCTAGTTGTTCCCTGAAATTGCACATTTATATACAGGATTCTTCACTTTGACTCCCCAATTTAAGTGACTCTAGGATTTGATGGCTGCCTTTAGCATGGTTATGAATTGCAGTTTTGGGTTACAGAGTTTGATAGATGCCTCTACAGCAGTGAGCAGGAAACATTAACATAGAGGCTGCTCCTTGCAAGGCCCTGTTCGAAGGACTAGCTCTGGGCTGCCTTCTCCGAATTTGGTTTTTGGAATGTTCTTATACTTATAAGGTTGTTTTGTGTGCTGGAAGCACTGAATTGCATTGTATCAACTTTCTTGGACTGTACAATGTGATTTGAGGTGGACACCTGCTTTTCTTCTGAGAGCCTTGAACTGTGGTCATTGTGCAAGTGGAGAGACTGTCTACGTGAACAGCCTCCAGTAAAAACCCTGGGCTCTGAGACTTCAGTGGGCTTCTCTGAGCAGAAACACTGCATATGTGTTTGTAGGAGTGCTGATAATAGTGACTCCATCTTTGGTCCCCCATCTTGTTCATGTTTGCTAGATCAGAAATGCCAGCCAATGTCGGGATGGAGGAGGCTTGTTTTGGCCCCCCATACATCTGGTAGAGATAACATAGTTTTTCCCTTTCCTGATGCCCGGGTGGTGCCTCAAGACCTAATAAAAGGGTATCTGTCGATTAGGAGCATATAAACCATCTGAGGTGCATGTGAACCCTTTGGTCTCATGACAGAATCTGTGGACTGAGGTCTGGACTTTGTGGAGAGTAACTTTGCAGCTGTCGTGGACCCCCTGCGAGTATGTTAGCCTGAATAAAACTCTGTGTAAATGCTATGGAGTGCCTCCTTCATTTTCCAGTCTCAAAGTGCCTTCCAAGTTTGGGGGATACTTGATTATCCTTCCCCCACCTTTGAACTGTGTTATTGTCCCTCCCTTACTGGTAGGAGGATATCGGAAGCCTGAACCCAGACTCCTCCCGAGTCTACCTGATACACCTTTGTCCCTGGTTGATACTGCTGTGGACCCTTTTGCTGTAATAAGTACAGCCATGAGTACAACCTCGTGCCAAGTTCTATGGATCCTTCCAAGGCAACACTGAATGTGTGGGTGCTCATAGAAGTCCCAGACAGGCAGATCATAATATCAAGACTCAGCTCTCTGAATTCATGCTCCTACTTCTATTGTAGCCTATTCAAGTTAGCCATGAATTTAAAAATATATGATTCATATAGTTTCCAAAAGTTCTAGGTATTTTTTTCATGGGGAAACTATTCAGGGTTTCTATTTCCTCAACTATCTTTAAAAGAAAATAATTTCTTTTTTTTTTCAACGTTTATTTATTTTTGGGACAGAGAGAGACAGAGCATGAACGGGGGAGGGGCAGAGAGAGAGGGAGACACAGAATCAGAAACAGGCTCCAGGCTCTGAGCCATCAGCCCAGAGCCCGACGCGGGGCTCGAACTCACGGACCGCGAGATCGTGACCTGGCTGAAGTCGGATGCTTAACCGACTGCACCACCCAGGCGCCCTAAAAGAAAATAATTTCTAAAATGATAACATCTTCTGTTTCTCACTTTTTCCAAACAGCCAAAAAAACCAAAAAACAACAACCCCTCCCTCCCCCAAAAAACAAAACTAATTCTCAGTTTGCCCAGCATTCACTCTGTTAAATCTGAATCATAGGGAGCAGGGCTCAGAGCCCCCGCTTGCCTCATCCTTTGTACACAGGCACTTGGGTGTACAGTTCCAGAACCATCCTCAAAGAGAGGCTACTTTCATGGCCACTGACTCCAGACCCAGATGGAAGGTTGGGAGAGGGAGGAGCATCTTAGGTTTGCATCAGCTCATTCTCCTCCACCTCTCCCAGCCAAGAGAAATTCCCTGGAAGAATTGTGCAAGAAGCTGGGAGCAACAGTAGGATATTTATTAGCATCACTGCTCAGGAGGGATGGGAAGCAGAGCGGGATGGTGAAGGTGAGTCAGCCAGAAGAGCTTCTGTCACGATCAGTGGGGCAAGGCAGTGGGCACGGCAGTGGAGGCAGGATAGCTGGAGCTGCTGCAGAATCTCTTTTCCCCAGTCTTGTCCTTCTCCCAGGAGCCAGAGGCAGGAACATGCAGTTCAGAAAGAGTCAAGGCTTGAACACTCAGGAAAAGCAAGGCTAGATTTCACTCACATGAAGCAGTTTCTTCTGGTCTGTTTCCTAAGGGAGGCAGAGGGGCAAGATAGCCCAGGGAGAGAAGGTGCAAATCCTTTCCTCCAGGGCAGCTTAGTTCTGGAGCCAACCAGATCCAACACTAGCCTCCTGGTAACTGACGCAAAGATCCCTAGAATCTCACCATGGATGTGGACTTCCCTGCCTTCCTGGGGTCCTTATCGTGGAGACCACTTGATCAAGGAGTGAGGCTTTCTGAATTGGGCCACCAATGGTGTAGAAAGACAGGCATGATGCCCCTTGGGACTCGCTGTAAGGGCTCTTTTCTCCTCCCCAAGCCATGCGCTTTCCATCTCTGTCTCCTCTGGACAGTCTCTCCACCCAAACACAGAAGCATACTTTAGGGACTCACCTTACATCGGAGACTTTTCCAGCAGTACAGACACATGGGGACCAGAGATGCCAGAAGCAGCAGAGCCCAAACCCCCAAGAGCATGGCCTGAAAACTTATGAACAGGACCTGGGGACAGAGGACCAAATCTGTCATCACCAAAGTGCTGCCATCTGTGCTCTGTGCTGTCATGCATTTCCAACCTAGGGTCTCTCTCTACCCCTTCATCCTCAAGTCTGTAGCTTCTTGAGGGGCTGAGGAAGGAGCTGTGCATGGGGGGTAAACGAGTCCAGCACGCAGAGAGCAGCCAGAAACCCCTCTCATCAGACCTCAGTGTCCTTGTTCCGACAGTGAAGGGCTCGGGCTACGATTTGGTGTCCCAGCAGCCCCACGGCTTGAGAGGATCAAGGGAGAACATGCATTTAATGCCTTTGCAGTACTTTGCACACTCACAAGGTTAATTCATTTATTATTATTTCAGTGTTTGTATTTTCCACAAATCTATAACACCCACAATCCCAGGAACTATTTCTAGTTTGTTTAATGCCACATTGGTGGTGACACTAGTCAAGCTAGGTGCAGAACAGGTAACACAGCCTTACTCTTGTGTTCCATCTTGGTCTTTCCTGCCCACTGCCAGCTGTACCCCTCCCTCTTGCCACCCTACCTTCAGCATGTTCAGATAGGAGAGACACAGGTGCAGCCTTCTGACTTCTTCTGGACTCGGAGTGCTGGGGGGTGGGGTGCCCCTGTACCAGGTGCTCGAGGAGACATCACAGATAAAGTCTCCAAAATCAAAGTAGCCCTTATAGAAATTATCAACCCCAATGATGATGGCAGCAATGGCTGTGGAGAAAGCTGCCAGGGCGAGCAGGGTCCTCAGCAAGGCCTGGTGAGCAGAGGAGGCAGAGAGAGACCTTGGAGACTCAGTGTCTCTGGGAACTCAGTTGGGGAGAGAGGGGTAGGCCCATGTAGCCTATGTGTGTTTGAGCAGAAGGCTTGGTTGGGTGGCCTCCAGCTTCTGGGCCTGGTCCCCACTCCTGCCCTTCCCCAAACTCACCCAGTAGATGCCACCCCGTTTCTCATAAATGAAGGCAACAGCTCCAGCCAGCACAGCCTGGGGAGAGATGGATGAGAGCAGGGCTAACACAGCAGATACAAGCCTTTCAGCTGCCAGTAACCCCATCAGACAGAGCCAGACATGGGCTGGTCCTTCCTTGGCGCACTGCGGGTGGGCCTGAAGTTTTGAGCTAAGCTTTGTCATCTGTAGTAAGCTAATGGTGATGGTTGGGCCAGGATCAAACTCTTGAGGTGGCAGGATCCTCTGTTTTAGGGACATTGGAGAGCCCTCCCTCCCTTCTCCAAAACCTTCCTTTTAAAGCAATGGTGCTTTGTGAAAGTTCCAGATGGTGGATGCCCTAGGATATTGGAGAAGCTCTGAGTGCAGGATGAGTCTCTGGGTGGTCTCTAGTCCAGGCATCTGTCCCAGCAGGTGCTCAGCAACCCCACAACCCAGGCTGATAGAACAGGACATCTAGTACATCATGGTAGACAGAAGGATTCGAATCCTATCTGGCAATTCTAGAACTAATCTGAGTGTTTTGCCTTTGGGTAGATGAGGATGATTACTTTTGGCTCCTCTCTCAATAAATGAGTGTGTTTTGCTATTACTCTGTGAATGTGGGCATGCCAAAGGGCCCCTCAGTGCTACCATGACCTGCTCCCAAGCCCTTGTTGCATACACCCATCTGTTGACATTCATCACTGGCTTTCAGTGACCCCTATTGGATTCCCACTGTGTACAGGGCCCGCACAGGGCACGAGGAAATGATGAAGAGTTGACTTTATCTTGTATACACTCTCTAGTATGTTCTTCCTCCTCATCTCAATGCAAGTGTCTGGAAATCAGCTCTGTCCTAGAGCTTTGGTTGATATTTGTTGAATTGGGGTGAAGTGCCCACCTGGTGGGAGAAGGCCAGGGCAGGAAACCAAGATAGCTGGCCGGTCGACTTTGGACAGACCACCACTGTCCTTGGCTGTTTTTTCATCTGCATTCTCAGCCTATAATAACTGAAGGACTTTTTGATTGCTGACATTTATAGTACCATGAATGATGGTGCTGGTGCTGATGGTGGTGGTTTATCACCTCTGATAGGAGGTGAATCTGCCCCTTCTTGGCCTGTCAACCATCCCCCTGCCGCACTCACCACAGCCCCTGTCCAGATGGCAGCTCCTGAGTTGCACAAGGGGGAAGAGTAGAAGATGTACAGGAAACTCCCTAGAACCCCACTCAACACCCCCAGCACCATCTGTACCACCTGGAGGAAAAGAGAAGAACTAAGAGCTGATTCCCAGATGCCTGGGCCCAGGAGCAACCCTCTGCCCCCAAGTGTCAGGCAGCTTTGAGGATTCCAGGTATAAACAGTTGGAACCCCCTATGGAAGAGAAATGGAGAAGGGAGAAGAGAGGAGGGAGAGCCAGCCCACGCTGGGTCTGGAGGAGGGGAGAGGATGGCTCAGGGCTCCACCAGGTGGGACTTTAAATGGCCATGTCTCTCCTGCACCCTGTTAGCCCAAAGCCCACTCTGCCTACAGCTTTTATGGAGAAGGCCAGTAAGTACATAAAAAAGTCAGAAATGGAGCACAGGAGATCTTGATTTCTAATAAGATAAAATTGGCTCAGCATCTGATTCAGAGAGGCTGGTAAGGAGTGTGCACAGCAAAAGAAAGTTCTTCTTTTCCTGATGTGGGGAACATGGGCACCCCTCTGGGCCCCTACTCACCCAGGAGGCCACCAGTATCCGGCTCCTGCTCCTGGTCTGGGAGAGGTCGCTGGAGATGGGGGAACGAAGCAAGGAGCATCCACTTATCAGGAGTTTGGCCAGAGCTGACTCCTGGTGGATGTGCACATCAATGTGGGTGGGCTGCAGGGCTCCAGGAGCCACCTCATCACTGTCTACTGTCCCCATGCCCGTGGACATCTTTCTGGGAGGGAGGAGGAAGGGAGTGTCAGGGAGAGCATTGGCAGAATGTTTCCAAAGATTTCACTGGCCTTTGGGATTGGTGGAGGTCCCTGATCACAGAGCTACATCCCTGGCCCTTTCTTGAGAGGTGTCCTGTCAGGACAGCCTAACTCTCCTGGTGCTGTGGCAAATGCTGAGCCCGCTGGAGCCTCTCCCTTCACCCTCGACCTGCTGTCCCCCCATCCTCCCACGGCCTTGAGGTCTGGACCAAGCAGTGCCCTGTATTCCTCACCTCTCCAGACTCTTTTCCCAACCTGCATGTGCCATCGCGGTCCCCACCCGGAGCCCTTGGGCTCCTGGGAAGAACCCAAGTGACCGGCTTCCAGGTGAACTTCTGTTGCCGCAGGTGCTCCACAGAGGGCCCGGGGACCCCCCTCAGCCCCTAAACACCTCCCTCTCTACCAACAGCCATTCAGCTCTGCACGGCCTGTTCAAGCTGCGCTCCCCACTCCCACACACATCACACACAAGGAAGGACCAAGTTGTGTGCCTGTGGAGGTGGAGGTCAAGGCCAGACTGGCTTGGTATCAAAGAGGGACACACCTGCCTTCTGCTCCTGCCACCTTCCTGGAGTCCATTCTCCACAGGCAGTTGGTCCCTCCCTCCCACCGTCCTCAGCAAGTTCTGGACCAGGCTTTGGAGGCTTGTGAGGGGGCGGATGGGAGTCCGGTGGGGAGGAGTCCTGGGAAAGGGTTGCCTGGCTGTGGGCTTGCCTCACCTGCTCTCTCTTTGGGTTTCCAGATGGGGGACGGCAGGGAGTGTGCCAACAGGGAGGGCTGAGCTGGAGCTGGGCACCAGGCGGATGGAGGAAGAGGTTGATAGAACACCAGAGGGGCAGGGTGGAGGAGGGGCAGGCTGAATTTTAGCCGCAGCCTCTCTGGAAGACAACCCAGGCAGAAGGGCCCCTGTGTGGGGGGTTTCCAGCTGCCAGTACATCCTTGGGCTCCAGCTTGGAGAGCATGGGGGTAAAGTGGGTGGACTGGGAGTCCATAGAGGTGATCAGCCCAGGGAAACCCTGGGAAGCTTTCCTCTCCCCCATGGCCACCTGGGCAGGTGCTTTCTGAACACAGATCTGCCAGTGCTGTGAGTGTGTGTGTGTGTATGTGTATGTGTGTGCACTCCCATACACACAGTCTCTTTCCTCCACCCCTCACCAGCCTGGTTATCTACTCAAGACTGGACCCCCCCCAGAGGGGCCCCTTTGCCTCAGCCTTTTTCTGGGAAGTTGCGGTGCTGAAGGTCAGGCCCTCCTCCCTCTACCCCTGGCTTCTGCTCTTCTTCTTCCTACGCCCTGGCAGGGGCTCCCAGAGGACAGCAGGTGAGCAGGGCCCCTTCCCTGGAGACTCTCACCACAGGACATATTTCTCTTGCAGAGTCTCCAAAGCCAGTTCCCAAAGCCCCCATCCTACCTCACAGGATGCTGCTTGCCCCCATTCCCAGTTCCTATAGGACCTGCTTGGGGGTGGCGGGATGCCCTAGACAGAATGTGACCTGGGGAAGGGAGGGACATGTACTGGTTGCATCAGCCTGGCTCTCTATCACCTCACCAGGCCTCACCCTACCTTCATTGCCAGTGCAGTGGCTGAGACTCAGGTGGTTTGCTGGTGAGAAGTCCTTCAGAGTGAAGCTGGAAAGTGGAGGGCCCTGATGTAGCAGGGGTCTGGTGGTGTGGGAGGGGAGTTCTCATGGGATTGGCCTGGTCCAGAGGTAGAGCAGGGGGCTCAGCTGAGCTGGGATTGTAATGTGTTGGGGGAAGTGGTGGTTCCCAGGAGGCTCAGAGAGGGCTGTTCCGTGATGCTGGCTCCTGGGACCCCAGGGGAGATCTGGCTGGAATCCAGCCGGACGTCCTTATGTATGTCTATCAATAAGTCTGAACCTCCTTGTGTGTCTGCAGAACTGTCAAACACCTGTCCTTTTTACCTCCAAAAAGAACAGGTAGGTGCAAGTATGGCACTGCTCTGAAAAGAACATAGAATACAAAAGGAAGACTTTAGGATTGCCATCATTGTTGTTGTTAGAATTGTTACTGATATGATTATGATTTCCATCATTGATGCTGAAGTAGGATGCCCATTAGAATTACTATGGAGGGTTGCTTTTGGAGGTGGGCAAGTTGATTCCAAAGTGCATATGGAGAAGTAACCTAGCAAAAATGGCCATGAAAGAAAAAAATAACACGAAGGGTTATGAAATAACTCAATTAAATATCCTCATTTTTACTCCATACTCTTTAAAGATTTACTCCATATTCATTTAATTAAAAATTTTTTACATTTATTTATTTTTTGAGAGACAGAGTGGGAAAGAGCACGAGTGGAGGAGGGGCAGAGAGAGAAGGAGACACAGAATCTGAAGCAGGCTCCAGGCTCTGAGCAAGCGTTCAGCATACAGCCTGATGTGGGGCTCGCACCCACAAACTGTGAGATCATGACCTGAGCTGAAGTCGGACACTTAACCGACTGAGCCACCCAGGTGCTCCTCATTTAATTTTTTAAAATAAATTTACTCCATACTCATTAAAATTTTTAAAATTTTTTTTTGGAGAGAGAAGGGAGAGGAGCAGGGAAGGGGGCAGAGGGAGAGAGAGAAAGAATCTCAAGCAATCTCCATGATCAGCACGGAGCCCACAGGGCTCCATCCCATGACCCTGGGATCATGACCTAAGCCGAAATCAAGAGTCAGACACTCAACTGACTGAGCCACCCAGGCACTCCATAAACCCTATACTCATAATCAAAATTGTGGCAATGGTACCCGACTCATCAGAAACACCAATGGGTGGAGTATAAAGACTAGAATAGCCCTGAATTCCAATGAGAATTTCGTTTTTGCTCAAGGGAACATTTTGAATCAGTAGGACAAAGATAATATATTCTTCAAACAGACCTTATCCTTCAGAAGTTAACCATCTGGGGAAAAAAACCCCACAACAACTTGGACCCATACATTCCAACTTACAAGATAAATCCCAGATGGATTGACATTTAAACGTGAAATTGTAAAGAAATATTTGGAAATCATATCACAGATGGCAATTTTTTGAATACGCAAAGAACTCCTACACAAAACAAAACAGTAAAAATGAGAAGGACATAGGATATGAACAGAGAGCTCACAGAAGAAGAGAAAAAAATGGCTCTTAGACATAGGAAACAATGACCAATATCATTCATAATAAGAGAATTATGGATTGAAATTATACTGGAATAGTCACAGAAAGCAGATCAGTGGTTGCCTCAGGCCAGGGGTTGGGGGGCTTACTGGGCAGGGAACATTGCAGAACCTTTTGCAACATAGAAATGTTCTCTGTCTTGATTGTAGTTGGGGTTGTACAAATGTATGAATTTGTCCAATGTCGCTGAGATATACACTGGAAGGGGGCAGTATATTACATAAAACTAATTAAAATCTAAAATGAAATGTAATTTTCCTGATATGCATTCGAAAAAGACTTAAAGATTTGCTGACACCTTCCTCTGGTCATGGAGAGGGGCAGTGGACCTTCTTCCATCTTGCTCCTAAGTGTGAATTTCATGGGGTAGCTCCATAGAGGGCAGTATCTATTCAAGTGACAAATGCTTATCCCATTTACCTGCCAATTGTTTGTAACCAATTATTCACTGGTTTGTAAGAGACAATTATTGTTTGCAAGAGAAAATAAATGTCTACCAATAGAAGACTGCTTAAAATTCATGATGCGTTCCTACAACAGAATACTTTGCAGCTGGACAAATGAGTGAGAAAGGATCATTTTTGAATACAGTTCTGTGAACAAATCATTGTGCAGACAGTGTATGTAGTATCCTGCCATTTGTGGACAAAGGGGGAAGAGAATATTTTTATATGTTTTTGTGTGCAAAAAATGTCATTGTAGGACATAGAGGAAAATGGTAATATTAGTTTCTGACTAGAAGGCAACTTGGTGGTGGGAGAGGAAGAGAGGGAGGGTTTTAAAAGTATACCCTTTTATATCTTTTGAATTTTTTCACCATATGGAAGTGTCATGTGTAAATATGTATACTAAGTAAATAATTCAGATTCCTTTCTTTGTCCAACCCAAGACCCAGACAAACCATATCAGACAATTCTGGGGAGAGACCCAAGAATATACGTGGTGAAGAACTCTAGAGGTGATTTGGATTTGCATCCCAGATTAAGGCCACGGTGACATTGATACTTGCTCTGGAAAGACCCTTTGGATGTTGACAAGGGACCGTTTTCTCTCCTTTCACTCAGGTGACATATTCCTTTTTATCTTACTTGGTTCCCAGACCTCACTTCTGTACATCTTCTTCCCAGCAGGAAGGATGACCCAAAATGTGACTGTGAATGGAGTCGATGTGGCCTCTACGCTGTCCCAGCCCACTCACATCAGCATCCACATCTACCAGGAATCAGCTTTGGCACAATTGTTCAAAGCTGGGGCCTCCCTGAAGGAGCTTTTTTCTCATCCTCTGGACACTAGCCCTTTCAAGGCCAGGATGAGCTATGGGCAGCTGGCACTGGGGGTAAGAGTGGCAGGTACTGCAGAGGATGGTAACTCTCCTTCCATAGGATGGAAAAAAAGTGGGTTGACTCCTCATGAGAACTTACTAATTGTATCCCATCTTTTTTGGGAAAAGAAAGTTTTAGCAGGTTTCCCACACACTTAGATGGAAAAGAATGATGGGCCTCTTCTTTGGTACATACAGCACGGGCTGTCCCAGCTGGAGGCGGGGGATAGGTGGAAGAATCCCTGGGGGCTGTTAGCTCAGTTGAATGGAACCCATGTGAACTGAGGGCCTGCAGATGTGAGGCAATATCATAAGCACTTCGGGGAGAATTACAGAGAGAGTCCCTAGGCTGTAACCTAAAAGTGCTCAACATCCATCAGAGGGGATCAGATCACTACACGCATAACTAGAATTAAAGGTAAAGCAGGTGAGATCCTTGGGAATTGACCTGCAGGAGTTGGCATCTGAGCCAGACCTCGAATGGAGGAAGAGTACATATAGACAGAGGTGAAAGATGGAAGAAAAAAAAAATCCCATGTCAGGAGAATGGCAGGAACAAGGAAGGAGAAGAGAGTATGCATCGGGCAAGTCCCGTCAGAGTAAAAAGAATGAGGTTTCTGGCAGATCAGACTGGAAATGCAGCCTAGGACCCTATTGCTGAGAGCCTTGAGTGACAAGGTGAGAAGTTGTCCTGAATCAGCATCAGTGGTGGGAAGGCTGTGGGTGGCTTCTGAGCAGGAACCTGGGCTCTGGGCTGCCTCACAGCTGGGAATTGTCCAGATAAGAAGGGTGGAGGGTCTGCACCTGCCTGGGTCACAGTAGAAATGACAAGGAAACAGAGGAGTTGACATTATCTGTAAATGATGTCTCTGTTACTTGGGAGTGGGTGGGCTTGGGGTAAAAAGGAGGAAAGGAATCCAAGACATGCTGAGGTTTGGAGTGTGGGTGACCAGGGAAGTGAGGTCCTGGAAGTCAGGGGAATAAGACACTGGGAATGCAAGTGAGGTGTGGAACTTGGACATGACAGATCTGAAATGCTGCCGGGATGTGTAGGTGTTGACGTCCAAGAGACTGTTGGGTCTCCAGGAAGGAGGTGCTGAGTCAAGAGTTCAATGTGCAATGTCACAGTGTGACAGCTATGAAATGAAAAAGGAGGGAGAAAGATTGGCAAAGGGAGCCACCAGGGCATGATGCAGTCCCGATAAGGTCTCTGCCAGCCCAGTACGGGGCTCCAGAGCAAGGACTGCCCATTATCAGATGCCACGTGGGATGAAAGTGGCCCTCATACCACTGCCCTGCTTCACCAGTGGCCAGTTGGCCATCCCCAAAGAGTGTGCCCATGGCTTGAAAGATGAGGGGACCCTGAAAATGCTGACCACTGAAAGCTGTCAGCCAACACAACTCTTTTTTTCCCTTGAAGGGAGTCCTTTCATCCCATCTTGGATGGGATGATGGGATTCCCAAGGGACAATGAGGAGAAAAAAGTGAGAATCATCAGGTAGGATGACAAAGTGTGATATTTAGGAAAAAGTAATGATAAGAATTCACATCAGAGGGATGGTGAAGAGCCATGATATGCTTGCTGGTTCATGGATGTAAAGGGGCCAGAACCTTCTAGAATCAGAGCTGCAGAGAGGTCAAGACAGGAAAAGGAGAGGAAAGACAGCTAGGTAGGAGCTGGGTGGCCATTCCTGGGGCCTGTGGACTGGTGGAAAGGGACCTGCCTTTTCACCTTGTCTTTCAGGTGACCCAGATATTGCTGGGGGCTGTGAGCTGTGCCCTTGGAGTGTTGCTGTGCTTAGGGCCCTGGATAGAGCTGTGTGCTTCAGGCTGCGCCTTCTGGGCAGGGTCTGTGGTGAGTAAGGAAGGGGCTGTAAGCTCAGTGGGAGGCAAGTGGTTATGGGTGAGGAGAAAGTTCCTTTGGATCTGGGTCAGGGATTTGGGGAAGAAACCAAACACCCAGATCCAAATCCCCTTTGCCATGAGGAAGGTGCCTTAAGGGACAAGCAAAAACCCTTTTACTCTCTACTTCCCTCCCTAAGGCCAGGCTGGGAAGGATGGGGCAGCTGTAATGGAGCCCATCACAAGTGTCCATATGCTTACTTTCTTTGTCAGTCCTTCGGATCCTGCTTCAAATCAGCAGTCCTGGGAATAAATGAGGGGTCATTTCAGGAGGGTAAACTGGAGGCCTTTTCCTGTGTCTTGTCTTTCCAGGCTATTGTAGCAGGAGCTGGGGCCATTGTCTATGAGAAGCACCGGGGAAAACTTTCAGTGAGTCTTGGGTGTCCTCTGCCCCCTCCTATGTCTGTTTTTCTGCCCTAGTTTTCGGTCTTCTTCCCTTTGGTCCCTGATACCTTGGGATCTTTGCTACTGGGGGGATGGGGAGGGATTTCTGGGCCAGGAAGTGAAGAAAAAGAGACAAGTTTGGAGCCAGGACCTTATGGCTCTATCCTTAATAAGGAGGGTCTGAGCCCCTGCACTTCTCCCTTTTAGGGCTGCATATTAGGTCTGCTCATGCTGGCTGGTGTTGCCACAGCCATGGCTGCTGTTGTCCTTTGTGTGAATAGCTTAACCTGGCAAAGTGATGGCTTCTATGACATCGACTATGTGTGTGATTACCCAGAACCTGCTGCCACAACCACTGGGTACCAAGAGACATGGCAAAGAAATCACAAGTCACATTGGACAGAGGATAGATGTAAAACCTACATGCAAATACTGATGGTGAGAAGAGTCTGGTCTTCCAGAGATTCATCACAAGGCTCTATTCCCAAGGAGCTAGGGCACCGGAGGGCAAAGATGTAGGCTTTTTGAGCGTGGACCTAGGTCTGTGGTTCAGGAGGTTTTAACTTAGCTGGAGACATATTTCAGACCCTCATGGCATAAGAATTCCCTGAATCAAAGGGAATGAGGAGCAAAGAGGAGACACTGAAGAGAGGACATCATGGAACACCCTTCTAGCTTTCCTGGTGTGCCCCTGTCCCAGTTATCTATTGTTGTATAACACAACACCCAACATGTTGTGGCTTAAAACTAACTTGCTATTACTTTTTACATTCTGTGGGTTGGCTGGACTCAGGCAGTCTTCACTTGGGTTTTTTTCATGCAGTTGTAGTCGGATGTCAGTTGGGGGTGAAGTTGTCTGAGAGCTCATTTGGGCTGGATCTCCAAGATGGCTCTCACATGGCTGGGAGCCCAGCTGAGGCCATCAACCAGAGAGCCTACAATGGCTCCTGCATGCGGCTTGGGCTTGGGCTTCTCATGGCATGGCAACTAGGTTCCAACAGGAAGTATCTCACTGTGCATATTTCAAGAGGCAGGAAATGGAAACTGCCAGGCATAGTGTCACCCTCCACTGTATTTTATTGTTCAAAACAATTATAGGCTGTTCCGGATTCGAGGGGTGGAGAAATAGACCTGCCTCTTCATAAGGTGTGGTAAGGTCACATTGCAGACCACTATGGCGTAGAGCTGTTGCTGTCCAGTAGTTGGAAAATGCACTCCGTTTTTGTGGGAAGTAGTTGGTTGGACAGAGTCTGATACCTGGCTGGGTTGATAAGATGGTTGTAAGAGCAGAATCAGAGGAGCAGACTCCTGACTATCTCTTTTTCTTCCTTCATCTCTAGAACTTGTTCCTAGGAATTCGTGCTCTGCTCCTGGCTGTCTGTGTCCTGCAGGTCATTGTATCTTTGGCTTCCCTGAGCGTGGGTCTTCGAAGCTTGTGTGGCCGGAGCTCTCAGCCCCTGGTGAGTTTTCGAGGATGCACTGGGGAAAGAATGGGTCTATTTGGTGAAGCTCTGGGAACATGGAGGGTCATCAGGGAGCATGGCTCAGCTGCTTTCTGGAACATGGCTGAGCCCTTTGCTGTGCGAGGAGCATGTGCCAGCACCGCGTCTGGGTTGGCCTCTGCCCTCTGCCTCTCCAGGCCCTCCTTTGCCCTTTTCTGTCCCAGATCTCTGGCTAGCTCACCCTCCTCTGTATCTTTTCCTTCCCCTCCTCTTTTTCCCAATTTCAAGTTCTATGAAGCTAACAAGGTCCTGTCTTTTCTCCCACAATTATTGACTTCTCCCTGGTTTTTTCAGGATGAGGAAGGAACAGAGAAGAAGCTACTGGGAGAGAATTCAGCGCCTCCCTCCCCCTCCAAGGAGAAGACCATGGATGCCATCATCCTGTGAGCCGCCAAAGACCCTGCCTGGGCTCCCACATGTCCCTGATGGGAGTAGCCCAGCGCTACTGGGGAGGACAGCACCCACTCCCCAGGACTCCTTGCTGACCTGCCCTTCACACTTGCCTCTCTTTTGGCCACTGTCCCGGCCCTCCTCCTCTTCCCACTGTTCCCATCGCAGTGGCCTCAAGTCATTGAACAGGTGTTGTCGCATTTTCTCCAGAGCTAATTAAACAGAAACAACAGGAAACATCATTTTGCCCAGAAAAGATGTGGTCTCCCTTTGTTTATGCACACAGTGTGCTGTGAAGCGACTTACTCTGTGTTGATACATATTGAATTAAATGAGGGCCAGTTTGTGACATGGAAACAAAGTCCCACTAAGACTAAATTTAATTATGTTCTGCTCTATATCCCCTGTGGGGGGCCAGGCCCCGGCGCCAGGCTGAGACCGGGTCGAGCAACGTTCCCTGTTGACTCAAGCCAACCCGGTGGTTCCCCCTCCCATTCCCCCACTTTCAAGGGCATACGAAAGCCTTGTCAAGGCTGAGAGAGTTAATTCCTGAAGACTGTGGTCTGCAGGTGTTGGCAGTAATGCTACCTCCCTTTTTCTACCCCGAGTCAGATAGAAACAAACATGGGAATTGTGTTTTGCTAGCAATCTTATCAACAAGGTCTTGTGACCCGTCTAGAAAATGCACAAGAAACACAGAACTAAATGTTTTGGTGGGCAGCAATTATGTGAAACCTGTTTATTCTTAGAATGACCTAACCCATAAGAGTCTGGTTATAAAAGATTGTGTACAGCAACAATAAAGCCGTCACTTGGGCCATCAGCCCAGGGGACCCTCCAGTTCCCAAACTTTTCTTCTCTCTTTTTTTCTTGCATTCCCCTTCCCTCAGGACCCTGACCTCGGTGTTTGTCGCGCCGGCCGCGACAATCCCCAAGTGGCAAACTTCCTTTTTTTGATTTCCTTCTATTCAGTGTAAAGTGAAAATAATTCTCATATACTGTACTTAGAATCTTTTTACATATTGAATTTGTCTTTAAGCATCTATAATTTTGACTATAACTTTCTTTGGGATTTATGGGACTATGTGAGGCATGGAGCAAGACTTTTTTTTTTTTTAAATTTTTTAATTATTTATTTTTGAGAGAGAGACAGAGCACGAGTGGGGGATGGTTAGAGAGAGAAGGAGACACAGAATCCAAAGCAGGCTCCGGGCTCTGAGCTGCCAGCACAGAGCCTGACTTGGGGCTGGAACCCACGGACCGCTAGATAATGACCTGAGCTTATATCGGATGCTTAACTGACGGCTCCAAGCTCTGACTGAGCCACTCAGGTGCCCCTGGAACAAGACATTTTCCTCCCTCCCTTCTTTCCTTCTTCCTTCCTTCCTTCCTTCCTTCCGCCTCTCTTTCTCTTCTTTCTGCAGTAATTTGTTAGTTCTTTCCCTCTACACACACACACACATGCACATACCTATTATTTTTCACTTTCATTTTAAATGATATGAGGAATTTTTACAACTTTTTTCATTTTCAGGGTGCCCGAGTGACGCAATCGGTTGAGCATCTGACTCTTGATTTCAACTCAGGGTTGTGGGATTAAGCCCCGCATTGGGTTCCTCACTGAGTGTGGAGCCCGCTTAAGATTCTCTCTCTCTCTCTCTCTCTCTCTCTCTCTCGCTCTGCCTCTCTCTCCTCTTGTGCATTTTTCCTTTCTCTTTCTAAAATAAAAATAAAAAGAAAAAGAAAGGAAAATAGCTAAAATTTTTTTTCACTTAAAAAATTTTTTTTAATGTTTTATTTATTTTTGATAGAGAGAGAGAGAGAGAGAGAGAGAGAGACAGAGCATGAGCAAGGGAGGGGCAGAGAGAGAAGGAGACACAGAATCCGAAGCAGGCTCCAGTCTCCAGCCTGTCAGCACAGAGCCCGACGCGGGGCTTGAACTCACAGACCGTGAGGTCATGACCTGAGCTGAAGTCAGATGCTCAACCGACTGAGCCACCCAGGAGACCCTTTTTTTCACTTTCTTTATACACCTATAAAAATATATTATAAATATATAGATGTAAGCATTTCTGAAGGGTAAGAAAGCAGGTTATGGTCTGTAGAGTTAACAAGTGATAGTGAGTCTGGCTATCTGATTCCAACGTGGCCAGCGGCCTTGTACCTTCATGTGGCTTTATGAAATCTCTGTGAGGTGGGATTTATCACTCCTTAGCAGACCACGGGAAGAACTGGTCTTCAAATCCAGGCAGACTGGCTCAGAGCTTCAACCTTCACCCACCACACAGTGCTGCCTCACTGGGTTGTGCTGAACAGATGCAGAGCTGCTAAAATGTGTGAAGGATGGCCCTGCACATGGGGGTTCAGAATAGAGGGTCTGTGTCTGTCTCCCCAGGGCCCTTACCACCTCGTCCTTGAGAGAGGGTTGTAAATAAGCTTGTGGAAGAAAAGGTCACAGAGATGAGACAGAAATATGTTCAGAGTACTGAACAGGGGTTGGCAAATTTCACCCTGAGGGTCAAATCCCATCTGTCACCTGTTTTTGTCAATAAAGTTTTATTGAAACATAACCACACCCATTTGTTTACACATTGCTTCAAAGGCAGGGTGGAGTGGCCTCAACAGAGACTGAATGGCCCACAAAGCCTAACATATTTACTAGCAGACCTTTTACAGAAAAAGTTTGCCATCCCCTGGTGTAGGGGACCACAGTGGGGAGAGTGGCTAGTTCTACCAGGCAGCCTATATTCTTTTTTTGGTTTGTTTAATTTTTTAATGTTTTTATTTATTTTTGAGAGAGAGAGAGAGAGAGAGAGAGAGCGAGAGTCAGCGCACAAGCCAGGGAGGGCCAGAGAGAGAGAGAGGGAGTCACAGAATCAGAAGCAGGCTCCAAGCTCTGAGCTGTCAGCACAGGGCCCAATGCGGGGCTCGGACTCATGAACTGCGAGATCATGACCTGAGCTGAAGTCGGACACTTAACCAACTGAGCCACCCAGGAGCCCCAGGAGCCTATATTCTTGCTGCCTCAAGTGTGAGTCTGCCCCCAGATGCACTGGCCTGTGTCATAGTCAACTCAGGGAGATTGCTAGAGATACAAACCCTGCCCCACCCCAGACCTGCTGGATAAAAATTTGTATTTTCACAAGATGTACAGGTGGTGTTTCATGTGCTGAACACATTTTGAGAAGCATAGGGATAGATAATGACACCTTGCTAGGGAGAATTCAGAAATGGAACATGGCCCCTTGAATTAAATCTTTTTGTTTTAGTTCTTTGTATGAGCTTGTCAGATGCTATTAGTTTCTGTGCGTCAGTGTTTCTAAACCAGTCCATTTATGGCCAGATCAGATAGAAGTGGTTTTCATTTTTCATTCTGGTAAATAAATGTCAACTTGATGAGACGGTTTTTTGGGGGGTTTTTTGGATGTTGTTGCACGAAATGGTCTCTTACTGTCGGAGTCTGGCAACTTCCCCCTGAGGTTGCTAAGTCTTTGAGGGTGGTGCTCCCTCCATCTCATCCCTCTCCCCTCCCCTATTTCCTCTATTCTTGTCTCCCCTGCCCTCCCTCTCCTCAGTCTGTGACTAGCCCTGGATGTTTCTGAATCTTTTTCTTTTCTGTAGGAAATCAGATGTGAAACCCCTCTCCCCTTGCTTTTGTTTACTTAGGAAAACCAACAGCTATTGGTGTATTTGCACAGCTTGGTCTTGGTGGTGAAACTGTATATATAGATGGAAATGACCTCATGGCCCTGACATGGGGTCAGGCAAGTAATCCTAAGCTTTATTTACATTTATTGAAGGATTTAAAACCAGAGTATAAACAGGAAATGGTTCTATTTTTATTTCCGGATCACTGCTTTTAACTGTGTTTTGTCAACTCGTCATTTCCTCATTGGATATGAGGTCCTTCAGCATCAGGGCCAGGTTCCAGATTCTAAAACCTGCACATGGTCTCACATTTGGTGTTCAAGACCCAGTCCTATTCATTTTCATTAGTTTTTTATTGTTTATTTTTAAATGTTTATTTATTTTGAGAGAGAGAGTGTGTGTGAGAGTTTGAGCAAGGGAGGGACAGAGAGTGAGGGAGAGAGAGAGAGAGAGAGAGAGAGAATCCCAAGGAGGCTCTGCACTTTTAGCACAGAGCCGGGTACGGGGGCTGGAACCCATGACCGGTGACTTGGTGATCTGAGCTGAAGTTGGATGCTTAACCGAGTGAGCCACCCAGGCGCCCCACTGTCCATTATTTAAAACTTCACTGGTCAGAGCTTGGCTCCCCTGCTCCAGTGTAGACCAGGATGCTAGACTGGGAGGGACTGGAAGGAACTGTACCCCACTCTGGGAGGCACCAGGCAATTCCCCCGCCCTCTGCTCCATTTGCTGCAAATGGGAAAACTTCCTGGAAAAGTATGTCCAAAAGACAGAGCCCTGAGATGGTGGGAAGGGGAAGGCTTTCTGGCAATGGGAATCTTCCTTAACTATTTCTGGCCCTTGCAAAACACAGTCTCTTCAGATACATTTCTGAGAACAAGGTCAAACCCCATTGTCTCAAATCGCACAAAGAAAGCCCTGGAGCCTCAGGTCCAAAGAACTTTCTCTCTCTCTCTCTCTCTCTCTCTCTCTTTCACACACACACACACACACACACACACACACAAAATGTGCAATGAAAGTTAGGAAAAACTGTGGACTTTATTTTACACATTCCTTCTGAAAGCCAGAAGGAGACATGACAACTGTTCGTTTTCACCGCTAGGGGATGCTGTGGCGGTCGTCAGTATTTTCTGGCTGAGTTCATTTCTCTCTCTCCCCTCTTGAGGCGCCCCCTCCTCATTCATGAGGATTTCTTGTTTTGTTTTTGTTTTTAGTGGATTCCCTTGACATCTTAAAAAAAAAAAACCCAAATAACAACAACAAACTTGCGCACTTGACCAAAAGGTGATCAATATCCTATTCTCTATCTGAAAAATACAATGCCTTTAGAGGATTCCTTGCTACATGCCATTCTTGTCTTGAATTTTAAGTTCTATCTTGATTTATTTTAATCTCACAAATTGGATATCTTATTTTTTTGGTGTGCTCAATGTTTGTTCAAATGCTTATTTTTTTACTAAGAAAAGAACGCTCTCCTTTTCTTCTTGTAATTCAGGCCTTCTTTCTGATACTGGTTTTCTTCTTAAGTTACATCCTTTCTAAGTTTCTTTAAAAGTAAAGGTCTCACCTCACATCTGTCAGAATGGCTAAAATTAACAACTCATGCAACAACAGATGTTGGCGAGGATGAGAAAGGGAACACTTTTGCACTGCTGGTGGGAATGTAAAGTGGTGCGGCCACTCTGGAAAACAGTATGGAGGTTTCTCAGAGATTAAAAATACAGCTACCCTACGACCCAGCAATTGCACTATTAGGTATTTACTGAAGGATACAAAAACGCTGATCCGAAGGGGCCCATGCAATCTCCTGTTTATAGCAGCACTGTCAACAATGGCCAAGGGGCGCCTGGGTGGCTAAGTCGGTTAAGCGTCCGACTTCGACTCAGGTCACGATCTCACGGTCGGTGAGTTCGAGCCCCGCGTCAGGCTCTGGGCTGATGGCTCGGAGCCTGGAGCCTGCTTCCGATTCTGTGTTTCCCTCTGTCTCTGCCCCTCCCCCGTTCATGCTCTGTCTCTCTCTGTCTCAAAAATAAATAAACATTAAAAAAAAACAAACAATAGCCAAGGTATGGAAAGAGCCCAAATGTCCATTAACTGATGAATGGGTAAAGAAGATGTGGTATATATATATATATATATATATACACACACACACACACACAATGGAGTATTTCTCTGTGATCAGGAAGAATGAAATCTTTGCAACTATGTGGATGAAACTAGAGTGTAATATGCTAAGTGAAATAAGTCAGTCAAAGAAAGAGAAATATCATATGATTTCACTGCTATATGGAATTTAAAAACACAACAGATGAACATAGGGGAAGGGAAGGGAAGGAAAAATAAGATAAAAACAGAGAGGGAGGCAAACCATAAGAGATTCTTAAATACAGAGAACAAACTGAGGGTTGCTGGCGGGGTGTTGGGGGGGCAGGCTAAATGGGCGATTAGCATTAAGGAGGGCACTTGGGATGAGCACTGGGTGTTATATGTAAGTGATGAATCACTAAATTCTATTCCTGAAATCATTATTATACTATATGTTAACTAACTTGGATTTAGATTAAAAAAAAAGAATGCATAAAATACTAAAACAGAAAAAAAAAAGTAAAGGTCTCTTGGTGGTAAACCTTTTTAGTTTGTATTTTTTTTATTTTTTATTTAAAAAAAAATTTTTTTTTCAACGTTTATTTATTTTTGGGACAGAGAGAGACAGAGCATGAACGGGGGAGGGGCAGAGAGAGAGGGAGACACAGAATCAGAAACAGGCTCCAGGCTCCGAGCCATCAGCCCAGAGCCTGACACGGGGCTCGAACTCACGGACCGCGAGATCGTGACCTGGCTAAAGTCGGACGCTTAACCGACTGCGCCACCCAGGTGCCCCTTTAGTTTGTATTTATCAGAATATTCTTTATTATACCCAGCTCAAGATAAACAGTTTCACTGGACATACAATTCTAGCTTTTGCTAAATGCAACCGATTCTGATTGCTCCTTAAAATCTTTTCCCTTTCTTTGGTGTTTTCAGATTTTCTTCAAAATGTGTTGGTGCATATGAATTTATTTTCCCTTGAAAAAGCCTTCCTGAGGAATTATTTTAAAGAATTCTGAGTCTTGGAATTCACACTTTCTTTTTATATTATTTTTTTATTTTAACTTTTTAAAATGTTTATTTTTTGGGGAGGAGGGGCAGAGAGAGAGGGAGACACAGAATCTGAAGCAGGATCCAGGCTCTGAGCTGTCAGCACAGAGCACAACTCAGGGCTCAAACTCATGAACTGAACTGTAAGATCATGACCTGAGCTGAAGTCCAATGCTTAACTGACTGAGTCACCCAGGTGCCCCCACACTTTTATTTTTAAAACCTGGGAACCTCTGAATTATGTCTTTGATCAGTCCTTTTCCCGGGTTCTCCCCTGTAATTCCTTCTGAAATCAAAATGAGACATGCATTAGACCTTCACACTCCAGCCCCTGATCTCCTTGTTCCCTTCCTGATTTCCATTTTTCATCTCTTTGTTTCTACTTGTTTCATTACGGATAAATTCTTCATAATTATTTACCACGTTCACTCATTACTGCCTAAGTTATAGCAGTCTGCTTTATTTTTGAGAGAAAGAGAAAGGGGGAAGGGGAAGAGAGCGCACTCATGAAAACAGAGGAGGAGCAGAGAGAGAGAGAGAGAGAGGGAAAAAGACAATCCCAAGGAGGCTCTGCTCTGACAGCACAGAGGGAAGCTGGATCTCATGAACTGTGAGATCATGAGCGGAAATGAAGAGTCGGATGCTCAACCTACTGAGCCACTCAGGCGTCCCTGTAACAATCGGCTTTTAACTATCCTATTACATTTAAAATTCTTATTAAATATCTCTAGACATTATATTCACTTCTTTTTCAAATCTTCCTCTTTTCTGTTTTTTTAATGTTTATTTTAGAGAGAGAGAGAGAGAGAGAGAGAGAGAACGTGCTGGGGAGGGGCAGAGAGAGCAGGAGGGCAGAGGATCCGAAGCGGGCTCTGCACTGACAGCAGACAGCCCGACGCAGGGCTCGAACTCATGAACCATGAGATCATGACCTGAGTCGAAGTCAACCGACTGAGCCACCCAGGTGCCCCAAATCTTCTGGCTCTCCTTATCCTCTCTTGTTCCTCAGCCATGCCACTGAGGATCTCTTATATTTCTTTAAAAGCTTACTGCATTATTTATTTTATTGTCTGTAGGAAATAATACCAAAGTTTGAAGGTTTGAAGTCTTTGTTGTTTTCTCCTAACCTACTCTCACTAACGATATCTAATTTATTTTTATATACAACTCTTTTTTTTTTTTTTTTTTACCATTTTAATCAGTATTAAGTGTACAGGTCGATGGCATTAAGTACATTCACATTGTTGTGTGACCATCCCCACCCTCTGTCTCTGGAATGTCTCATCTTCCCCAAAGGAAACTCTGTCCCCATGAGCCACTAACTCCCCCCAACCCCCACACCCCCTGCCCCCTGGTTTCCAGCCCCTGGAAACCACCATTCCACTTTCTGCCTCTATGAATTTTATGCTCTAGGTGCCTTATATAAGTGGAATCACACAATATTTGTTCTTTGTGACTGCTTGTTTCAAGGTTCACCTATGTTGTAACATGCGTCACAGTTCCCTTCCTGTTTAACCATGAATAATATTCATTTGTATGCATATAACACATTTAGTTCAGCCACTCTCCTGTGGATGGACAGTTTGGTCTGTAAATGTAAATTTGGAAGTCAGCAGTGAATTGTAACGGTAAACAAACCTTCCTATTTTGTATATACAAGAGTGACAGTATGGAGAGTTGGGAGGACAGCTTCTAAATATTTGTTGGATGGATCAATAAATGGAATGGATTATTTTTTCTAGCTGTGCATAGAGTTTGTTTGAGCCACTTACATTCAATTTGCATTGGGATTAGTGGGACATGTTTGGGTGGTAATTGAGTAGGGTTGCGATTTCCAGTGTGAGGTTAGAAGAACATTCCTACTAGGAGATACATCAGAGCCATCTGGAGGCTTTCTCAAATTATCCACCTTTTCTTGGTTGAAACATTGAGGTGGGGAAAATACTTTTTGGGAACCAATGGGTGAGTGTTAGTATGGAATCTCAGAATCAGGTGGCCTCAGCATTCATTCTCCCTTTTCCTGAGGACGGCCCTGGAGTTCCATTTGGGGATCCTCCTTTTCCTCATTGTCTGGCTATGTGTTCATGGTGGGGCTTTATCTTCAGTTCCAGGGATGAAGTATGTAACCCAAACTTAGACCCCAAATTAGGCCACAGATCATTTCCTTGAGACCATGGTGATTGTTTCACGAGTGGGCACACCTAAACTGGCCACATCAGGGGAAGCCTTAGGGCTACCAGAAAAGACTTTTGCTCTTTATGCTGAACTTGAACCTGGAAGGATGTAGAGTTGGAGCTGTGGTGGTCATACTGTCACCATGAGAGGTCCACCCTAGGAACTTAAGAATGAAGACAAGCTGTGGAGTCAGAGCTGAGGTGGAAAAAACCCCACTCCAGATGATATTGCTTGGGCCTGAATTCAGCAGTGCCTGAAGCCAGAGTGACTCTTGATCATTTTAGTATGTGACCAAGTAAGTAATCTTTTCCCTACAAGCCACTTGCTGTTGAAACAGGTCCAATTAACAGGTGGATAGGGACGCCTGGGTGGCTCAGTCAGTTAAGTGTCCAACTCTTGATTTCGGCTAGGTCATCACGTGACTTCAAGCCCCACTTTGTCAGGCTCTGCACTGATAATGCCAAGTGGGCTTGGGATTCTCTCTCTCCCTCTTTCTCTGTCCCTTCCCTGCTTGCACTCCCTCTTTCTCTTTCAAAAATAAATAAATAAACTTAAAAAAAAAATAGGTAGAGAGACAGAGATAAGTAACTGGCATTTATTTTTTTAAAATTTTTTTTTCCAACGTTTATTTATTTTTGGGACAGAGAGAGACAGAGCATGAACGGGGGAGGGGCAGAGAGAGAGGGAGACACAGAATCAGAAACAGGCTCCAGGCTCCGAGCCATCAGCCCAGAGCCTGACGCGGGGCTCAAACTCACAGACCGCGAGATCGTGACCTGGCTGAAGTCGGACGCTTAACCGACTGCACCACCCAGGTGCCCCAGTAACTGGCATTTAAGTTGGTGCCCAGGAGTCTCTAGCTTCCAGATGCTGGGTGGTGCCCTCAAAGGGTCCTGAGCTGGGTACTATTTCTGGGAGTGAATCGGGCACTTGCTTGATTGTTGTTACTTGGTGGGCTAAAACATTATGTAACACCAGGGAGAAAATCACATATGCACCAATGTGACTGTCACATTATACTGACACCATTCCCCTAAGTTACCACTCCCTGATGAGCAAATTTGGGTTATAAAACCATATGTGTAGCATAACAGATCGTATATATTCTTTACAATGTAGGCAAATATACACATGCATATATATGTAAATGTATGGATATTTATGTACATATGCACAGGATGGTTTGGGGAGGAAACACCAAAACTGGTGACATTGGCTGCCTCAAGGGGGAGAAACTGAGCATGTAGGAGAAGAGGTAGGAGGGAGATTTTTATTGTATACCTGTTCCTATGTTTTGGACATTCTCCAATCAAAAAAGTAATTTGAATTAAACATTATAAAAGCTTCTAAAAACTGGAGGAAGACTTCCCCTACATCCTCTTTCTGCTCCCCGAGCCATCTGGCTTTCTCACTAAACCCATCTGCTTGTGTCATTTTACTTCTTTAAAGCGAGACAACAGCATGGCATCCCACAATCTGTGGGCTGACCCAGCGTGCACAGAGAAGGACCCAGAGGGCTGGCCAAAGAGCACAAAAACTCATAAACCATGAAAAGCCCTTCTCTAGAATGACTGAGTCTCTTGGGAGAGCTGAGATTTCAAGTGGTCCCCTTTCTTAAGCTGTTTTGGGGGTTGGGAGTCCCTGACTGGACTGCTGGTGTGGGGAGGAAGCCCTGGAGAGAGAAACCCAGGGTTGACCAGATACCTGAGGAAAGTAGAAGGCTAAATGAGCTGAGAGAAAAGCAGGCTCTAAGAGAAGCAGAAGGGAAATGAAGAACATCCAAATAGCATATGTAGCATCCTTTTTAATGGCTGCGTAATATACCCCTCATCTCCCCACTGGTGAGCTTTGACTCCGCGTCCTGTATTTTTGTCTCTGGAAACAGTGCTGCATTGTTAGAAGGCCCTGACCAGAGCTTTTATTGCTCTTAGAGGAAGTCTTTGGATAAGATTGCTCGTTGAAGGGCATAAATATTTCAAAATGCAATCAATATCATCAGAAAGCTTTCCAGAAAGGCTGTAATAATTTACATTTCACTGGCAGTCCATTAAAGCATCCTTTGTACTTCTCCTTAACCTCCCCACTAATTTGTGCCCGTCGTGGATATTATTACCCTTTCCAGTGTTTGCAAGTTGATATTTTAACTTTCACCTCCTTTACTGTTTACAAAGTTGAGTATGTTTTCATAATGTGGATCGGGTGTTTATTGTGTGCCTTGGAACAGCCCACACATATGGTGCACACTTCCTGGATTTTTGTGAGCTCTTTTTAGAACAGATTTTAAATTTTCATTTTTAAAAAATGTTTATTTATTTTTGAGAGAGAGAGAGAGAGACAGAGCAGGAGCAGGGGAGGGGCAGAGAGAGAGGGAGGCACAGAATCCAAGGCAGGCTCCAGGCTCTGAGCTGTCAGCACAGAGCCCAAATTTTCATCTTTTTTCAAATATGGTGGTTTTTTTTTCTCATTTAACTTTATTTATGGCATCTTTGCCATAATAAAATATTTAAAGCTATCTTTTATTTATTTATTTATTTATTTATTTATTTATTTATTGGATAACTTCTGTCTCCATGTCTTGGTTAAGAAAGTATACCCAACTTGGATTGCACAGTTTCCTGTATTTTATTTTAATATTTTTGCTTTTTTTTTAATACATGAGAATTTAATCTTTCTTAGATTTATATATAGTGTGAGGTAGGAGCTCAGCTTTATTGTCTTCTAGTTAGAAAACCATTCAGGTCAGCAACTCTGACTACATAAACTGTTACTTCCCTGCCTTTGTCATATATTAGATTCCATTATTAACTGGGGTTCACTCTGTCCTATGTATATTATTCTATTGAATTATTTGTTTGTTCTTATGTCAGTATCAGACTAATTTCATTATACTTAGGCATTTGTCATCCCATGGGGGCCTTAAAGTATTGTGTGATTCTGCGCATGAAAAGTTGGGATTTCAGTTGGAATTACATTAAATATCTATCCATTTTGGAAGAATGCATACTTTTATAATATAGTATTTTAATTCAAGAAGATAGTACATTTTTCTATTAGTTCAGATCTTGTTTCGTGCTTTTCAATCTGGTTGAATTTTTGTAGTTAAGTATATCATGTATGTGAGTGTATGTATAATGTAAAGAATATCAATGAATCCAGTGTAAGAAATAGAGCATTGACTTTGAGGCTCTTCATCCCAATTTCTTCCTTCTTGGTCACATAGCTCTTCCTCCCTCTCACCCTGATGTAATCACTACCCTGTCCTTTGTGACCATCATTCCTTGATTTTATTTACAGTTTTACTGTAAAATTTATGTCTGTTGCTGTAATACATATTTTTAGCATTGTCCATTTTTAACCTTGACAAAAATGGAATCAGACTCCATATTCTTCTGGGAAGTGCTTTTTTTGTTCAACATAATGTATATGAGATTTTTTTCAGGTTGATGCTGATACCTGTACTTTGTTCACTTTTACTGCTGTGTATTTTTCCATTGTATGTGTCTTCTGTGACTTGTTCATCCAGTCTACTGTTGATGGATATTTGGGTTGTTTCTAGGTTCTAACCTTAATGAGCTTTTTAATAAAAATATATCATCATGTGTTTATGTAAGAGTTTACCTAGGGCAATGGTCTTCTAACATTTTTGCTTTTTTATTCACTGAAGGAAATTTATTTATTTATTTATTTATTTAAGTTTTTGAGAGAGACTGAGACAGCATGGGTTGTGGAGGGACAGAGAGGGAGAGAGAGAAAATCCCAAGCAGGCTCCACACAGTCAGCACAGAGCTCAGTGTGGGGCTGGATCTCACAAATTGCAAGATCATGACTTGAGCCGAAATCAAGAGTCAGACACTTAACCCACTGAGCCACCCAGATGCCCCTTCACTGAAAGGATTTTAAAACTCTAAGTGTTCTCTTGAGCATTTTAAACTGAACTTCTAACATTTTTTCATCCTGAGTGCTTGCAAAGAATGCAATTTCTAGCACGTTGTGGATATTAACATTTTAAAATAATATTACTACTTCTTTAAAAGATATAAAAACACAGAAATTGAATACCTATAAACTAAAAAATACATGAAAAAATATGTGAGATTGAGTCCCGTGTCAGGCTCTGTGCTAAGCGTGGAGCTCGCTTGGGATTCTCTCTCCCCCTCTGTTCCTCCCCCACTCACACACACACACACACACGCACACACACACACACACTCTTTCTCTCTCTCTCTCTCAATAAAGAAAGAAGCATTTAAAAAAATACAAAATACATAATACATGTGCAAACTCTTTTTTAATAGTCAGAAAATTTACACTCTTCCTTTTTCTCCTTCACTGTCCACTGACCTGCCCCACTGAACTGTATTTTATTATAATAGATTTTTATGCTGGGAAATTCTGATCACCCTAGTCACCTACATTTCTGCTATAAAAAAATATATATGAAAATTGAAGAAAATGATGTGACTGTAGAGCTTTAAGTTTGAATAGCTTATGTAGCTACAAATACAGAAGTATGTCTTCTGTATTTGGTTATTTCTTAGCTGTTATTTGTACACAATTGATCAAAGCAACACAAACGTACCACATTTATAGAAAAAAAACCCCAGAATTCTATTTTTGGAAATGCATCTCTCAATGGGATGAATGACATTTCCCCCCATTTCTTTCATATATATGTGCAATGACTATTATTCTTTGCAGGAATGGGGCAATGTTCAGATTAATTCTATTCCAATATTTTGTTTTAACCAACGCAGGCATTGAGAAGCCTCAGTCACATAAATAAATAAATAAATAAATAGGAATGGAAACAATTTCGTTATGGCAATGCCACTCAATTTTAGTACTCCTTCCAAGATGAATGCCAAAGCTACAATAGCGATCTGCCATTAATTTTTAATTGTCTGTTAATGGATACATCTGCCTTCCTTTTTGTTGAACACAAAATAGTGTAAACTGCTTGACTTGCAAAAGGATTTATCAGCCAGTCATTGGAGACATGAGAGTTGGCAGTCTCTGGGAAGTATACCAAAAAAGTTTTACCAAGATGTATCAAATGACTGTACTGTCTCTCTTACTTTCTCACTGAGAGACTGGAAGTTATCTTGTTTAGCCCAATGTATCTAAAATGTTTGGGTAAATGGAAATTTTGTGAACTTTGACAAATCTTTGTCAATATATTTTGAGTGGAAAATTCTATATAGAGAAAAGTTGAAAAAATAGTGTACTGAACTCCAAGTATCCATCATTAAACGTCAACTACTACCATACATGGCAATCCTGTTTCATCTAAACCCTATCCCTTCCTCTCCCGATTATTTGAAAACCAACACTAGATATTATCATTTCATCTGTGAACATTTCAGCACATCACTCTAAAGCAGTAGGACTCTCCTTTTTATTAATATCACATCTAAGAAGTGAATATGGAATATTAAATTTCTAGGCAGTGTTCAGTCTTCCCCCATTGTCATGATTTTTATTTTGCATTTTATTTGAATCTATATTCAAAGGATATATTTGGTTTATATTCTATGGACCACATAAGGTCCATGTGTTGCAACTTATGAGTAATGTGTACACTTCCTCCTGGAGGCATGTGATGTCCACTTGTATCTCTTTTAGTGATACCTATAATCATCGATGATCATTGCCTAGAACCATTAATTTATTTATTGGTGTTGCAAAATAATAATACTTTATCATGCCTCTGTGTTTATCAGCTATACTCTACCTATAAAAAGAAGGCCTTGGCCAGTGGGAACTCTTCAGGTTGCCTCTTGTATCCTTTTGATATGACCTCATAGAGTCCTATATCTCTCAAAGAAATAAATAAAATCTATACTTTAAACATTCCAAAAAAAGGAAACTCCAGGCCCAGATTATTTCACTGTTCATTTCTATAAAATATTTAAGGAAAAAACATCAACTCTACACAACACAACTCTTTCTGAAAATAGCTCACTTCCTTAACTTCTTGACACTATAAGACACTCCAAGCTCATCTTGTATTTTCCCTGTCCCAGCCCTGGAATCAGCTACTTCTCTAAGGAGTCCTGGTTCCTTTTTACTGGAGAGTGGTTTTGGAAACTGATATCTATGTGCTGACTGTTCTTGTTGCTCCTGGGATGTATGTGTTACTGATCCATATACACACACACACATATATATTTGTTTCTCTATTAAAAAATAACAGTCACTAATTCATATTGGTATTTCTGACTCCAGTCCAGCAAGAGGGTTTATTCTAGCATTCTTCCTTTGTTCATTTGTAATTTCTTGCTTTGACAGTGAGAAACTTGGTTCTTGTTAGCTGCAGTATATTTGCTAATTGGTTGGATCATAGTATTCTACAATTTCAAAATTGCTAAGTTTCCCATCTTAGGGCTAAATCATTCAGTGTTTCACCATTATATATAATGTAATGAAATGCAATGTAATATAATATATACATTATAATATATTAATATATTAGCATGGTACTATAATATAATATTTTTGGTAGATGCCCTTGATCAGAATGTAGAAATTCTTTTCTTAGTGTAAGAGAGTTTTAATATGTTTCTTGAATGTTGTCAAATTCTTTTCTGCATCTAATGAGATGATTACATGATTTTTCTTCATCAGTCTATATACATGGTGAATTGCATTGATTGATTTTTGAATGCTGATTGATTCAGCCTAGCATTTCTGTGATGAAACACGTTTTCATCCTTTTGAGATATTGCTGGGTTTCACCTGCTAGCATTTTGTTTAGGATTTTTGCATCTATGTATATGAGACATAAATGAGGATTTTCTTTTCTTGTAATGTCTTTCTTTGATTTTGGTATGAAGATAATGCTGGCCTCCTAAACGAGTTGGGGAGTATTCCCTTCTTTTCCACTTCTAGAAAGGGTTGTGTAGAGTTGATATTATTTTTCCTTAAGTATTTGATAGAATTAGATGGTGAAATAATCTGAGCCTGGAGTTTCTTTTTCTTTTTCTTTTTTGGAATGTTTCAAAGTATGGATTTAATTTCCTTGAGAGATATATAACTATTTAGGTTATTATTTCTTGACTGAGTTTTGGTAGTTTGTGTCTTTCAAAGAAGTGAAGACTGTTGAAAGTCTATTTTTTCTAAGATGTCAAATCTATGGGTATAGGGGTGTTCATAGTATATCCCTAATGACTATTTAATTTTGGTGGGATCAGTAGTGATGTCTCCTCTTTTACTGGAGACATTGGTAGTTTGTGTCTTCTCCCTTTTTCCCCTTGGCAAATATTTTTTAGAGCTTTATTAATTTATTGCTCTTTTCAAAGAATCAGCTTTTGGGTTCATTGATTTTTCTCTATTGTTTCTTCTGTTTTTAATTTCATGATTTCTGCTCTCATCTTTATTCTTTTTTGGCCTTTTTACTTGCTTTGGGTTTGCTTTGTTTTCATTCCTCTAGTTTCTTAAGGTGCATGCAAAATTACTTTTCTGAGAACTTTCTTCTTTTCTGACAGAGGCAATTTATGCTTTCTATGGTCTGAATGCTGGTGTTCCCACATATTCATATGCTTATCATTAGTGTGGTACATTTGTTTTAATAGATGAGCCAGTGTTGATACATTATTATTAATGAAAGTCCACAGTGTACATGAGGGTTTCCTCTTAGTGTTGTACATTCTATAGGTTTTGACAAATGCATAATGACACGTATCCACCATCACCATATCATATCGTACAGAGTAGTTTCACTGCCTTAAAAATCCTGTAGCCCCACCTATTAATCCAATCCCCCAAACCCTGGCAACCAAGTGATTTTTACTGTCTCCATAGTTTTGCCTTTTCCAGAATGTCATAAAGTTGGAAGCATATGGTATGTAGTCTTTGCATATTGGCTTCTTTCACTTAGTAATCTGCGTTTAAGTTTCCTCCACATTTTTTCATAGCTTGATAGCTCGTTTCTTTTTAAAACAGTACAATATTACATTATCTGATGTACCACAGTGTATTTACCCATTCACTTATTGAAAGATCTCTTGTTTTTTTCCACATTTTGGCATGCTATGAATAAAGCAGCTATAAATATAAAGATGCTATAAAAATATATATATTACTTATGTCCATGTAGATTTTTACATGGACATAAGTAATATATATATTTTTAAAGTTTATTTATTTATTTATTTAGAAAGAGAAAATGCACAATGAGCAGGAGAAGGGCACGGAGAGAGGGAGAGAGAGAGACAATCCCAAGCTGACTGTGGGGAGCCCAATGGGGGGCTTGATCTCAGGAACCTTGAGATCATGACCTGAGCTGAAATCAAGAGTTGAACGCTTAACTGACTGAGCCACCCAGGTGCCCAGTAATATATTTTTAAGTAAAGGGAGGAAGTGGGGGTGGGAGGACTTTCTAAGAGTGACGGAAACCGTAAAGAAAACAGTTGTTGTAATTTCTGGGCTTAGTTAAAAATGTACCATAACTAACTTATGACAGACAGCAGGGGGTGGTATTTGCAAGACATTTGACAACCTTTGACTGTTCTGTTTTACTTAGCACACAGTGAATTTAAACCACATTAAGATTTCCAAACTCTGATTATTCTATTTTGTTTTATTGTATTACCTGCGTGCCTGTGATAGAAGAGGGAAATATCAGCGATCTCTTTTGGATCTGTCCAAGAAATTTTGTAAGTATTTAGATCTCTCAGGAATCACTAGATTTCAGTATACATCTCACTGATAGGGAAACTATTTTTAAGAAGGACAACCATAATTCTCCAGACTTTTGGAGGTGACGCCCAGGACAGAGCTACAATTTTCGAACACTGACTAGCTCACAGACTTCTTTGTAGGACCAAATATTTCTGTTTTTCTCTGTAGCTGTAGGAGAAAAGGAACAATTTCCCCCCCTCTTTATTGCTGACATTTCTCTCGCCAGTGTTTGAAGTGCTGTCACTGTAATTCCATGAATTAATGTTGAGAGAAAAGAAGAGACCGAATGGCTATAAACTCCGAATGCAGAAAAGAAATGGGCAAAAAAGGATTGTTAGCAGGTGTAACAGAGTGGCTGATATTTTGCTTTCTTGAATCAGAAATAAAGGCCTTTCTTGAATCAACTAGAAAAATACATATAATTTAACAGAAAAAAAATCAACCAAGTCTTTGAAGCGAATGTGTAGAGGAAAAGGAAACCGTCCCAAATAGAAAGCCATCCCACCTCAGTCTACAGAGTAGCTGAGGAAATGCCTAAATACAGAATCAAGATTCTTTTTTTCCCTCAATGGTTAATTTGTATTTTCTCTGAGGCACAGAAAGTAGCTGATTGAGATCCAGTCTTCTGTCTCTGGTGGAGACACAGGAGTATTAGCCTGGGTAGTTTACATGTTCACCACAACCATGAAAACCATGCATTTGATACCTTTGAGCAAGGTCCCTTTCTTGCATGTTAACTATTTACAAAATATATGCTGAGGCAACTAAATGAGTTGGCTTCAGGCATAAAAATAAAATAAAATTCGTGATAAAGCAGTTTAGAGCTGATAAAGTTCTATTCAAAATAGTTACTGGGGCACCTGGGTGGCTCAGTCGGTTAAGCATCTGACTCTGGCTCAGGTCATGATCTCGTGTTTTGTGAGTCCAAGCCCCACATGGGGCTCTCTGCTATCAACGTGGAGCCCACTTCGGATCCTCTGTCTCCCTCTCTCTCTTCCCCTCCCCTGCTCTCTCTCTCTCTCTCTAAAAAAAAAAAATAAACCTTTAAAAAATAATAATTATTTTTGTTTTGGAGGAGCTGATCTTTAGCCTTGTTTTTTTTTTTTTTTAATCTTGGCAAAAATGAGATATCAGAGGTATTTCTAGCTGGTGAAAGAAAATGATATCTTCTATGCATTAGACACATGCCATTCTGTCCTCCATAGCAAGAGGGCAGACACCCACCCTATTCAGTGTAATAGCCATGATTATTTGGGAAGTGAAGACTACAATATTAATATGGGAGAATATTTTGTAAGTCACGCATGGCTTTCATCGCAAAATGTGAATTGTGTTTACCTGCATTATGATTGCCCTTCTCTCTAAACTAAGCCAAGAACCAAGAGTTACCTGTGTCTCATTTTCCTGCTTCTAGGTGCTCTTCAAGAAGCAGTCTGAACTCAAATGTGCAAGCCACCAGTGGAACTCTGCCCCACGCAACCTAAGGATGTCTCCAGAAGGGCGTTTAAACCACCCAGGACGCAGGTGCTCTGCAGCAGGGCCAGTGGGCACAGGGAGAGGTGGAGCATTACCCAGGGCAGCGTGAGGGGCCCAGAGCACCCCTGACCCCTTCAGTGTTTGTCGCTTTGCCTCAATCACACCGTGGGGTGGGACCGGATGTCGCCCTGGTTTCTGTGCATGTACGAATCTACCTGTGTGGGAAGAAACCTACTAAACCTTGTTTACCCCTCAGGTCAGAGCACCAGCAACCCAAGTGCAGGGCATTTGGCAGAGAAATAAGAGAGAGGGCAGAGCCAGAGACCATCTCAGCAAGATGCTGGCCTTGAGCTCAGCCTTTACTGCCATCTCGAATCACGTATAAAAAACTATCTTTATCCCAGAGAGGTATGTGGCAGGGATAGGGAGATGCATATCCAGTCTGAAAGTTTTATTTCTCCCAGAACCACTACATTTGGGATCCAGTGAAAGGCAGCAGCTGGCTTGGTTTGGGGTGACTCAGAGGTGGATAGGCTTCTCTGTGTCTCCATTCTCCTGACTAACTTGGGTAGAGAACTTGTTTTGCACAGAAGCATTGTGAAGCTGTGGTGGGGAGAAAGGAATGCAGCCGTTACTAAAAGCAGAACAAAACAGAAAACTCTTCTCCTCTGGAGTCTCCGAGGGCTTCTGGGTCACTTGGAGAATGGCTTTTTGAAGAAACACACCTGTTGTTCTTTTCCTGTTCCCAGGGACACGGTCTAACACCTCCCCTCACCAGAAAGAATTTGTGGTGGCCAGTTTTTTCTTCTCTCACTGTGCGCGCGCGTGTGTGTGTGTGTGTGTGTGCGCGCGCATGTGTGTGTGTGTGTGTGTGTGTGTGTGTGTTTGAAGAGACCAGAAGCCAATGAGAGAGCTGCACAGGAGGGGAAGATTGCTCAGACACCCTCTGTAGAACTTGCAAAATATCCCAGGGCCCACCAGATAACAGGGTTCTCCCTGTCTCTGTCTCTCCCCATTTCTCTCTATCTCTGTCCTCTGTCTCTGTCTATCCCTGTCCCTCTTGTCCCAGGTCCACCAGTAACATCTGTGTCAATCTGGACATTTGATCTTTCTAAACCTTATCTTTATTCTTAAATAATTAGGATCAAGGATTATATACCCTAAAGCCCTCGATAAGAGCAAACTGAAAATATTACTGATACTATATTTTTCAGAACCTAAAATTTTGAACAGAATGAGCTCAGAGCAATGAAAAGCCCTTTGGTGATACAAGCTTATTTCCTGTGTTTGTGCAAAAGCGTTTCCACATATACACACAGCCCCTGCTGCACCCATACCTGGGTGCACGTGTAGGGTGCCCTCCCCGCTGCTGGGCAAGGAAAGATGCTTGAACTTCCTCCCCTACTTTTCCCCTGGAACTCATGGGATGCCCTTTGAAAAATAGGCTGAAAACTTGCCTTTTAAAAAAAAGTTTATTTATTTATTTTGAGTGGGGGGAGGGACAGAGAGAGACGAAGAGAGAACCCCAAGCGGGCTCTGCACCGTCAGCACAGAACTTGATGTGGGGCTCGAACCCACAGATTGTGGAATCATGACCTGAGCAGAAACCAAGGGTTGGATGCTTAATCAACTGAGCCGCCCAGGCACCCCTGAAAACTTGTCTTTTGATTTTAATCTTCATTTCCATCACTTGTTTTTGTTGAATACACCACCCAACTTGGTGGAAACAGTTTCCATTCTAAAGCGAGGGAAAACGATTTCAGGGGGTATGGCTCAAAGTGATCTGCTCAGGTAAAACTTTTTTTTTTTTCTGATAAACACACGCTATTGTTTAAAAATTTATTTAAACCTCATCGTTAGCCAGGATGTAGTTATAAGCAGCAGGGTTCTATTCCTGGGAGATGACCGGCCTCTACCCTCTCACTGGCGGTTTCCTACAAATGCACCTGCTTCTGCTCCCGCATCAGCGCGGACCATCTCCAGCCCCTCCAGTGGGGGAAGGAGGGATGACATTACTGTTACTCTGGGTAAACCACAGTGAGTTTCAGACCACTTTGCACTTCCCCCAGAGGTGGCTCCACCTTTCCTCTCCCTGCCTTCTCTCTGACCACTAGCTGGAGTGTTGCAGGACGCAGGGCTCCCCAAGGGGGATGCAGGGGACCCCCTTTCACTCTCCTTCTCTCAGAGGTGCTTTCCTGGCAGGAAGGAGCTCTTGTCTAACCGCCCCCCGCCCCCCCACCGTCCACCAAGCGGATGAGGTGCTTAATAACATTTATTAACGGATTAATGGGAGGACGGATGGCTGGAGATGAGAGGCGGCTGGATGGGCAGCCCTGAGTAGGGTTTTGAGCAAGGGGGAAGCCTGATGTCTAGAGGGGACTGAGTGGCCACCAGGGCACAGCGACGCGCGGGGACGGAGCGGGGAGGGGTGGCAACAGCCGTGTGGCCCCAGATGGCCGCTGGACTGGAGGAGTAGCACTGTGACTGGGGAAGGAAAAATCCGCCCTCCCCCCCTCCGCCTAAACAATTGAGGAAGCTGAGAAAGCCTGAGATGGCCTGGAGAGGGACTCTTTTTTTCACGTCTCTTCCGTTCAGTCTGGCTTCCGGGCTAGGGGCCGAGGGCGGTCACCCCCCTCCCCACTCTGCGCCCCCCCCCCCCCCCCCCCCACGCACGGGGCAAGAATCACCGAGGGGTCCAGGCAGGTGCTGCCCTTTGAGTCCCACCGTCCCTCCATCCTGCGGTCCTGGGCGAAGACGGCTTCGTGTCTCTGCAGTGTTAGGGACCCCGCAGTGCATTGTCCCCCCCCCCCCCCCCCCCCGCCACAGGTAAAAGAACTGATGATGTCACCTGACTCCAAGGTCCTCTCTCTGCCAGTCTATGCACACCAGCCCCCTTCCTGGCCGTGCTCCCCCTCTGGAGACCACCACCGAAGACGATCCAAGGGCAGTCAGTATGTGGGAAAACAGAGCACCTTGGTTTCAAAATCCTCAACATCGAAAATAAGCTGTTATCTCAAAAACATCAGTTTCCAGCATTGCCACCACCCATGCAATCACGTCTTCCAAAAAAAAAAAAAAAAAAAAAAAAAAAAAATCTCCATCCGTGAAACTCCATCCTTGAAAAGAACCAGACAAAGATGAGAATTATGTTCAGGTTTGTTCCTTCCCCAACTTTCAATAGGGGGAACTGGGCTAGACTGATGTATTAGTCAGTGTTCTCCAGAAAACAGAACCAATAGAACATATATATGAATACATATACTTTAAGGAATTGGCTCATGTAATTATGGGGGCTGGTAGGTCCAAAATTTGTAGGGCAGGTTGGCAATCTGGAAACTCAGGCAGGAGCGGAAATTAAAGTCTTGAGGCAGGATTCTTTCTTCTCTGGGAAACTTTGCTTTTTGTTCTTAAGGCCTTCAACTGATTGCACGAGGCCCACCCATGTTGGCAGGCAATCTTAAGGACATCCAAAGAACACTCTCACAGCAATACCTAGATCAGTGTTTGATTAAATCACTGGGTGCTATGGCTTAGCCAAGCTGACACCTAAGATTAACCACCACACTTGATTAGACAGGCCCCTTCATGGATGGCAGGATGACAGAAAATTCTTGGGGCTGATCTCCATCCAGCAGACCCACACTTGCTTTGACATAAAAGCAGGGCCTGACTTGAATACCCAGTACTGTGGTTCAATCTGGATAACTCTTATTCAAACTGGACATTCAGGGGCACCTGTGTGGCTCAGTCGGTTGAGGGTCTGACTTCGGCTCAGATCATGATCTTGCAGTGTGTGAGTTCAAGCCCCACATTGGACTCACTGCTGTTAGCCTGTCAGTGTAGAGCCCTCTTCAGAACATCGCTGCTTTTCTTTTAGGCGTTGTTGGATGTAAGCATGATGCTTGGAACCCCAGCAGCTATCTTGCATCCATCCTGATCTTGAAGGCAACACTTCCAAGCAGACAGAGAGATGGAACAAACCTGAGCCTTGAACCAGCCAGTCCTGAAGCCCACCCTATCTTTGGATTTCAGAAATGTCAACCTACAAATTTCCTGATGCTTCAGTTCTTTTGGAACTACACTTGGAAATATTTGAACTAATGAAGAATTCTCCATATTCCTTTTTAAAAAATCTTTAAATCTCTCAGATCTTTCCTGTTCCCATGCTTCTTTTGAGGACAGGGCACTGAGAACAGATGAACTGGTTTCTCTTTTCTTATTCCTAGAATTGGGAAAGGCCTCCCTCTACTACTAACGTGTCTGATCCATAGTAGACATTCAGCGAATCCTGAGTAACGTGAAAACTCCATTTAGTTGGATGATTTTGATAAAATGGGAGAGAGTAGGGGAAATATGAGCCTCTCTTGGCAAGTCTTCTGTGCGTTTCCTTTACAGTTTTTAGGAGAAACAGAGCTTACCTTTGAACACTTTCCAAGGAATTTCTTTGGCAAACATTTTCATGTGAGTAAATGTTTAACAAAACCGTTTCTTCATCTCTGCTATAAAATACCTTTGGGCCAGCTCTCCAGCTTTATTCCCCCTGTAGAGCAACAGAGGTGGGATGCAGTCTGGATTACTGGGCAATGACACAGACCCCTTGTGTGAGCCCCGGGCTGGACCGGGAGTCTGGGGATGGACCAGCCGCACGCCTGAAGGGAGGCTCTCCTCCTGTAACCCTGCTGCAGCTGATACTTTCTTGGGCTGTTTATGCCTCATCCAGATGCCTTCCTGAAGGGAGGCCAGATCATCCACTCTCTCCTGGATCTGTACTGATGTCTCAGAAGGCTTCAAGGTTGGCACATTCAGATCCAAAGTCTTCACCTTGCTCTGCTCAAACCACTCTCCCTCTGAAGGTGCAGGGCAGTGAAGGGAGCTACATGTCACAGGGTGGCCCAGACAGAAATCTGGTTCCCTCCCTGATTGATACAGGAATCTCCTTCTTTTGAAAGTTCATGGTACGCCACTTTGCTTTTATAAAAGACTTACAGGGGCGCCTGGGTGGCTCAGTTGGTTGAGTGTCTGACTTCGGCTCAGGTCATGATCTCACAGCTCGTGAGTTCGAGCCCCGCGTCAGGCTCTGTGCTGACAGCTCGGAGCCTGGAGCCTGCTTAAGATTCTGTGCCTCCCTCTTTCTCTGCCCCAACCCACTCGCATTCTGTCTCTGTCTCTTTCAAAAGTAAATAAACATTAAAAAATTTTTTTATGAAAGACTTACATTAGTACCTGTTTCGCTTAGTGAAAGAAATCTGAAGAGGATTTTCATTTTTATGACAAACAGCAAAAAGTGAAAATAGATTTCAGTGTTGGTTTTGCAATGAGACTTTGCAGGGGCAGATGCACCCCAGGCAGTGAGGGCGGCCCTGTCAGTGCTTTCCCCTGGAGCTCCACACAGCGTCTCAGCATCCAGCCTCCAGAGCTCTGGGCTTTATCTCAACTGATTTTGTGCACCTGTTAGCGACATGTGCCTGAAGAATGGTTATTTTGTGGGTTTGGGAATGCTCAAAAAATTTTCATATAAATTAACAGTAATTGTTTCTTTGCTTTATGCCATGTTGGCTTTCAAAAGGTTTCCTAGGAATGTCCTGCTTTTGGAAAAAGCAGACAGCCTGTGTTGCTGTCTAGGACCACCTGGTGTTGATTCTGCCCCTCCTCAGTGTTGCCCATGGACATCCTCTCCTTTCCATCCATTTCTTTTGCTACAGCTCAGGCCCTGATGGCTGAGATGGAAATCTGCTCTTCTAAATGTTGTCCCTGCCCCCGGGCTTACATTTATATAATCCAACCACCACGTTGCTGCTACGGGAACTTCTTAAAATATACTAAGCTCTTTAAAAGCCTCCAGTGACTTCCTTTCTGTAGGAGACAGCCATGGAGCCCCGGAGGTGATGCCCAGGACCCCCCTCAGCCCTGTCTCTCCCTGCCCCAATCCTCCCGCATGTTGATTCACCTCTTCGTCCTTGACAGTGGCCTCCCCCAACCCAAAGTGACTGCCCAGAGAGGCCAGCATGTTCCCAGACGGCACACAGCACCCTATCTAGGGAGCCTGTGTAGTCTCCTTTTGGTGGACACCTTATTTCTCCAGTAAATTTCCCTTATACCCACTTCCATGTGCCCTTCACCCTTCCACCACACAGTCACGTGCGTGAAGCAGGAGCCATGTACCGTTTATGTTCTATTCCTGGTGCCCACGTAGAACCCGGCACTCAGCACTCACGTAGTAAACGCATGTGGAGCTGGACCAGATTAACTCAAGGAAGGGGAGACCAAGTAAGGCTGGCCAAATTGGGACTACTGCCTTCAGGAGGTGGTCCTTGGCCTGAAAACTCAAAGTTCCTTAGTGTGTCCAGGGCTTGAGGAGCTTAAACTTAACACTCGTGGAACATGTCTGGAGTCAGTTACCTGATACAGTTGTAAGGTTCAATATGGCACCTTTATTACCAATACAGGCTTGGAGAATGATGCTTGGGTGTCACATCAAGTTCCTGAGACTCACCCCATATCCAGTCGCAGGCTGCCCGGGGTGACTGCAGGTCCCTCACAGGTACAAAGGAGCACAGAAGGAGGGGCAGCTATCAACAAGATGGCAGGGGAGGGGCCACCAGACACGCCCTCATCTGATTTCCTGTTTCTGCTGAATTCATGACCTCTGCTCAGATTCCACCCCAGTGTCTGCCCTCTTCTCTTTACTACCATCGAACAGTCGGACACGACCCTTTTCCCAAAGTCCCACGGAGAACACACATGATTGAACTGGCCTTTCCTGGGTTTGAGGTTAAGATGTTGCATTATAACATAGCTCGACCAGCAACAGGAAATATACCATAAGATAGACCCACTCTGGCCTGCTGTGTGTTTCATATGTCCTGTGAGGGAAGAGAAGCCTTCACATTTTAAAAAGGTTGAAGAAATCAAAGGAAGAATTATGTTTCATGGCCACATAGGAAAGTTACATGACATTCAGATGTCCCTGTTCATTAAGTTTTATAGGAATGTAGCCTCGCATTGCCTGTGGCGGCTAGGGCAGAGCTGAGCATACTACAGACCGTTTTTAAGCCTAAAGTATTCACTATCTGGCCCTGCCAATGCCTGCTTTAAGACATTACAGTTCCTTCATTTCCCCGCCACTGGAATTTCTCAGCTATTGCTTTTCCTAAGGCTCAGCCCCACCCCGCTGTGGTGACCCCTTTTCTCTCCTTCATCATGCCAGACCCCTCTTGTGCATTCTGTCCCGGACCTCTTCTTGCCTTGGAAAGTCCCCCCAAGTCCCCTCAACAACCTCATCATCCTCTCTCGAAGGTGTGGGGATGGGGATGGGCGTCTTTTATGACCAACTCCAATGAAATCAGAGCATGTTTCTGAATAAAATAAAGAATTCTGCCACCAGCTTTTAATGTAACACGTGTCTCCCCTCGACAGCATCGTTGCACAAAATAGGGCCCAGAGGTAGGACATCCGCACAGCTTCACGGTCCACCACCTTCCTTCCTGCAGACATCCTATGACGGTTAGTTTCTCATCCCTTTTGTTCTTACTGCTACAATTTTTAACAAAAACAAAAAATTTTTTTCCCTTTGGATTTTATTTACCTAAAAGCACTTGAAAAAAAAAAAAAAGAAAAGGTGGCATGTCTAATGCAAGGAAGAGAAACTGAAGTGAAATTATGTAAAAAAGCATATAAAGAATCTGACACAGACAGAGACGGGGACTCAAAAAATAATATAGCTGACTGCAAAAATCATCTGAAAACGCTCAGTGTGCATGAGTAATACACAAGTTAATTAAAACGGCCAGAAAAATCAGAAAGCATATAACAAGGAAGGCAGATATCCCAGGGTTAGAAAACACCCAGGTTTTGACTCTGAGGAGCACCCTGGAGGCCCAGTTACTGCCTCTCTCTTTCAGGGCTCGCTGTTGCTTTTCCACATACTCCTGCACCTTGGTCAGGAAGCACCTGTGCTCTTCCCCGTGGGCACTGCCCCCGTCTTGCAGCAGCATCTGGGCTTCAAAGAAGAGGCTGTTGGTGTGGAAGGCGCCCTGGCTCTCCCTCTCCAGCCTCTCGACCACGGCCATCAGCTGGGCCCGCTGCTCCCCCTGCTCCTCCCCGGTGGCCTTGTTGTTGAAGGCACAGTACCTCTTGCTGCACTGCTGGACCACGCTCCTCAGGCTATGGTTGTCCGTGTTTGCGACGTAATTGTCCAAGGACTCGCCCATCAAGTCCTCCTTGTGGGTGAAGAGGACCACCATGTGTTTCATGGCTTCTTCCCCGAAGATCTCCATCACCCTCCTCACCGCCACCGTGTCCTGGGCGGTGAAGCGCCCCAGCTGGGTCACCAGCAGCAGCACGTGGGGCCCCGGGGCAGAGAGCAGGTAGCAATCCCCGATGTCCTTGTACGTGTCCTGGGTCTGAGCCCCTGCCTCGAAGATGGGGGGTGTGTCAACCACCAGGATGTTCCTTCCATCCCAGGTCCCTGTCTCTGCCTGGCACTTTCTGGTCACAGGCTGGCTCCTCAGCTTGGACTCGAACACTGGCTGGCAGAGAATGCTGTTCCCTGTGGCACTCTTCCCGCTGCCTGTCTTGCCCACCAGGATGATCCTCAGTGAGGATGATGTTGCAAACCAGTTATCTTCCCCTCTGCCTATGAAAAAAACCAATTTGTGTGTGTCTTACTAAGTTAGTGATTAAGATTTCCAGGGCAGGGACCTTCATGGAATCGCATGACAACTCGTGGACCTCCCTGTCACCAAAACAGTCACATCTAAATACATATGAAAGTTCGTATCCTTTAGGATGTTCTTGGATCATAGAAAGCCTATGTTAGAAATTAGAAGCTTGGACCCACAGCCAAGGGAGGGACCGCTCCACTGAGAAGAATGCTCTAAGCACTTCATCTACAGCAGGGAAAATACAGCTTTTTTTTTTTTTTTTTTTTTTTTTAAAGGAATGTGATCCCAGTGCTTTTCCATAGATGGTGCTTTGGTCAATTTCATGCTAGATAAATGTGAGATTAGAAGGAGGCAGAGGATGAGAAGCCATGAATGAGAAAACATTATCACCTCTTTTCCATCCACAAATCCCCAGGCTCAACGCACACATATGAACCTCAGGCGTAAAGTGCATCTCAGCTGTCAGAGCTTCGGTGACCTCCCGCCAAGGACTAGCTGAATGTCCCTGGATGTCTGCTCTGTGGGTGGGCAGTTGGAGGCTTGAAACTGAGATGATAGAAGGTGATTAACGTCAAGGACAAAGTCTGGGAGATGCCCCTGGATGGGAGGCTGAAGAAAAGTGGAAGAAAGGACATTAGAAGCACATGTGTTGGAGATATCTGGCTGAGTGAACTACACAGGAAACCGGCTGAGTGAACTGCACAGGGAGGTGTTGGAGGTGGGGTGACACGAGCCAAGAGCTAAAATCTTCAAGGGTTGGAGGGGGGTGAGAACCCGAGGACTTTTTAGAGTCTTTATGAGTTCAAATGAATTAAGGCCATTTCAGGTTCCTCCTCTCCTTAAGCATTTGGAGCATGCAGCGTTACTAAATCTCTACGGGAACTCTTCCTCTTTCCAGTTGGGAGCAGACAAGGAAAGAGAAATCGTTTTCACAGCCTGGTTCCAAATCCTCCAAACCCTGATGTGAAGTTTCACCTCCACATTTCCCACCGATCATGTGCAGGCGAGAGTGTGCTGGGCATGATGATGACAGGGAAGGGGAAGAACAGGTGACAGTTGTCTCTTTCTTCTTCAGCTTATTTTTTTTTTTATGTTTACTTATTTTGTGAGAGGAAGAAAGCGCGAGCAAGGGAGGGGCAGAGAGAGAGAGAGAGGGAGAGAGAGAGAATCCCAAGCAGCCTCCGCACTGTCAGTACAGAGCCTGTGGCAGGGCTGGATCTCAGAAACCATGAGATCATGACCTGAGCCGAAATCAAGAGTTGAATGCTTACCTGACTGAGCCACCCAGGTGCTTCTTTATGTGTATTGTCTTCGGTGATATGTTTCTTCATATCACCCATTTTTTATTTATTATTTATTTTATTTTTGATGTCTTAGTATTAAGTTTGAAGATTTCTTTTTTTTTAAATGTCTATTTATTTTTGAGACAGAGAGAGACAGAGCATGAACAGGGGAGGGTCAGAGAGAGAGGGAGACACAGAATCCAAAGCAGGCTCTAAGCTCCCAGCCATCAGCACAGAGCCCGACACGGGGCTTGAACTCACAAACTGCGAGATCATGACCTGGGCCGAAGTCGGACGCTCAACCGACTGAGCCACCCAGGCACCCCATGAAGATTTCTTTTTTGAATATACCATAAAATTAGGTATGGATTTTTCCAATATTTTCTCCCAGTCTGTAGCTTATATTTTTTCATTCTCTGGACAGTGTGTCACACCAAAGAGTGCCACCCAGGCACCTCCTCAGTTTAAAGTAACTGGGTTTCTGTCCCCGTGTTTGAGGTGAGAGTCGGTGGAGACAGAACAGTGATGCTCCCGGGTGCCTGGAGCTCCTGCAAACACCAAGGCTTTCTTACCTTCAGTCATAGTTCCATATCTGCTTCTCTGAAGCCCTTCCATTCTCTTCTGGAATAAAAAACAGGAAAGGAATAAAAGCAAGTGTCCATATGGGAGTTGCTAAGGCCTGAGAACACTTTCAATTCAGACAACTAAGAATAATTATCCTAGGATGAGCCATTTCCATTGCTAATTTTCTAACTCATATTATACTTCCAAACATCTATGAATAACTATGCAAGCCAGGCAAAGTTAAGTTAGGTTATGTTAACGCAATGCACTGTTGCTTTTTTTTTTTTCAACTTATAGGAAATTAGGAAAGATTTTTAAAACAGAATCAGTTGGTTTTTCTTTCTCCAACTTGAAAAGGCATGAAATGAAGAAAGCATTCTTCTATGGAACCAGGAGTGGGGCATTATTATTAGTTGGAATCAAAGTAGGCAAACTTGCTAGAATACAGAGAAAAAAAAACAAAACAAAACCCTGCCTTTCTGTAAATAACACTGGTTTGTTTGAAGTACTGAGAGTTTTTGCTCCCAGAAACTGTGTCAGATACTCCATTGGCAAAGAGGAAAGCACAATGTTCCTTCCAGTGGGAGAGCGGGATGGGAACAAGGTTAACCTCAGGCACTGACAGCAGAGGAAGTAGTTGTAGAGGGCCGAGCCCAGCACCTTCCTTACCACCCCATCCCCCACCTTGCCCCACGCCAGGGAGTTTGGTGGAGAGAAGGTGGTGCCATGACGAAGGGACAGAATCAACATTCAGGACAAATTCAGGATAAACTCATTGCCTGCTCAGATCTTAATCCAACTTCTTTCCTGGTGGGCTCTGAGGTCCTGGTCCCCAGATAATCGCCTTTTCTGTATCTCAGCGGATTTAATCAGAAATCGGCACCAGGATTGGCATAAATGTTTCATTCAAATGAGGCAGATTATTGGGTCATTCTTCTTGGTATTAGGAAAGGTAAGTAAGCATTAGATAAGGCAGGCACGAGACATGCAATATAATTAAGATGAACTCTGAGGTTCTTTGTCTTTATCCAGGTTTAAAGATTACGCGGTTTTGAAACACGTTTTTTAAGTGGAGAAATGCATGAAGTAGCTACCATTTGCAATGAACAAATGTAAATATTTGGGCATTTTTACTGGAGCTATTCTGTTTGAAAAGTCAAACATTACACATGTAGTTTCATTAACATTGTTTGGCTCCCCAGTCTTATTGCCCCTCCCTCTGTCCTCTGAAAGACAGTATTCTGAGGATTTTATGGATCATTCTCGTTTGCCTATTTATACTTCTGCATACACATGTCTCTATAGATAATGTATAGTACTGGTTTTGTATTTTAAGCTTTTTATGTAGATGACCTTGTTTATGGAACATTTTATCAATTATCAACAAACTTTGAGCTGTTTCAAGCTATGTGCTTGTACTATCAACAATGCTGCAAAAGAATCCCCATGTATGTCCTCTTGTGCACACGCGCAGCAATTTACCTGGGATAAACAGCTGCCATCTGACTAGGTATTGCTAATTATGCCCCCAGGATGGTTGTGCTAACTCACATTGGCACCAGCCACATATGAGAATTCCCAAACCTTCACTGGCATTTGGTGATATTAGACTTAATGTTTTGTCGCTCTTCTGGGCATAAAAAAGGATATCTTAATTGGTTTAAACTTGAATTTTACTAATTGCCATAGAATCAAAAGTGTTTTTCATAGCTTATTGGCTATTCAGGTGGCTTCTGTCATATAGAAATAACTTCTGCATGCTTTTCTACTCATGCAGTGGATGTGTTTTTTTTTGTTTTTGTTTTTGTTTTGTTTTGTTTTGTTTGGCCCTCCTTAGGGGAAACCATCCTCTTCCACATTATCAGAATATATTAAGACAATTTCCTTCTTTTCCCTTCTTCCTTTCCTTCTCTTTCCTTTTCCTCCCCTCCCTTCTTTAAGCCCAGAGAAGAGCATTTGCCTCACCATCTTTCACATGCTGTCCTTTGCTTTTGGTAAATTATATTCCAGCTTTTGCTAAAACTCCTCAAGTTCTCTGACATCTTTTGTATTTTTAGATGACATTTTCTGAGGTTTGGGAACCTCATAAGACATGCTGGAATCAATCTACTGATTCCGTAAAGGCGATGATGATAGGGGTGAGGATGTTGATGATGGGTTTCATCATTGTGAACATCCTCTGTGCAGTCATCTATAACCTTCAGAATTCTTTCATGTCCACGATTCTAACTGTTCTTCTAAGTTCCCTGTGATGTGAGGGGTGCCTGGGTGGCTGTTGGTTACATGTCCAACTGTTGATATCAGCTCAGGTTGTGATCTCATGGTGGTGGGATCGAGCCCGTCAGGCTCCATGCTGAACATGGAGTCTGCTTGGGATTCTCTCTCTGTCTCTCTCTCTCTGTCCCTCCCTCCCTACCTCTCTCTCTCTTTATCTCTCAAAATAAAGAAATAAAGAAAATAAAGAAATAAAATAAAATAAAATAAATAAATAAAATAAAAATAAAATAAATTAAAATAAAATAAAAATAAAATAAAATAAAATAAAAATAAAAAAAATAAAGAAATAAATTCCCTGTGATGTGATCAAGATAGTCTTGAAATTTCTATTAAAATATTAGGAAATTGAGCATCAGATGACTTGCCCAAGGTCACCCAACTGCCATGGAGCTAAGCTATATAAAAAAGGCCCCTTTTGCCTGCATATCCTCCTTGATTCCACAGGGGATAAAAGAGATTATTCCAAAGAAGTCCACCATCGTCTTGGAACACCGCATACAATGTTAGCATCCCACAGTCAGAACATCAACTGGTGTTGACAGGCTGGATGTCTGCCTTAGAATCAACATGGAGAATTGTATTGCAAAATCTTTAAAATTTTTCTTTTACATTTATTTATTTTTGAGAGACAGCATGAGACAGTGTGTGAGTTGGGGAGGGGCAGAGAGAGGAGACACAAAATCCAAAGCAGAATCCAGACTCTGAGCTGTAAGCACAGAGTCCGACTCGGGGCTTGAACCCACGGACCACAAGATCATGACCTGAGCTGAAGTTGGATGCTCAACTGACTGAGCCACCCAGGCGCCCCTATTGCAAAATCTTGAGTGCATGTTCTAAAAAATATATATATATATATATGTTCAAAAAAATTTGCAGGAGGCAGGAGTTGCTCTGAATTGAAGTAGTTTGGTTTAAAATAATCTGGTGTTTTTGCTTGACTTGATTAAGTGTGACCCAAATGGTGCAGTGTGGCTGTCTCAAAAGGCCAATCAACTCAGGTTACATTAGTGGAAATGCAGTATAGTGGTTCTTCTGAAGTATCTTCTGACTGGGTCAGGCTGCGGGGGGAGACATACCTCCCCCTGAGGGATGGATTTTTAGGCAGATATTAACAAATAAGAAAGTGTCCAGAGGCAAGTCTGAAAGGATATTGACAGAAATGTTAAAATGAGTCACAGACAAAATATTAACAGGATGGAATAAAGCCTCGGAAAAGGCTGGGGAAGGATTGTATACCTGAAAGAATGTGGTACGTGTCAACCTCAGCACAGGCAAAAGTGAGTGATTTGGGAACGAAGGCAGATTTCTTCTCCAAAAGGAAAATTCTGCTAACCTTCTCCAAAATGGGACGAGGTATCATGAGAAAGTGGCAGGCAGCATGTAAGCAGAAATGACAGAATCAGACAGGGATTGTAGGAGGATCTAGCCTAGGTAGGAATTGAAAGCAAACATAATGTGCATTCTGATTTTAAAATTGTAGGAGCCTGATTTTATCATGATGCTACTTCATTTTATCAAACCATGAGAAAGCAGGCTCTCTAATGCTGTTCTGGGAAAGATAAAAAATATTTCTTGCCTAATTCACAAATATCTCCTTCACTCATCTACCCAGTCCCTGTATTTCCCGGTTTGGCTCACTTGTTCTGTACTTCAGTCACTGTGAGGTTGTGACACAACTCCCACCAAGGGTTAGCAGACAAAAGGATTGTTCCCATATGCCCTGAGCATAGTATGTTTGCCCTAGAATAGAGTCCTACCTATATCGTGTCATACAAAAGATGGGGGGGGGGGTGGTATTTGGGGGAGAACGGAATGGCTTCTGATCAAAGTCATGGGACAATGTCCCCTGAGGGGTCTTTTTGGAACACCTGGCCCATGGGACTGGTGTGTGTGGGGGTGAGGGAATAATAATCCCACATTTGCCCTTTGCAACCCTAGGAATGCGTCCTCTTCTCCCAGACCTTTCTGGGCCTTGGCACAAGTCAGGGATCGAGGGTGGTGGGGAGGTTAAGAGATTGAAACTGAGACGTGTGTCCCTACCTGGCTAGGGTACCTGGGGCGTTTGAGTTTTCTCATCTGTCAAAGGGGAGGACAATAGTCCTGCTTTAAGAAACTCTGCGAGGCTCACGAGGATCACAGGGGCCAGGAAGTGGACAACTGGCCTGTGGCGCCATGAAATGTGCTGGGTTGTGAGCGCAGGCCGAGTGGTTCCAAGCCTGTTTCCAGCCACCCCGAATCCCCTGAGCCCGTAACTCCCACCATTACCATCCGGGTTCACTGAGGGGCTAACCCACAAGTCCTGCACCCTGGGTGAGATCACACCAGAACTGGGTGGGACTAAACCTTGGGCCCTCAGACCCCCTAAAGACTTTGGGACCGTCCCCTTACCAGGAGCGGCGCTGCGGGCTGCGTGCTCGACGTCGGCTCTAGCGGCGGCGGCAGGAGGCTCTCGGGGGCCCGTGGCTCTCGGGCGGCTTTCGGGGCGGCTCTCGAGGCGGCGGGGACGCGGGTGGCTCCCGGGGATGGGAGGTGGGGTGAGGGCGGGGACGTGGGCGGCTCTCAGGGCGCTGAGGGCGCAGCAGGAAGCGGGGCGGGTGCATTTAGGGAGGAACCGCGGGGGAGGCCGCGGGCTCCAGGGCTCGGCCTTGGCTCCAGAAGGCAAAGGGGATCAGGGAGCCTGGCCCCCGCCCGGCCCAGACAGGGACGGTCCCTTGGGGTCCGCAGCACCTGGAGAGCGGCGAGCGAGTGGGTGGCCGTGTGGCTTCCATAAAGGGACAATTCCTGTTTGAGCCTGCTGGGGTCGCCATGTCTCCTCCCATTGCCTTCCCCGCCCCCCCCCCGAATATTATTTTATTTTATTTTATTTTATTTTATTATTTTATTTTATTTTATTTTGTTTCATTTAATTTCACTTTATTTTATTTTATTTTATTTTATCATTTCATTTCATTTCACTTTATTTTATTTTATTTTATTTTATAATATGAAATTTATTGTCAAATTGGTTTCCATACAACACCCAGTGCTCACCCCAACAGGTGCTCTCCTCAGTGCCCATCACCCACCTTCCCCTCTCTCCCACCCCCCATCAACCCTCAGTTTGTTCTGTTTTTAAGAGTCTCTTATGGTTTGGCTCCCTCCCTCTCCAGGTTTTTTTTTTTTTTTTTTCCCCTTCCCCTCCTCTATGGTCTTCTATTAAGTTTCTCAGGATCCACATAAAAGTGAAAACATATGGTATCTGTCTTTGTATGACTTACTTCACTTAGCATAACACTCTCCAGTTCCAACCGCGTTGCTACAAAAGGCCATATTTCATTCTTTCTCATTGCCAAGTAGTGTTCCATTGTGTATATAAGCCACAATTTCTTTATCCATTCATCAGCTGATGGACATTTAGGCTCTTTCCATAATTTGGCTACTGTTGAAAGTGCTGCTATAAACATTGGGGGACAAGTGCCCCTATGTATCAGTACTTCTGTATCCTTTGGGTAAATTCCTAGCAGTGCTATTGCTGGGTCATAGGGTAGTTCTATTTTTAATTTTTTGAGGAACCTGCACAGTTTTCCGGAGCAGCTGCACCAGTTTGCATTCCCACCAACAGTGTAAGAGGGTTCCTGTTTCTCCACATCCTCTCCAGCATCTATAGTCTCCTGATTTGTTCATTTTAGCCACTCTGACCGGCGTGAGGTCATATCTCAGTGTGGTTTTGATCTGTATTTCCCTGATGAGGAGCAATGTTGAGGTTGAGCATGTTTTCATGTGTCTGTTGACCATCAGGATGTCTTGGGACCTCATGAAGATAAAAAGCTTCTGCACTGCAAAGGAAACAATCAACAAAACTAAAAGGCAACCGACAGACTGGGAAAATATATTTGCAAATGACATGTCAGACAAAGGGCTAGTATCCAAAATCTATAAAGAACTCACCAAACTCCACACCTGAAAAACAAATAATCCAGTGAAGAAATGGGCAGAAAACACGAATAGACACTTCTCTAAAGAAAACATCCTCCCATTTCCTTTTTAGGACTTGTTAGAATAAACAGAATTTGGAGGTAGAGGCTCTGAAGACTGTGGAGGACCCCCAGGTTAAGAAACACCTCCAGTGACCCAGGAAGGGCCCAGTGGGGCACTCCCCTCAGCACCGATGGTACCCAGACTCCTGTTTCTAGAATGCTTCTGCTTATCAGGGACGGAAAGGCTGTGCTGGTCCACAGATGGGCTGAAAGAACAACTCTAAGGACGTGATTTCAAGGGCTTTCCAGACCCCGCGTGCTGGCTACCCCTTGCCTGTCCTCTGACAAGCCTGTCTTAAGGGGCTTAATGGGGTTTGGCGCTTATGTGTCCATTGATTCCTGGGCAGGTTTGGGAGGCTGTGGCTCTTCTATTTGTCAACTGATTGCACATTTCAGGCTAGAGTAATGAATATAAAACAATTACTTTGCATTTGGTTCTCTTGCCTCAGGAAACTATTGGGGCTATATCAAAATAAAAAGCTTCTGTACAGCAAAGAAAACAATCAACAAAACTAAAAGACAGCCTAGTGAATGGAAGAAGATATTTGCAAATGACATATCTGATAAAGGGTTAGTATCCAAAATACATAAAGAACTTATATGGCTCAACAACAAAACCCAAATAACACAGTGAAGAAATGGGCAGAAGACAGGAGCAGACATTTCTCCAAAGAAGACATCCAGATGGCCAACAGACACATGAAAAGATGCTCAACATTACTCATCATCAGGGAAATGGAAATCAAAACCACACTGAGATATTACTTCACACCTGTCCGAATGGCTAAAGTAAAAAACTCAAGAAGCAGGGTGCCTGGGTGGCTCAGTCCACTAAGCATTCGACTTTGGCTCAGGTCATCATCTCACGGTTTGTGAGTTTGAGCCCCACATAGAGCTCTATGCTGACAGCTCAGAGCCTGGAGCCTGCTTCAGATTCTGTGTCTTGCTCTCTCTCTGCCCTTCTCCCGCTGATGCTCTGTGTCTTTCAAAAATAAATAAACATTAAAAAAAACTCAAGAATCAACAAGTGCTGGTGAGGTTGTGGAACAAAAGGGAAACCCTTGTGCGCTACTGGTAGGAAGGCAAACTGGTGCAGCCACTGTGGAAAACAGTATGGAGGTTCCTCAACAAATTAAAACTAGAACTACCCCATGATCTGGTAATTGCACTACTGAGTATTTACCCCCCAAATTACAAAAAAAAACCCCGCTAATTCCAAGGGATACTTGCATCCTTATGTTTATTGCAGCATTATTTACAATAACCAAACTATGAAAGCAACCTATGTGTCCATCAATAGATGAATGCATAAAGACGATGTGGTGTATATATGCAATGGAATACTACTCAGCCATAAAAAGAACAAAATTTTGCCATTTGCAACATGGATGGCTTTAGGGTGTATAATACTAAATGAAGTCAGAGAAAGACAAATAACATGATTTCAGTCATATGTGGAATTTAAGAAAGAAAACAAATGAACAAATAAAAAGAGACAAACCAAGAAACAGACTCTTAACTATAGAGAACACACTGGTGGTTTAGTAGAGGGGAAGTGGGGGGAATGGGTGAAATAGGTGATGGGGATTAAGAGTACACTTATCATGATGAGCATTGAGTGATATATGGAATTGTTGAATTGCTGTATATACACCTGAAACTAATACAACACTGTATATTAACTATACTGAAATTAAAATCAACCAATCAGGGGCGCCTGGGTGGCGCAGTCGGTTGAGCGTCGGACTTCAGCCAGGTCACGATCTCGCGGTCTGGGAGTTCGAGCCCCGCGTCAGGCTCTGGGCTGATGGCTCGGAGCCTGGAGCCTGTTTCCGATTCTGTGTCTCCCTCTCTCTCTGCCCCTCCCCCGTTCATGCTCTGTCTCTCTCTGTCCCCAAAATAAATAAAAAACGTTGAAAAAAAATTAAAAAAAATCAACCAATCAATCAAAAACAATTATGTTGCAAAGCAAGATCAGAGCATGATACGTGTTTAAGCAGAGCCCAGTCTTATCCTAGAGAATCTCCAGATTCCTTTCTGCTCATATTTGAAGTTAGGCTTAGCGTCACCTAATAATCATTGCCTGAGATTTTGGGGGGGAATATAGTTTGAAACAATCTCTTGCTAATTCAGAAAACCTCTCCATCAAAATAGAAGAGAAATAAAACAGTTTTATCTTGGAACAGGCATTAAACCAGAAGATGATGTGCGTCACAGGTGATCCTCAAAGAGATTGCAAAGACAAGGAAATTGTAGCCTGCTATGTAGCCAAGCAGATGCAGCCCACTGCATATGTGGTCAGGATAAACTGTAACTATTCCTCAAGTAAGAAGACTTGACTGTATTATTTGTTAGACACAGTTCACCCTAAATTCACATCGTAATTTGGAGGACCACCTGTTAGCTAATTGCCTTTATCCAAAGGGAAAGTAAACTTCTCCAATCCATCCTTCAGATAATAGGAAGCACAGCACTGGGTAAGGTAAAAAGTGAATGCAAAACCGATTCCTCTGTGGAGGGTGGTAGAGGGGGGTTGATTTGCACAAGAGGTGCTAGAAACAGTTCAGTGACAACATAAGAAGTCATGAGAGGCCATAGCTTGTGTATTTCTGACACCCACAGCCTCTGCTGCCATTAGCCTTGGGGAGACGTGCATGTATACATTTTTTCATCTGCAAGTTTAACCCAGTGAATAAATAAGTTCTGTGTAGACAGAAGGCAAGAAAGACAGCCATGGGAGGTGAGAGCTAGAAGGATCTCAGAGTTCATCCAGAAGTTTTTCTTCTTCTTTTTTTCCCTTTCATTTTACAGATAAGGAGACTGATGCCCAGAGTGGAGGAATGCCACTCACAAAATCACTAAGTTAATTTTACTATACAGTGTAAAGTATGCATCAAGATTATTTTTTATTTCAAATCGATGCCCATTTTCTATCCCCATGTCTTGAAAAGATTATCCTATCTCTTTCTCTTTCTCTCTCAATTTTTGTAAAAATTGCCAAAAATTTATTGGTTTTTATTGGTCATATTTCCTTTGGTCTATTTCTGGACTCTATTCTGTCCCACTGATCCATATGTATGGTAACCTTGCAGTTATGATGCGTATAGATTTACAGCAAATCCTGCAATCAGAGAGTGTGAATCCTCCAACTTTTTCTTATTCAAAATAGTTTTTGTTCTTTGTTTTTTCATATAAATTTTAGAAGCAGCTCGTGAACAAAAAAATCCCACTCAGATTTTGATCAGGATTGTATTGCTCTATAGATGAAATTGGGGGAGAATTGACATCTTAATAATACTGAATTTTCTTATCCACAAATGAGATATCTCTCCATTTATTTATAGGCCTTCTGTGATTTTTCTCACCAACATAGTTTTCAGCATAAAAATCTTCGATTTATCCCAAAGTAGTTCATGGTTTCTAATGCTATTACAATAGTACTGATTATTTAATTCCAATTTCCAATTGTTCATTGCTAGTACACAGAAATATAATCAGTCTTTTCACATTGATCTTGCATTATCATACCTTGCTAAGCTGATTCATTAGAATCAGAATATTTTTTCCCCTCTAGAATATTTTTTTCCCCTCTTTGGGATTTTCTGCATAGATAATCACATCATCTCTGATGAAAGAGAGCTTTATTACTTCCCTTCCAGTTTTTATGACATTTCTTTTCCTTGTCTTAGTTCACTGGCTGGATGTCCAGTATGATGATGAACTGGAATGATAAGGAGGGACATACTGGCCTTTTCCTCACCTTAATGGGAAAGTATCCAGTCTTATGCCTTCTGTATTTTTACTGACTTTCTGTCTATGTGTTTTACCCAATAGTAAGAAAGGAGGTTAAAGTCTCCAAGTATACTTCTGGATTTGTCTGTCCTTTTGATTTGTGTCGCCTTTGCTTCATGTATTTTGAAGTTTTAGGTGCATGCGTTTTTAGGACTGTTATATCTTCCTGGTAAATTGACATATTTATCCTTCTATAATGTCTGTCTTTATCTTTAATAGTATTCTTTGTTTGTAGCCTACCTTTCTATTGATATAGTGATTCAGCTTTCTTTTCATTAGTGTTTTCATGGTATTTCTTTCCCCATCCTTTTGCTTTTAACCCATCTATATTGTTGTGGTAGAAAGAATTCTAAGATGGGCCCCAAGATGCCCCTGCTACTGGTGCACAAGACCTGGACTATCCCCTCCCCTTGAGCATGGGCAGACCTGTGACTAGGACGGATGTCACTTTACATGGCAGAGGTGAAGGCATTCTGCCATGTGATTAAGGTTTCTAATCTGTTGGTTTTGGGTTAGTCAAAAGGGGATTATAGGGGAGCCCAGGTGGCTCAGTCTGTTAAGCGTCTGACTCTTGGTTTCAATTCAGGTCACAATCACATGGTTTCATGAGTTGGAGCCTCCCATCTGGCTCAGCGTTGACAGTGCAGAGTCTTCTTGGGATTCTCTCACTCTCTGCCCTCCCCGACTCGCACTCTCTGTCTCTCAAAATAAACAAACTTTAGAAAAAAGGGGGTGGGGTGGGATTATACCAGGTGGGCCTGACCTAATCAAAAAATATTCAAAAGCAAGAGATTCTCCCACTGGAGAGAATATCCATATTGAATATCCGTATTGAGAACTGCCTATCAAGAGGGGCAGCCAGGGTGACCCTCTGGGAAAAGGAACTCAGTCGTACAACCACAAGCAACTCAATGCTGCCGACAACTTGAATGAATTTGGAAAAAGATCCTGAACTCCACAGAGGACACCACTGAGCAGCTGACTCCTTGACTGAAGCTTCAAGCAACTCTGAGCACAGGACCCAGTCAGGCCTTGCCTAGACTCCAGACCCCCAGAGATGGAGCCAATAAGTGTATGTTGTTTCAAGTTGCTAAGTTGGAGGTCATTTGTTAGGCACCGATAAAAAAGTAATGCACTTGTTATATTTATAGTGAGTTTCTTTTATTTAAAAAAAATTTTTAACATTTATTTATTTTTGAGACAGAGAGAGACAGAGCATGAACGGGGGAGGGACAGAGAGAGAGGGAGACACAGAATCGGAAGCAGGCTCCAGGCTCTGAGCCATCAGCCCAGAGCCCGACGCAGGGCTCGAACCCACGGGCCGCGAGATCGTGACCTGAGCTGAAGTCGGACGCTTAACTGACTGAGCCACCCAGGCGCCCCTATAGTGAGTTTATTTTAAATAGCATGTGGTTGGCCTTGCTTTTTAATCCAATCTTACAGTCCCTGCTTTTTATTCTGGGATGTTTAGACCATTTATCACAGTCTACATGGAAGTACTATTAGACCACTTCACATGTCATTTAAGAAACTTACATTAGTGTACTTACAATTTCTGTCTCCTGGGTGTTGTCATATGCCTGACTTTCACATACGTTGTAGGTTCCTCAATACACTATTACTATACAGATATCCATACATATAGATCAAAATCTTTCCACATTTGCACTTTGTAACTGGCATCTAATCATATCCTACCTTATACTTCAACTAGCTCCCAGGAATATACACACAATAATGTGCAGTATTTATTATTGTGAATAATACCTGTGGAGTATGTATGAGTGTGAAATGTATCTGTTTGTGAAATCTTTTTTTTTAAATTTCTGAGTATTTACTATTATGAAAAGTTTCCTCTTGGATTTGATGATTCTGTATCACAGTTTTATGGAATTTAACCTACAAAGTGGTTTTATCATATTATTTCATCATACACGAAAGCTATCAAGATGAACATTAATGTGATCATGTCAATAAAGAAACGGAACCCCTTTCGGCCCCACCTCTTGGAGCAGGTGCATAGGGGATGGCTCTGAGACAGACACAAGTCCGGGGCCACGTGCCACACCCTGCTCTCTCCGCTACTCCTTCTAACACGCCCTCGCCATGTCCCAAGTAGAGCTTTTTTACCCGTGGATGTCAAAGCCTTCCTTTGATTCGAGCATACATTTCCGTATGAGAATTTAAAAGCCATAATACTTATATTTATTTTAACTTCCCATTTCTACATGCAAACAAGACAGAAACAAACAACAGTTGGAGGGCGCGTGTGGACACGTGGTCACGAGACAACGTGAAATGAAAGAATGACGGGTTAAAGTCAGCCCCACAGTGCGTGCTCATGCACACGCCGCCCTGGAGGCAGAGCTGGGGACAGCGGCCGTCCCCCCAACCCCGGCCCCCTCCCTGTTGCCCAGCGGGTTCCCGAGTTGCAGGGTTACAGAAGGGATTCCCCCCTTGCTCAGAGCCCCCGTGTGAGCCCCGCAGGGCTGCTGAGGACCCTAAAGACGGAGATTAATGGCGGTCTTCTGCCCAGCGGCACTTCACCGAGCCCAGCTCACTGCAAGGGCCACCAGGGCCCTCAGGCCTCCTGACCACAGCTCACCACAACCCCGAAGTCCAACCTGCATCTCCCACTCTGGCGCCCCAGGAACTAGTGGCATGGCGGGCCCTTCTAATCCACGTGGAACTGGGATGGCCCTAGGGGTCCCCCCAATAACCACCTTCTCCACGTGGAGCTGCCCCCACCTCCCGCCAACACCACCTTCCTTCCAGACCCTGAACCCTGGGCCAGGTGAGTAGGTGCCTCCTGTTGCATCCACACCTCCGGACTAGAGCATGGCTGATTTGAAGTGAGGAGCCAACTTCCTTGAAAGTGTTTTGTCACATTCTGACAGAGCAATAAGGAAACCCTATGGGTTTGGTTACACAACCTAAGGATGGCATCTGATTTTCTAATGATGTGGCGGTCAAGCACTTTCATGGGCTGGCCTACCCCCATTAAACTCCATGGTACCACCATAGCAGTGGAATGTCAGGGGTCTGGAGCTTTCCACCAGTGCACCTGTGGCTCCCTCTTTCTCCATTGTGTGAGACGACCTCTGGGTTTTGTATTGTTTTGTTTTATTTGTTTGTTTGTTTTGTTTTTTTTGCATAGTAATGCATTTGAGAAGCACAATGAAGACATTCCCCAAATTTCGACTTCACTTTGGAAAGACACGAGCCATAATAAATGCTAGAAACTCGGGAACTGTGTTATTTTCAGTATAGTTATTTCTCTTTTTTGGCAGTAAATTATTGTAAAGGAAATAAACCGATGTATCAGAAGTAAACATTAATATGTCTGACCGTGACATCACTTTCACGGGTGATAATAAAACATCCAAGGGTCACAAAGGGCCAGATTTAGCCGGGTATAAGAACTAGGACAGTATTAAGGAGGGTCAGTGTCTGCTTTGGTCTGAATGTTTGTGTCCCCCCACAGGTTTCATATATTGAAAATTTCGTGCCCAAGAGGATGGTTTTAGGAGCTGGGACCTTTGGGAGGTGAGTCAGTCAAGAGGGTAGATCCCATATGACTGAGAATTATGCCCTTCTGCTAGTCTTATCATTCTTAAAGAAAAGGAGGTCTTTTCAGCTATTAAAGATTAGATGGCAGGAAGAGGATGAAATTTTCATACGAGGCTTAGTCTAGCTTCAGTTGGTATCTCTGACCCAAGTTTCTGTTTCTCCTCTCTGGAGGGTCATGAGAGAGGTGAGTAAAATAGCCAGATATTGTGTGGAGAAAAGGTTACAACAGGGTACAGTGCTATGGGCCCTGGACCTGGTTAGGTCAGTAATCAACTCTGTGATCTGCCTAACTCACTTACAGCTTCTGGAGTCAACTCTCCTTGTGTGTAGTGAGGGGGTTCATTTAATCTAAAGCTAATGTTCTGGGGTCTGATTCTTACCCAGTCTTGCCAGTTAAACACTCTAGTGAAGATACCTAACTCACGGCCCTTCACCTTATCCCCACCCCCTACCTTACCCAGCTTTATTGAGATTTACTTGAAATGTAACACTGTTTAAGTTTAAAAGGTGCAATGTGTTGATTTGATTCACTTCTATATTGCAAAATGATTGCCACTATAGTATTATTAGCTAACATCTGTATCACATCACATCTTTACCATTACTCTTTTTTTGAGTGAGAACATTTAAGATCATCTACTCTCTTAGTAACTATTAATGTATGATACAGCGGTATGAACTATAATCACTGTGCTGCACATTAGATCCTCAGAATTTATTTGTCTTATAACCGGAACTTTGTACTCTTTGACCAATGTCTCCCCATCCCCCCATCCCCCGGCCCCTGGTCACCACCATTCTACTCTCGATTTTTCTCTCCATTTCTATCAGTTTGGCTTTATAAAATTCCATGTAAAAGTGATATCATACAGTATTTGCTTCTCTCTGTCCTACCTATTTCACTTACGATAATGCCCTCAAGTTCCATATCAAGTTCATATATATGTGCATATCATATAAATATATATGTATATGTGTGTATATATATATATATATATATATATATATATATATATATAATCTTTTTTAACCATTCATCCATAGGTGGACACTTAGCTTGTTTACATATCTTGGCTATTGTGAGCAATGCTGCAGGGAGCTTGTGAGTGTAGATATTTCTTTGAGATCCTGCTTCCCTTTCCTTTGGAATAATACCCAGAAGTGGGATTGCTGGATCACATGGTAATTCTACCTGTAATTTTTGAAGGACCCTCCTTACTGTTTTCCACAGTGGCTGCGCCAGTTTGCATTCCCATAAACAGTGCACAAGGCTTCCCTTTTCTCCACATCCTCCCTAACACTTGTTACCTCTTGTTTTCTTGATGATAGCCGTTCTAACAGGTGTGAGGTGACACGTCATTGTGGTTTTGATTTGCATTTCCCCTGATGATGGTGACACTGAGCATGTCTTAATGTACCTACATGCCATATGTATGTCTTTGCAAAAGTGCCTATTTAGTTCCTCTGTCCTTTTTTAATTGAATTGATTATTATTGCTATTGAATTATATGAGTTCTTTATATATTTTGGATATTTATCAAATATATGATTTGCAAATATTTTCTCCCATTCAGTGGGTTGCCTTTTCGTATTGTTGATGGTTTCTTTTGCTAGGCAGAAGCTTTTTAGTTTGATGTAGTCTCCCTTGCTCGTTTTGTCTTGCATTGCCTTTGTTTTTGGGGTGAAATCCAAAAAAGTATTGCCAAGACTGATGTAAAGGAGCTTACTCCCTATGGTACTCTAGGATTTCAAGCCTCTTAGATTCACTGAGACTCATTTTATGGCCTACTGGTTATATTTAGGAGAATGTTCTTTGTGTACCTGAAAAGAATGCATATTCTATTTTGTTGGGTAAAGTGCTCTAGTGTTAGGTCTAGTTGGTTTATCAGTGGGTCACATCTTCTGTTTCTGTTTTGACCTTCTTTTTTTTTAATTTTTTTTTCAACGTTTATTTATTTTTGGGACAGAGAGAGACAGAGCATGAACGGGGGAGGGGCAGAGGGAGAGGGAGACACAGAATCGGAAACAGGCTCCAGGCTCCGAGCCATCAGTCCAGAGCCTGACACGGGGCTCGAACTCACAGACCGCGAGATCGTGACCTGGCTGAAGTCGGACGCCTAACCGACTGCGCCACCCAGGCGCCCCTGTTTTGACCTTCTGATTAGCTGTGGTACGCGTTGTTCAACGTGGACATTGAAGTCTACAGCTTGTTGTTGAATTGTCTATTTCTCCTTGACGTCTGTTATTTTTTGCTTCCTGTGTTTTGGGGCTCAATTGTGAAGTTCATGTGTGTTTATAATTATTACATTTTCAAATTCACTGAATCTTTGTTCTAGCCATTCAAATCTATTGTTGAGCCCCACTAGTCAAATTTTCATTTGTTGTTATATTTTTCAGCTGCAGAATTTCTATTTTGTTGTTTAAAAAAGCAATTTCTGTATCCTTACGGACACACAGACAGCAGCAAATCAAGGCCTAGAAAGGCAGAAAGGGAATCAGTATCCAGATTCACTACACCATGTTACCTAAAATACCCAGTTTTTAACAACACCTGTAAGATGTACAACAAAACAGGAAGGTGTGACCCATATACTGGAAAAACTCAGGCCACAGGAATTGCCTGGCAGAGGCCCTGGATATTGAATTAGAAGACAGGGCTTCCAAGCAGGAATTCTATGTTGAAAGAACTAAAGGAAATCACACTTAGAGAAGTAAAAAAGGCTACAGAGACAATATCCCATCACCATTGATTCAAAAATGACATTTGACAAACCTGACACCCTTTCATAATAAAACCCCTCAACAAACTAGAAATGGAAAGAAATGCCCATAAGTCAGTGAAGGGCATCTGTGAAAACTCCCACCACTGGTACCATACTTGATGAAAGACTGAGTGCTTTGCCCCAGTGATCAGAGATAAGACAAGGATATCTGCTCTGGTCGCTTCACTGCAACTTTGTGCAGGGGGTTTGCGTGTTTGGCTGGACTCTCCTGGTGAAGTCTGCTTCCCCTGCAGGGTGAAACCTCTAGTGTCTGTCCTCAGAGGATGCAGCCTGGGTCTGCACAGTCCCGGGGGGTGACAGTTGTCTTAGCCCCACTCTGTGTGTCTTTACCCTAACCACTCTGTCTGTTCATACTATACCCAGCGGTTAAACCTACTGACCGCCCGCTGATTTCTCCCAGGATACTGCTCTCTTGCTGGAAGGCTGAGGGGATAGGGAGTCCCAGCTTCTTGGCCATACCTGCGAGAATGCAGTTCTTACTACTATTTAGTAGACTTTTTGTTTTTTTGAAATAGTCTTTCTTCGTTTGCTGAATGATCTTAGAACAACTTTAAGAGACTTTAATATATTTTTAAAAATATATACCTTGCACCACTTATGGCTGTCCCACCAGTACTAGGTCTGTAGAGTTCCTCCAGGGCATATGGAAGCCTGTCCTAGTTTTGGGTCAAACTCTGGCCACATTGCCAACCCTCCCCTTCTTCCTTCCTGCTGGCTGCCTGGAGTTTGCCTCCTTTTGTTTCCCCCTTGTGGTGTCTTATTATAGTTAAACGAAACACCGTCAAAAGGGAGCCAGGCAGCAGTTACCACCGTCTTACCGACAGCCGTTTTTATACGGAGTCCCGCTGTCCTACTAACTGCAGATATGGTGAACTTGCAGAGGGTGAGAGAGACGCCGGCCTCTCCCTGTATTTCCAAAGAGTCATTTATATTCTTTCACAGCTTGGACATGAGTCATTTCAGTGCAACTTTCACGTTCTATATCTTCCTGATAAATAAATAATAGTCAAAATAATAAAGCTGCTCGGCTGTTTGTTAGCTATTTATGTTTTGAGTGAAAATTTTTTAAAAGGTGGGGGGACCTGGGGGGCTCATTTGGTTGAACATCCAACTCATGGTTTCACCTCAGAACGATGATCTCACAGTTCTTGAATCAAGCCCTGAGCCGGGTTCTGTGCTGGCAGAGAGTGTGCTTGGGATCCTCTCTCTGCCTCTTTATCTGTCCCTCGCCTCCTCACTCTCTCTCTCTCTCAAAATTAATAAATTTCAATCATCAATCAATCAATCATTCAATGAACAAACAACCAGTAGAAAAATTGGTCAAAATTTTGGAAGATAGCAGCATCCGTGTGCACCTGTTCTAATAAAGAGCAGAACTGACTTGTTCAGCCCACGTCAGGGTCAAAAGATCTAGCTGCTGTGCTTGCTTTGAACGGGCCCTGGTGGGAGATTCCCAGGAAGACGTCCACCTCATCCTCAGGCCAGCACCAGCCTGGGGAGAGATGGGAAAAGCTACCTGTGCAGAGGCCAGTGAGATCTCCATGGTGGGGTTCTCCTTGGCCCCGCCTTCCTGCCCCAGTCCCTTTTGAGCACAAGAGCAGCCACAAATGAGAAGACATGAACCTGTGACCTTGCCTTTGTGGCCTGATGAGGAAGACAGACTCGGGAGAGGTGAGGCAGGAAATTGCTGGGGCTGAAGTAAGATGTATGTTTTTCTGTGCATGAGTGAATTTACGAGAAATCACCCTGTTGCCCATTTCTTGAAAATGCAAGGGACTGTGGGAAACAATAACAGAAAAAACTGTGCTGTGATATGGTGCCATAAATATAACAGTCTTTCCTTTATCCCTCGTTAAAGATTTACTTACCATGTTTATCATTTGTAATAAAGCACTCGAGACACTCCACAAAGATGTGAGTGAAGCAATAAAAGATGTCAAGTTGAAACCAAAAGAAAGAAACAAAGGTAACAGCAGAAACCATGCCAACTTTGTTCTAAATCCCAGAGAGGGCAGATCACTGAATGCTGTCGGCTGGTCCTGGCAGCCTGTGAGTTCTTTCCCTGACCCCCATTCTCCCAAGCCGCCTCTTCCACCGTTGGTACCGAGGAATGGCTAAGAATCCAGGGGCCATCCAAGCAAAGGCTGTGGGGTTTGGAGGTGTGGGACTGGAAAGTCTAGGCGGATGAGTGAGGAAGGATGCTGTGTGTGTGGAGAGTAGCAGAGAACTCGGGGTGAAACATGCCTGTGCCTTTGCTTCTTGTGTTCATGGCTGTTGGTGCTGGCTGGTAAATAAAGGTGGTGTCCATAACCATCTGTAAGTGTCCATTACTCTGATGGCCTAGGGACGCCAAAGCCCTGGGGAAAAAAGTTCCATACTCGTATTCACACCTGGGTCCTCCAGCCAGGAGCCCTGGGACTGGGCCCTCCTCAGGGTCTCCCTTTGGGGACCACAGGCCCCTGTTCCACCTGGAGATTTATACCTACAGCCAACCAACACCTGAGAAGTTGTGTGGGTAAGTGGGCCCAGGCTCATGAATCATGCCGGGGTGGGGGGAGAGTCTTGGGATTCCTCCTCATTGGGAGAGGCCCCGATAGTCTCGCATGATGCTATTCTGTAGGAGGCATTGTATTGAGACAATCTAGGACTTCTTATCCATAAAGATACTGGGGCACATGGGGATTGTGGGTTTTTGGGGTCTGTTTGTGTTTGGGTTTTCTCCAAGCCATAGATCTTGATCGTGGCAGAATCAGGCCCACACACTTTTCCACTGACTGATTTTCATATATTAAGGAGACATTTTTGCAGATTAAGAGAAAATAGTCCTTTTGTGCGGTGTTGGTATTCTGTAAGAGTGAGGGATTGATTGTTGCTGCTGGGACGGGGGCCTGCTTTTACCTCTGACCCCCAGCTCATGGCGCCCTGACAGTCTGCCTGTTTGCCTTCAGAGTTCAGGAGGCCTTAACCCCACTCCCAGGCCTTAAATTCCTGTGTGTCTCTTTAAAGGAAACAATTGTTAGTTTTGTTTTGGTGTTGTATAATTGTTTCCAAAAGAAAATTCTTCAGAGGACTGAAATCTAAGTTCTGAGAAAGCCCCAAGCTCTCTCATCAGGGAGACCGGGGTCTATCTGGGCCAGAAATGTGGCGGGAATGAGGAAGAACATAGTCTAGAAGATTTGCCCTGTTCACACTGTGCCACAGAAGGGGAGACCTTTGGGTTTCTCAGAGGATGGGACAAGAACGCAAGCAGGGGCAAGGTGGAGGGGACATACTGGATGGCTAGCACTGCACGACAGGTCGTCCAAACTGCAGTTGAAACAGCTGAGACATGGATTGTGTGGTAGCTCCTGGAGTCCAAAGTCAAGATGCCAGCAGAGGCGTGCGCTCTCTGAAGCCTCGAGGAGAGGACCTTGCTTGCTTCTTCCTGGGCTCTGCTGGCAGCTGGCCATCTTGGTGCTCCTTGGCTGGCAGATAGGCCACCACTCTCTTTCCTCACGCATTTCATTAGAAGCAGCAAGGAGAAACCAGGCTGCACCTTCCACACTGTTCTCGGAATTCTCCTCAGCTAAATATTCAAGTTCATCACTTACATGGTCTACTCACCACCCAGCAGCCCACCTCAGTTTAGCCCCCCTCCCTGCCCCCTGCCCCTTGCCCCCTGACATTTATAGCAAGTGCCATCATCCCTCCAATGTCCAGCAGCGTGGTCCCCACCTCTCCCTGGGACCTCACCAGAAAGTGACCTGGATGTTCACCCTACCACCGACATCCTCTTAAGGGCAATCTAGGCCTTTTTTTTTTCATGTACCTTAGAATTCTTCGAGCCCCCATGCATTACTCAATTTCAAAACGACTGGTAATTACCAGAGCAGGACCCTACTTCTTGGCCTTAAAATCTATATTAGTTCCCCCAGGAGCTGCTGTAACAAATGACCACAAACTGTTGCTTAAAGAGCAGAAACTTACTGTCTCATTGTTATGGCTACTGTCTCACTGGCACAGGCTACAAGTGCCAAACCGAGACGTTCCCAGGGCCATACTCGCCATGAAGGCTCTGGGGAAGGATCCTTCTCTGCTGCTTCTAATCTTCTGGTGCAGGCTGTCGTGCTTTGTTCTTTGCCTTCTAGGTGCTTCACTCCAATCTCTGCCTCTTTTGTCACATGGTGTTCTCTGTGTGTATCTGTGTGTAAACTTCCCTCACTGTGAATGAAACGATTCCAGGCATTGGAGTAGGGCTCAACCTTAACTTCATGACATGACATCACAGAGAGCGTGCTCCAAAGAAGGTCACATTCTCAGGTACCAGGGGTTAGCACTTCTTTAGGAGGACACAATTCAACCTAAGATGGATGGTAAGAGAGGGACAGTGTGTGCAGTGTGAGGGTACAGTACCCCTGATCTCTTCCTCTCCAGTCCTAGTTGCAGTTACCAGGTTAAGCCCATTGGGATAGTTTTCTTAGGTCTCTGCTTCTTGGAAATCTTCTACTGCCTAGGGCTTAGAATCCACATTCCTTGGCCTGGTATTCAACAGTCATTATAATCAGTCTCAAATCCTCTTCCAAGAATGAGATTCTTCTAGATATCATTGTTCCCGTTAATATCCGTTTTACACTTTTGTAAGGAACGAAGGTGATAATGATATGGAGGTCAGTGCCTGGGGCACCGTAGGCCCTCAGTAAAGGCTGGTAATGATTCCTGCACTCCAAATTGTTAGCTGCTCTCTGTCTGTGTCCAGTGTTATTTCCACCTCCAAGGCTTGGATCATGCTATTTTTCCCTCTCTTTCTTATCTGAGTGCAGTTTTGAAAAAAAGCAAAATCATGACTCCTGGGCAAGTATAAACACATCAAAGATTTTGCTCAACTCATGGCTTAACTAGAGAACCAGTATGATAGTATAATGGATCAAAGTTCCTTTGGGTGGCTCAATCAATTAAGCGTCTGACTCTTGATCTCAGCTCAGGTCTTGACCTTAGGGTCTTGAGTTTGGGCTCCATGCTGGGTGTGAAACCTAGTTAAAAACAAACAAATAAGCAAAGAATAAAACAAAAAACACAAATAAAAACTCAAAATTCATTTGAAATCAAGGGTTGATGTGTTCAAGAGAGTAGTAAAATGTGATTTTTGCGTTCTATATTCCACCAGACAGAAAATTCGCTGAGTGTCTCCAAGGCAGAGATGTGCAAAAATTCTCTCTGTCCTTAAAGTGTTGTAAAATATCACAGCGGGTCATCAAGCAGAGCACCACACAGTGGAGAACACTCCAGTAATCTCTCTTGCCTATTTCTAAATTTTTTTTTGATTTTTTTTGGGTTTTTTTGTATTTATTTATTATTTATTTTTTTTTTCAATATATGAAGTTTATTGTCAAATTGGTTTCCATACAACACACAGTGGTCATTAAATTTTGGATCATTTTCATAGCGTTCTCTACTTTGTGATCATAAACAGTCTCCAACAAGTATTGTTGATCCTAGAAGATTGTTTTTACTATGCATGGCCTGATTATTTATACAGATGCAGCAAGAATCTTAATTAACCGGAAAAGCCTCCTTGAGTTTGCTTGGGAAATCTAGAGCCTAATCATATTAAGCAACTATCAATTCCAAAGGATAAACTTCTTTTGGAAATTTTCAAAATGAGTTTTGAATCAGACTTTTCAAAGCCCCTGCCATTCTTCTATCCTAGGAGTAGGAAACCAAGGCCCAAACACTTTCTCCAGTAAACTTTGCATGCTGTACCCATAAATCTCAGTGAATTTCCCTCTTCCTGAGGTCTCCAAAATTTGCCTGGCTTTCTGAACTACCAGGGAGTGGACTTCCTTATTACCTGAGAGACTGGGATCCTGGAAGCCAGAAATCATATTAGTTTTCTTATGAAGGTTTTGGAGACATTAGCTCCACATGTAACACCAACAATTGCTCCTTAGCAGTGGTCTGATGGTCTTTGATGAAACAACAATCACTCTCATATATCACCCTGTACATATGGCCTTGCTGCAGAATCGATTTTTCCAATGGTATCTTTGGAAACAAGAGGACAGATTTTTATTAAACCTATGCAAATGGTTCTATCATCATGAAAGTGAATGAAACTCAGTAGAAGCATTTGTTTCTGAATTTTGAGGGTAGGTGAAGATGAGGTAATGTTTAAAGATGGTTGTTGTGGGTTTACAAATGCACAGTCTACTAATTCGTTTAAGGAGAAAGAAATAAGGTTTCCACACATAGCCATTCAAGAAGAACATCAAACAGAGCGCCATCAATATTCCAAACAAATAACCACAATGGCACATCTTGAATCCGTTCACTCAGTCCTATGTCATTACTTCTCACTCTGCTGGATCTTGAGTCAGTCGTCTGATTTCCTGAGGTACATATGCTTCCAGACTGAGAGTCCCAGTAGTCCTGGCTTTGCTCACTGGCACAGTCTGAGCATTGAGTCAGTGCTGCCATCTTGCAAACCTGCTCTGAAGAGTCTCTTTGAGGCAACAGTAGTTCAGAGCACGTCCTACAGTTTTTCCCCTGAAGCTCCAAGACTGTGACCCTCTGGTGAAGACACAAATTCTGAGTGGTCACTTTTGGCAGATCTTCGGAGAAGCCTTAGGAGGAAGCAGAGACCTGTTTGAGAACAGGACTGAATGGTTGTGGTTCATAACCGAATATAACATCGTGGAAGACAGTAAAAGGCTCTTTGGGGGGCATGGTCCTTATTTCATGAGGGTTTGGTCAATGTTTCCTTTGAGGGATTCAGCCCCAAGTGCACTGTCACACCTAACACCTATATCTCTTTTGTGACACGGCTGCCATAAGCCTGCAAGAGGCAGCTCTTCTTGCACATCCGTGGAGCCAGAAGACAATTTCATTAAAGCCATGTGAGTGCAGGGGTATAGATAATCCAGATCCCTTATCCTGGTAGACAGGCTGTGGAGGCGCTGAGTCTTCCTTTTCATGCAGTGCCCTTTGGGGGTGGAGTGAGTGGGGACAAACCAGGAAACCTTGAGTGATATCCAGTTAAAAGAGCCTGATATAAAGTAGAAGTGACTAAATTTATTTGGCACCAAGAGAGAAGGCTCCAGAATCCCTAACCCCCAACATGATGGTATTTGGGGATAAGGTAAGTGGGTTTTCATGAGTTCATGAATCTGGGGTCCTCTTGAGGGGATTAGTGCCCTTGTAAGAAGAGATAGCAGAGAGTTGCTTCCCTGCTCCATCATGTATGGACACGGTGAGACAGTGCCATTCGCAAATCAGGAAGTGAGCCTTCCCCAGGGAAACAAGTTGGCTGGCACATTGGGCTTGGGCTGCCCAGTCTCCAGAACTGTAAGAAATGAATTCCTGTAGTTCCTGCTCCCAGGCTGTGGTATTATGGTTGTGCAAGCTGATTAAGACAGCATCTCTGATGTGTAGGTGAGCCTTAGAAGGGTAATCTATGAGACTAACATTGAGGGTTCTATTACTACTTCTAACTAATACCTATTGATCACTATGGTTTGAGTACCACTTCATGTGTACAAATTTATCTGGTTTCACAATGACCGTCTGAAGTAAGTATTCCATTTTAAAGATTAGGGGAGTGAGTTGCAGAGAGGTTAACTCACCCAAATATGGCAGGCTGAATGGTGGCCCCCAGAAGTTGGCCTCACTCTAATCCCCAGAGCCTGTGAATGTTACCTTATTCCATAAGCATCTTTGCAGGTGTGATTAAGTTAATGACTTTGAGATGGGGAGATTATTCCGGATTATCTGGGTGGGCCCCAGATGTAATCAGAAAGGTCCTTCTAAGGAGAGGCAAGAAGGCAATGTGATAAAGGCAGCAGAGACTCGTGTGATGTGGCCACAAGCCCAGGACAGCTGGCAGCTTCTAGAAGATGTAAGAGGCAAGGGATGGATTCTCTCCTGGAGCCTCCAGAAAGAACCAGCTCTGCAGGACCTTGATTTTATCTCCATAAGACTAATTCCATGCTCTTGTCCTCCATAACTGTAGAAGATGAAGTTTATATTGTTTTCAGCTACTAATGTTTTGGGAATTTGTTATGGAGGCAATAGGAAACGGATCCACCAAGGTTCCAAAGACGATATGTAGAAGAAACAGGACAATGGGGGAACGATTCTTTTAAACTACTGTTATTATTTCTGCACTATTTTAATAAGTTGAGCTTTGAGATTATCTAGATCTGAGCAGCAGAAAACACCCTGAGCCCCACAAGAAGACTCCTAGAGAATTCAAAGAATGTCTCTTAATGACCCCACACCTTTTGAAAATTCATTATATCCACATTTCTGTGTGTGTGTGTGAAATGGAAAGAATCAAAGGAAACCATAAAAAAGGAAGCTGTGGCTTTGTCCACATTTATCTCTCTGCTTCTGACTATGTGGAAGGAGCAAGATCCTGGGTTCAAAGTTCTGTTTCTGGGGTTGCAGGAGGAGACAAGCTGTGGAGAGGCCTGTGGCTCACAGCATAGGTGCAAGTGGAAGGAAGCCCTCAATGATCAGGAGGGTGGCTAAGTGAACAATTCAGATATGGGGCTACACTGCTTCTATCCAGAATCTTGTAGAAGGAGATCACTCCTAACTTAGGGCTCAGGATGGGACTGATGGGGGCCACATGCTCCTTTTTGACCAATGATCACAAGGCTGTTACCATTTGAGACCCGCATCTGATTTCTTGTGGCATCCATGGATTCTGTGTCAACTAGTCTCCTGTTCCCTCTAGGGAACTTAACAGCGTACCTGAGCATAATACCTGGAGAAGCAATTAGCTGACCATGAAAACATCCAAGGACAAGTTTCCCTCAAGGAATATGTAGCTTGAAATGAAACTAGGAAATGGTAGAGATATTTTGAGCAGGAAATATGATTCTAGCTCTCCTCTAGACTTTTATGTATGCAGCCTCATCAAGACCAAGTTCATGGGTATGTGACCTGTGCCGTTGCACAGGGCCCTGTACTTAGAAGGATTTACTGTTCTATTGATGTCATGTTGAAATTCTTAATTTTTTTTGTTTGTTTTTGACAAAGGGCCTGGCATATTCCTGTTGTGCCAGACTTTGCAAATTACATAGCTTGTCCCGGTCTGTGTCTTTATTGCAAGTTGGAAAACAGTTACCTGGGGCCCTCCAAGTCATTAGCACCAATAACTGGTCTAATGATATGGACCAATAATATAGTATTAATACAACAATTTCCAAATCCAGCTGCTTCCCTCCATGGGTTGCCACCCCATTGTCCACTACTTCCTGCCACATTTAGTTCTCTTAGTACCCACCTTCAAGTGTGAGCATCAAGTAATCCCATGTCTCAATGTAGTGAACAAATATATATAATCAAAAAATTATAATTTTATGATGATGCAAGAGACAATTGGAACAGCTGGTCAACCATGAGAGGTTTGACCATCTGCCTATCATCTCAAAGTTTCCAGAGCAGGTTGGAATGGATGCACTGGCTAAATCTGGGAAAATCTACCTGTGCCTGGGTCTGGGGTAGAGGAAAGTAGGAAGGTTGAAGGGGAAAGTTTGATCCCCTCCCTGGGTGCATCTTTTCTTGTCAGGTCATGCATATTTTGGGGCTTGAAAGAACTATATGAAGAAAACTATAGAAGGTGTATGGTCATTGGAAGACTTTTTCCAGGCCACATCTTCCTTTTTTTCTCTTGGCTCCCAATGGTTTAGACTCTTGGCTTTGTACCTGAAGGCTGGTGAATTTTTAATGAGTAACTTGAGACCTTCATGAAAGACTATCATGAAAACCCATATGATACAATCACTGGGAAGTATCTCAGGCCCTAAAGTTGGACACATCTAACCACGTATTTGAGTTTCTTCTTCCTAGAATCACCCCAGAGTCTCCCACTCCATACAGGGAAGATGATCCAACACCATGCCTGGCTCTGTGTGCATGATTTGGGTCACTTAATAAGGGCCTTTGGGATCCACCAGTATAACCCCAAACAACAAATATAGGTTTGGAAAATTTGGTGTGAGAGCAGGCACATGGAGAAAAAGCTTACACCTTGGTAAAACTAAAGCACTCCTCCAATGATAGGGCAATATTTCTGTCTCTTTAAAGCCAAATAGTTCCTTCACTAGCTCCACCCAATCTGAGCTTCCTGTCTCAGAGGTTTAAAGGGTGCAAACACTTTTTCCTCTCAGTTAAGCAAAAGCAGCAGCTCAAACAGCTTCTTTGGAGAACACTGAGGAACTCATCAGCTCATTCAAAAGAAGGTGAGCCTGGCCTAGGGCAATAGAGCCGGGAGGGGCAGCAGGACACAGGGCTGTGCATGGGTGTGGGTCCTGGTCTGAGAGGGACCAAGTGCTGTGCCAGCAGCCCAGCAAACAGGATGCTGCCACAGGGGTCCCGGGGGAGGAAGAGTGGGAGTAAGGAGATTGAGTGGCCCATGTCCACACGTCTCCTATTTATCAGGACAAACTTGCTGAACAGCGTATCTTCCATCAGCTGCTCTTATGACAGAGTGAGTTCTGCCTGACACCTCATCTGTTTCCCTTGGTGGGAAACTAGTGTCCTCAAGGCAGGTCTTTAGAGCTGGAAGGCAATTTAGAGACCAGTCTGTCCCAATCCCTCTTTTTTCCTGAAAGAAAATCTGAATCCCAGATGGTGTGCGTGTGGTTTTATGAAATTCCCCGGGATACCCAGGTCACAAATGGCACAGGAAGCCTAGAGTTCAGCTGGCTGTGTCCTTTCCAACATGTAAGAGAGAAATGGTGTGATCTACAGTGTAACAGAGGAGGTAAGGAAGGGGTGCCATGGGGGAGAGAATGAGCTATTCTATAGAAAACAAATGTGTGTGAAGCCCTTTGGTTGCCTTCCCTATTTCCAGGGTTGCTACCAGTTCATGTTTCTGGACAGAGAGTGATCTACCTCCCCTGGCCTCCCATGATCTCTTTCTGATCCAATGTAAATATAAATGTAGAATCAAGGACCTGAGAAGGAACCAAGAAGAGACCAGAGCTTGCAAGGGTTATGCATGAGTGTAGGGTCAGACATACTTTGCATTGGATCCCTTCTCTGCCCAAAGCCCATTAGCGCAGTGACCTTGGGCAACTTTCTCAGCATTTCTGAGCCACATCTATTTCCTCATTTCAAAAATTAGAGTGGGGGCGCCTATCTGGCTCAGTGGGAAGAGCATGGGACTCTTGATCTCAGGGTTGTGAGTTCTAGCCCCACGCTGGGTGTAGAGATTAAATTAATTATTTAATTAATTAATACACTTCAAACATTAGTATACTAAAAATTACTAGAATACTAAAAATTTTATCACTTTATCAGTAAATATTTACATATGTATATCTGGGAGATAAAGCTCATTAAAATATACCATGATCAGACTTCAAAAAGCAATTAGAATTTTTAAACAATTACCAGGTTTATTCCAATCCCCAGATTGTCTCCTAGATTATAAAATTGAAATCAGGGGCGCCTGGGTGGCTCAGTCAGTTGAGTGTCTGACTTCGGCTCAGGTCATGATCTCACAGCTCGTGAGTTCGAGCCCCGCGTTGGTCTCTGTGCTGACAGCTCAGAGCCTGGAGCCTGCTTCTGCTTCTGGGTCTCCCTCTCTCTCTGCCCTTAACCTACTCGCATTCTGTCTCTGTATCTCTGAAAAATAAATAAACATTAAAACATTTTTTTAAAAATAAAATTGAAATCAGCTCCAAATATGGTTCATAAATTGCAATTCTTTCATATGTCTTAAGTTTAATTTGATAAATAAGTTTTCACCTTCTTGTTTCTTTTTGTAAAATGTTTCTGTTTAGGAAACGGTTGGTCCTTTGTCCAAGAGAATTGGACAGTGTACATTTTGCTCATTAAATCCTCAAGACGTCATAGGACATGTTCTTCTAGTTTCCATGTTTTGTATAAATTTAAATTTAAGGAGAGGCTTGATCAGACTAAGATTTGCCTGGTTAGTTGGGTGGCAATATTTCATAGGTGCAGTTGTAAACGTCCATCAGAAGGCACCTTATATATTCTTCTGTCTCTTTCTGTAATGTAGCAGACAGTAATGATAGCCTAGACTAACTTTGTTTCATTAATGGTTGCAAATTATAATATTATAATTCTATCATTCTTTCTTCATTTATTGGATGGCATAATCCTATAAAAGAAACTTCCCCTGAATCATACTTTCATTTCCATAAGGTGTAGTTAATAAGACAAAAGGAATGCTTGATTCCTTTTTGTCCGTGTTCAGACTGATGACATCATTTCCTAGCATACCCCAAAGAGAACACTTCACTTCTTTTGCGATGATGGTATTGATATGAATTCATGAACTTCAACATATTTGATGAATTTCAATCCATTGAAATTATTATTCTCATTGATACTCAAATTACCTCATCTCTGTCCAGTCAGCCTCTTCAAGTTGGCTCTGTAGTCCTTTCGGTAACATCCAAACTTTTTTTTTTGAAAGTAATCTCTGCACCCAATGTGGGGCTAGAACTCATGAACGTGGGATCAAGAGATGCATGCTGTATTGACAGAGCTAGCCAGGCATCCCACGGTCTGAGTAGTTTTTGATAGCATCCTCACTTTTTAGTGTGACTAGGATAGTCTAGGATCCACTTGCACATTTCTTGGCCCAGAAATGGAATCGGTACCTTCTCCTAAGAGTCCTAATGTTTTTGGTGGGAAATGGCATTTGAAGGGCACAGTATGGGCGCTAAGGGTGCTCATTGCCACTGGGCTTGTCCTTGGGCTTCAAAACTACACATGTGCACAAAAAGCTAAGAATAGGACAGGATTCCTGAAAGCAATTTAAGATTTTCTTGACGTTTTTTCCCCTATTTGGCCTTACACTATATCCCATTAGGACAATAGCCAATGAAGCAACTGCATTTTCAAGTTTCTTGGACCAATTCTTTGTGTGGTTTGTCTATTACACCAAATACTATGTAATTCATGTGCTTTTGATTTTTACCAGTTATCTTAAAATATAGTTTTTGTTTATAATTATGTAAGCTATTTACAGATGTTCCTCACTATCCACAAGCAGAATGTTCCTATGAAATCTTTTATGAAACAAAATGACATAAAGGAGAGAAGCAATTACCATGAATGTACATGGAAAAAGGGTGCGCCTTCCCAGATCTCCCCCAAATAACCTCCCTTATGTGTTTCTGATACTTTTAGACACAACTTGTTAACAGATGCACACATTCAATTGAGAGAAAGCCCACGTGCTCATCTGGCTCACAGCTCTGGTGGCTGGATGGTGAACCCCTGTGTGACGTTCCCAGGGAAGGTGATTGGCAGCTGGCATGGACAATGGCCCACTCGGCCTCTCCATTAGCTCAACTGGCTGTAAAACAAATGCGGAGCGTTGTATTCGTGTTCAGCTTTTTTTTTGTACAAATGAAAAATCCTCTTTGAATTTATGTCAGCCAGCAACAGCAGGTACACATGTAGGTCTTTCATAAAGGAAAAGAGCTGTGATTCAAACGCTCAAAAAGAAGGAAGTACATGCTTTCAAGACAAATCTATGAAATCTAAGTATATTCAAAGTAGTTTCCAGCTTCTACCCTGTCCCCTGCCTTATTCCTCCCATCCCTCTGTCAGTAACTTCTTTGGTGACGGTTCAGATGATCTGCCATTGCTTTTTCATGTGCATGAATTATATGTTGTATTTTGTACCTGCAGTTCATGTTCCTCCCCACTAGAGAAATGACAGTAAACTAAATATTATTTTCTTCACTTTGCCTTTTTTTTTTGCTTTATGAAATATCCTGGAGATCTCTGAATCCCGGCATAGAGAGGTATTTCTTATTCCTTTCTACAGTTGGATAATACATCGCTGTGTGTATGTACCTTGGTTCATTCAATCAGACCCCTACCAGTGGGCATTTGGTAGATTTTTGGTCTTTAATTATTACAAATAGTGACACAGAGACTAAACATATGCCCAATCTTTTCCTGAGTTTTTGTCAGTGTAGCTCTGGGATATAAGGAAGGGGAACTTCTTCCTCTACCCTTCAAGGTCTTCCAGCTGCACTAAGAATTACATTCACTTGAGGCAGATTAACAAGAGAAAAAAAAAAGCAGTGTGCACAGATGCTCAGTGATGAAACTAAAACCAAGAGAAATGACCAAGGCAGGCAGTTTTTATACTTTTTAGGCAAAGAGACGATGGATCTGTGAGGGATTGACAAAATAAGGAAAATTTAACTTTGGAGCATCTGTTAGGGAGGAATTCTTAAGAGACTTTGGGCTGGAGGAGTAAATTAGTAGAAAGTAGTGGGCTGTTTATACAGTCTTCTTGGCTCTAAATCTCCCATCCCTGATCATAAGGGTGTCTCTTTACCTCCTGGGACAGGATGGGCACCTTTCACATGGGAGATTTGTTTCCTGCTTGCAGGGGGATGGAAGAGGGTCTTAGTAATCTTCACATACAGGCTGTATCTTAAGGTACTTTTATATGAAATAGTCAGTATGCCAAAGTTGCACGTTTAGGGGTGACCTGCCCTTGACCACTACAGGCATAAATCCTAAAATTGGGACTCACAATCCAGAATAAATGTATATGTAATTTGTGTGATATTCCTAATTTCTCCCCTGTAGGTTTTAGACTGTTTTTCAATTTCATGAGCCGTGGAGAAGAGAACCTGTTTCCTCTAAACCTTTACCGACTGATTATCGCAGCAAATTTTTGCACTTTTGCCAAATCTGTGAGTGGAGAAATAGTATCTTAGTGTAATTTTAATTTGGTTTATTTAGTTTTTTTCTTTTCCTATGTTGGGTTTATTTTTCTCTACTTTAAGTGAGTGTTCATATATTTTTACATAGTTGAGGAGCATTGGCATTTCTTTTTTTTCTTGCAAGTGTTTATTCATATATCTTGCTCCATTTTCTATCGAGCTATTGGACATTTGTCTCTGTACCTTTAGGTATTCTTTGTATAAGAGGAGAATTAACCCTCTTTGATATAGTCTGACATTCGTATTTTAATTGTCCATGGTGTTCATTGTCTCCCATTGTCTTTTCGATGTTTATGTAGTCAGATGTATGAATCCTTTTCCTTACAATCTTTCAAATCTTAGAAAGAGTTGCCCCCCCCCCCCCCAGGTTACAAAGGATTTGTCTGAGTTTCTTCTAGTATTTATGTGGATTGCTTTTTAGTGTTTATATTTCTAATGTCTTTAGCATGTGAATGGCGTGAAGACATGGGTGCAGTTTTGTCTTTTTCTGTGTGGTTTTGTAGTTATCCCAATGCTGGTTATTAGTCCATCTGTCTCCCCATTGCTGTGAGATGCTGCCTTACGGAAGATAAATGTAACACGATACAATTGAACTGGATACTCATGAATATAGTAGACCAATTTGGTCTATTTCTGAATTGTCTGTTTTTGTTTTCTGTTCTGTATCTGTTCACACACGTCCTACTGCCTTAATTATAGGGGCTAAAATATTTTACTATCTGGTAGAGCTGGCCCTCCCTCATTGTTCTTCTCTTTTTTGACTGTACAGGCTAATTTTCTTTCTTCATTCATCCAAATGAAATTTATAGTCAACTATTTTAGCTGCAGAGAAAAAAATGGAGACAATTTTTTTAAAATTTATATTTCTATAAAATCGCATTAAAGAGGTATCTATTAAAACAGTATTGAATTTGGGCAAATGTCTGTTCTGCATCAAGGTATTTTTCTTAAATCTACTAAATGGGATGTGTTGTAACAATCCATTTTCTCATATTGAACCACCCTACTATTTCTGAAATAAATCACATTTAATTGTGGGGTATTACTTTTTAGTGTCTGACAATTTATTTGGGATTTTTGCATTAGTATTCGCAAATGAGACATGTCTGTAGCTTTATTTATTGGTGAAATCTTTGTTAGCCTTTGGGATCAATATTATACTTATGTCATAGAAAGAACTGGAAAGATTTCCTTCTGTTTTAAGTCATCAGGAATAGTTAAAGGGTAAGTGAGATCCCCATGAAACCATCTGGACCTGGTACTCTTTTGTAGGGGAACTCTTTAACTACTTTGTTGTTTTTCCATGGTGATTGAATTGTTTCATCTTTCTGTCTTTATGAGACCTACATGGATAGTAGACTACTGCAGGATTTCAGAGAGGAACACATAGGTCATAAGAGCGAGGTGATGCTTTCCACTTACCTTCTTTGACTCTTTTTCTTCTCCTTCCTTTCCTTTACACCACAGAGACTCCTGGTAGTGACATGGCAGACCCTCAGGACAACACTCTGAGGATTGTTCTGGTGGGGAAAACTGGAAGTGGGAAGAGCGCGACGGCCAACACCATCCTGGGGAGTAGAGTCTTTGAGTCTAGAGTTGCTCCCATGCTGTCACCTCCAGGTGTCAAAAAGCATCCAAGGAATGGAAGGGGAGGAAACTTCTTGTTGTTGACACCCCAGGGCTCTTTGACACCAAGGAGACCCTGGATACCACACGCAGGGAAATCAGCCAGTGTGTCCTCTACTCCTGTCCTGGGCCCCACGCCATCATCTTGGTCCTCCATGTTGGCCGCTACACGGAGGAAGAGCAGGAGACCGTGGCATTGATCAAGACTGTCTTTGGGAAGCCAGCCTTGAAGCACATGATCGTGTTGCTAACTGGCAAAGATAACTTGGAGGAGAAGAGCCTGAGTGACTTCTTGGCAGATTCAGATGTGAAGCTAAGAAACATCATCAGCGAGTGTGGGAACCGCTACTGTGCCTTCAACAACAGAGCCTCAGAGGCGGAGAAGGAAGCTCAGGTGCAGGAGCTGGTGGAGCTGATAGAGGAGATGGTGCAGAGCAACGGAGGGGCTTACTTTACCAATGCCATTTATGAGGACACAGAGAAGAGGCTGAAGCAACGGGAAGAAGACCTGAAGAAGATCTACACCGATCAATTAAATAATGAAATTAAACTAGTAGAAAAGGAATATGCTGATAAATCACAGGAAGAACGGGAGGAAAAAATAAAATTGCTAAAGATGAAGTATGCTGAACAAATAAAAAATATCAGGGAAGAAGCTGAGAAGGGATTATTTAGAGATGGTTCCAATGGGATTATGAGCGTGCTTTCAAAAATATGGCAGATGTTGTGGTAGTAAAGACCATTTCGTTTTTTCTTTTGAATTTATGATGATTTGCGATAGTGGTAGATTGTAGTTTCCATAGATAGCTGTGACAGTAGCTTCTACTTATTCTTCCTATAAGCTGACCCTGTTACTCCTGCCACTGACTTGCGGGCCTGTGTCCTCTACCTTGGAACTGGGCAGATCTGGGACCGTTTCAATTAATAGCAGATGGTTGAAGCAACACCTTGTGACTCTAAGGTTACATATGGGCAATGCTTCCTTGCCCTGTTGGAGTTCTTGCCCTTGGAACTTGACTGTCATGTTGTGAGAAAGCCTAGGCTGCCTCTTGAGAGGCCCCCATGCAGAGGGCCTGAAGTCACTGGCCCACTTCCCAGCTCACCTTTCATTTGTGACTCACACCAACTTGCCCACCATGCAAATGAGGCAACACAGAAGCGGGCCCTCCAGCTGCCCCGCCATCTCAGGCGAAGTTGCAGAAAGCAAAGATGATCCATTCCCACTGAGTCCTGCCAAATTGCAGCTTTATGAGAACAAATAAATGATGGTTTTTGTTTTTAACCACTGAGCTTCAGAATGGTTTGTTATGCAGCGAGAACTAACCAGAATGAAGCCTCTTCCCAGCTCTCAGTCCCCACCGCCTCTCCTTCCCACCTGTCCCTCTTCACACAAAGTTGGCATAATCAGGCAATGGCATATAGAGTTCAAAGACTCAGGAAAATTCAAATCAGAAATCCTGCACATGTCAAGTGTCTGAAACACTGGTCACATTTGTCATTGCACAGCATGGCCACAAGTACTATGTTAAGGAGGTATCGGGTTTCTCTGGAAAGATTGTTCTGTGGTTCATGGAGATCTGAAAGTCACAGGATTCTCTTATTGTGTTTCTCTCTTTTCTTTTTTAGGGACCATCCTTACTTAAAATGTCTCCACTTGTATCTGAAAAATCCCATCTGGGCCACATAGTTTTCATTTGCCTCTGCAGAATCACACTTCACCCTAGCTCTTTGCCCCCTGAGGCTGATCTATTTGCACTACATCGGTGGGATCTCTTGCTCTCTGACTTCTGCCTGGCTGGCCAATGGGAAGTCCAAGTCAGAGGCCCTGTGGAAGTAGAAAAGCAAGGCTGGGGTATCCATTCTCCCACGTCTATCTCTGCAGGGCCATCTCTGACTAACTGCAACCCTACGCCAAAGGTCACAGCTCCTCCCTTGGTGGCCTTTCTACCCAACTCTTCTTCTGAATTCCAGTGTTCGTTCACCCCTTCAGGTGGGATTTAATTTTCTTATCGATACTATCAACGTCCCTGTGGTTTCCAAATTCCCTGTGTCCACAGTTTGTAAGAGGCCCCTTCTCTAACCTTTCTCCAAGTACCTAATGAGAGCAAACTATCTTTTTCCTGTGAGAACCTGATTGATAAATCTTATGGTACCCAGTTCTCCTTCAGAGCATCTTTATTGTTATTGATGGTTTTTCATTCCCTCTAGTGCTTGTTTCCTGACACCAGAAAAATCTCTCCTTACCCTTCCATGCTGTGACATTTGCAGTAAGTAGATGAAAGGTTCTGTCTTGCTAAAATAATAGAGACACTTCAAAGTTAGATGGGTGACTCTCAGTCACTCCCAAGGATTGCAGACATCCAAATCCAAATTATTAGAATTTTTATTTGTCCTTTGTTTTGTCTGTGAACATGACTGAGAGTATTTACCATATCAGTGACTTTTCGGGAGATGGATTAGAGATTAAGTCTGGAAAATTTAAGATTCTTAATACACGCTCATTCTAAGATTCATCACAAGTATTCAGAATGCAGTAAAAACACGGAAGAAAAAATCCTCTCATGAGAAAACATGTGTCAAATGACAAAGTGAGACCAAAGTACTCTTTGCCATCATGCACTTCTTATGTTCAAAAGTACTTCCTTGTAAGTGACTCATCTGTGTAATAGTATGTCTAGAGAGCAAAGTATTCCTACCCTGTCCTTTTTCATTTCAGAACCGTTTAAAAGATATTTTCCCCCAGAGATATGCAGAAGCATTCTTAATACAATTAACTTGTGTTCAGGCCATTTGAATGTGCAGCTTATGTAAGCTGATTTCTTTTCTCCCAACCTTAGATTCTTTTTTGGAAGGTAAGACATAACCAGAGAAAAAACGAGTAAATCAAATAAATCATTATCTCTTCACTTGACAATCGAAATATTGCTCACTCACTTCTCTTAACATATTTTATATTCCAGTTTTCTCTGAATGTGGTTCTATTTCAGTGCTGAAGACTGTGGAATTTCCAGCGTTTAATGTGTGCATGATCCCTGTGTTGAAATATGTGATCGTCATGACTCATGATGGGGAATTTACACTAGGATTTATAGAGGAAGACCTAAGGAAAGATTTAGCGTGTGAAGTCTACTGTGAAGGATGTGTAGGATGTGTCCATGTGGGTGATGGGTACGATGGCCATGCATCTATTCAGAAACAGGAAAGTTCATGGTGACGGGTAAGATTTTCAGGGGAAGGATAGAGTCAGGAGCAACAGCATTCAGTTAGGTTTGTGAAAAGTTCAATATCAGCTGTCAAAGTTAGGGTGAACGTAAAAGTTAAAGGGTCAGAAGGCTATATGAAAGGCTCGGGGTAACATAAATATCTCCCTTAATATCAGTTGAATCTTTACTAATTGCCAATACCCCGCAGTCCAAAACTATATGCTAGAAGATCCATATAGGATGCCCAAAGGAAGAAGCAAGAACCAGTTTTGTGAGGTTTAGTCCTTCAACTAATTTGATAGATATTTGAAGGGATCAAGAGGAAAGGACCTTTTCTGTTAGGTTTTAGCATTTAAGTAATCTCTACACCCAACATGGGGCTCCAGCTCATGACCATGAGATCAAGGGTCGCATGCTCTTCCAAATGATCCAGCCAGGCATCCCAAGAGGAAAAGGCTTTTTAAACATGAACATTTAATTTATAGGGACAATGACAAATTAGTATTGGCCAATTCTTGGAGTTCATCTGTGGCAGAATCATCTCCCCAGGGCAGAAGGTGGCCCAGGTGTAACCATATGACTATATAAGGGAGGCCCCACAGGGAGTCGTCTCTGCGTGCCATGTCCAGAGAGATGAAGGTTCTCTCTCTCCTGAAACCTAGTGAGGAGGCCTCTGGAGTTTGATACTGCCATAGGGGTGTGGGTGGTGTACATTAAGAGACTTGCTGTGTGTCCTTTGGAGTTTGGCTTTGCTGCCTGGTGGTCATGGGATACATGAAGGCTGTTGCTTTTTCTGTGGAGGGAGCAGAGTACACATGGTGGTGGAGGTCTTGGACGCAGTCAGAACTTTCACTAACACGGGGGCAAAAGTATGTGTTCTTCATATATCAAATGGGGCCACATGGGAGGGAGGCACCCAAAGCCAGTTTGAAGCGGACTTGCCCAGGGGCCCAGCAGGGATCCCAGCAGCTTGTATGTGCATCAGAGTTCTGGAAGTCCGGCACTAGGAACAGACGTTGAAGCAAGAGATGGGAGAGGGAGAGTGGCCTTCTGTTGGGCTTATGATTTCAGATTCCCAGAGGAGACTCTGAAGGCTATTAACAGTGTTGCATGGGGAAAAGAGCCACTAAGAATGCTGCCACTGTCCCCCCACCAAGGCCAGACTACACTTGACTCATCTTCAGTGTTTCTGCCTCTTCTCCTCCAGCCCATGAAGAATCAGAGCCAAGGCAAGGACAGGAGGAGAATGGCAGCGTGGGGAGAGCTCTAAGCAGCCCTGTCTACACTGCAGGTTCTTCTCTGGGAGCAGGCACATGCCAGGGATGCCAGGGACAGTAGAAGATTTACCCTTCAGCAATATTTTTAAAAAGTTTTTGTAAATATATATATAGCTAACTTGACAATTTACTGTTAATAAATTGTCAAGTTAGCTAACATACAGTGTATACAGTGTCCTCTTGGTTTTGGGGGCAGATTCCTATGATTCGTCACTTACATACAGCATCCAGTGCTCATTGCAACAAGTGCCCTCCTCAATGCCCATCACCCATTTTCCCCCCTCCCCCACCCCCCATCAACCCTCAGTTCGTTCTCTGTATTTAAGAGTCTCTTATGGTTTGCCTCCCTCTCTGGTTGAAATTATTTCTTCCCTTCCCTTCCCCCATGGTCTTTTGTTAAGTTTCCTAAGCTCCACATATGAGTGAAAACATATGGGATCTTTCTTTCTCTGACTGACTTATTTCACTTAGCATAATAGCCTCCAGTTCCATCCATGTTGTTGCAAAAGGCAGGATTTCATTCTTTCTCATTGCCAAGTAGTATTCCATTGTATATATAAACCACATCTTTATCCACTCTTCTGTTGATGGACATTTGGGCTCTTTCCATAATTTGGCTATTGTTGAAAGTGCTACTATAAATATTGGGGTACATGTTCCCCTGTGAATCAGCCCTCCTGTATCCTTTGGATAAATTCTTAGTGGTGCTATTGCTGGGTTGCAGGGATGTTCCATTTTAATTTTTTGAGGAACCTCCATAATGTTTTCCAGAGCGGCTGCACCAGTTTGCATTCCCACCAACAGTCAAGAGAGTTACCGTTTCTCCACATCCTCGCCAACATCTTTTGTTTCCTGAGTTGTTAATTTTAGCCACTCTGACCGGTGTAAGGTGGCATCTCAATGTGGTTTTGATTTGTATTTCCCTGATGATGAGTGACGTTGAACATCTTTGCATGTGTCTGTTGGCCATTTGGATGTCTTTTTTGGAAAAGTGTCTATTCATGTTGTCTGCCCATTTCTTCACTGGGTTATTTGTTTTTTGGGTGTTGAGGTTGGTAAATTCTTTATAGATTTTGGATACTAACCCTTTATTTGATATGTCATTTTTAAATATCTTCTCCATTGCATTGGTTGCCTTTTTGTTTTGATTGTTTCCTTTGCAGTGCAGAAGCTTTTTATCTTGATGAGGTCCCAAGAGTTCATTTTTTCTTTTATTTCCTTTGCCTTCGGAAATGGGTCGAGCAAGAAATTGCTGGGGCTCAGGTCAAAGAGGTTATTGCCTGTTTTCTCCTCTAGGGTTTTAATGGTTTTCTCTCTCACATTTAGGTCTTTCATCAATTTTGAGTTTAATTTTGTGTATGGTGTAAGAAAGTAGTCTGTTGCTTCATTATTGGTATATAGAAAGGCAACTGATTTCTGCACATTGATTTTGTATCCTGTGACTTTGCTGAATTCATGTATCAGTTCTAGCAGCTTTTTGGTGGAGTCTTTCAGGTTTTCCATGTCATCTGCGGAAAGTGAAAGTTTGACTTCTTTGCCAATGTGGATGCCTTTTATTTCATTTTGTTGTCTGCTTGCTGAGGCTAGGACTTCCAACATGATGTTAAACAACAGCCATGAGAGTGGACATCCCTGCCATGTTCCTGATGTTGGGGGAAAGCTCTTACTTTGTTTCCACGAGGATGGTATTAGCTGTGGGCTTTTAATATATGGCTCTTATGAAGTTAAGGTAGGTTCCTTCTATCCCGACTTTCTTGAGGGCTTTATTAAGAAAGGATGCTATATTTTGTCAAATGCTTTTTTGCATCTATTGACAGGATCATATGGTTCTTATCCTTTCTTCTGTTAATGTGATGTATCACATTAATTGATTTGAGAATATTGAACCAGCCATGCAGCCCAGAAATGAATCCCACTAAATCGTGGTGAATAATTCTTTTGAGATGCTGTTGAATTTGATTTGCTAGTATTTTGTTGGGAATTTTTGCATTTATGTTAACCAGGGATATTGGTCTGTAATTCTCCTTTTTAGTGGGGTCTCGGTCTGGTTTGGGAATCAAGGTAATGGTGGCTTCACAGAATGAGCCCGGAAGCTTTCTTCCATGTCTATTTTTTGCAACACCTTGAGAGGGATAAGTACTAACTCTGTTTTAAATGTCTGGTAGAATTCCCCTAGGAAGCCATATGGCCCAGGACTCTTACCTGTTGTTAGATTTTTGAAAACTGATTCAATTTCTTCACTGGTTATGGGTGTGTTCAAATCTTCTATTTCTTCCTGTTTGAGTTTTGGTAGCATGTGGGTGTCTAGAAATTTTTCCATTTCCTCTAGGTTGTCCAGTTTGTTGGCATGTAAGTTTTCATAGTATTCCCTGATAATTGTATTTCTGTGATGTTGGTTGTGATCTGTCCACTTTTATTTGTGGTTTTTATCTATTTGGGTCCTCTCTCTTTTCTTTTTGAGAAGCCCAACTAGGGGTATATCAATTTTGTTTATTTTTCCAGAAAAGAATAAAACTAGTTATTAGATTCATTGATCTGTTCTATTGTATTTTTTTGGTGGGGGGGGGTCTATATTTTTTATTTCTGCTCTAATCTTTATTGATTCTTCTGCTGTTCTGCTGGCTTTGGGGTTTCTTTGCTGTTCTGCTTCTACTTCCTTTAGGTGTGCTATTAGATTTTGTATTTGGGATTTTTCTTATTTCTTGAGATAGGCCTGGATTGCAATGTATTTTCCTCTTAGAACTGCCTTTGCTGCATCCCAAAGGATTCAGACTGTCATGTTTTCATTTTCACTTGCTTCCATATACGTTTTAATTTTTTCTTTAAGTGCCTGGTTGACCCATTCATTCTTTAGTAGGATGTTCTTTAACCTCCATGCATTTGGAGGCTTTCCAAATTTTTCTTGTGGTTGACTTCAAGTTTCATAGCATTGTTGTCTGAAAATATGCATGGTATGATCTCGGTTCTTTTATATTTGTTGAGGCTGTTTTGTGACCTAGGATGTGATCTATTTTGGAGAATGTTCCATGTGCACTCGAAAAGAGTTCTGCTGCTTTTGGATGAAAAGTTCTGGATATATCTCTCAAGTCCATCTGGTCCACTGTATCATTCAAAGCCATTGTTTCTTCATTGATGTGTTTTTTTTCCCAGACCATCAGTTCATTGTTGTAAGTGGAGAATTAAAGTTTCCTCCTATTACAGTATTTTTATCGATAAGATCACTTATGTTTGTGATTAACTGATTTACGTATTTGGGTGCAATCAAGTTGGGAGCATAAACATTTACAATTGTTAGCTCTTCTTGATGTATAGACCCTGTAATTATGATATATTGCCCTTCTTCATGTCTTGTTACAGCCTTTAGATTAAAATCTAGTTCGTGTGATATAAGCATGGCTACCCCAGCTTTCTTTTGACTTCCAGTAGTATGATAGATGGTTCTCCATCCCCTCACTTTCAATCTGAAAGTGTCCTCAGGTCTAAAATGGACCTCCTGTAGACAGCATATAGATGGATCTTGGTTTTTTTTTATCCATTCTGATATGTTATGTGTTTGATTGGGGCATTTAGTCCATTTACATTCAGAGTGATTATTGAAAGATTTCGATTTAGTGTCATTGTGTTACCTGTAGGTTTCATGCTTGTGGTGATGTCTCTGGTCCTTTGTAGTCTTTGTAGCATTCCACTCACAGAGTCCCCCTAAGGATCTCTTGCAGAACTTGTTTAGTGTTCATGAATTCCTTCAGGTTTTGTTTGTCTGGGAAAGCCTTTTTCTTTCCTTCTATCCTGAATGACAGCTTTGCTGGATAAAGGATTCTTGGCTGCATATTTTTCCTATTCAGCACATTGAATATTTCCTGCCACTCCCTTCTTGCCTGCCAAGTTTCAGTGGATAGGTTTGCTACTACCGTTATGTGTCTACTCTTGTAGGTTAAGGCCCGTTTGTCCCTGGATGCTTTCAGAATTTTCTCCTTATCTTTGTATTTTGCCAGTTTCGCTATGATATTCTGTGGAGAAGATCTATTCTTGTTAAATCTGAAAGGAGTTCTCTTTGTCTCCTGGATTTGGATGTCCATTTCCTTCCCCAGATAAGGGAAGTTCACAGCTATAATTTGTTCAAGTAAACCTTCTTCCCTTTTTCTCTCTCTTTTCTTCTTCTTCTTCTGGAACTCTTATGATATGGATATTATTATGTTTCATTGAATCTCCTCATTCTCTATTTCTCCCCTCAGGGTCTAGTATGTTCTTATCTCTCTTTTTCTTGGCTTCATCATTTTCCATAATTTTGTCTTCTATTTCACTTAATCTACCCTTTGCCTCCTTCATCCTTGCTGTCACTGCATCTAGTTTATTTTGCACCTTATTTACAGCATTTCTTAAATCGTTGTGACTATTTCTTAGTTCCTTGATCTCTGTGGCAATAGATTGTCGTCTGTCTTCTATGCTTCTTTCAAGCCCAGTAATATGACTATTATTCTAAATTCTTGCTCAGTTATATTGCTTATATCTGTTTTGAGCAATTCTCTAGCTGTCATTTCCTCCTGGAGTTTCTTTTGAGGAGAATTCTTCCATTTCATCATTTTGCCTAGTTTTCTGTCCCTTATGTGTTTTAATAGCTTCTTATGGGTCTTGCTCCTGTGAGGACTATTATATTAAAACAGGGGGTCATAATGTTGTCCAGGGCCTGGCCCTTCAAGAGGTATTTTTGGAGTGTGTTTTGTGCTCTCTGTTGTTGAGACTCTGATTACTTTATCTCCCTATTCCTAGTGGTGGTTTGGACCTTCCACCAGGAGTGCTTTGATTTGTTTGATGAAGTATGCCTGGAAAAAATAATTTTTAATGGGGGTGGTGGTGGTGGAAGAGGCCTTATCCCATACAAAGAGAGAAATGACAGGGGCAGGGAAAAGGAAAAGAAAAAAAAATTGACCAAACCGAGATCAGAGAAACTTTATGGCTTAGTCCATAGAGAGTGATAGAGAGGAAAATAAAGGAGATACAGAAGAGGCATAAAGAGAATAGATTAAAATGTCTGCTTAAACAAACCAACAACCAGAATAACCAGCATAGAGAAGGGAAGAAATAAGAGGAAGAAGAAGAAGAAAGATGAAAGATGAAAGAAGAAAAAGAAGAAGAAGAAGAAGAAGAAGAAGAAATATATATGTGTGTGTGTATATATATATATATATATATATATATATATATATATATATAATAAAAATTGACCAAGAATCAAATCAGAGAATGCAAAACTACTGGACCAATATCTGATGGTGCCTTGTAACCAGTGCCTGTGCTGGTCTGGAGGAGGGACTGTCTGGTTCAGTCAGTGTTGAGTCTTGCTCTGTTAGACACACAGTTACCAGGTGCAGAGGGGCATGCTTTGGTGTGAGCAGGTCCACCTCCACTGTCGATCCATTGTCCTGTTCCCTGAAGCCCCACCTTGTTGGTGATGGGGAGTAAAATGGTGACACCCCAGTCTCTCCTCCCCAGACCAGGCATCCTAGACCACTCTGTTCAGGTCGTCCTCACAGTGCCAAAGGGGCACGAGCGGGCAGTCTGTTCTGCTCCAGGATCCTGGGTTTCCCAGGCAGTCAGCTAGGATTCAAACCCCAATGTCTTAAAGGATCCTGCTCCACATGCCCCAGTTCTGGTGTACTGTCACTCCAGGGTATGGGCACAAAGGACCTCTGGGTGGCAGGGGGGTCCTGCAGTGTCCTTTGTCCTTGGAATGGCTATTTGCCTTCTTCCCACAGCACTCAAGGGAGGGTATTGCTCTCTCCACCTGTGCCTGGGAGCTGGCTACAGAGCTTGGGCTGGCTCCCCTCCTCCCCAGGTACACAAAGAGGCCGGAGAAAGCCCTGCAGTTAAAAATTGGTTCTTTCTCCATTTTTTCTGTTCCCCAACCCATGTTTTTTCTCTTGTCCAAATACAACCTTCCACTTCTGCAATCTCTCTTTCGCTTTCTTTGTGTTTCTGCAGAAGGGGATACCTCCTCTCCATTCCTACGCTGCCTTTTTTATCTCTCCCAGTTTGAAATCATGCATCTATGGCCCATCACATTGTCCCCATGGGCCCCTGGAGATGTTTCTGTCACTCTGTAGCCTGGATTCCTGGAATTTCAAGCCTTCTCGCCTCAATACTTCTGTGTTTGAGGGACGAGGGAACTTCAGATTCCCTTACTTCTCTGCCATGTTAACTCCTTCTGAAAATTTTTTCAAGTGTTTATTTATTTGTGTGTGAGAGAGAGAGAGCATGAGCAGGGTCGGGGCAGAGAGAGAGGGAGACACAGAATCTGAAGCAGTCTCCAAGCTCTAAACTGTCAGCACACAGCCCAACGTGGGGCTCAAACCCATGGACCTCGAGATCATGACCTGAGCTGAAGTCAGACGCTCAGCTGAGTCACCCAGGCGCCCCACCCATCAGTGAAATTGAGAGAGTGATTATTACACTAGATGAAATGAGTACATGAATGTGACCAATAGTGATTAGAGAGGTTTTTTGCTTAAGGCAGAACCTGTGTAAGGTTTCCTTGAGGTGGCACGGATGGAGCCATTTTGAAGGGCCGATGGGAGAAAGAATAAGTGTCTTCTCTCCCTGTCCTTGTGACATCCCTCTTATTTAATCACATAGTTGCACATAGGAGGACTTTGATGGAGAGGAGATTCTAGTAGAGAAGAACCCCAAGATCTTGCCGATCCTAATTCCTGTAACTGAGGTGTGTGTTTCCTATGAGTGTAGCACTGGGAATCCAGGTGACAGGCACTTTGCTCGTGCAGAGAACTGACAGGAAGTTCCCACATCCCACCAGGGAGGGACATTTATGTGTAAATCACAGAGAATCTAGAGATTCAGAGAGGTGGAGTAGGGCCTCCAATATCTCAGGTGGGTCAGGGTCCCTCTGGGCCCTGGGCCTTACTTATTCAACGTCAATCAGACCCAAGACTTGACCAGCTAAAAATCTGTGCCAAGGAGTGTCCACATCCTTGCGTCCGAGGAGAGGACAGGCGGTCAAGAGCACAGCAGTGAATGGACATGATCTTTACATCTGTGTGGTGACTTTGCCAGCAAGCTTGTGGCGTGGCTGGGGCTAAATTTCTGAGTACACTTAGAGACCACAACTTGGCCTTTTGAGAATGAATTTCATTTTTGACAGTCTCAATCTGGTAAATAGGGTGAGTGACCAAAGCATGCTAGTGTTTGGAAGCAAAAAGAAGCTACACATTAGAGACTTGTCTTCCATTGTCGCTTTAACTCTGAAGACGACTCTGCTGAGGGAGTTTCAGAGACGTTGTGAGGGATGAGCCCTGAAGATGCATGTTTCAGAGGCAGCGATCATTTGCCAAAGTGGTGTGCACATAGTCCATGAACAACAACCCAGAGTGCATTTGTAATCATTTGTGAATGTGGATGTAAGGTTGCATAATTTATGGTATGTTTTTAAAAAGTGTTTTATCTATGTTTATTTTATTTTATTTATTTATTTTCAGCCTCGTCTATGTTTATAAACAAAAATACAAAATGGAATATCTGAGGCAATTGTTCTAAAGTTCTTTCTTCCTGTTATGAAGTATCTTGATTATCTGAAATTATTCCTAAGTTGGACTGCATTCTCTGGGGTTTGGGATCAACAATTACCATGTCGCAGAAGGTGGCATTGATGGTAAGAAAACCTTCTTCTTAAGGACCTGAAGCTCTGAATCTAGGTCGGGCCACTCAAATGTTCACATCAGGAACAGTTTGCTGTGCATATTGTGCAGAGCACATAAATGGTGCCTAAGGGACAGGGGCAGGTGAGTGGTGCATGAAGAACTTTTGTGGCTGATGGATACATTTGCTATCTTGCTTGTTATGATGGTTTCACTGGTGTATACATACTTTAATTATGTCGAAAATGTTTGTATTTTCTATTTTAAATTGGACTGTCTTTGTATTAATGAATTTTCAGAGTTCTTGACACATTCTATTCTTTGTCAGATCTTTATCAAGTATACACACAAGTTCTTTCTTTTTCTGATATGTGACTCACAAACATTGTCTCCCAGTTTGTAGATTGCTCTCTCTGCCCCTTCCTGCTCACGCTCTCTATCTCTCCCTCTCTCTCTCTCAAAATAAATGATTAACTTTGAAAAATCATGTAAATCTACCACAACTGATTATCCTAATTGCATCCAATTGTACCAAATTGCTGCAGGCTTCCACTGCAGGGCTGGGTAGGGGGTATAGACCTTGCACCTCAGCCTTGTGTGCTGTGAGGTGCTCACAACCCTATGTCACCAGAAGACAAAAACAGAAAGAGATGCAGCAGGAAATGGTTGTGGTGAGGACAAGAAAGAAGTGTGGCTGTGCACTGGTAAATTGACAACAACCGTGCTTGTTCTTGTGAGAAAGTTCTGGGAACTGGGCCAATGTTGATTGTAGACTACAGACTTCCTGGGGACTGAGCTGTGAGGTTCATAGGAATCGTCCTTTCTTCTCTACTATGCCATTTCTAATAAAGTGTTACAGATATTTTTAAATGCATGAGAAGGAGGACATGGGTTGAAAAAAGGTGTCAAATTATAAAACAGAGACAAGAAATGCATAAAGAAGCAGACATTGTCAAAAGGCAAAATGCAAAACCTTTGAGGCTTTGAGCTCCCAAAGATGCAGAAATAGACTCCATCTGTGGATGAGAAAAGTTACAAATTAATATCATAACGGGGTATGGACACAGGTAAGATGAGAGCTTGTAACCAGTTTTAGATGATTGTAAATCATGTTGGGGCGCCTGGGTGGCTCAGTGCGTTAGACGTCTTGATTTTAAAGTTAAACTCTTGATTTTGGCCTAGGTGATGATCTGATGGGTTGTGAGTTCAAGCCCTGTATTGGGCTCTGCACCAACAGCCTGGAGACTGAGATTCTTTCTCTTCCTCTCTCTGCCCCTTCCTGCTCATTCTCTCTCTCTCTCTCTCTCAAAATAAATGAATAAACTTAAAAAAAATGATGTAAATCTACCATGATGGATTATCCTAAAAGCATCTAATTGTACTAAAGTGCTGCAATTTTTCAGCTTCATTGAATTTTAATTTACATAAAATAAGATTCATCTCCTTTCAGTAGATTTAATCATCAATTGAAAAATATATCCAGCACGTCTTGCTATTTCCCACTAGCCTATATATGTGTATGTTGTCATAACATATATTCATTTTATTTTATCTTTTATCTTTTGATCCCTTCCCAGGTTTCACCAATCCCCTCAACCTGGGAACCATCAACCTGTTCTCTGTAACTGTGAGCTTGTCTTGTTTTTTTCTTTTTTACATTCCATATATAAGGGAGATTGTGGAGTACTTGTTTTTCTCTGTCTGACTTATTTCACTGAGCAAAATTCCCTTGACATCCATCCATGCTGTTTCCAATGCAAGGTTTGGGTTTTTTTTAATGGATGAATAATATCCAATTGTGTATATATGCCATGATTTCTCGGTCCATTTATCCATCAGTGGACATTTAGATTGTTTCCATATCCTGGCTATTGTAAGTAATGCTGCCATAAACATGGGAATTCAGATAACTTTTCCAGTTAGTGTTTTTTCCTTGGGATAAATACCCAGAAGTGGCATTACTGAATCATATGATCATTTTTTAAAAAAATTTTAATAAAATTTTTAATACTTATTTACTTTTGAGTCAGAGAGAGACAGAGCTAGAGCAGGGGTTTGGTAGAGAAAGAGAGAGACACAGAATCCCAAGCAGGCACCAGGCTCTGAGATATCAGCACAGAACCTGATTTGTGCTCGAACTCATGAACTGTGAGATCATGACCTGAGGCGAAGTTGGATGCTCAACTGACTGAGCCACGCAGGAGCCGCTCATTTTTTTTTTTTTAGTGAGAGATAGAAAGGGAGAGGGACAGAGGGAGAGAAATTAAGAGAGAGAGAGGGAGAGAGAGAGAATCTTAAGCAGACTCCATGCTCAGCATGTAGCCTATGTGGGACTCAATTGCACCACTCTGGGATCATGACCAGAGCGAATATCAAGAGTCCAACACTCAATCAATTGAGCCACCCAGGTGTTATTTTTCTTTCATTTTTTTTTTAAAATTTTTTTTTTCAACGTTTATTTATTTTTGGGACAGAGAGAGACAGAGCATGAACGGGGGAGGGGCAGAGAGAGAGGGGGACACAGAATCGGAAACAGGCTCCAGGCTCTGAGCCATCAGCCCAGAGCCCGAGGCGGGGCTCGAACTCACGGACCGCGAGATCGTGACCTGGCTGAAGTCGGACGCTTAACCGACTGCGCCACCCAGGCGCCCCTTTCATTTTTTTTTAAGTATCAAGGGATTTTATAATAACTTTGGAGAAATGTCAGTAATTTATGTATAATAATATTATTATTACAGTATAATTCTGTAATGTCTTATTTTAGAATATAAAAAACTTCACTGGATTCTAAGCTAAGCTTTTAAGCTTTAAAGTTAAATTATATTGTTCTTTCTCCTGTTGCAACCTGACAGGATGGTTGCACACACGAAATAAAAAAAGACACTTGCTCTTTCCACACAGGCATCCCTTTTGTACCCTACAAGGATGAGTTGGCTTGTGTAACCTGCTTAGCTGGCTTCTTAATGGGAGAAGAAAAGTTCCATTCTGAATTTAAATGGGGGAGGGGAGTCTCCTACTGAGATGCCCCAAAGACAGATTTTGTGTTACTTGCTGCATTGCTCTTATGAGGAATAGCTACTAGCAGCAGCAGCTCAGAATTCTCTTTGTAAACTACAATATTTTGTTTCCTCTTCTGTGGGCTACTTAGCTACAAAAAGTAAGAGTAAGAAGCTCCAGGAAATCCTGGAAAGGACTTGGGCATTTCCCAAGTATTGCAAGAGAACTTCAGGGTTTCTATAGACTTTGAATAGGCTTCTCTAGAAGGGCCTTCTATAGAGTTCTGGGAGTGCAGCAGTCACTTATGGGAGGGGACCCTGGGGCAACAGAGGAGGGGTGTGTGTGAGGGGAAATGGGGGAGCTGTGTAGAGGAAGAGGGGGGCTGTGTAGAGGCTGTGTATTGCTGTGGCTTTTGTTTCCTGATGTCCCAGGGCTTAGAAACCAAGATGGCAGAGATTCACAGTTGAGACTTCTCTTAGTGGGTAAGATCGGAGCAGGGAAAAGTGCCCTGGGCAACAGCACCCTTGGAGAGAAAGTGTTTCCTTCTAGCATTGCCACAACATCTGCCACCAAGACCTGTAAAAAAGGGAGCAGCAGGTGGCAGTTAAGAGAAATTGTGTCATGGATACACCAGGCATTTTTGACACCGAGGCACAGGATGCTGACACCTGCAAAGAGTTTACTCGCTACATCTTCCTGACCTCCCCAGGACCTCACACCCTGCCCATGATGGGACAGCTGGTCCCGTACATGCAGGAAGAGCACAAGGCCATGGAGAAGTTCCAGTAAATATTTGGACTCAGAGCTAGGAGATACATGATTCTCTTTTTCACCTGGAAAGATGACTTGGATGGCATCAATTTCCATGATTACTTAGAGGAAGCACCCGAAGGCATCTGAGGGCTCGAGGGCTAGTTCCGTGATCGCTACTGCGTGTACAAGAATGGTGCGAGAGGAGCTGAGCAGGAGGCCCAGAGAAGCCAACTGCTGGCCCTGGTCTAGCGCATTGTGGCCTAGAATGAAGGACGATGCTACACTAAGAAGATGTACCAAAAGGCCAAAGAGGAGATTCAGAAACAAATCCAAGAGATGCAAGAATTTTATGGAGCACAGCTAGAGAGACAGTGAGTGCAGGGAAGAGAGGAGTTTGAGAAAAAAATCAGGAAGCTGGAGGATAAACTGGAGCGGCAGAAATGAAAGGAACAAATGGAGAGAGAATTGGCAGGGAAAGAGGCTTTCTATGCCCTAAAGCAGCAGAACGCCAGACATGAAGGTGAGACTCATTGCAGGAACGTTGAATTGATCATGGAAGCACTGCAGATAGTTTTTCCTGTTTTCTCTCACCTGTTCATGTTAGATTTACCTGAATGAAAAGATCTCCCTATTTCCTGCATATTTCCCGCTGGCCCTGCCCACTGTCTGCCACCCCCCACCCAGCCCCCGCACCCCTGAACTCATTCACCAACCTTGGAGCACTCTTGCTTCTGTCTCTCAGACTCTCAGGACTAAGGGGTATAATCAGATTCACTGTTGGAGATTGGTAGATGCTTGATTGACTTAACAGGGGAGGGACGAATTCTCAATTTGTGGAACTGCAGAGTAGAAGGTATAAAGGTGACCCCAAACTTTGTCTATTTATCCCGAGAAAAATCTAGTTTCTTTCTCGATTGGTGGATCTTCTCCCTCTGTTGCTTCTACTCACTTATTTTTCCTTTAGGACACAGTGATCACCTTCCCCCTATGATTTGTTAGAAAGATCTGTTCTTCGTGTTGGGTAATCTATCGGTGGAGATGTTTATAGAATTCTTTCCAGATGAATGGAAATTTATGTAGAAAGAGTTTTACAGAAGGATTCAAATTGTTCCTTATCAGCTGCCTACTGAAGGACAAAGAGTTGTTTAGAAAATAGACCTCTCAGAACTCAACTAAGTGAAATGCCAGAAAGAGCAGTTGAAAGACGGAGATTCAACACAGAAGAGAACAACTGTTTGCTGTATTCAGATGTATGTATAGCAACTCTTTAACTGACCTCAATGCAATATATTTGCTGAATAACCAGTTCTCTCCTTTTCATGTGAAACTAACTGTTGCCACTTCACCTCCATCACCTCAGACCTTCATTACTTACACCCCCTCCCAGTTGAATTGTTTGCTTGTTATTAAAATAAAAATTTTCTCTTCTCTCATATTTCTATAAAATTGGAGTCCACTCTTTCTTGGAAAATACCTTTGCTATTTTTTATTACTTAATTTAAAATTAGTTAATTATTTATTTTGAGAGAAAGAGAGAGAGAGAATGAACAGGGGAGAGGCAGAGAGAGAAAGAATCCCAAGCAGACTCCACACATCAGAGCAGAACCCGATGCAGGGCTCAAACCTGTGAACTGTGAGATCATGACCTGAGCCGAAACCAAGAGTCAGATGCTCAATGGACTGAGCCACTCAGGTGACCCCCTGTGTTATTTCTTCTAAGAACACTGAATTTTACTTTTTGGTAAAAGTTCAAGATGATTTTGGAGCTAGTTTTGGTTTACCCTCTGCACATCTCTCCTCCTTTTCCTTGGAAATTCCCAGCCACATTCTCAACCCCTCTGCCAGTCAAACACTACCTTTTACTTGGATTCATTAATTATTCACTGATAGATATTATGTGTAACAAAGGCTTCAGAGACCTTTCTGGTTTTCCTGGAGCAAAAATTGTCTTTAATATATGTATAACAATAAGAGGTGTCTTTATACCTTTTCTACTTTTCTCCTGGGTACTTCTCACATTATCCATTCTAAGGTTTCCCAAAGTACATTTCCATGTTCTACCAATAAATCCCGGTGTAGACTGAACTTTTAATTAACCTCAAGCATTAGAGAAGCACAACACAAAGAAGCTCACAATCCTTTTAGAAATAGTCACTTAGGAGAAGGGGCCAAGATGGCAGAATTTTGGAAGTTTTCTGCTTCTCTCATCCCTGAATTTCAGCTAGATCAGCACCAAAGCATTTTTAACACCTAGAAAATGTATCTGAGGATTAACATAACAATCTTCATAACTTGAGCCACAGAACTTCACAGGTATGCAGCATGGAGAGGTGAAATGGTGGAGAGAGAAGGCTCAGATGTTAGGGAACTATTTTTGCTGTGGAAAGAGGATTGAGACAGCGGGGAGAGTGCATGAAAAAATTCTCCCTGAAAGCAGCTGGAGAGACAGAGAAAGAGTGGAAACACACACAAGGGACTGAACAAGAAAGAGAGAAAGGAGAAAGAAGAAAGTTCAATGCCACTCTATAAACAGGGGAGCACAGAGTTGGAAATTATACAGCTCAATGCCTGGTGGTGTTCTGGTGGGAAGGGCAAATCCCCAGGAATAGACAGCAAGGTCCAAGGGTGAGGGGTCTCTGGCCACATGGGGAGAGGTGGTTCTCCAGTTAAGAGGACATTTGGTAGAGGCTATGCAGCTTCCCCACAGGCAAAGGTCCCAGCAGACCCTAGAGAACAGCCATTTGTTGGTGTTGAGCAAGGGTGTTAGGAAGCAGTGAAACCTGATGCCAGATGTGTGGTGTGATTTACCATAATCTCTTAGATGCTGCTGCTACAAGATTGCGTGAATTTTTTCTGGGAATGTTGGCACCTGGCCATAGTGTCTGGGCTTCAGCAGCAACATGGTCATGCAAATTTTCCTGGGGGCAAGGGCGGCCAGCACCCAAGAAAAATCTTGGCAAGACCCTCCCTGAGGGGGTCAGAGTGGGTCCAAGCCACAGGGCCCTCAGAAATGAGGGGTTTGGAATCACAGCCTCATCTGAGATAAAATTCAGAAGGGAGGTACCACCTGGCAGGCTGATGACTTGGTTCTGGATAGTGTAGAGGCAGGGAGTGGACAGAAGCCAGGGACAAAGGAGGGGTGCATGATTGCCAGTCAGTGAGAGCACAGAGTTCTGATGCTAGAGACTGGATAGGTAGGTGATACCATTTACACCTCTCCCACCCATGTGCATTCATGGATACAGGCGCCACAATGATCTACCCCAGTAATCTAAGCAGTGCCATCTAGTGTAAATGGAGCTGTCACACCAAGCCCTATCCAACTGTGCCAACCAAGCTCTAGAGGAACATGAGTCTCTCCACCACCTTAGTTTACAGATTATAGGTTTCTCCATAGTTTGACTTCTAGTGGAAACTGGATATAATTTCATTCATATTTCATTCTGTTCGCTAGTCCATCCATTCATTCTTTTTTCTTCTTCTTTTCATATACTTGAATATAGAAAGAGAAAAAAATTATTTTTATTTTCTGATTTTATAAAATATATTTTTCTTTAAATTATATCTACTGTATTTTTTTACTTTCTTGTAAAATTTTTTATTCCATTTTACTTTCAGCATTTCACTCTATTCTATTTTATTGTATTCGTTTTTTTAATTATCAAACATTTTCTTTTTATTCCCTTTCCCCCCTTTCTTTCCCTTTTTTCTCTATTCTATCGAGTTTCTTTCAACAACCAGACCAGAACACACCTAGGAACTAGCATTCTTTATTTGATTTTTGTTGTGTTGTTTTAAATTTTTAAATTTTAATCTTTATTTTTTTATTATTTCTTTTTCATCCTGGATGAAGAAATGAAGGAATTCACTCCAAAAGAAAGAACAGGAGGAAATGCTTCAGACAAATAAGCAAAATGTTTCAACCAGAATTTAGAGTCTGGATAATATAAATATTATCTGGGATTGAAAAAGCATACAATCCCTTTCCGTGACTCCCTGCCCCCTGCCCCCTGCCATTTTATAGCAAGTGCCATCGTCCCTCCAATGTCCAGCAGTGTGGTCCCCACCTCTCTCTGGGGCCTCACCTGTTTATTCATCCTACCACCGACATCCTCTTAGGCCTTTCTTTTTATCATGTACCTCAGAATCTTCGAGCCTCCATGCATTACTCAATTTCGAAACGACTCCTACATTTTATGTAATTACCAGAGCAGGACGCTACTTCTTGGCCTTAAAATATATTAGTTCCCCCAGGAGCTGCTGTAACAAATGACCACAAACTGTTGCTTAAAGAGCAGAAACTTACTGTCTCATTGTTATGGCTACTGTCTCTCTGGCACAGGCTACAAGTGCCAAACCGAGACGTTCATACTCTCCATGAAGTCTCTGGGAAAGTATCCTTCTTTGCTGCTTCTTAGCTTCTGGTGCTGGCTGGCCTGCTTTGTTCTTTGCCTTCTAGGTGCTTCTCTCCAATCTCTGCCTCTTTTGTCACATGGTGTTCTCTGTGTGTATCTGTGTGTAAACTTCTCTCACGGTGAATGAAACGATTCCAGGCATTGGAGTAGGGCTCAACCTTAACTTCATGACATGACATCACAGAGACCGTGCTCCAAAGAAGGTCACATTCTCAGGTACCAGGGGTTAGCACTTCTTTAGGAGGACACAATTCAACCTAAGATGGATGGTAAGAGAGGGACAGTGTGTGCAGTGTGAGGGTACAGTACCCCTGATCTCTTCCTCTCCAGTCCTAGTTACAGTTACCAGGTTAAGCCCATTGGGATAGTTTGTGTAGGTCTCTGCTTCTTGGAAATCTTCTACTGCCTAGGGCTTAGAATCCACATTCCTTGGCCTGGTATTCAACAGTCATTATAATCAGTCTCAACTTCTCTCCCAAGAATGAGATTCTTCTAGATATCATTGTTCCCGTTAATATCTGTTTACACTTTTGTAAGGAACGAAGGTGATAATGATGGAGAGGCCAGTGCCTGGGACACAGTGGGCCCTCAGTAAAGGCTGGTAATGATTCCTGCACTCCAAATTGTTAGCTGTTCTCTGCCTGTGTCCAGTATATTTCCACCTCCAAGGCTTGAATCATGCTATTTCTCCCTCTCTTACTTGTCTGAGTGCAGTTTTGAAAAAAAGCAAAATCATGCCTCTTGGGCAAGTATAAACACATCAAAGATTTTGCTCAACTCATGGCTTAACTAGAGAACCAGTATGATAGTATAATTGGTTCAAAGTTCCTTTGGGTGGCTCAATCAGCGTCTGACTCTTGATCTCAGCTCAGGTCTTGACCTTAGGGTCTTGAGTTTGGGCTCCATGCTGGGTGTGAAACCTAGTTAAAAACAAACAAATAAGCAAAGAATGAAACAAAAAACACAAACAAACAGAAACACAAACTTCATCTGAAATCAAGGGTTGATGTGTTCAAGAGAGTAGTAAAATGTAATTTTTGATTTCTATATTCCACCAGACAGAAAATTTGCTGAGTATCTATAAGGCAGAGAAGTGCAAAAAACCTCTCTGTCCTTAAAGTGTTGTAAAATATCACAGCTGATCATCAAACACAGCACCACACAGAACAATAGAACACTCCAGTAATCTCTCTTGCCTATTTCTAAGTTTTGGATCATTTTCATAGCGTTCTCTACTTTGTGATCATAAGCAGTTTCCAACAAGTATTGTTGATCCTAGAAGATTGTTTTTACTATGCATGGCCTGATTATTTATACAGATGCAGCAAGAATCTTAATTAACCGGAAAAGCCTCCTTGAGTTTGCTCGGGAAATCTAGAGCCTCATCATATTAAGGAACTATCAATTCCAAAGGATAAGCTTCCTTTGGAAATTTTCAAAATGAATTTTGAATCAGACTTTTCAAAGCCCCTGCCATTCTTCTATCCTAGGAGTAGGAAACCAAGGCCCAAACACTTTCTCCAGTAAACTTTGCATGCTGTACCCATAAATCTCAGTGAATTTCCCTCTTCCCAAGGTCTCCAAAATTTGTCTAGGTTTCTGGACTACGAGGGAGTGGACTTCCTTATTACCTGAGAGACTGGGATCCTGGAAGCCAGACATCATATTAGTTTTCTTATGAAGGTTTTGGAGACATTAGCTCCACATGTAACACCAAAAATTGCTCCTTAGCAGTGGTCTGATGGTCTTTGATTAAATAACAATCAATCTCAAATATCACACTGTACATAAGGCCTTGCTGCAGAATCGATTTTTGTAAACAAAATGACATGTATCTTTGTAAACAAGAGGACAGATTTTTATTAAACCTATGCAAATGGTTCTATCATCATGAAAGTGAATGAAACTCAGTAGAAGAGTTTGTCTCTGAATTCTGAGGTTAAGTGAAAATCAGATGACAGTTAAAAATGGTTGCTCTGGCATTACAAATAAACAGTCTACTAAACCATGGATTAGAGATAGTTTAAGGAGAAAGAAATAAGGTTTCTTCAAATAGTCATACAAGTAGAACATCAAACAGAATGCCATCAATATTCCAAACAAATAACCACAATGGCACATCTTGAATCCGTTCACTCAGTCCTATGTCATTACTTCTCACTCTGCTGGATCTTGAGTCAGTCGTCTGATTTCATGAGGTACATGCTTCCAGACTGAGAGTCCCAGTAGTCCTGGCTTTGCTCACTGGCACAGTCTGAGCATTGAGTCAGTGCTGCCATCTTGCAAACCTGCTCTGAAGAGTCTCTTTGAGGCAACAGTAGTTCAGAGCACGTCCTACAGTTTTTCTCCTGAAGCTCCAAGACTGTGACCCTCTGGTGAAGACTCAAATTCTGAGTGGTCACTTTTGGCAGATCTTTGGAGAAGCCTTAGGAAGTAGCAGAGACCTATTTGAGAACAGGACTTAATGGTTTTGGTTCATAACCGAATATAACATCGTGGAAGACAGTAAAAGGCTCTTTGGGGGGCATGGTCTTATTTCATGAGGTTTTGGTCAATGTTTCCTTTGAGGGATTCAGCCCCAAGTGCACTGTCACACCTAACACCTATATCTCTTTTGTGACATGGCTGCCATTATCCTGCAAGAGGCAGCTCTTCTTGCTGCCGTGGAGCCAGAAGACAATTTCATTGAAGACATGTGAGTGCAGGGGTATAGATAATCCAGATCCCTTATCCTGGTAGACAGGCTGTGGAGGTGCTGAGTCTTCCTTTTCATTCAGTGCCTTTGGGGGTTGAGTGGGGAGAAACCAGGAAACCTTGAGTGATATCCAACAATTCACTTAAAGGATATTGTTACAAAGTAGAAGTGACTAGTTTTCTTTTGGCACCAAGAGAGAAGGCTCCAGAATCCCTAACCCCCAACATGATGGTATTTGGGGATAAGGTAAGTGGGTTTCCATGAGTTCATGAATCTGGGGTCCTCTTGAGGGGATTAGTGCCCTTGTAAGAAGAGATAGCAGAGAGTTGCTTCCTCCCTCCATCATGTATGGATACAGTGAGACTGTGTCATCCGCAAATCAGGAAGTGAGCCTTCCCCAGGGAAACAAGTTGGCTGGCACATTGGGCTTGGGTTGCCCAGTCTCCAGAACTGTGAGAGATTAATTCCTGTTGTTCCTGCTCCCAGGCTGTGGTATTATGGTGGTCCACGCTGACTAAGACAGCATCTATGATGTGTAGATGAGCCTCAGAATGGTAATCTATGAGACTAGCGTTGAGGGTTGTATTATTACTACTAACTACTACCTGTTGATCACTATGGTCTGAGAACCACTTCATGCGTACGACTTTGTCTGGTTTCACAACGACCTTCTGAAGTAAGTACTCCATTTTAATCATTAGGAAAGTGAGTTGCAGATAGTTTAACTTACCCAAATGTGGCAGGTTGAAAGGTGGCCCCAGAAATATGTCCACACCCTAATCCCCAGAGCCTGTGAATATTGTCTGGCTCCAGAATATTCTCCAGAAAGAACCAGCTCTGCAGGACCTTGATTTTATCTCCATAAGACTAATTTCATATTTTTGTCTTCCAGTATTGTTGGAGATTAATTTCATATTGTTTTAGGCTACTAAAGTTTTGATAGCTTGTTATGGCAACAATAGAAATCTGACTCACCAGGTTATAGAGATGATATGTAGAAGAACCAGGACAATGTAAGGAACCATTCTTTTTCATCTCCTGTTATTATCTCTGCAATGTTTTAAAAAGTTGAGCTTTGAGGCCATCTAGATCTAAGCAGCAGAAAACTCCCTGATTCCCACAAGAAGACTCCTGTAGAATTTAAAGAATGTCTTTTAATGACCCCACAACTTTTTGAAAATTCATTATATCCACATTGCTTTGTGTGTGTGAGATTGAAATAATAAAAGGAAAACATAAAAAAAGGAAGTGGAAGGAAGCCCTCAATGATGAGGAGCGTGGCTAAGTGAGCAATACAGATATGGGGCAAGACTGGCTTTATCAAATATCTTCTAGAAGGAGATCACTCGTAACTTAAGGCTCAGCATGGGACTGATAAGAGCCACATGCTCCTCTTTAACCAATGATTGCAAGGCTGTTACCATTTGAGACCCACATCTGATTTCCTGTGGCATCCATGGATTCTGTGTCAACTACTCTCCCGTTCCCACTAGGGAACTTACCAGCATACCTGAGGATAATACCTGGAGAAGCAATTAGCTGACCAGGAAAACATCCAAGGTGGCTCTGGCTGGAGATGTTTCACTCAAGGAATATATAGATTGAAATGAAACTAGGCAATGGTAGAGATATTTTGAGTAGGACATATGGTTCTGGCTCTCCTCTAGACTTCTATGTATGGAGCCTCATCAAGACCAACTTCATGGGTATGTAAAGGACCCTGTGATGTTACCTTGAAATTCTTAAGTTTTGTGTGTGTGTGTGTGTGTGTGTGTGTTTGTGTTTATGTGTGTTTGTTTGTTTGATTCTCTTTGACAAAGGGCCTGGCATTTTTATTTTGTGCCAGACCCTGCAAATTACATAGCTGGTCCTGGTCTGTGTCTTTATTGCAAGTTGGAAAACAGTTACTTGGGGCCCTCCAAGTCATTAACACCAATAAGTGGTCCAATGATATTGACCAATAATATACTAATTAACACGGTAATTTCAAAATGTAGCTACTTCCTTCCATTGGTTGCCACCCCATTATACATTACTTCCTGCCACATTTAGTCTTCTTAGTACCCACTTTTAAGCTTCAGCATCAGCTAATCCCATGTCTCAAAGTAATGAACAAAAATGTATAATCAAAACCATAATAATTTTATGGTGATGCAACAAATAATTGGAACAGCTGGTCAAACATGAGAGCTTTGACCATCTGCCTCTCATCTCATAGTTTCCAGAGCAGGTTGGAATGGGTGCACTGGCTAAATCTGAAAAAGTCTATTTCTGCCTGGGTCTGGGGTAGGGGAAGGTAGGAAGGTTTAGGGGAAAGATGATTCTCCTCCCTGGGTCCATCTTTTCTTGTCAGGTCATGCATATTTTTGGGCTTGAGAGAACCATATGAAGAAAACTAGAGAAGGTGTGTGTTCATTGGATGACTTTTTCCAGGCTACATCTTCCTCTTTCACTCTTGGTTCTCAATGGTTTAGACTCTTTTGGCTTTGTACCTGAGCGCTGTTAAATTTTTAATGAGTAACTTGAGAGCTTCATGAAAGACCATCATGAAAGCCCATATGATGCAATCACTGGGAAGTATCCCAGGCTCTAAATTTGGACACATCTAGCCACATATATGAGTTCCTTTCTCCCAGAATCAACCCAACATCTCCCACTCCATCAGAGAAGATGATCAGAGAGCACGCCTGGCTCTGTGTGCATGATTTGGGTCACCTAATAAGGGCCTTTGGGATCCACCACTATAACCCCAAACAACAAATATAGCTTTGGGAATTTTGTGTGATAGCAGGCACATGGAGAAAAAGCTTACACCTTGGTGAAACTAAAGCATTCTCCAAATTATAGGGTAATATTTCTGTCTCTTTAAATACGAACAGTTCCTTCACTAGCTCCACTCAATCTGAGCTTCCTGCCTCAGAGGTTTAAAAGGGTGCAAACACTTTTTCCTCTCAGTTAAACAAAAGCACCAGCTCAAACAGCTTCTTTGGAGAACACTGGGGAACTCATCAGCTCATTGGAAAGAAGGTGAGCCTGGCCTAGGGCAATAGAGCCGGGAGGGGCAGCAGGACACAGGGCTGTGCATGGGTGTGGGTCCTGGTCTGAGAGGGGTCCAAGTACCGTGCCAGCAGCCCAGCAAACAGGATGCTGCCACAGGGGTCCTGGGGGAGGAAGAGTGGGAGTAAGCAGATTGAGTGGCCCATGCCCACATGTCTCCTATTTAGCCGGACAAACTTGCTGAACAGCATATCTTCCATCAGTTGCTGTCATGACAGAGTGAGTGCTACCTGACACCCCATCCATTTCCCTTAGTGGGAAACTAGTGTCCTCAAGGCAGGTCTTTAGAGCTGGAAGGCAATTTAGAGACCAGTCTGTCCCAATCCCACTTTTTTCCAGAAAAAAAAAAAATCTGAATCCTAGGCAGTGTGCGTGTGGTTTTATGAAATTCCCCGGGATACCCAGGTCACAAATGGCACAGGAAGTCTAGAATTCAGCTGGCTGTGTCCTTTCCCACATGTAAGAGAGAAATGGTGTGATCGATAGTGTAACAGAGGAGGTAAGGAAGGGGTGCCATGGGGAGAGAATGAGCTATTCTATAGAAAACAAATGTGCGTGAAGCCCTTTGGTTGCCTTCCCTAATTCCAAGGTTGCTACCAGTTCATGTTTCTGGACAGAGAGTGATCTACCTCCCCTCGCCTCCCATGATCTATTTCTGATCCAATGTAAAGAGAAATGTAGAATCAAGGACTTGAGAAGGAACCAGGAAGACACCAGAGCATGCAAGGGTTATGCATGAGTGTAGAGGTTAGACATACTTTGCATTGGATCCCTTCTCTGCCCAAAGCCCATTAGCGCAGTGACCTTGGGCAACTTTCTCAGCATTTCTGAGCCACATCAATCTCCTCATTTCAAAAATTAGAGTGGGGGCACCTATCTGGCTCAGTGGGAAGAGCATGGGACTCTTGATCTCAGGGTTGTGAGTTCAAGCCCCATGCTGGGTGTAGAGTAAATACATACATACATATATACATACACTTTAAACATTAGAATACTAAAAAGTATTAAATTACTAGAATACTAAAAATTTTATCACTTTATCAGTAAATACTTCCATGTCTTGTCTGGAAGATAAAGGTCATCAAAATATACCATAATCAGATTTCAAAAAGCAATTAGAATTTTTAAAAATTTTTAAAAAGGTGTATTCCAATTCCCAGATTGTCTCATAGATTTTAAAATTGAAATCAGCTCCAATGCGGTTCATAAATTGCGATTCTTTCATATTTCTTATGGTTAATTTGATAAATAAGTTTTCACCTTCCTGTTTCTTTTTGTAAAATGTTTCTGTTTAAGAAACGGCTGGTCCTTTGTCCAAGAGAATTGGACAGTGTACATTTTGCTCTTTAAATCCTCAAGATGTCATAGGACATGTTCTTCTAGTTTCCATGTTTTGTATAAATTTAAATTTAAGGAGAGGCTTGATCAGATTAAGGCTTGCCTGGTTAGTTGGGTGGCAATATTTCATAGGTGCAGTTGTAAACTTCCATCAGAAGACACCTTATATATTCTTCTGTCTCTTTCTGTAATGTAGCAGACAGTAATGATAGCCTAGAGTAACTTTGTTTCATTAACGGTCGCAAATTATAGTATTATAATTCTATCAATCTTTCTTCATTGATTGGATGGCATAATCGTATAAAAGAAAGTTCCCCTGAATCATACTTTCATTTCATAAGGTGTAGTTAATAAGACAAAAGGAATGCTTGATTCATTTTTGTCCATGTTCAGACTGATGACATCATTTCCTAGCATACCCCAAAGAGAACACTTCACTTCTTTTGCGATGTTGGTATTGTTATGAATTCATGAACTTCAACATATTTGATGAATTTTAATCCATTGAAATTATTATTATCATTGGTACTCAAATTACCCCATCTCTGTCCAGTCAGCCTCTTCAAGTTGGCCCTGTAGTCCTTTCGGTAAGATCCAAATATTTTTTTTTTGAAAGTGATCTCTGCACCCAATGTGGGCTAGAACTCATGAACGTGGGATCAAGAGATGCATGCTGTATTGACAGAGCTAGCCAGGCGTCCCACGGTCTGAGTAGTTTTTGATAGCATCCTCGCTTTCTAGTATGACTAGATAGTCTAAGATCCACTTGCACATTTCTTGGCCCAGAAATGGAATCGGTACCCTCTCCTAAGAGTCCTAATGTTTTTGGTGGGAAATGGCATTTGAAGAGCACAGTATGGGCACTAAGGGTGCTCATTGCCACTGGGCTTGTCCTTGGGCTTCAAAACTACACACGTGCACAAAAAGCTAAGAATAGGACAGGATTCCTGAAAAGAATTTAAGATTTTCTTGACTTTTTCCCCCTATTTGGCCTTACACTATATCCCATTAGGACAATAGCCAATGAAGCAACTGCATTTTCAAGTTTCTTGGACCAATTCTTTGTGTGGTTTGTCTATTACACCAAATACTATGTATTGCATTTGCTTTTGATTTTTACTAGTTATCTGCAAATATAGTTTTTGTTTATAATTATGTAAGCTATTTACAGATGTTCCTCACTATCCACAAGCAGAACGTTCCTATGAAATATTTTATGAAACAAAATGAGATAAAGGAGAGAAGCAATTACCATGAATGTACATGGAAAAAGGGTGCGCATTCCCAGATCTCCCCCAAATAACCTCCTTTATGTGTTTCTGATACTTTTAGACACAACTTGTTAACAGATGCACACATTCAATTGAGAGAAAGCCCACGCGTTCATCTGGCTCACAGCTGTGGTGGCTGGATGGTGAACTCCTGTGTGAGGTTCCCGGGGAAGGTGATTGGCAGCTGGCGTGGACAAGGGCCCACTTGGCCTCTCCATTAGCTCAACTGGCTGTGAAACAAATGCGGAACGCTGTATTCGTGTTCAGCTTTTTTTTGTACAAATGAAAAATCCTCTTTGAATTTATGTCAGCCAGCAACAGCAGGTACACATGTAGGTCTTTCATAAAGGAAAAGAGCTGTAATTCGAACTCTCAAAAAGAAGGAAGTACATGCTTTCAAGACAAATCTATGAAATCGAAGTATATTCAAAGTAGTTTCCAGCTTCTACCCTGTCTCCCACCTTATTCCTCCCATCTGTCTGTCAGCAATTTCTTTGGTGGCAGTTCAGATGATCTGTCTTTGCTTTATCATGTGCCTGAAATATATGTTGTATTTTGTACCTACAGTTCATGTTCCTCCCTATTAGAGAAATGACAGTAAACTAAATATTATTTTCTTCACTTTGCCTTTTTTTTTTGCTTAATGAAATATCCTGGAGATCTCTCCATCCCGTCATAGAGAGGTATTTCTTATTCCTTTCTACAGTTGGATAGTACATCACTGTGTGTATGTACCTTGGTTTATTCAATCAGACCCCTACTAGTGGGCATTTGGTAGATTTTTGGTCTTTTGCTATTACAAATAGTGATGTGGAGAATAAACGTATGCCTAATCTTTTCCTGTGTTTTTGTCAGTGTAGCTGTGGGATATAAGAAAGGGAAACTTCTTCCTCTACCCTTCAAGGTCTTCCAGCTGCACTAAGAATTACATTCACTTGAGGCAGATTAACAAGAGAAAAAAAAGCAGTGTGCACAGATGCTCAGTGATGAAACTAAAACCAAGAGAAATGACCAAGGCAGGCAGTTTTTATAGTTTTTAGGCAAAGAGATGATGGATCTGTGAGGGATTGACAAAACAAGGAAAACTTAACTTTGGAAGCATCTGTTAGGCAGGAATTCTAAAGAGACTTTGGGCTGGGGTAGTAAATTAGAAAGTAGTGGGCTGTTTATACAGTCTTCTTGGCTCTAAATCTCCCATCCCTGATCATAAGGGTGTCTCTTTACCTCCTGGGACAGGAAGGGCACCTTTTACATGGGAGATTTGTTTCCTGCTTGCATGGGGACAGAAGAGGGTCTTACTAATCTTGCCACACAGGCTGTATCTTAAGTTACTTTTGTATGAAATAGTCAGTATGCCAAAGTTGCACATTTAGGGGTGACCTGCCCTTGTCTACTACAGGCATAAATCCTAAAATTGGGACTCACAATCCAAGAATAAATGTATATGTAATTTGTATGATATTGCTAATTTCTCTTTTGTAGGTTTTAGACTGTTTTTCTATTCTCATTAGCCACGGAGGAGAAAACCTGTTTCCTCTAAACCTTTACCGACTGATTATAGCAGCAAATTTTTGGACTTTTGCCAAATCTGTAAGTGGAGAAATGGTATCTTAGTGTAATTTTAATTTGTTATATTTAGTTTTTTCTTTTCCTATGTTGGATTTATTTTTCTCTACTTTAAGTGAGTGTTCATATATTTTTACATAGTTGAGGAGCATTGGCATTTCTTTTTTTCTTTGAAATGTTTATTCCTATGTCTTGCTCCACTTTCTATTGAGGTATTGGACATTTGTCTCTCTACTTTTAGGTATTCTTTGTATAAGTGGAGAATTAACCCTCTTTGATATAGTCTGACATTCATAATTTAATTGTCTGTGGTGTTCATTGTCTCCCGCTGTCTTTTAGATTTTTATGTAGTCAGATGTATGAATCCTTTTCCTTACAATCTTTCAAATCTTAGAAAGAGTTGCCCCGCCCCTAGGTTACAAAGGCTATGTCTGAGTTTCTTCTAGTATTTATGTGGATTGCTTTTTAGTGTTTATATTTCTAATGTATTTAGTATGTGAATGGCATGAAGATGTGGGTGCAGTTTTGTCTTTTTCTGTGTGGTTTGTAGTTATCCCAATGCTGGTTATTAGTCCATCTTTCTCCCCATTGCTGTGAGATGCTCACAGATGTCTCACGGAAGATAAATGTAACATAATAAAATTGAACTGGTTACTCATGAATATAGTAGACCAATTTGGTCTATTTCTGAATTGTCTGTTTTTGTTTTATGTTCTGTCTCTGTTCACACACACGTCCTACTGCCTTAATTATAGCGGCTAAAATATTTTACTATCTGGTAGAGCTGGCCCTCCCTCATTGTTCTTCTCTTTTTTGACTCCACAGGCTAATTTTCTTTCTTCATTCATCCAAATGAACGTAATAGTCAACTATTTTAGCTGCAGGGAAAAAAGTGGTGACAAAAATTTTTAACTTATATTTATATAAAATCACGTTAAAGAAGTATCTATTAAATCAGTGTTGAGTGTGGGGAATTGTCTCTTCTGCATCGAGGTATTTTTCCTCTTAGTGTACTACTAGAGATGTGTTGTAACAATCCATTTTCTCATATTGAACCACCCTAGTATTTCTGAAATGTAAATCACATGTAATTGTGGGGTATTACTTTTTAGTGTCTGACAATTTATTTGGGATTTTTGCATTAGTATTCACAAATGAGACATGTCTGTAGCTTTATTTATTGGTGAAATCTTTGTTAACCTTTGGGATCAATATCATACTTGTGTCATAGAAAGAATTGGAAAGGTTTCCTTCTGTTTTAAGTCATCAGGAATAGTTTAAGAAAGGTTTAAATGAGATCCCCATGAAACCATCTGGGCCTGGTACTCTTTTGTAGGGGAACTCTTTAACTACTTTGTTGTTTCTCCCATGGTGATTGAATTGTTTCATCTTTCTGTATTTATGGGACCAACACGTATAGTAGACTACTGCAGGATTTCAGGGAGGAACACAAAGGTCATAAGAGTGAGGTGATGGTTTCCACTTACCTCCATTGACTCTTTTTCTTCTCCTTCCCTTTTTTATGCCCCAGAGGCTTCTGGTAGTGACATGGCGTACCCTCAGGACAACACTCTGAGGATTGTTTTGGTGGGGAAAACTGGAAGTGGGAAGAGCGCAACGGCAAACACCATCCTGGGGAGTAGAGTCTTTGAGTCTAGAGTTGCTCCCCATGCTGTCACCTCCAGCTGTCAAAGAGCATCCCAGGAATGGAAGGGGAGGAAACTTGTTGTTGTTGACACCCCAGGGCTCTTTGACACCAAGAAGACCCTGGATACTACATGCAGGGAAATCAGCCAGTGTGTCCTCTACTCCTGCCCTGGGCCTCATGCCATCGTCTTGGTCCTCCAGCTGGGCCGCTACACGGATGAAGAGCAGAAGACTGTGGCATTGATCAAGGCTCTCTTTGGGAAGCCAGCCTTGAAGCACATGATCATATTGTTCACTCGCAAAGATAACTTGGAGGAACAGAGCCTGAGTGACTTCTTAGCAGATGCAGATGTGAAACTAAGAAACATCATCAACGAGTGTGGGAACCGCTACTGTGCCTTCAACAACAGAGCCTCAGAGGCTGAGAAGGAAGCTCAAGTGCAGGAGCTGGTGGAGCTGATAGAGGAGATGGTGCAGAGCAACGGAGGGGCTTACTTTACTGATGCCATTTACAAGGACACAGAAAAGAGGCTAAAGCAACAGGCAAAAGTCCTGAGGAAGATCTACACTGATCAATTAAATAATGAAATTAAACTAGTAGAAAAGGAATATGCTGATAAATCACAGGAAGAACGGGAGGAAAAAATAAAATCTCTAAAGAGGAAGTATGCTGAACAAACAAAAAATATCAGGGAAGAAGCTGAGAAGGGCATATTTGAACATGTTTTAAATGTGATTATGTGGGTGCTTCCAAAAATATGGTATATGTTTTGGTAGTAAAGTCCATTTCATTTTTTCTTCTGAATTTATGATGATTTGCAATAGTGGTAGATTGTAGTTTCCATAGACAACTGTGACAGTAGCTTCTACTTATTCTTCCTATAACCTGACCCTGTTACTCCTGCCACTGACTTGCGGGGCCTGTGTCCTCTACCTTGGAACTGAGCAGATCTGGGACCGTTTCAATTAATAGCAGATGGTTGAAGCAACACCTTGTGACTCTAAAGTTACATGTGGGCAATGCTTCCTTGCCCTGTTGGGGTTCTTGCCCTTGGAACTTGACTGTCATGTTGTGAGAAAGCCTAGGCTGCCTCTTGAGAGGCCCCCATGCAGAGGGCCTGAAGTCACTGGCCCACTTCCCAGCTCACCTTTCATTTGTGACTCAGACCAACTTGCCCGCCATGCAAGTGAGGCAACACAGAAGCGGGCCCTCCTGGCTGCCCCGCCATCTCAGGCGAAGTTGCAGAAAGCAAAGATGAGCCATTCCCACTGAGTCCTGCCCATATTGCAGCTTTATGAGAACAAATAAATGATGGTTTTTGTTTTTAACCACTGAGCTTCAGAATGGTTTGTTATTCAGCGGAACTAACCAGAATGAAGCCTCTTCCCAGCTCTCAGTCCCCACCGCCTCCCCTTGCCACCTGTCCCTCTTCACACAAAGTTGGCATAATCAGGCAATGGCATATAGAGTTCAAAGACTCAGGAAAATTCAAATCAGAAATCCTGCACATGTTAAGTGTCTGAACCACTGGTCACATGTGTCGTTGCACCGCATGGCCACAAGTCCTATGTTAGGGAGGTATTTCATTTCTCTGGAAAGATTGTTCTGTGGTTCATGGAGATCTGAAAGTCACAGGTTTCTTTTACCATGTTTCTCGCTTTTCTTTTTTTAGGGACCATCCTAACTTAAGATGTCTCCAATTGTATCCGAAAAATCCCCATCTGGGCCATATATTTTTCATTTGCCTCTGCAGAATCACACTTCACCTTAGCTCTTTGCCCCATGAGGCTGATATATATGCACTGCATTGGTGAGATCTCTTGCTCTCTGACTTCTGCCTGGCTGGCCAATGGGAAGTCCAAGTTAGAGACCCTGTGGAAGTAGAAAAGGAAGGCTGGGGTATCCATTCTCCCACGTCTATCTCTGCAGGGCCATCTCTGACTAGCTGCAGTCCCTATGCCAAAGGTCACAGCTCCTCCCTTGGTGGCCTTTGTACCCAACTCTCCTTCTGTGTTCCAGTCTTTGTTCACTCTCTCAGGTTTGGGTTGTAATTTTTCACCGATACTAGTAATGCCCCTTGTGATTTGCAAATTCCCTGTGTCTACAGCTTGTAAGATGCTCTTTCTCTAAACTTTCTCCAAGTACCTAATGAGAGAAGACCACCTTTTTCTTGCTAGAATCTGATCGATAAATCTTATGATGCCCACTTCTCTTTCAGAACGTCTTTATTGTTGTTGATGGCTTAAAATTCCCTCTAGTGTTTGTTTTCTTCCACCAGAAATATCTCTCCTTACCCTTCCATGGTGTGACATTTGCAGTGATTAGATGAAATGTTCTGTCTTGCTAAAATAATAGAGAAAATTCAGTTAGATAGGTGACTTTCTGTCACTCTGAGGATTACAGATACTCCAAATCCAGATTATTAGAATTTTTACAGTCGTCCTTTTTTTTGGTCTGTGAACATGACTGAGAATATTAACCAATGAGTGAATATTAGGGAGACAGATTTGAGATTGAGTCTGGAAAACATAAGATTCTAAATACCTGTTCTTTCTAAGATTCATCAGAAGTATTCAGAATGCAGTAAAAACAACATGGAAGAAAAATCCCCTTATGAGAAAACATGTGTCAAATGATATAGCAAGACCAAAGTACTGTCTGCCATCATGCAATTCTTATGTTCAAAAGTACTTCCTTGTAAGTGACTCATCTGTGTGATAGTATCTCTAGGGAGCAAAGTATTCATGCCCTGTCTTGAGGTTTTTAATTTAAGAACCATTTAAAGGATATTTTCCCTCAGAGATATGCAGAAGCATTCTTAATACAATTAACCTGTGTGAGGGCTGTTTGAATGTGCAGCTTACGTGAGCTAATTTCTTTTTTCCCAGACTTAGGTTCTATTTTGGAAGGTAACACATACCCAGAGAAAAAACGAGTAAATCAAATAAATCATTATCTCTTCACTTGACAATCAAAATATTGCTCACTCACTTCTCTTAACATATTTTATGTCCCAGTTTTCCCTGAAGATGGTTCTATTTCAGTGCTGAAGACTGTGGTATTTCCAGCGTTTAATGTGTGCATGATCCCTGTTGTTGAAATATGTTATAGTCATGACTCATGATGGGGAATTTAAACAAGGATTCATAGAAGAAGACCTGAGGAAGGATTTAGGTGTGAAGTCTACTGTGAAGGATGTGTAGGATGTGTCCATGTGGGTGATGGGTAGGATGATCATGCTTCTGTTCAGAAACAGGAAAGTTCAGGGTGATAGGTAAGATTTTCAGGGGAAGGGTAGAGTCAGGAGCAACAGCGTTCAGTTAGGTTTGTGACAAGTTGAACATCAGATGTCAAAGATAGGGTCCAATATAAATGACCTGCATTAACTTGAAATCTGGGTCCAAAGGTTATGTGAAAGGCTTGGGGTAAATGTGGCAGGATGTTAACATAAATATCTCCAATTTCAGCTGAATCTTTCTAATTGCCAATACCCCACAGTCAAAAGCTCTATGCCAGAAGATCCACATAGGTTGCCCAAAGGAAGAAGCGAGAACCAGTTTTGTGAGATTTATTCCTTCAACTAATTTGATAGATATTTGAAGGGGTCAAGAGGAAAGGACTTTTTTTTTTAGGTTTTATTTAAATAATCTCTACATCCAATGTAGGACTCCAACTCATGACCATGAGGTCAAGGGTTGCATGCTCTTCCAACTGAGCCAGCCATCTCCCCAGTGCAGAAGGTGACCCAGGTGAAACCGTGTGACTGTATAAGGGAATCCCCACAGGGACTCCTCTCTGTGTGCCATGTCCAGCGAGATGGAGGTTCCCACTTCCCGAAAGCCAGTAAGGTGGCCTCAGGACTTTGATGCTGCCAGAGGGATGTGGGTGGTGTATGTTAAGAGATTTGATGTGTGTCCTTTGGAGTTTGGCTTTGCTCCCTGCTGGTCCCATGGGACACATGACGGCTATTGCTGTGTTCTGTGGAGGGAGCAGGGTACACACGGTGGTGGCTGTCTTGGAAGCAGTCAAAACTTTCACTAAGGGGCGGGGGGTGGCAAAAGCTAGGTTCCTCATGTCAAATGTGGGCCACACAGTAGGAAGGCAGCCAAAGCGAGTTTGAGGGGAACTTGCCCAGGGGCCCAGCAGGGATCCCAACAGCTTCTGTGTGGACAAGAGCTCTGGAAGTCCAGGCACCAGGAACAGACATGGAAGCAACCGGCGGGAGGGGAGAGAGTGGCCGTCTGTTGGACTTGTGATTGCAGATTCCCAGGGAAGACTCTCTAAAGACTCATTAAAGGTCTCCTGGGTGGGGGAAGAGCCACTAAGTATTCTGCCACGATCCCCCACCCCCACCAAGGCCAGACTACACCTGACTGGTCTTCAGTGTTCCTGCCTCTTCTCCCCCAGCCCATGAGCAATCAGAGCCAAGGCAAGGACAGGAGGAGAAGGGCAGGATGGGGAGAGATCTAAGGAGCCCTGTCTACAGTGCAGGTTCTTCTCAGGGAGTGGCATATGCCAGGGACAGTAGAATCTTTACACTTCAGTGAAATTAAAATTTTTAAAGTGCTTATTTATTTTTGAGAGAGAGAGAGAGAGGGAGAGACAGAGCATGAGAGGGGGAGCAGCAGAGAGAGAGGGAGACACAGAATCAGAAGCAGATATGTATTTTGCTAATTAATTTTAAATCTTTCTCTTTCCTAATAGGCACACTGAAAGCTAAATTTTAATTTTTCATAAGCTTTGAAATGCAGTTATTTAATTACACTTCATTCCAAATATTGATCAGTTTCTGTTTTTGTCTCTTTTGACCCATCAGTTATTTAAAACTGTGTTCTCCAAATGCTAAACATATGACATTTTATTTACTTTTCTTTTAATTACATTGTGGTGAGGAAATGTTGTCTATATTATTTTAATACTATAAAAATTTTAAGCATTTCTTCTTGGATAAATGTAAGAGTAATGATAATAAATATTTCCTATGTACTTGAAAACAACTGGCTGGAAGTTTTCTGAAATAGTCTACATATGCTCATTAGATCAGACTTATTAATCATGTTGCCTAAATCTTCTGTCTACTTTTTGATTTTTTTTCTATTTTCCTGTTCTTGAAATGAGAGATGTGTGTTAAAATCTATCACCATACATGGAGATTTGTCTATTTCCTCTTGTGATTCGATTATTCCCTTTATACATGTGATGCCTCCCTTTGTGGTGCATAACATTGTAAAACCGTGTTTTATCTTGATGAATGGGACTACTTACACTACTTACATGAGCAGGGCAGGTGTTTCGAGACCGTGGTGTGCATTCAACTCATCTTCTCTGATCTCTCCCCTCTTTACCCTCCTCTGTGATTTTCCTTCTTATACAAGGGAACATATCATATCTTTTGTAATTTACAAATTTTTGTTCATTTTCTGCTCCTTCAAAGACCACTAAATGATTCAGAAAGGCAAGGATCCTTACCAGCTCTCATTGCTTATGTATTCAGTTGCCCAGAACAGTGCCTGGCACATGATAAGCTCTTGATAATTATTGAATGAAAATTCTATGTAGTTTGATATTCTGTTCTTATTTGTTTAGAATTTGCTTGTAGGTTTACCTATACTGTTGCTTTCAAGTTTTCCCTCACTTAACGTTTTTGACTTGAATTTCTTCTTCAGTCCCCTCCAAAACTCTTTATTTTTTTTTTAACTGAAAACTTTAGTGCATTTATCATAATTAAAACTTGTGACCTATTGGGATGCATGAAGTTTTATTTTTACTTTCTATGTGTCCAACCAGTTCCATATTTCTCTTTCTTCCCCTTCCTCTTTGTGGTTTAACTTGAATTATTTAGTTTTTTTCCCCCCCACATTTTATGTTTTTCTCTACTGGTTTGGAAATTATCTATGCTTTTCCTGAAATCACCCAGTGATTACAACACACATTCTTAACTTCTCAAAATCTCAAGAAATCTATATTTTAATCTTCTTTGTATACAACAAATTAGAACATTTTAATTCCATTCCCACCCTTAACCCCAATCTATATATTGTTATTGTTGAATATTTAATTTTCTCATTCCCCCCCCTTTTAAACTTTATGAAGCATTAGTATTATTTTACATAGTTTGCATTCATTTAAACTTACTTTTTTTTCTTTCATCTGTGACTTACTATCTGTATTACTTTCCTTTTGCTTCAGATACATTCTTTACAAGTTCCTCTAATGAGATTGTGCTGTTGGCAAGAACTCTCAGTCTCTGTTACCTGAAACGTGTGCATGTATTTTGTCCTTATTTTTGACAGTGATTCTGAGTCTAGGATTTCAGGTTGGCTGTCATTTTCTCTCAGAACACTGAAAATCTGCCTCCACTGTTTCTTGGCTTCCTCTGTTACTCTGCCTGGCTCAGTTGATATAGTGCCTGACTCTTGCTCTCAGGGTCATGGGTTCGAGCCCCATGTTCGATGTAGAGCTTACTTAAAAAAATCAGGGGTGCTAGGGTGGCTCAGTGAATTAAGCGTTCAGCTCTTGTTCTGCGCTCAGGTCATGATCTCACAGTTCTTGGGATCAAGCCCTACATTGGGCTCTTCACTGACAGCACAGAGCCTGCTTGGGGTTCTCTTTCTCTTTGCTCCTTCCAGCTCATGCTATATCTCTCTAAATAAAAAAAAAGTATAACTCCAAATATCCCTTCCTCAAATGTCACCTGTCTGTTCTTTCTTACTCCCTTTAAGACAGTCTTTCTGCTTTGATGGGCTACAGTTTTAGTATGTACTAAGGTGTGAATGCTTTCTTACTTTCTTTCTTTTTAATGATTTATTTATTTTTTAATTTACCTCTTAGTTAGTTAGCATATTTACAACGATGCTTTCCGGAGTAGATTTCTTAATGCCCCTTACCCATTTAGCCTATCTCCCCTCCCACAACCCCGCCAGGAACCCTCTGTTCTCCATATTTAAGAGTCTCTTATGTTTTGTCCCCCTCCCTGTTTTTATATTAGTTGTGCTTCCCTTCCCTTATGTTCATCTTTTTTGTGTCTTAAAGTTTTCATATGAGTGAAGTCATATGATATTGGTCTTTCTCTGACTAATTTCACCTAGCAGAATACCCTCTAGCTCCAACCACATAGTTTCAAATGGCAAGGTTTCATTCTTTTTGATTGCTTGTAATACTCCATTGCATATATATACCACATCTTCTTTATCCATTCATCCATTGATATGGGCTCTTTCCATACTTTGAGCTCTTTCCATACTTTGGCTACTGTTAATAGTGCTGCTATAAACACTGGGGTGCATGAGCCCCTTCAAAACAGCACACCTGTATCCCTTGGCTAAATACCTAGCAGTGCAACTGCTTGGTTGTAGGGTAGTTCTATTTTTAATTTTTTGAGGAACCTCTATACTGTTTTCCAGAGTGGCTGCACCAGTTTTCATTCCCACCAGCAGTGCAAAAGAGATCCTCTTTCTACACATCCTCACGAACATCTATTGTTGCCTGATTTGTTAATGTTAGCCATTCTGACAGGTATGAGGTGCTGTCTCACTGTGGTTTTGATTTGTATTTTCCTGATGATGAGTGATGTTGAGCATTTTTTTTCATGTGTCAGTTGGCCAACTGGATGTCTTCTTTGGAGAAGTGTCTATTCATGTCTTTTGTCCATTTATTCACTGGATTATTTGTTTTTTGGGTGTTGAATTTGATAAGTTCTTTATAGATTTTGGATACTAACCCTTTATCTGATATGTCATTTGCAAATATATTCTCCCGTTCCGTCAGTTGCCTTTTACTTTGGCTGATTGTTTCCTTTGCTGTGCAGAAGATTTTTTATTTTGATGAGGTCCTAATAGGTCACTTTTGCTTTTGTTTCCCTTGCCTCTAGAGACGTGTTGAGTAAAGTTGCTGCAGCCAAGGTCAAAGAGGTTTTTTTTTTTGCCTGCATTCTCCTTGAGTATTTTGATGGTTTCCTGTCTTACATTTAGGTCTTTCATACATTTTGAGTTTACTTTTCTGTATGGTGTAAGAAAGTGGTCTAGGTTCATTTTCCTGCATGTCGCTGTCCAGTTTTCCCAGCATCACTTGCTGACAAGACTATCTTTATTCCATTGGATATTCTTTCCTGCTTTGTCAAATATTAGTTGACCATACGTTTGTGGGTCCATTTCTGGGTTCTATATTCTGTTCCATTGATTTGAGTGTCTGTTTTTGTGCCAATACCATACTGTCTTGATGATTACAGGTTTGTAATACAGCTTGAAGTCTGGGAGTGTGATGCCTCCAGCTTTGGTTTTCTTTTTCAAGATTCATTTGGCTATTCAGGGTCTTTTCTAGTTCCATACAAATTTTAGGATTGTTTGTTCTAGCTCTGTGAGGAATGATGGTGTTATTTTAATAGGTATTGAATTGAATATGTAGATTGCTTTGGGTAGTATTGACATTTCAACAATATTTGTTCTTCCTATCCAGGAGCATGGAATCTTTTTCCATTTTTCATAAACTTTCAAGTTTTCAGTGTACAGATTTTTCACCTCTTCGGTTGGATTTATTCCTAGGTATTTTATGGTTTTTGGTGTAATGGTAAATGGGATCAATTCCTTGATTTCTCTTTCTGTTCTTCATTATTGGTGTATAGGAATGCAACCAATTTCTGTGCATTGATTTTATATCCTGCAACTTAGCTGAATTCATCGATCAGTTCTAGCAGTTTTTTCATGGAATCTTTTGGGTTTTCCATATAGAGTATCATGTCATCTGCGAAGAGTGTAAGTTTGACCTCCTCTTGGCCAATTTGGATGCCTTTTATTTCTTTGTGTTGTCAGAAGTGCAGTCTTTTTTTTTCAATATATGAAATTTATTGTCAAATTGGTTTCCATACAACACCCAGTGCTCATCCCAAAAGGTGCCCTCCTCAATACCCATCACCCACCCTCCCCTCCCTCTCACCCCCCATCAACCCTCAGTTTGTTCTCAGTTTTTAAGAGTCTCTTATGCTTTGGCTCTCTCCCACTCTAACCTCTTTTTTTTTTCCTTCCCCTCCTCCATGGGTTTGTGTTAAGTTTCTCAGGATACACATAAGAGTGAAAACATATGGTATCTGTCTTTCTCTGTATGGCTTATTTCACTTAGCATCACACTCTCCAGTTCCATCCATGTTGCTACAAAGGGCCATATTTCGTTCTTTCTCATTGCCATGTAGTACTCCATTGTGTATATAAACCACAATTTCTTTATCTATTCATCAGTTGATGGACATTTAGGCTCTTTCCATAATTTGGCTATTGTTGAGAGTGCTGCTATAAACATTGGGGTACAAGTGCCCCTATGCATCAGTACTCCTGTATTCCTTGGGTAAATTCCTAGCAGTGCTATTGCTGGGTCATAGGGTAGGTCTATTTTTAATTTTCTGAGGAACTTCCACACTGCTTTCCAGAGTGGCTGCACTAATTTACATTCCCACCAACAGTGCAAGAGAGTTCCCGTTTCTCCACATCCTCTTCAGCATCTATAGTCTCCTGATTTGTTCATTTTGGCCACTCTGACTGGCGTGAGGTGATATCTGAGTGTGGTTTTGATTCGTATTTCCCTGATGAGGAGCGACGTTGAGCATCTTTTCATGTGCCTGTTGGCCATCCGGATGTCCAGAAGTGCAGTCTTTTGATTTGACATCTGAGCTGGGATACACAGCACAGCACTCCAGAATGAAGAGAGAGCCCACAAGCTGGAAGAAGGACCTTAAGAAACACCCAGATAACTTTTGTTTCGGTATTTCTGTTATCCTCCCCCTCCCTAACACCCATCACCAACACCAACTTGTGTCCAAAGATGGTTTTTAAAAATTCTGTGATTTCTCTTCTCCCTTTACAAGAAGCTCTTTCCTATTCCTTGTCCTAAAAGGATAAACAAAGAACTCTTCTTACAAGAGAAGTCGGTCTTGCTCACAGTGTTGTACATTTTGATGTGTTTTGATGTGTTTTGATGACTTTGTAAGGGTGAAATTGTAGTGTAGGGCTAACATGTAGCTTGAGAGATAACAGCTTTGTGTTGACACTGTAGCTTGAAAAATAACAGCTTTGTTCTGACACTGAAGGTTAAGAGATAACAGCCTTGCTTTACTCTTGTAAATTAGGCTTCACCAATGAAGGAAACAAAAGTTCAAAGAAAAGAGCATCAGAGGCAGGGTCAAGGAGATCCACTGGTTGCAACTTAATGGCAGAAAGTATAAAATAATCACCTCATCCGGGAACTGTTTCTAACTCATCTGGGAACTGTTTCTAACTCATCTGGGAACTATTTCTCTGTTTTGTTCCCAGGTGATGATAAAACGATGTAATCGGCTATAAAAACTCTGTACCCCGGCTGTTCGAAGCCGCACTCTGATAAAGAGTGTTGGTCCCGATCGGTCGGCCTTGACTCTCATTGCAATAAACTTTGTTGTGACTGTCACTGGTGCCCGTAGCATTCTGTTTCAGGAGTCGTGTGAATGCAACAACTTCCCGTCAGAGGAGCCTGTCCTGAACAACTAGCATTTTCAGCCTGTCCTTGTCAAAGTTTTCTCCAGTAATTTTGTTAGGAAACACTATTCAGGAAGAAAATTGGTTTTATGGAAGATTCATGAATCAGGCAGCATCTCATCCTGCAAATAGGGGGGCTCTCCACTGCGCTACAGAAGAAAGGTCTTTAAAGGCAGGGAGAGGGCATTAAAAGAGAAGACAAAGAAAGGAATTTATTAGCAAGGAATGCATTGTTTAGGCAAGTCTGGCTTCTTAAAGGGAGTGGAAGGGGTCTGTCAGTAAATCCTCGGTATCCCAGGGGAAGGCCACCCTGAAGGAGTGCTAACAGACCACCAGAAGTGCATGATTGTGTGAAGAAAAGGGAACAATCTGAAGATGAGCCCAAATGTGGAGAGCAGAGAAGCCTTGGGAAATAGGGCAGGGAAACCAAGTGGCAAGTGTGCAGAAGAGAAGAAACTGTTGGCTACACGAGGTTGAGGCTTCCAGTACCGTCCACCTCCCTAAAACCACACATTATGTTTCTCTATGGCAGGAATTCACATTGAATGGCAACCTCTAACAGTGGTCTGTGCTGCAGCCCCGGTGACCCCAGGAGCAGCTGCGGTAAGATCAGTGAGATCCAGTCCTCCTGGGCTGGGCTGGGGGAGGACAGCGAGCAGAGGGGTTCTCTTGTGCTGACAGCCAGCCCTCATCCAGCTGGAGCAAAATGTTTCCACCCCTGTATCTGATCTCCTCTTCATCTCCTCTGCTTTTTCTTTCCTGTCCACCCTGTCCACTCTCTCTGGGTAAAACGCCTTTCTGTTTCTCCTCCCGTGATTTCCCTACTCTTCCTTGCTAGGGAGATGCCCTCAGGCTGTCCCAAAGTTGGAGTCTTGCATAGGGATGCTAACTAAATAATAATCTGAACTCCCATCCACATATTTCCTTTGATAATCTTAGCCATTCTGTATTCAGTGTTCTCGGTTTCTGGAAATCTACCTGTCTCAGGCCAGGGATCTGGTTATCATGTGTGGACTCTGCATTGGGGATGGTTTTGCTAATCCTTGGAAGGAGGTGGGGACCAACTACAGATTTTGTGGAACCCAGAGCTGGAGCTTCTGCAATATCTCTCCTCTGCTCCATTGGCATTTTAAAAAGCGTATTCCAATTGAGAGAGTAGATGGAAGGGGACCAAATAGAAGCAGAGAGACCAGCTGGGAGACTCTGGAGGTCTGGATTCTGATGGTAGTGAGAGCTAGTGTGGTGGCCTTCAAAGTGGAGGGAGAAAAGTAGACAGATTTGCAGGTGGAGCTCAGAGAATGTGCTGATATGGAAAGGAAAGGGAAAGCAAGGGAAGGGAAGGGAAGGGAAGGGAAGGGAAGAATCGAGGACAGTTGCTAGATTTTGGGTCTAAGGGACTGGATCAATGCTGTTAGTGTCTCTGACAAATAAATGCAGTTTATAGTAGTGTCTCTAATGTTGTGAGTATCATAACATATGCATTATGTTCACGGAGAGATGGATGGCTATAATACAGGATTCCCATTCAGGAATCAGCCTCACTCAAGGGCTGTTCTGGCAGGGTCTGCCTCCTTGGAGAAACAGGCTTTCAAATATGATTCACACTTATCTTCCACCTGGGTCGAGGGTGGTTCTGTGCTTTATAAATCCTGAAGATGGGGACCATATAGAGACAGTGAAGAGATATGCAATGAATTACTGAAAAGAAATGCAGAAGAGCTATATAGATGATTTGTTGTTTAACTTAAGGCACAGTTATTCTGAAAAATGTGAGAATTCTTATGCTGAGCTGGGATTACCTGTCAATTGTCCTAGGAAGTAGAATATACTTAATCTAGTGAAGCTAAGAAAGTATAACTCTACTAATGCACTCAACTGTATCCGTTTTTTCTTTCATTAAAAATTTTAAAAAATTATTCATTTGTGTGTGTGTGTGTGTGTGAGAGAGAGAGAGAGAGAGAGAGAGAGAATGAGCATGGGAAGGGCAAAAATAAGGAGAGGGACACGCAGAATTGGATACAGGCACCAGGCTCTGAGATGTCAGCACAGAGCCCAAAGCTAGACTGGAACCCATAAATAGCGGGATCATGACCTGAGTAGAAGTCCAGCACTCAACCGACAGAACCACTCAGGTGCCCCTCCATATTTTTAAGAAACAGAGACGGAGAAGAGAGGAAGAGGGAGACAAAGAGAGAAAGAGAGAGATAATCTTAAGCAGACTTCATGCTCAGCATGCAGCCTGATGTGGGACTCAACCCAAAAATTCTGGGATCCTGTCCTGAGCCGATATCAAGAGTCCAATGCTCAATCGACTGAGCCACCAAGGTGCTCCGTTTCTTTAATTTTTTGTGTATCAAGAGATTTTGTAATAATCTTAGAGAAGTGTCGGTATTTTCTGGCTATAATTCTTTAATGTCTTAATTTAGAATATAAGAGCTTCACTGGATTCTAAGTTAAGGTTTTTAACTTTAAATATAAATTATATTGTTCTCTCTCATGTCACAATCCCTGACAGGGTGGTTGCACACACCAAATAGAAAAAGACACTTTGTCTTTCCACACAAGCATCCCTTTTGTGCCCTGCAAGGTTGTGTTGGCCTGTGTAACCCCCCTGGCTGGCTTCTTAATGGCAGAAGAAAATTTCCATTTTGAATAAAAATGGTGTGGCAGGGGTATCCCACTGAGATGCCCCCAAGTCAAATTTTGTGTTACTTGCTGCATTGCTCTTATGAGGAACAACTACCAGCAGCAGCAGCAGCAGCTCAGAATTCTCTTCTTAAACTACAGTATTTTGTTTCCTCTTCTGTGAGCTACTTAGAGCCCACAGAAAAATCTCTTACCTAGGAAGAGTTAGAAGCTCCAGGAAATCCTGGAAAGTACTTGGGCATTCCCCAAGTATTGCAAGAGAACTTCAGGCTTTCTATACACTTCGAATAGGCTTCTTTAGAAGCCTTCTATAGAGTTCCTGGGAGTGCAGCAGTCACTTATGGGAGGGGACCCTGGGGCAACAGAGGAGGGGTGTGTGTGAGGGGAAAAGGGGGACCCTATAAGGAAGTAGCTGGAGGTCCATCCTAATGCTGTGGCTTTTGTTTCTTGATGTATCAGGGTTTAGAGACCAAGATGGAAGAGCTTCACAGCTGAGACTTGTCTTAGTGGGTAAGATCGGAGCAGGGAAAAGTGCCACAGGCAACAGCACCCTCAGAGAGAAAGTGTTTCATTCCAGCATTGCGGCAACATCAGTCACCAAGACCTGTAAGAAAGGGAGCAGCAGGTGGCAGGGAAGAGAAATTGTGGTTGTGGATACGCCTGTCATTTTTGACACTGGGGCACAGGATGCTGACACCTGCAAGGAGATTGCTCCCTGCATCTTCCTGACCTCCCCAGGGCCTCATGCTCTGCTCCTGGTGGTCCTGCTGGGCCGGTACATGCAGGAAGAGCACAAGGCCATGGAAAAGATCTTGCAAATGTTTGGACTCAGAGCTAGGAGATACATGATTCTCTTATTCACCCGGAAAGATGACTTGGATAGCATCAATTTCCATGAATACTTAAAGGAAACACCAGAAGGTATCCAAGAGCTGGTGGGGAAGTTTAGTGATCGCTACTGTATTTTCAACAATCTGGCGACAGAAGCTGAGCAGCAGGCCCAGAGAAACCAGCTGCTGGCCCTGGTCCAGTGAGTGGTGGCTGAGCATGAAGGAAGATGCTACACTAATAAGATGTACCAAAAGGCTGAAGAGGAAATTCAGAAACAAATACAAGTGATGCAAAAACTTTACAGAGCAGAGCTAGAGAGACAGAGGGTGCAGATAAGAAGGGAGTTTGAAGACAAAGTCAGAAAGCTGGAAGATAAACTGGAGTGACAGAAATGAAGCAAAACATGGAGAGAGAATTGGCAGAGAAAGAGGTTTTCTATGTCCTAAAGCAACAAAATTCCAGTTATCAAATTGAGAGTCAATGTTGACTACTTGAATTTATCATAGGAGCACTGAAGAAGGCTTTTGTTTTTTTTTCTTTCACCTGTTTATGGAAGATTAACTTGAATGAGAAGATCTCCTTATTTCCTACCCATTTTGTGCTGGCCCTCCCCAACCCCTCACCCCCCAACTCATTCACCAACCTTGGAGCACTCTTCCTTCTGTCTCTCAGACTCTCAAGACTAAGGGGTATAATCAGGTTCACTGTTGGCGATTGGTAGATATTTGATTGACTTAACAGGGGAGGGACAAATTCTCAATTTGTGGAACTCCAGAGTAGAACGTATTGATGCTCTTCTAAGAAGATGACCCCAAACTTTACCTATTTATCCTGAATAAAATCTAGATTCTTTCTAGATTGGTGTACCCTCTCCCTTTGTGACTTCTACTCACTTGTTTTTGCCTTTGGGACACAGTGATCACCTTCCCCATACAGTTTGTTAGAAAGATTGGTTCTTTGGGGTGCCTGCCTGGCTTGGTCGGTTAAGTGTCCGACTTGAGATCAGGTCATGATCTCATGGTTGTGAATTCGAGCCCCACGTAGGGCTCTGTGCTGACAGCTCAGAGCCTGGAGCCTGCTTCAGATTCTGTGTCTCCTTCTCTCTCTGCCCCTCCCCCACTTGTGCTCTGTCTCTCTCTGTCTCTCAAAAATAAATAAATTTAAATAAATAAATACAAAATAAAAAAAGAAAGATTGGTTCTTTGTGTTGGATAATCTATTGATGGAGATGCTTATAGAATTCTTTCCAGATGAATGGAAATTTATTTAGTAACAGTTTTACAGAAGGATTCAAATTGTTCCTTATAAGCTGCCCACTGAAGAACAAAGAGTTGTTTGGAAAATAGACCTCTCAGAACTCAACTAAGTGAAATGCCAGAAAGAGCAGTTGAAAGACAGAGATTCAACACAGAAGAGAACCGTTTGCTGTATTCAGATATATCTACAGCAACTCTTTGACTGACTTCAATGCAACATATTTGCTGAATAACCAGTTATCTCCTTTTCATGTGAAACTAACTGTTGCCACTTCACCTCCATCACCTCAGACCTTTATTACTTACTGTACATACCACCCCTTCCCAGTTGAATTATTTGTTTGTTGTTATTATAATAAAAATTTTCTGTTCTCTCATATTTCTATAAAATTGGAGTGCTCTTTTTCTTGGAAAACATCTTTGCTATAATTTTCTTTATTATTTACTTTAAAATGTATTTATTGATTTATTTGAGAGAGCATGAGCAGGGGAGAGGCAGAGATCAAGAGAATCTGAAGCAGGCTCCACACATCAGTGCAGAACCCAATGCAGGGTTGAACCCACAAACCATGAGATCATGACCAGAGCTGAAACCAAGAGTAGGATGTTCAACTGACTGAGCCTCCCAGGCACTCCACTTTTGCTACCTATTCTAAGAACACAAGGGTGAGTTTCACTTTTTGGTAAAAGTTCAAGATGATTTCGGAACTAGTCTTGGTCTACCCTCAAGATATTTCTCCTCCTTTTCCTTGGAAGTTCCCAGCCACATCCTTAAACCCTCTGCCAGTCAAACACCACATTCTCCTTGGATTCATTCATTATGCACTGATAGAAATTATGTGTAACCAAGGCTTCAGAGGCCTTTCTGGTTTTCCTGGAGCAAAAATTCCTTTTAATATATGGATAGCAGTGGGAGGGTCTTTATCCCTTTTCTACTTTTCTACTTGGTCCTTCTCACATAATCCATTCTAGCATTTCCCAAAGCACATTTACATGTACCAATATGTTCTAGTAGTCATATGTGACTTATGGAAACTCTCCTTGCTCTGCCATCTTGAAATTGGCTTCTCCATGTCCAAACCCATTTTGCCCTAAGGGACATATATCTCTCCCAGTTTTCCTCAACACACATAGGTTTAGACTGTACTTTTAGTTAATCTTGAGGATAAGAGAAGCACAACACAAAGAAGCTCACAATCCCTTTAGAAATAGTCACTCAGGAGAAGGGCCAAGATGGCAGAGTAGCATGGAAGTTTTCTGCTTCTCTTGACCTTGAAATATAGGTAGATAAGCACCAAAGCATTTTTGCACACCCACAAAATGTACCTGAGGATTAATCCAACAATCTGCATAACTTGAGCCATAGAACTTGGCAGGTACGAGTCACAGAAAGGTGATTTGGGGAGAGAGAACCCAAGGAGGGTAGGGAGTTGTTTTTGCTTGTGTAGAGAAGGACAGACACAGGGGATAGAGTACAGGAAAATACTCCCCCCAAAAGCAGCTGGAGAGAAAGAGAAAGAGTGGAAACACCCATAAGGGACTGACCAGGAAACATAGAAAGGATAAAGCAGAGTTTCAATACCATTAAGGGGGACTCTATAAACAGGGGAACACAGAGTTGGAAACTCTGCGGCTCAATACTTGGCGATGCTGTGGTGGGGAGGGCGAATCCCTAGGAGCAGACAGTGAGGTCTGAGGGCTCCTCAGGCCACATGACGAGAGGTGGTTACCCTGATAAGAGGACATTTGGTAGAGGCCGTGTGGCCTACCCACAGTCAAAGGTCCCAGTGGACTTCAGAGAACAGCTATTTGCTGGTGTTGGAACAAGGGCGTTAAGGGTGGTGAAGTCTGGCACCACATGTATGTTGTGATTTGCCATAATCTCTGAGACGCTGCTGCTACATGATCACGTGAAAATTTTGTGGGGCAGGTTGGCAGTAGTAGTCTCTGGGCATCTGCAGTAGCGCCACCACACAAACGTTCCCAGGAGCCACCAGCACCTGGCCATTGCTTGGCAAGACACTTCCACAGAGGGTCAGAGTGGGTTCAAGCCCCAGGCCCTCAGAAATGAAGAGTTTGGAAACACAGCTCCATCTGAGATAAAATTCAGAAGGGAGGTGCCACTTGATTGCTTGGTCATGGATAGTGTAGAAGTGGGGAGTGGATGGAAGCTGGAGACAAAGGACGGTTGCATGTTTGCCCGTGGGTGAGAGCACAGAGTTCTGATTCTGGAGACTGGGTACCTGGGTGATGCCATTTACACCTCTCCCATGCATGCGCATTCACGCATACACATGTAACCCTAGCAGCGCCATACAGTGGAGAACAGAGCCATTACACCAAGCCCCATCCAACTGCGCTAATGAAGCTCTAGAGGACTACAACAAGTCTCTCCACCTGATTAGTGTATTCTCTGGACTATAAAGTGCTCCATAGTTCAACTTCTAGGGGAAACTGGATGTAATTTCATTCATATTTCATTCTGTTTGCTGATCCATTTATTTAATATTTTTTTCTCTTCCTTTCTTGTTCTTGAGTACAGAAAGAAAAATTATTTTTATTTTCCATTTTTATAAAAAATATTTTCCTTAAAATTTTCTACTGCATTTTTTACTTCTTTTGTAAATTTTTACTCTATTTTACTTTCATAATTTCATTTTATTCAATTTTATTGTATTCTTTATAAAAAATATTTTCGGGGCGCCTGGGTGGTGCAGTCGGTTAAGCGTCCGACTTCAGCCAGGTCACGATCTCGCGGTCCGTGAGTTCGAGTCCTGCGTCAGGCTCTGGGCTGATGGCTCGGAGTCTGGAGCCTGTTTCCGATTCTGTGTCTCCCTCTCTCTCTGCCCCTCCCCCGTTCATGCTCTGTCTCTCTCTGTCCCCCCCCAAAAAAAACGTTGAAAAAAAATTTATAAAAAATATTTTCAAATGTTTCCTACTTTTTTCCCCTTCTTTTTCTTTTCTTTTCTTTCCCCTTTTCCTCTGTTACATCAAACTCCTTTCAACAATCAGACCAAAACACACTTAGGACCTAACATCCTTTATGTGATATTTTTGTATTGTTTTTAATTTTTAGTTTTTCTTTTATTAATCCTTTTCTTCCTAAACAAAGGAATTCACCCCCAAAAAAGAACAGGAAGCAATGACAGCCAGGGACTTAACACGGATATAAACAAAATGTCTGAACCAAAATTTAGAATCTTGATCATATGAATACTAGCTGAAGCTTAAAAAAGCATAGAATCCCTTTCTGTTGAGATAAAAGAATTAAAATTTGTCAGTACTAAATTAAAAATGCTAGAACTGAGATACATCTCAAAAGGTTGCCACAGCGGCAAGGATGGATGAAGCAGAGTAGCAAATCAGCGATGTAGAGGACAAACTTCTGTTTAATAATGAAGCAGGAAAAAAAAAGAGGGAAACGAAGGCAAAAGAGTATGATATACGATTTAGAGAACTCAGAGACTTATTAAAGAGGAAAAACATCTGAATAATAGGCGCCCCAGTAGATGAGAGAGAAAAAGGGGTAGAAAATTTATGTGAACAAATCATTGCAGAAAACTTTCCTAACCTAGGGAAAGACACAGACATCAAAATACAGGAAGCACAGAGAACTCCCATTAGATTCAACAAAAATCAAAGATCAACAAGGCTTATCATAATCAAATCACAAAATACACAGACAAGGAAAGAACTATGAAATCAGCAAGGGAAAAAAGTCCTTAACCTACATGGGAAGCCAGATCTGGTTCTCAGCAGACTTATCCACAGAAACTTGGCAGGCCAATAAGGAGTGGCAGGATATATTCGATGTGCTGAATCAGAAAAATATGCAGCCAGGAATTCTTTATCAAGCAAGACTGTCATTCAAAATAGAAGGAGAGATAAAGAGTTTCCCAGACAAATGCAAAATAAAGAAGTTTGCGACTACCAAATCAGCCCTGCAAGAAATTTTAGGTGGGATTATCTGAGGGGAGAAAAGATGAACCAAAACAAAAAAAGACCAAAAGCAACAAAGACTAGAAAGGACCAAAGAACATCCCCAGAAACTCAAACTCTACAGGCAACAAAATGATAATAAATTCATAAATTTCAGTACTCACTCTAAATGTCAGTGGACTAAATGTTCCAATCAAAAGACATAGGGTAACAGAATGGATAAAAAAACAAGATCCATCTTTATGCTGTTTGCAAGAGACCTATTTTAGACCTAAAGTAACCTTCAGATAGAAAGTAAGGGGATGGAGAACCATCTATCATGCTAATGGTCTCCAAAAGAAAGCCAGAGTAGCCATCCTTATATCAGACAATCTAGATTTCAAAATAAAGACAGCAACAAGAGATGAAGGAGGGCATTATATCATAATTAAGGGGTCTATCCATGAAGAAGACCTAACGATTGTAAACGTTTATGCCTCCACCATGAAAGCACCCAAATATAGAAACCAATTAATCACAACCATAAAGAAACTCATTGATAATAATACCATAAGAGTAGGGGACTTCAACGCCCCACTTACAGCAATAAACAGATCATTTAAGCAGAAAACCAATGAAACAGTGGCTTTGAATGACACACTGGACCTGTGGACTTAACAGATATATTCAGAACATGTCATCCCAAAGCAGCAGAATACACATTCTTCTCAAGTGCACATGGAACATGCTCCAGAATAGATCACATATGGGACACAAATCAGCCCTCAACAAGTACAAAAAGATCGAGATCATACCGTGCATATTTTCAGACTACAGCACTATGAAACTCGAAATCAACCACAAGGAAAAATTTGGAAAGACAACACATACTTGGAGAGTAAAGAACGTCCTGCTAAAGAATGAATGGCTTAACCAAGAAGTTAAAGAGGAGATTAAAAGTATATGGAAGCCAATGAACATAACACCACAGCCCAAAACCTCTGGAACTCAACAAATGTGGTTATAAGAGGGAAGTATATAGCAATCCAGGCCTTCCTAAAGAAGGAAGAACGGTCTCAGGTACACAACCTAACCTTACACCTTAAACAACTGGAAAGAGAACAGCAAATAAACCCCAAACCAGCAGGAGATGGGAAATAATAAAGAGCAAAGCAGAAATCAATGCTATGAAAAACAAAAACAAAAAACAGTAGAACAGATCAATGAAACCAGAAGCTGGTTCTTTGAAAGAATTAACAAAATTGATAAACCCTTAGCCAGTTTGATCAAAGAGAAAAAGGAAAAAATGCAAATAAATAAAATCAAGAAAGAAAAAAGAGAGATCACAACCAACACAGCAGAAATACAAACAATAATAGGCGAATATTAGGAACAATTATATGCCAATAAATTGGGCCATCTGGAAGAAATGGACAAATTCCTAGAAACATATAAATTACCAAGACTGAAATAAGAAGAAATAGAAAATTTGAACAGACCCATAGCCAGTAAAGAAATTGAATTAGTAATCAAAAATCTCCCTACAAACAGGAGTCCAGGGCTGTAGGGCTTTCCAGGGGAATTCTACCAAACATTTAAAGAAGAGTTAACACTTATTCTTTTGAAGCTTTTCTAAAAAATAGAAATGGAAGGAAAGCTTCCAAACTCAATCTACGAGGCCAGCATTATCTTGATTCCCAAACCAGACAAAGATCCCACTAAAACGAGAACTACAGACCAATTTCCCTGGTGAATATGGATGCGAAAATTTCCAACAAGATACTAGCCAACTGGACCCAACAATACATTAGAATAATTATTCAGTACGATCCATGGGATTTATACCTGGGATGCAGGCCTTGTTCAATATCCACAAACCAATCAATGTGATACATCACATCAATAAAAGAAAGGAAAACAGTCACATGACCCTCTCAATAGATGCAGAGAAAACATTTGACACAATACAGCATCCTTTCTTTATAAAAACCCTCAAGAAAGTAGGGATAGAAGAATCATACCTCAAGATCATAAAAGCCATATACAAAAGGCCCACTGCTGATATCATCCTCAATGGTGAAAAACTGAGAGCTTTCTCCCTAAGGTCAGGAGAAGGACAAGGATGTCCACTATTGCTAGTGTTATTCAACACAGTATTGGAAGCCCTAGCCTTAGCAATCAGACAACACAAAGGAATAAAAGGCATCCAAATTGGCAAGGAGGAAGTCAAACTTTCACTATTTGCAGATGATATGATACTCTATATGGAAAACCCAAAAGATGCCTCCAAAGAATTCTTAGGACTGATATATGAATTCAAAAGTCACAGGATATAAAATCAATGCACAGAAATCGATTGCATATCTATACACCAGTTATGAAGCAACAGAAAGAGAAATCAAGGAATCAATCCCATTTACAACTGCACCAAAACCCATAAAATACCTAGGAATAAACCTAACCAAAGAGGTGATAAATCTATACACTGAAAATTATAGAAAGCTTATGAAAGAAATTGAAGAAGACACAAAAAATGGAAAAATATTCCATGTTCATGCATTGGAATAACAAATATTGTTAAAATGTTGATAGTACCCCAACAATCTACATATTCAATGCAATCCCTAACAAAATAACACAAGCATTTTTACAAAGCTGGAACAAACAATCCTAAAATTTGTATGGAAACATAAAAGACCCCGAATAGCCAAAGCAATCTTGAGAAAGAAAAGCAAAGCTGGAGGCATCACAATTCCAGATTTCAAGATGTATTATAAAACTGTAATAATCAAGACAGTATGGCACAAAGATATAAAACAGATGAACATAAGGGAAAGGAAGCAAAAAATAATATAAAAACAGGGAGAGGGACAAAACCTAAGAGACTCTTAAATATGGAGAACAGAGGGTTTCTGGAGGGGTTGTGGATGGGGGATGGGCTAAATGGGTAAAGGGCATTAAGGAAGACACTTGTTGGGATGAGCACTGGGTGTTATATATAGGAGATGAGTCACTGGATTCTATTCCTGAAATAATTATTGCACTATATGCTAACTAAGGAATGAAAATTTTAAAAAGAAGTAATAATTAAAAAAATAGTCACTCAGATTGAGATAGATTTGGTTTCACTGTAGAATGTGCATACACTTTGCATCTACTGTTTTCATTATTGGAATTTTAGCCAAAGTTCCATTATGAATTTAACATCCTACTGTATTATAACCTTCTGTGAGCAAATATTTAAACAAAGAGACACACATACCTCCCAATAAAAAGTAAATACAGGTTTAATCTGAAAAAAATGTCTTTAACTACAGCGATTCTTTCCTAAGTACATTCAATTATTGTCACCTTTGCATTCAGGTTAATGCTGTAGATGAGGCAAAGCCAAAGGTTCTACTCCTGAGAAGCACTAGGGAGATGAGAGTCCCACGTGAAATACCCTGAGAGGGGCACCTGAGGGGTTCAGTCAATTAAGTGTCCGTCTTCGGCTCAGGTGATGATTGCACAGTTCATGAGTATGAGCCCTGCATGGGCTCTGTGCTGAGGGCTTGGAGCCTGGAGCTTGCTTCAGATTCTGTGTCTCCCTCTCTCCCTGCCCCTCCCCAACTCATGCTCTGTCTCTGTCTCTGTCTCTCTCAAAAATAAAATAAACATTAAAAAATATTGAAATACCTTGAGAGCAGTGATGCCCATTTGTCTCCCATGGCAGAATGCAGGTAGAAAGTCCTTGATAGATATTACACATGGTGGTTCACACAATAGGAGAATGACATGTGCGACACATTCACTTCTCTCCAGCTTTAAGAGTTTATATCTATTTATCCATTCATTAACATTCATTGATTGTTTTACTTCAGGGTAGATTTTATACCATAATACTACAATGAGAATCTAAGAGCACCGGGCTGGCTCAGTCGGTTGAGTGACTGACTTTTGATTTCAGCTCAGGTCATGGTCACACCATTGGTGGGCTGGGGACCCATATCGGGCTCTACGCTGACAGCTTGGAGCCTGCTTGGGATTCTCTCTCTCCCTCTCTTTCTGCCCCTCCCCTGCTTGTGCTTACTCTCCCTTTCCTCTGTTTCAAAGTAAATAAATAAACAAAACAACAACAAAAGAGTACACTGAGAATTTAGAGATAAGTAAAACAAAGTCCCTTTGGAGACTGGCTTCACTCACTCAGCATAAAAACTTTGAGAATCATCCATGTGGTGTGTGTCCATAGTTTGTCCTCTTTAATTGCTGACTAGGATTCCATCTTATGGATCACCACAGTTTATCACTTCTTTTTTATTTAGTCTTATGCCCATAATTGACTGCTCTTATCTCATTGCATTGGCTAAGACGTCTATCACGATGTTGAATAGTAAAGGATGGACATGGCTTGCTTTGTTCCTCAATATATCTTCAGTGATTCCCAGTTAAGTAAGTGAGATACTGGATTACAGTAGTTTGTATTTGTATTTGTATACACAAATTTGTATTTGTGTGTGTATAAATATTTTAAACAAGTATTCTCCACTTTTTATAAAAGTTTTTAAAATTTATTTTGAGAAAGAGAGACAGAGAGAGAGGGAGGGAGAGTGAGCATGTGTGAGCAGGGGAGTGGCAGGGAGAGGAAGAGAGAATCCCAAGCAGGCTCCACACTGTCCCAAAGAGTCAGATGCGCTGCTCAATCCCAAGAACTGTGAGATCATGACCTGAGCTGAAATTGAGTCAGACATGTAACCAACTGACCCACCCAGGTGCCCCTGTCTACTCTTTTCTTGAATGAATAGCTATTATATTATTTATCATGAATAGCTGTTAAATTTTGTCAAAGGCTTTCACAAGTCATCTATGGAAATAACCTTATGATTATTTTTCCTTAAGTCTATTGATAAGGTGAATGACATTAATAGATTTTCCAATAACGAATCAATTTTTCATTTATGTTTAAGAATGTGGTGTTGGAGTCTATTTGCTAGTATTTTATTTGGTATTTTTGTTTTGATACTCATGAGAGATATTGGTTTATAGTTTCATCTTTTTGTATGGTCTTTATCAAGCTTAGGTATCAATGCTATACTTCTTTTGAAAAAGCAGTTAGGGAAATTTCCCTTCATTTCCAATGTTCTGCAACAATTTAAAGAGCACTGGGACTATCTGAATGTTGAAGGTTCAGAAGAACTCCCATGCAAAACCATCTGGCCTTGGTACTTACTTTGTGGTGTGGTCCCTGAATGGCTTTCTCAATCTCTTCCATGTAAATTGGTCTATTTCACCTTCATCTGTCTAGTGGAAATAGTTTTGCTAATCTGTATTTCCCCAGGAAAGTTATCCATTTCATCCAGATCTTCACATTTATTTGCGAAGAAGTCTTAAATTTTAAAAATTTCTTCTGATTTAGTTGTCACAACCTCTTATCATATTGAAAATTTTATTTGTGTCCTTTTCCCCTTTTCTTATCCAAAAAGATGAGTAGTTTATTTTTTTTCAACAAACCAGAGTTTTAATTTATTAATTAGGCCCTGTATGTTTTATTCCCCACCACATTAATTTTTGTTTTTATCTTTATTATTTCCATACTTTCCTTTAGTTTACTTCCTTTTCATGGGTATTTTTTGGTGTGGGAATTGAATTTATTAATTTTCATTCTTCTATTCTTATTGGAGAAGTTTTGGGTGTGCTCCATTTTCCTTCCCTCATTTCTTTGTTTTTCAAAAATATTTATTTATTTTAAAGTGTACTTATTTATATTGAGAAAGTAGAGAGAGTATGAGTGGGGGAGGGGCAGAGAGAGAGAGTGAGACAGAATCTGAACAGGCTCCAGGCTCTGAGCTGTCAGCACAGAGCCCAACGTGGGGCTTGAATCTATGAAGCGTGAGATCATGACCTGAGCTGAAGTCAGACACTTAATCCACTGAGCCCCCCAGGTGCCCCAAGCAATGTCAAGATTTAAACACTTTACAGAATCTCAAACATTTACTGATGTCAGGCACTGCATTTTACAGGGGAAGCACCTGGACTCACCCCATATATGGCAGTGAGTAAATAATTGCTGACCTGTAACTATGCTCTACGAGTTATGCATTCCAGCCCAGTGATCTTTCTCAAAATTGTCATCAATATTCCAGCTATAAAGAACAGCAATCTACAGAACAAACTGCACATTCTAACGAGAAAGCAGTAAAACAAGTTGCACACTCTGTACAATGGACACAATAACAGAACTGGGAATTTGGCAAATAAATGAATACAAAATAAAATAAAGACGAATGTTTTGATTAGGCCTTGTTTCAGGCCATTTGATTCAGCTGAGTAACGTCTCTGAATTTGCATGTACTTCACAAGATCTCTTTTGAAATCCTTGAACCTTTCCTCTGACCACACAGGTCCACATTCTGATGCTGTTACTAGGCTGTAGAGCCCATTGGTATAGTGGTCACCCCTTTTCTCCAACACCAGGTCCTCAATCACATCCATTAGCTCCCTCACTTGGCCATCCCGATCACTCCCTGTAGCACAGTTGTTAAAGGCACACACTCTGCCCCCACATGCTGCCACCACCTTGCACAGGGCTTTGTTATCTGTGTCGCGGACGTAATCCATCACGGATTCTCCCTCCAGGTCTTCCTTGTGGGTGAAGAGGACAATTGTGTGTCTCATGGCATCTTCTCCAAAGATCTCCTTCACCCTCTGCACGGCCTGCTGGTCCTGGTCGGTGAATCGGCCCAGCTGGGCCACCAGGAGCAGCACATGGGGTCCTGGTGCAGAGAGTAAGTAGCATCTCCACACCTCTTTGTACAAGGAATCAGAGTGGTCCTTCCCAGAAAACATATCCGGTGTGTCAATAATGACCATCTCCCTCCCTCCCCAGCTTCCCTCATGTTTACTGCAAGTCTTAGTGATGGACTGGGCACTCAGCCGCGATTCAAATGCTTGCATCCTGAGGATGCTGTTCCCTGTAGCACTTTTGCCGGTTCCTGTTTTGCCCACCAGCATGATTCTCAGCTCTGATCCTCTGGCGTGTTGGTTCTTCATACATGGTTCTGTAGAGCAAGTTTGCAGTGTCATGAATATACTGCTTACGCCAATGGGATATTTTTAACAATGGGAGATATTCCCACCTTATGGGCAAAGAGAATCTTCCAATACACTGTATTGTTAAAACAGAAGCTAACTCCATTATCAAATAAAACAAACAATGATTTTTAAAACATCTCAGTTTCTCTAGGAATGCCACGTTGGATCTTAGAAAAACATACTCAGGGGACGAGATGGATTTAGAAACATATGGGGCGCCTGGATGGCTCAGTTGGTTAAGTGTCCGACTTCAGCTCAAGTCATGATCTTGTGGTCTGTGAGTTCAAGCCCCGCATCGGACTTTGTGCTGACAACTCAGAGCCTGGAGCCTGCTTCGGATTCTGTGTCTCCTTCAGTCTCTGCCCCCGCCCACCCCCACCCCTGCTCACGCTCTTTCTCTCAAAAATGAATAAATGTTAAAAAAAAAAAAAGAAAAGAAACATATCTTGTCATGCAAGGCTTGCCCAAATCACCCCGTACTGGCTGTCTAAAGTACACATTTTCTGAAGATCAGAGATGTGTAGTCAAGACTGTGAGTTCCATCTCACAGTCGGTTAAGTAACCTGACTCCGTTTCAAGGTCAGAGATGGTTCCTCTGACTTCTCTGGGCTGGGGTGTGTTCTTGACCACTAATGAAATGGCTGGACCAGGGAAATACTGGAATGAGCAGCATAAAATTTTTCTCTCTAATGAAGAAGCATCTGATAGCTTATGCTTTGCTTAGAGAGGGTAGAATGATTTTTATATAAAATAGGCAGAAAATATGGTAAAATAATCACACACACACAAGAATTCATATTCTTACCAGAATGACTGCATCCCTGTTGGTCCATTGCTGTTCCTGAGGGACAGAGAGGCCAGAGACCAATAATATATATATTATATATAAATGTTATTATAAATATATATTATATATGTTTATAAATATTATATATACAATGTATAAATGTATAATATATGTTATATTATACATTTATATTTATACATTTATTTAAAAAAAATTTTTTTTCAACATTTATTTATTTTTGGGACAGAGAGAGACAGAGCATGAACGGGAGAGGGGCAGAGAGAGAGGGAGACACAGAATCGGAAACAGGCTCCAGGCTCTGAGCCATCAGCCCAGAGCCCGACGCGGGGCTCGAACTCACAGACCGCGAGATCGTGACCTGGCTGAAGTCGGACGCTCAACCGACTGCGCCACCCAGGCGCCCCTATACATTTATATACTTACATTTATATTTATGTTTTTAGTTTATTAGTTCTGCATCATGAAAGACTCTTGTATTCCGAGAGCACTGTCATACCCATGGCTCGTTTGTTTACTCATAGCTGATGGGGGAGATAATTAATCTGTCTTACAGAGAAATAGAGTCCCTTGCCCAAAGTCACCTAGTGAGTTCAGAAGCGGGTTTAGTTTGTAAGCCCTACCTGCTCCTGGTCTCCACACCTACCTCTTCTCTACTTCCTCCATCCTCCCAAGACCTCCTGCCCCTCCTGCTCTCTTTGGCCTCACCATTTCCCTCTCTCACCTTCCTCTCTAAATCTGCCTTCCCCAGATGTGAGGTTCAGTCTTTTCTTTCCTTCTCTCCTTTCCCCACCTTGCTCCCTTCTTCCCTACCTCTCCTCTCTCTCCAACCCCACCACTCTGCCTTGCAGTCCTTGCAAGAGACTCCATGAATCAAGTATACTATCGTTGAATCCAGAAATACATTTCATTCAATCCATCAATTACTTGCATTTTCTTCTTTCCTCAACAGCATGAAGAAGCCCTAGGGTCTATCCCTTTTCCTATACATCGCTTTGTTTCATCAGATAGTTTTTCTCTTTTGCTTAAAGAGCTCTTTTTCTCACAGCATATACCAAAGTGACAAGGCACAGAAAACTCATGAGCACATGGGAATGTCCAAATTCTTTTCACTGACTTTATGTTAAGGAAGCTCTGTTTGCCAGTAACATGTAAACTAAACTATACGATGTTTACAGTTCCTGTAAACTGACTATACTTCAGGCAAAGCAGTCACTCTAAATTGTTTCCCTTAAAATTAGGAAAATTGTTCTTAAAATTTTTTTTTTTAAGCATAGCCTGGGAAGTAGAAATCAACACTGAGGAACTTTTCGTGAAAGTGAGCTTATCTGATTTACTGTCAAAAAAACCACAACCAAACAACAAACAACAAAAACAAAAAAACAAAAACCCAGATGACTCCTTGTTAAAACCCGTGACTTGCCAGCTCAACTCAAAGAGAAAGAAAATAAAACAAAAGCGCAGTCTATCTTCTTCCTCTTCTCAATCTCCACAGAGACTCCCTGCTGCAAAAGAGCCCCACCATGTGCCTGTGTCTGACATTCTCATTTATGCCACATGCACACAATAACAGTTAAAATAGGAAATTTAATCAGTAGTTACTTGCTATCAGGTGGACCGTGTTTTCTTGCCAGTAGTGGAACACCAGTGTTCGAATGATTTCAGCTGGACTGGAAAGAAAGGCAGGACTGCCTGCGGCAGATTTGATCCCTTCTCTGCAGGGCTGTGTCCTCACTGTTTCAAGTTTGCCCAAGTGCAAAGCCCCGCCCCTTGCGGAAGTTAAGCCTCTTTCTCACTGGTGGTAGCGACTGTTCTAAAGGCAAGTGTGGACTGGGGAGGACAAGAGCATGGAAGGGGCACCTCTAATGGGGTGCTGTGCAGAGACAGAAGTTTGCAGGAAGAGGAACCTGAGAGAAGCCCACTTCCGGAGTCAGACTGGAAGTTAACAGTCATTAACTCTTAAAGCATTTTGAAATAACTCACTCATGGCTTTCCTGGCACCCTGGCTTTTCTTTCCTGTCCAGCTCTGTAATTTCAGGGGACGCACTTCTGGGGATCAAAGATCTAGTCGTGTCTACAGTAATAATTCGAGTGTGGGCATTCAGGAAGAACAAACCAAAGAGTTAAAGATGAAATCGTTCAAATGCTCTTTCTTCTTATTTATGTGGCAGCCATCACAGCAGGGGAGAGAGAATATGGAGTTTACATTGCCTTCATCTCAGATTTGCAGTAACCTCATGTGGCTTTCTCTCCCAACCCACTGATGAGGAATAGTCCCACAACCCTGGCCTCACTACAGTAAGGCTGGGAAATGCAGTGGAGCCGTGGGATTTGGGTGAACATCACTACCTTGCTACACACGCCATTATGACTTTGCTTTGTATTCTTCCAGATTTGTTTCTACGCAGTTCCTTAAGTGTGCTAAAGAACAATACAATGTGGGTAACTCCTGCTTAATATCAGTAATCTATTTCTAAAAATAAGATATTCTGTGTCAAAACAGTAACAGAGACCTATTTTCTATTGTTTTATATGTAAAACAAATATAATGTAAATATAATACATCAAGCCAAAGCCTATCAATTTTCTAAATCATATATAAAATTCAGTAAAGCACTTATATATAATTAAAAAAAAAACAACACTTAGGGGCACCTGGGTGACCCAGTCGGTTAAGCATCCGGTTCCTGGTTTTGGCTCAGGTCGTGATCTCACAGGGAGATGGGGAGATACTGGTCAAAGGTAAAAGGCTTCAGTTATAAGATGACTAAGTCCCGGGGATCTAACGTACAGCATGATGACTATAGTTATAATTCTGGATTGTACCCTTGAAAGTTGTTGAGACAGCAGATCTGAAGCAACCTCAGCACACTCATAAAGAAGTGCAGCGAGAGTGCGTGAGGTGAACTAGCAAAGGCGGGGGTGGGGAGTGTGGAACAATCCATACCTGACGTTTGTTGCTGACTTCCAAAGTTTCATGGAAGTGATGAGTGCAAAGCAAAACAAAGGAAAGACACAATACAACAAACAAACAAACAAACAAACAAACAAGAACTCCCAATTTGGATCTTTTAAAAGAGGTTAGATTTAGAGGCTTGTCCATTGAAAAGTGTGAAGAATTGTTAGCTTAACATAGCACAGGATTTGCTGCCAAGGAATTGGTTTGAACTGATGCCCAAAGTTTTAAGAAGGGTCAGTCTCATAGTATAAAAATTAACGACTAGGGGCACCTGGGTGCCTCAGTTGGTTAAGCATCCCACTGCAGTCCAGGTCATGATCTTGTGGTCCATGGGTTTGAGCCCCGTGTCATGCTCTGTGCTGACAGCTCAGAGTCTGGAGCCTGCTTCAGATTCTGTGACCCTCTCCCTCTCCCCCTTCCCCCTCAAAAATAAATATTCAAAAAATTTTTTTTAAATTAATGACTAAACTTTTAAATTAAAAAATTTTAGGGGCACCTGGGTGGCTCAGTTGGTTGAGTGTCCGACTCTTGATTTCAGCTCAGGTCATGATCCCAGGGTCATGTGATCAAGCCCCACATCAGGCTCTGTGCTGTGTGTGGAGGCTGCTTGGGATTCTCTCTCTCTCTCTCTCTCTCTCTCTCTCTCTCTCTTTCTCTTCTCTCTCTTTCTCCCTCTGCCCGTGTGCCCTGCTCTCTCTCCCTAAACATTTTTTAATGTTTTATTTTATATTTTGAGAGAAAGAGAGAGACAGAGACAGAGCATGAGCAGGGGAGGGGCAGAGAGATGGAGACAGAATCCTAGGCAGGCTCCAGGCTCTGAGCTGTCAGCACAGAGCCCTACATGGGGCCCGAACCCATGAGCAGTGAGATCATGACCTAAGCAGAAGTTGGACACTCAAATGACTGAACCACCCAGGCACCACCAAAAAAAAATTTTTTTAAATAAATTTTAAGTCATACAAAAGACATTAATAGAACCATTCAATTATATTATGGGATTACCAGCAGCATCTCATCACCAAGAGTGTATGCTGGCAAGTGAGGGAATGCAAAGAGATGTCCATTTTGAATTTTATTCCATTGCTTTGTCTATGATCTGAGAGGATGGATCACAATCATCCCCTTCCAGAGCATCAACTACCATGACTTGAAGACAGTTCTCAGTTCCTTGGAATGGGACACAGACAAGTCTCAGGCATGGGTCATTCTGCTCTCTCCTATACCAGTTCATCCCCACACCATCTCAATCACTCTGAACAACCACTGTGACTGCTCTTTGACCTCCCTCCCCTCTCAGTGATTAAAGCTGACCAATAATCCCTTTAAATTCTGGACTTTACCTCAGTGTGAGGAACTAGGGAATTGAAACAACCAGGTCAAGAGTGCTGTCACCTTGGCAAAGGAGTGGAGGAGCTATCTTTGATGTTCCAGCCCCAGCAGGCACAGCATGGAGAAGAACCTCGTAACACGGTTGACAATGAAGAAGTCACAATCATGTGGCTCTCATCTAGCTGGATCCCAGCTCCCTGAAGCCATTCCAGTCACACCAATTGAAGTCCCAGTCTGCATGGAGGAGAAACAAGTTGTGCCCTCTGTCTCCTCCTGAATTGCTGGCACACGAAATCATGAGCATAATAAAATTGTTGTTTTATGGCACTGAGTTTTGGAGTGGTTTGTTATACAGCAAGAGAGAGTTGGGTCACCCATATAGATTCTTAGAAGTGGCATTGCTAGACAATTGGTACATGCACTTGTAATTTTGATAGATATTACTGGATTGCCTATAACAAAATGTTAACCAAATTGCATACATCAGCATTTTATTATTTCCCCATATCCGTGCTCATAATTTTGTTTGCCAATCTAATAAGTGAAAAATTGTATCTTAGTGTGATGTCCTTTTTTAAAAAATTTCTTCTTAATTTTTATTTTTAGAGAGATAGAGTCATGAATGGGGGAGAAGGGCAGAGAGGGAGAGAAAGAATCTTTTTTTATTTTTTTAATATAATTTATTGTCAAATTGGCTTACATACAACACCCAGTGTTCATCCCAACAAGTTCCCTCCTCAATTCCCATTACCCATTTTCCCTCTCCCTCACTCCCCCATCCACCCTTAGTTTGTTCTCTATATTTAAGAGCCTCTTGTGGTTTGCCTCCCTCCCTCCCTGTTTGTAAGTATTTTTTCCCCTTCCCTTCCCCCATGGTCTTTGTTAAGCTTCTCAAGATCCACACATGAGTGAAAACATGATATCTGTCTTTCTTTGACTGACTTATTTCACTCAGCATAATACCTTCTAGTTCCATCCATGTTGTTGCAAATGCATGATTTTATTCTTTCTCATTGCCAAGTAACATTCCATTGTATATATAAACCACATCTTCTTTATCCATTCATTAGTTGATGGACATTTAGGCTCTTTCCATAATTTGGCTATTGTTGAAAGCGCTGCTATAAACATTGGGGTACACATCCCCCTCTGCATCAGCACTTCTGTATCCCTTGGGTAAATTCCAAGTAATGCTATTGCTGGGTCATAGGGTAGTTCTATTTTTTATTTTTTTGAAGAACCTCCATACTGTTTTCCAGAGCGGCTGCACCAGTTTGCATTCCCACCAACAGTGCAAGAGGGTTCCCCTTGAGAGAGAGAATATTAAGCAGGCTTCACACCCAGCACAGAGCCTGATGTAAGGCTTGATCCGACGACCCTGAGATCATGACCTGAGCCAAAATCAAGAGTTGGATGCTCAACTGAGTCAGCCACTCAGGTGCCCCTTAATGTGATTTTTATATGCATTACTCAATATGAATGTGGATGAAAATTTTTCATATGTGTAAGAATTGTCATTTTCTTTATTGACTACTATTTTATATATTTGTTGCCCATGTTTGAATTCTGTTGTTAAACGTTTTTTTTTTTTTAATTTTTTTTTCAACGTTTTTATTTATTTTTTTGGGACAGAGAGAGACAGAGCATGAACGGGGGAGGGGCAGAGAGAGAGGGAGACACAGAATCGGAAACAGGCTCCAGGCTCCGAGCCATCAGCCCAGAGCCTGATGCGGGGCTCGAACTCACGGACCGCGAGATTGTGACCTGGCTGAAGTCGGATGCTTAACCGACTGCACCACCCAGGCGCCCCGTTGTTAAACGTTTTGATATTGATTTGTAGAAGTTCTTTATGGGGCCCCAAATGATCATTTTACCTCTTCCTCTTGGATTTTCTTTTTAACTTCCAATTTTGTTCACTTTTATCATGGCTGGTATCTAGAAGAATGCCAAATAATCACAATGACAGTAGGCCTCCTTGTTTTATTCCTAACTTTTGTGGAAATACTTCAATGTTTCTCATTAAACAATATGTTTTGAGGTTCAGATGGAAAATTTTATTATGCTAAAAAAATAACCAGTTATTAAATGTTGAATTTTATCAAATTACCTTTCAATAGCTAAAGGGATTATCAGATTACGTGGCCCCATGGCTTTATAATACATTAAATTATATGAAAGTATTTCCCAATATTAAACCTTCTTTGCATTCCACTTAAGGTATTGCTGGATTCTATTTGCTGATAGCTACTTTAGGCTGTCTTTCCAGCTCACCGGCTGTTCCTTTGCCCTGGTTCCAGCTGTATCAGGTTTTGGGCTTCCCTCTTCCTTCCAAACATGACAGCCATCTTGTTTTTCTGAACAGTTTATGCCATTCTAGAGGAATTATCGTTCTATCTTTTAAGAGAATAATATTTTTACCATCACTATCTTTCCCCCATCACTACCTCCTTTCTTAGGCAAACCTGACATTGAACAAAAATTTTAGCATTATGAGTGTTATTAAGGGGAATGCAAGGTAGCTTGGGAGCATGTAAGAGAGAAGCTAAACTGAGGGGAGAGGGGTAATCGGAAAAGAGTTCTTAGAATTAACATCACATGAGCTGAAGTTGAAGAGTGAGTAGAAACTAGAGGGATTGAAAGAAAAAGAAACAGGGTATTCCAAGGCAAGTGACAGCATGGCATTCTCCCGGATATTCAAAGGAAGCCAGGAACCCAGAGACAGGAAGTCAGATTGTGTGGTAATGAGGCTGGAGTTTGAGGTAGAAGATTCAATTCATATGGGGACTTGTCATCAAGTTTGGATCCTGAATATTCCCCTACGAAAAATGGAAAATCACTCCAGGATTGTTTTAATCAGGCCACAGTCAGATGCGTGTGACTGTTGGCTGTGTGAAGAATAGATTCAAAAACCTGTCCCTCGTTGTGTGTTCCATGATCTGTATTTGGGTGTTCTTATTGGGGTCCTCCTTCACTTCCTCTGCCTTGCTACATCCCACCCTCTTAGTGCACCAAAACAGAACAGTTATGGTTAAGGCAAACTGGAGAGAAGCCCTGGATGTGACCTGGGAGGTGAGCACATGGAGTCTTTGCCCCAATATGTCTCCTGACACCTTCCCCTGTACTCAGGGTCCTGTCCGCCCTTTATTTCCTCACCAACAACTTCTGCACAAAAGCTTTTCATGTTTACTTCTAATTCATTCTGAGTTCAACTGTGTCTTGAAAAGAACTTGGTTCCTAGGTGTTTTTGCCAAGGCTGAAAAATAACTTTTCTGGTTTAGTGAAAGGAAACCACAAGCACCAAAGCTGCTTCTGAGGCAAACTCTGTGCTCTGAGGGGGTGGAGAACCATCTTATCTGGTGTCATCTGAAGGAACTGAAATTCCCCTCTGTCCAAACACACACCTGCAACCCACTACTCTTGAGATATCGTTCTTCTCTTATGAGTAAAGGTTTTCCCCAGGATAGGGTGAAGCAAATCAACACATGGGGAGAGATTCAGAAGGTCAAAAGAGCCAAATACAGATCAAAGCAGAGTTAAAGATTCAAATCCTCAGACACCAGCTAGAAGGTTTGTTTTGTATAGTCTGTGACCCATAGCACTGGAGAGGCAGCATCTCTTTTGTTTGTTTTAATTTGAGAGACGGAGAGGAGAGGAGAGGAAAGGAGAGGGGAGGGGAGGGGAGGGGAGAGGACAGGGGCAGAGCAGAGCGTGGGAATCTTAAGCAGGCTTCACGCTCAGTGCAAAGCCTGATGTGGGGCTTGACCCCATCACCCTGGGATCATGACCTGAGCAAAAATTAAGCGTTGGACGTTCAGTGGAATGAGCCACCCAGGTGCCCCAGATGGGCAGCATCTTACAAAAAAGATGAGCTGTGCAAGTCTAACTTGCTATCTTGGGTCTGAATATTATCCACTGAAATTGTAGACATTGATCTATTTGGCCTATTTTTTTTTTAATTTTTTTTCAACGTTTTTTATTTATTTTTGAGACAGAGAGAGACAGAGCATGAACGGGGGAGGGGCAGAGAGAGAGGGAGACACAGAATCGGAAACAGGTTCCAGGCTCCGAGCCATCAGCCCAGAGCCTGACGCGGGGCTCGAACTCACGGACCGCGAGATCGTGACCTGGCTGAAGTCGGACGCTCAACTGACTGCGCCACCCAGGCGCCCCTCTTTGGCCTATTTCTAACTTGCCCTCTCCCTCCTTGCCCCAAACAATTCCCTCCTCCAACATTTTTCACTTCCCAGAGTGCATCAGCGATCACATGTGGCCAAAACACATCTTCCAATGTGGTCATTGACCTACAGTGATGGCCTACAGTGATAATGGTTTCTTGTGCAACAGATACATGGTAAATCTGAATTGCATAATCTTGACATTGTAAATGTGGATTAAAGAAGTGAAACCAGAACAAGGAAGTTCCTTCTATCTTCTTTCTTTTCTCTCCCTTCTCTCATTCCTCTTACTCCCCAACCCCTATGTCACCCACTGTTGCCTGCCACTCTCTCTCCCACCTCACTGCATTTCTCTCTTGCACAGTATACCAGTGCCTTAGCCCCTATATCAGGGAATCTAAGTCCCCCACCTTTCTAGAACATCCTTCCCCTTAATCCTGGCTTGTAGTCTTGACAGGTTCCAGAACAGATGGGTCCTGGTGCTCACAAAGAGTAGAGAGAGGCATAGACTCTTCTGGAAAGGCTATTCCAAGGCTCTGCCCAAGCTGCTCCTCAGATAGTACCCCAACCAAAATACATAACACACACACACACACACACACACACACACACACACACACTCACACACACAGCATGGTGGCCAGCACCCGACCCATTCCCAACCTTTACTTTTAGGTTTTATCCTTTCTGAGTGAGCTCCTCTACGGAGGAATTTTCTTCAAAGGCTACTTTAATCTGGAGACTAAGCAATGATTTCTTTTCTAAGAGATGGAGGAAATTGCAGGACGCAGGCAGGCCATTAGGCTAGGGTGCTCAGAGGTGGTTGCAGAGTCCCCTTTTCCTGTAAGTGTGACCCACTGGCCACTAGAAACACTCTCACACGACGACAGGAATTTGAATTTCAACAAGGAAATTGTGCAGATGCTAACAAAGGGCAGTGTATGAACTCCCAAACCTTTGTTCTCCTGCATGAACATAATGGGACTTTTTCCCTAGTCTTCCCCTGGAATCATCTCTGCCCTTTCCTGCCAATACATCAGGTCTTACCACATTTCAGCGGTGCCATAGTGCTGATTATGACCATGTAGTGACATCAGGAGTCTTCATCATCACAGGGCTGCTGGTTTTCCAGCGTCGGACTTTCCCATTGACATCTCAGCATGTGTGCCTCCCTGCTCACTCTGTATTGTAAGCCCCAGCCCACGCCAACCCATTGGGACTGACTGGATTCGTAGAGAGCCAGGTGGCATGAGGCTCTCACTTCAGGGTGGGCTCAGAGGATTAGTGATTCCTAATGGGAGATCATAAGTAGTGACCAGACCAGGGGTCTGTCAGGGCAATGCCTATAAAAGCCCACTAGCCTTGTCTTCTGGGTTCATCAGAGAAGTGTTGAGTTGGAGACATTTCAGGCTAAATTAAGTCAGTTTTTTCTACCTCTTGGCACAAAGTAGGCAATTTAACATCTTGTCCTTACACATGTTCTCCATCACTCACCAAAGTTTGCATGACTTTATTAGATATTAAAAACTCAGAAATCACAGAAGTAAAACCAATGAATTGCCAAAGTGATAATTAGTACAAGGTTATTGTGCACAAGTGCAAACCATGAACACTCACACCAAATGTGGGATGAGGCTCCGGGGTGTGTGGTTGTAAAGTCACTTGTATAGTCAGACGGCAGTGACTGTGTATTCTTCAAGTGGTGGGTTATAATATTAGAATTTTCTTAAATGGTAGGAAATTGGTAACTGGTTCCCTAATACCGGTTTTAGGTAACAGTTTAGGTTTTGCTTTTGATTTCCAGAGGCAGAAGCAAGAAATGACCCAGGTCAAGTAGTCTTGCAAAAGTTTTATTTGTATGAATAACCTGCTTTTTTTTTTTTTTTTAGCTTCGTTCAGCGAATTTTTTAGCTTCGTTCAGTGACATCTGTTTTCTATTTAAATAATGCAGTGGGGTTTTTGTTCGTGTGCATATCCAGGAAGTCTGTGTATATACATTTGATGTCAGTCCATTTCTCAGAACTGCCTCAAATTATAAGAACAAGACTGTTTACTGTAAATTTACCAGTATGTGCTGCAACACTGCCTTCTATCTCCACACCATCATTTCTTACCTCATGTCTGCCGACTGTGGCCTTTGCTGTCACACAATGCTGTGGTCCCTCCCAGGACAGAGCCGGAATGTTGGGCCCATGTCCCCAGCCCTGTATGCAGAATGGCGTGAGAGGGGGCGGGGGGGGGGGACAAGGAGAGATCTCACTGCCCAGACCTCTCTGAGCCCTCATGATAGGCTGACAAGGATGAAGCAAGGGCATTTTCCTCTCAGTCTCAAACCCACACCAGGCCTCCTGCAGAATGGGCAGAGCCATGAGAATTGTTGACTCTTGTGAGCAAACAAGAGACCACAGAGTTGGAACAAGGTTTTCTGCCCTTACTCTGCCTTCCGGCCTGAGCTGAAGGTCTGGGCTAGAAAGAAAAGATCTTGAGTTCTGGGCAAGCATGCCGAACAGCTGAGCTGAATTTGGGACATGCGCACCATCAACAGTTCTGTGATAGTATTTGGGGTGGAATCTGTCAGGTTTCTGGGAGATTCCTGCTTACTGGAAGTTTGGGAAACAACTTTTTCTTTGATATGTTTTTGTTCCTGTTCTTGTTGAACCATTTGCAATTGCCCTTTTAATGTTGCATTTGATCATCATGAAATGACACAACACAAAAGGGGGCAAATACCAAAAATGGGAGTGAAACTGGCAAATACCACTGGGGACTAGAAAAGGGAATCCATAATTGTCAGGTGGGGCTTTCCTGCACAAGTTTCCCACTCAACCCCTCACTATTCAACACTTGGCCCTACATGCCAAGATTGCCCAGAGGGGCTACTGCCCACCTCATTGGGGAGACTGGGAGATGCCGTCCTTCCACTGCTTGACTTCCAGCGCCCCCCAGCACCCCCCTTTCTTGTGCTCACTGTCTGCCTTCGGACCACTGCTCCCTGCCCTCCAGCCAGGTCGCAGAAATTTCAAGTGTGTGCTGAACTGAGGCTTCTATGTATTCCTAATTAATAAAACCCCAAATGAGTGATTGCTCAGAGCCGGAAACCGAAGCATCGGAGCAGATTCATAGAGGAGATGCTGTTGAGGGGAGAGGGGGAAGATTTAAAAAGTTGGCTCTCAAGTCCACATAAATAATGCACCCTTAGACTGAGGCCAGAATCATAAACTAGTGAGGTGGCCAAGTAAATCAGCAGTCCGTCTGGGTACTGTCCTACATAAGCACCAGACCTCTTTGTGCTTGTGGTTAAAACCATGCAGCTATAAGCTCTCCATCAAACTTATCTCTTCTCGCTGGGGTTTCCCTTTTCCATTTTTGAACGCCTTAGTTAGATTTTCCTTTGTGGTGAAGAAACCCTAAAATATGTCCTTCATTGCAGATAGAGAGCAAATTTCTTCCAATCGGTATAATTGCCAGGTATCTTCACCTTGAAACTTTTATTAAGTTCCTTCACCATTTTATTTATAATTATTTTACACACCTCCACCATATTCTTTCCTACACGCCTCTGAACATGCCACATGGTCAATACCCACCCCTAAAATCTAGTCCCCAGAATTGGCCATATACTTTTATATGTTTCCTGTTCAATTTGGAGAGTTTGGAGTATTATTTCCTGTTGGATCCTGGACTTCTGTTAATAAAGTCTGAGTTAAAGGAGCTTCTTTTTGGTGACTGCTTTTTTTTTCCATTGGATATTCTTTCCTGCTTTGTTGAAGATTAGTTGGCCATACATTTGTGGCACTAGTTCTGGGGTTTCTATTCTATTCCATTGGTCTATGTGTCTGTTTTTGTGCCAATACCATGCTGTCTTGATGATTACAGCTTTGTAGTAGAGGTTAAAGTCTGGGATTGTGATGCCTCTTGCTTTGGTTTTCTTCTTCAAAATTACTTTGGCTATTCAGGGCCTTTTGTGGTTCCATACAAATTTTAGGATTGCTTGTTCTAGCTTCGAGAAGAATGCTGGTGCAATTTTGATTGGTATTGCATTGAATGCGTAGATTGCTTTGGGTAGTATTGACATTTTAACAATATTTATTCTTCCAATCCATGAGCACAGAATGTTTTTCCATCTCTTTATATCTTCTTCAATTTCCTTCATAAGCTTTCTATAGTTTTCAGCATCCAGATCTTTTACATCTTTGGTTAGGTTTATTCCTAGGTATTTTATGCTTCTTGGTGCAATTGTGAATGGGATCAGTTTCTTTGTCTTTCTGTGGCTCCATTATTGGTGTATAAGAATGCAACTGATTTCTGTACATTGATTTTGTATCCTGAGACTTTGCTGAATTCATGTATCAGTTCTAGCAGACTTTTGGTGGAGTCTATTGGATTTTCCATGTGTAATATCATGTCATCTGCAAAAAGTGAAAGCTTAATTTTTATCTTTGCCAATTTTGATGCCTTTGATTTCCTTTTGTTGTCTGATTGCTGATGCTAGAACTTCCAACACTACGTTAAATAACAGTGGTGAGAGTGGACATCCCTGTCGTGTTCCTGATCTCAGGGAAAAAGCTCTCAGTTTTTCCCCATTGAGGATGATATTAGCTGTGGGCTTTTCATAAATGGCTTTTATGATGTTTAAGTATGTTCCTTCTATCCCAACTTTCTCGAGGGTTTTTATTAAGAAATGATGTTGAATTTTGTCAAATGCTTTTTCTGCATCGATTGACAGGATCATATGGTTCTTATATTTTCTTTTATTAATGTGATGTATCACATTGATTGATTTGTGAATGTTGAACCAGCCTGCAGTCCAGGAATGAATCCCACTTGATCATGGTGAATAATTCTTTTTATATGCTGTTGAATTTGATTTGCTAGTATCTTATTGAGAATTTTTGCATCCATATTCATCAGGGATATTGGCCTGTAGTTCTCTTTTTTTGCTGGGTCTCTGTCTGGTTTAGGAATCAAAGTAATGTTGGCTTCATAGAATGAGTCTGGAAGTTTTCCTTCCCTTTCTATTTTTTGGAAGAGCTTGAGAAGGATAGGTATTATCTCTGCTTTAAATGTCTGGTAGAATTCCCCTGGGAAGCCATCTGGTCCTGGACTCTTATTTGTTGGGAGATTTTTGATAACTGATTCAATTTCTTCACTGGTTATGGGTCTGTTAAAGCTTTCTATTTCTTCCTGATTGAGTTTTGGAAGTGTATGGGTGTTTAGGAATTTGTCCATTTCTTCCAGGTTGTCCAGTTTGTTGGCATATAATTTTTCATAGTATTCCCTGATAATTGCTTGTATTTCTGAGGGATTGGTTGTAATAATTCCATTTTCATTCATGATTTTATCTATTTGGGTCATCTCCCTTTTCTTTTTGAGAAGCCTGGCTAGAGGTTTATCAATTTTGTTTATTTTTTCAAAAAACCAACTCTTGGTTTCATTGATCTGCTCTACAGTTTTTTTAGTTTCTATATTGTTTATTTCTGCTCTGATCTTTATTATTTCTCTTCTTCTGCTGGGTTTGGGGTGTCTTTGGTGCTCTGCTTCTATTTCCTTTAGGTGTGCTGTTAGATTTTGTATTTGGGATTTTTCTTGTTTCTTGAGATAGGCCTGGATTGCAATGTATTTTCCTCTCAGGACTGCCTTCGTTGCATCCCAAAGCGTTTGGATTGTTGTATTTTCATTTTCATTTGTTTCCATATATTTTTTAATTTCTTCTCGAATTGCCTGGTTGACCCATTCATTCTTTAGTAGGGTGTTCTTTAACCTCCATGCTTTTGGAGGTTTTCCAGACTTTTTCCTGTGGTTGATTTCAAGCTTCATAGCATTGTGGTCTGAAAGTATGCATGGTATGATCTCAATTCTTGTATACTTATGAAGGGCTGTTTTGTGACCCAGTATATGATCTATCTTGGAGAAGGTTCCATGTGCACTCGAGAAGAAAGTATATTCTGTTGCTTTGGGATGCAGAGTTCTATATATATGTGTCAGGTCCATCTGATCCAATGTATCATTCAGGGCTCTTGTTTCTTTATTGATCCTGTGTCTAGATGATCTATCCATTGTTGTAAGTGGAGTATTAAAGTCCCCCGCAATTACCACATTCTTATCAATAAGGTTGTTTATGTTTGTGAGTAATTGTTTTATATATTTGGAGGCTTCCGTATTCGGTGCATAGACATTTATAATTATTAGCTCTTCCTGATGGATAGACCCTGTAATTATTATATAATGCCCTTCTTCATCTCTTGTTATAGCCTTTAATTTAAAGTCTAGTTTGTCTGATATAAGTATGGCTACTCCAGTTTTCTTTTGACTTCCAGTAGCATGATAGATAGTTCTCCATCCCCTCACTTTCAGTCTGAAGGTGTCTTCAGGTCTAAAATGAGTCTCTTGTAGACAGAAAATAGGGTCTTGTTTTTTTTTAATGCATTCTGATACCCTATGTCTTTTGGTTGGCGCATTTAGTCCATTTACATTCAGTGTTATTATAGAAAGATATGGGTTTAGGGTAATTGTGATGTCCGTAGGTTTCATGCTTGTAGCGATGTCTCTGGTACTTTGTCTCACAGGATCCCCCTTAGGATCTCTTGTAGGGCTGGTTTAGTGGTGATGAATTCCTTCAGTTTTTGTTTCTTTGGGAAGACCTTTATCTCTCCTTCTATTCTAAAAATTTTTTTTTAACGTTTATTTATTTTTGAGACAGAGAGAGATAGAGCATGAATGGGGGAGGGTCAGAGAGAGGGAGACACAGAATCTGAAACAGGCTCCAGGTTCTGAGCTGTCAGCACAGAGCCTGATGTGGGGCTCGAACCCACGAACTGTGAGATCATGACCTGAGCTGAAGTTGGACGCTTAGCCGACTGAGCCACCCAGGCGCCCCTCTCCTTCTATTCTAAATGACAAACTTGCTGGATAAAGGATTCTCGGCTGCATATTTTTTCTGTTCATCACATTGAAGATTTCCTGCCATTCCCTCCTGGACTGACAAGTTTCAGTAGAGAGGTCTGTCACTAGTCTTATCAGTCTCCCTTCATATGTTAAAGCATGTTTATCCCTAGCTGCTTTCATAATTTTCTCTTTATCCTTGTATTTTGCCAGTTTCACTATGATATGTTGTGCAGAAGATTGATTCAAGTTACATCTGAAGGGAGTTCTCTGTGTCTCTTGGATTTCAATGCCTTTTTCCTTCCCCAGATCAGGGAAGTTCTCAGCTATGATTTCTTCAAATACACCTTCAGCACCTTTCCCTCTCTCTTCCTCCTCTGGAATCCCAATTATGCGTAAATTATTTCTTTTTAGTGTATCACTTAGTTCTCTAATTCTCCCCTCATACTCCTGGATTTTTTTATCTGTCTTTTTCTCAGCTTCTTCTTTTTCCATAATTTTATCTTCTAATTCACCTATTCTCTCCTCTGCCTCTTCAATCTGAGCTGTGGTCGCCTCCATTTTATTCTGCAGCTCATTTATAGCATTTTTAGCTCCTCCTGACTGTTTCTTAGTCCCTTGATCTCTGTAGCAATAGATTCTCTGCTGTCCTCTATACTGTTTTCAAGTCCAGCGATTAATTTTATGACTATTATTTTAAATTCATTTTCTGTTATATTGTTTAAATCATTTTTGATTAGTTTGTTAGCTGTTGCTACTTCCTGGAGTTTCTTTTGAGGGGAATTCTTCTGTTTCATCATTTTGGATAGTCCCTGGAGTGACACGGAACTGCAGGACACTTCCCCTGTGCTGTCTGGAGTAACTTGCATTGGTGGGTGGGGCTGCAGTCCGACCTGATGTCTGCCCCCAGCCCACCGCTGGGGCCACAGTCAGACTGGTGTGTGCCTTCTATTCCCTTCTCCCAGTGGTGGGACTCACTGTGGGGTGGGGTGGCTCCTGTCTGGGCTATTTGCACACTGCCAGGCTTGTGGCGCTGCTTCCATGGGATCTGGTGTATTAGCCAGGGTGGTGCACAGGGGCAGGAGGGGCAGCCTCAGCTCGCTTTTCCTTCAGTGGTCCACTTTGAGAGGGGCCCTGCAGCACCAGGAGGGAGGCAGACCCATCGGAGGGATGGATCTGCAGAAGCACAGCATTGGGTGTTTGCGTGGTGCAAGCTAGTTCCGTGATGGGAACTGGTTCCCTTTGGGATTTTGGCTGGGGGATGGATGAAGGAGATGGCACGTCCCAGCGCCTTTGTTCCTTGCCAAGGTGAACTCTGCCCTCCGGGGCTCAACAACTCTCCCTCCCACTCTCCGAGCAGAGCTGTTGACTTATAACCTTCCAGATGTTAAGTCCCGCTGACTCTCAGAACACACTAGGTCTGGCCCCTCCGCTTTTGCAAGCCAGACTAAGGGGCTCTGCCTTGCAGGACGGCCTGCCCCTCCACCACCCTGGCTCCCTCCTGCCAGTCCGTGTAGTGCTCACCGCCTCTCCGCCCTTCCTACCCTCTTCCGTGGGCCTCTTGTCTATGCTTGTCTCCAGAGAATCCGTTCTGCTAGTCTTCTGGTGGTTTTCTGGGTTATTTAGGTCAATGTGGGTGGAATCTAAGTGATTAGCTGGACACGGTGAGCCCAGCATCCTCCTATGCCGCCATGTTTGCTAACTCTCCTGGTGACTGCTTTTTTGCACCACAGGCTCATAGTGAGTTTGAGCTCCACTAAAAGCTCCAGATTTCTCTATTTAGAATGTCTCCAGTCTGGTCTTCTAGAATTTATTTTTAGAAGAACTATCATTTAAGAATTTTCAAAATAATTATCTAGCTAGTTTTAGTGCAGGGTTCTAGCTTATCATTTCGTTTCCTGGCCATGGGATGTCTCATGGAAAATATTATTTAGAATAATAGTTTTATCTCTGAAGAATGAAGAGTACATATGAGAAAGAGCAGCTGGGACTGTATCACCTCCATAACTAACTGCCTAATCTTAATATGTCATTCAAGCCTTATTTTTCTAATATTTTTAATAGATTTTATTACCTATTTGCATAGTACCACAGGGATTTTGGAAGAATAATTAAAACAAAGGAGATAGATAATTTTCAAAAATATGAATTGTTGGGGCACCTGGCTGGCTCAATTGGAAGAGCATGGGACTCTTGATCTTGGGGTTGTGAGTTTGAGCCCCATGTTGGATATACAGATTACTAAAAAATAAACTTAAAAAGCAACACAAAAGAATTGAATAAAATAAGAACAATGTTTAAAAATATATGAGTTATGGGGCAACTGGTTGGCTCCGTTGGTTAAGTGTCTGACTCTTGATTTCGGCTCAGGTCATGATCTCCCAGTTCCTGAGTTTGAGCCTAACATCTGTGCTGACCATATGGAGCCTGCTTGGGATTCTCTCTCCCTATCTCTGTCTCTGTGTCTCTCTCTCAAAATAAATAAATAAACTTAAAAAAATATGAACTGCATCATGGAAGAGAAGTACAAAAGTGGTAAAGATGGCAGTGACATTGCTGATATTCATTATCATTATCACCATCTGGTGCAACATGGTAATTTGTGGATTCCAACCCACCCCCACCCCTCAAAGCAATCCAAAATAGAAGGAATTTTGTATAATTATGGGCCATTTTAGGAAATAGAATACTATTGATGATAGAATAGGACGTTGTAGAATGTGTCCTCTGGCTTTGAGGTGAGAACTCCCACATCTTGGCCTGTAATCAGGAGCACCCCATGGGGAAACTCTCTAGAAACTCTGGTTTATCTTTTCATCTTCCTTTCTTTGCTTTTATTCCTGATGGTAGTGACTCATTTCTCACTCCCCTTTCCCTAAAGCCACGAGCTCACAAGCTTCTTGTGGTATCTGGGTTTTCAAAGAGAGAGGGGATGGAACCATGCTGATGTATTTTTTAAAAAATTTTTAAATCTTTATTTTTAAGAAAGAGAGAGAGAGAGAGAGAGAGAGAGAGAGAGACAAAGTGTGAGAAGGGGAGGAACAGAGAGAGAGGGAGACACAGAATCAAAAGCAGGCTCCAAGCTCTGAGCTGTCAGCACAGAGCCCAATGTGGGGCTCAAACTAACAAACCACAAATTCATGACTTGAGCCGAAGTCAGACACTTAACTGACTGAGCCACCTAGGTTCCCCAATGCTGGTTTTTCAGCACACCTGAGAAAGCCTTCTGACAAATGAGGTGGTTCTGGAAGATAGAGGGAGCCTGGTCCTGAGGATCTGAGGCTTTGGTCAGAAAATACTTGGATTTTCGGATGAGGAGAGACCTTGACACATCTACTCCCCTGAGATTCCTGGGAGAACTAGGGCAGTGGGAAGTGACTTTGTGCAGGGGAAGGGGACTGTGTGCTCACAGAAGGGTCCTGCTTAGACTGTGGGCAGGAGGGACGGGGCGTGCATGCAGTGGGATAGCTCAACGAAGACGACGCATGCTCAAGATCGGAATTTCTCACCTTACATTTTTTTGCATGTGGATGCCCTTTGCTGGTGAGTGGATCTCGTAAAGAGACTAAGGCCGAGGCCATGGTGTCCAACACAAAACAGAACTTTTAATCATGTTGCTTCTGCAGCAGCCAGCACAGTCACACCCTTATTTCTCAGATGGGTTTGGCTCCATCCACACTATCCTCTCCCTTCCCTTCCTGTTTTATCTTATTGGATGGTATTTCACTGTGCAGCTCTTAATGGAACACCTTCTATGCATCCAGCTCTGTGAAGTAGTGTTTATAAGAGAAGATCTCAGTCTTCTTGGGTGGGTGAGTCTCACACACATGACATAAATGGAGGCTGAAACAAAGATGTAATACATTTAAGGATCTAGAGTGTATGAAGCATAAATCAAGGGTTCAGGGAGGGTAGGGGAGGAAATCTGGTAGCCACCAGTATTACAGGGGGTGGGGGCGGGGTTAAGATCAATGATAGTCTTTGAGTGGCTGGTCACCCAGGGAATCTCAGACTTGAATAGCCCTTCTTCTTCTTTCCTGGACTCACCCTGCCCTGGTCCTGGAGGGAGAACATTGTAGTTAAAACAGTTGGAAAGTCCATGTCAGTGTCCTGTGTAGACACACCAATATCCCCACGTTGTCCTGTGTCTCCTCTAAGTGCTTCACACACTGTTTACGCCCTTAAACTACCTTTATTTCTCCTGATAGTTTATAAACTTCTCACTGAAATTTTAAAGATCTATCTGAAAACTGAGTAGAGGGAATTCATATATTTTTTTAAAAATCAAAGCATTTTGTCACCCCCTTTATGAATAAAACCATACTTAGAAACTGGATAACAGCTAAAGCAATCCAAGCTTTTGGACTAAGCTACAGGTGTATTTAGAAGGCAATTCATAATTCTAAATATTTAAGTATTTGAAAAATGAGAAGTTAGCAAAAGGAAAAACAGAATATAGATGAAAGGAAATAATAAATAATAAATAAAAATAGGAACAGAAATAATGAAATTTAAAAGAACACAAAATACCCCCAAATTTACACAGTAAAGCTAATTCTTTGGAATGACATACAATTCTGCTAATGTGAATCAAAATCAAAGATCAAGAACACAATAAAAACTGAGAACAAACTGAGGGTTGATGGGGGGTGGGAGGGAGGGGAGGGTGGTTGATGGGTATTAAAAAAAAAGAACACGATAAAAAATTTAAGAGAATCCTATGAATAGATTTGGGCCAATACACTTGAAAATAGAGATGAATAGATAATTAAAAGATAAATAAATATTTTCAGATATCAGATCAGATAAAGCAATGACATTACTATTCCCATGGGGAGAACTGTTTTCTTGCTATATCCCAAAATATATCCTTTTAATATTTGACTCTTTAAAATTTTTCTATAAATATAGATCTGTTTTTATAAACTGTCTAAAAATAGGCCTGTTGTCTACAACAGGTATCCATTTGGTGAGAGATGTGAGCACCATCTTTAAATTTGTATAAGCCAAAAAGAGCAGAGTTAGTCTTATTATTCCAAGCTGCACAGAAAAAAGAAGATAAATTTGATGTCATTGTTTTATTTTTTTTAATTAAAAAAATTTTAATGTTTATATTTGAGAGGCAGAACGTGAGTGGGGGAGGGGCAGAAACGGAGACAGAATCCAAAGCAGGCTCCAGGCTCTGAGCTGTCAGCACAGAGCCCCATGCAGAGCTTGAACCCACAAGCCAAAAGATCATGACCTGAGCGGAAGTTGGATGCTTAACCAACTGAGCTACCCAGGTGCCCCTTTAAACATTTTTTTAAGTAAGTTTATTTATTTATTTATTTATTTATTTATTTTTATTTAAAAAATGTTTTAATATTGAATTTATTGTCAAATTGTTTTCTATACAACACACTGTGCTCATCCCAACAGGTGCCCTCCTCAATGCCCATCACCCACCCTCCTCTCCCTCCCACCCCCCATCAACCCTCAGTTTCTTCTCAATTTTTAAGAGTCTCTTATGGTTTGGCTCCCTCCCTCTCTAACTTTTTTTTTCCTTTCCCTCCCCCATGGTCTTCGGTTAAGTTTCTCAGGATCCACATAAGAGTAAAAACATGGTATCAGTCTTTCTCTGTATGACTTATTTCACTTAGAATAACACTCTCCAGTTCCATCCATGTTGCTACAAAGGGTCATATTTCATTCTTTCTCATTGCCACGTAGTATTCCATTGTGTATATAAACCACAATTTCTTTATCCATTCATCAGTTGATGGACATTTAGGTTCTTTCCATAATTTGGCTATTGTTGAAAGTGCTGCTATAAACATTAGGGTACAAGTGCCCCTATGCATCAGCACTCCTGTATCCCTCGGGTAAATTCCTAGAAGTGCTATTGTTGGGTCATAGGGTAGTTCTATTTTTAATTTTTTGAAGGACCTCCGCACTGTTTTCCAGAGTGGCTGCCCCAGTTTGCATTCCCACCAACAGTGCAAGAGGGTTCCCATTTCTCCACATCCTCTTCAGCATCTATAGTCTCCTGATTTGTTCATTTTGGCTACTCTGACTGGCGTGAGGTGGTATCTCAGTGTGGTTTTGATTTGTATTTCCCTGATGAGGAGTGATGTTGAGCATCTTTTCATGTGCCTGTTGGCCATCTGGACGTCTTCTTTAGAGAAGTGTCTATTCATGTTTTCTGCCCATTTCTTCACTAGAGTATTTGTTTTTCAGGTGTGGACTTTGGTGAGTTGTTTATAGTTTTTGGATCCTAGCCCTTTGTCTCATATATCATTTGCAAATATCTTTTCCCGTTCTGTTGGTTGCCTTTTAGTTTTGTTGATTGTTTCCTTTGTAGTGCAGAAGCTTTATCTTCAGGAGGTCCCAGTAGTTCATTTTTGCTTTTAATTCCCTTGCCTTTAGAGATGTGTCAAGTAAGAAATTGCTGCAGCTGAGGTCAGAGAAGTTTTTTCCTGCTTTCTCCTCTAGGGTTTTGATGGTTTCCTGTCTCACATTCAGGTATTTTATCCATTTTGAGTTTATTTCTGTGAATGGTGAAGAAAGTGGTCTCGTTTCATTCTTCTGCATGTTGCTGGCCAGTTCTCCCAGCATCATTTGTTAAAGAGACTGTCTTTTTTCCATTGGATATTCTTTCCTGCTTTGTCAAAAATTGGTTGGCCATACTTTTGTGGGTCCAATTCTGAAGTCTCTATTCTATTCCATTGGTCTATGTGTCTGTTTTTGTGCCAATACCATGCTGTCTTGGTGATTACAGCTTTGTAGTAGAGGTTGAAGTCTGGGATTGTGATTCCTCCTGCTTTGGTCTCCTTCTTCAAAATTACTTTGGCTCTTCGGGGTCTTTTGTGGTTCCATACAAATTTTAGGATTGCTTGTTCTAGCTTCAAGAAGAATGCTGGTGCAATTTTGATTGGGATTGCATTGAATGTCTAGATAGCCTTGGGTAGTATTGACATTTTAACAATATTTATTCTTCCAACCCATGAGCACGTGAATGGGATCAGTTTATTTATTTGTCTTTCTGTTGCTTCATTATTAGTGTATAAGAATGCAACTTATTTCTGTACATTAATTTTGTATCCTGTGATATGTTTATTTTTGAAGGAGACAGAGACAGAGCACGAGCAGGGGAGGGGTAGAGAGGGAGACGCAGAATACGAAGCAGGTTCCAGGCTCTGAGCTGTCAGCACAGACCCCGATGCGGGGCTCAAATTCATGGACCCCAAGATCTTGACTGGAGCCAAAGTCAGATGCTTAACCTATTGAGCCACTCAGTCACCCTTACTTTGAGAGAGAGAGAGAGAGAGAGAGAGAGAGAGAGAGCACACTCAAGTGGGGGAGAGGCAGAGAGAGAAGGAGAGAATCTCAAGCAGGCTCCACACACCATCAGTTTGGAGCCCAATGCAAGGTTGATCTCAGGAACTAAGACCGCGACCTGAGCAGAAATCAAGAGTCAGATGCTTAACCAACTGAGCCACCCAGGAATCCCAATGTCATTATTTTTAAAATACTTTAATATTCAGAAACAATAATGGGTCCCTTATGATGTATAGTAACATAAAGTGTAACCAGCACTCAGATAAAGAAACAGAACATCCCAGAAGTCCCCCTATTATTCTCCAAGGGTGACTTCTAGCTGAACTTCTAATAGCATAGATTCATTTTAGCTGTCCTTGTACTTAATATAAATGGAATTATGTACTATGTATTTCTTTTGTATCTGGTTTTTGTTTCTGTTTTCATTTTTTGCTTACCATTATGTTTGAGATTTATCCATATCATAATAAGTAGCAATAAATTGTGCATTCTCACTATTAGTATTTTGTTGTGTGAATATAACCCAATTTAAATACATACAATTTATAATTTATGAATGAATATATAACCTGTATAATTAACCCAATTAATGTAGGCTATGTTACTTCTGCTTTTTCAATTTTTATTTCTTTGTTTGTTTGTTTGTAAAGTGGGTTCCACACCCACCCAGCATGGAGCTTGGACTCACTACTCTGAGATCAAGATCTGAGCTGACATCAAAAGTTGGACACTTAACTGACTGAACCACCCAGGCACCCCTGCTTTTTCATTTTAAAACCGTTTTTCAGCTATTTTACTTTATTTTATTTTCTAGTTTTATTCAGATATAATTGACAAATAAAAATTACATATATTTAAGGTATACAAGTTGTTGATTTGATATAGGCATACATTGTGAAATAGTCACCATAATCTAGCTAATTATCATATCCACCACCTCACTTGGTTACCATTTTTCTTTTCTTTCTTTTTTTGTCGTGAGAATACTTAAGTTGATGGGCATTTACATTGTTTCCATTTTTTTGTTATTCTAAGTGCCACCACTATAAATATCACAGACATTACCTTTCGCAGAACAGAAGCACATATTTATGTTGGGTATGTACCTTGGGGTAGAACAGCTCAATATTAGCTATGTGTAATATTCAGTTTTCCTAGATACTACAGACTTTTCCAGAAGAGTTCTACCAATGAGCATTTTCACTAAACATCATGTGAGAGTTCTATTTGCTCCACAGTGTCAGAAGTTTCCTTTATATGGAACATTCACACAATTTTCAAGTTTATTCTTAGGCATTTTACTTTTTGTTGTTATTTTTTAATTCACAAGTTATATATAATTGGGTATTGTTAAGTTAACATAATTGGCTTATGTGAGTCAGTTTTTATGGTTTTTATTTAATTTTGCATCCATCAACTTATTAAGGTCTTTTATTGTTTATAGGAGCATGGTTATAGGTTTATTCTCTTCTAGGAGCATGTTATATGGTTTATTCTCTTGATTTTCCCAGGTAATAATCATAGCATTTATAAATAATGATTTTATAGCCACCTTATATTTTTTATACATGCTATTTGTTTGTCTTTTATGGTTTTAACGTATATTTCCTCTAGATAAATATTTAAAATAGTATGAATAGTAAACATTGTATTTTATTTTATTTCTATTTTAGAAATAGAGAGCAAGCAGGGGAGGGGAAGAGGAAGAGGGAGAGACAGAATCCCAAGCAGGCTCCACGCTGTCAGCACAGAGCCTGATGCAGGGCTTGATCCCATGAACCAGGAGATTATGACCTGAGTCAAAATCAAGAATCAGGCACTCAACTGACTGAGCCACCCAGGCACCCTAACAGTGAATATTTTAAACTTCCAAATTTCCATTCAGCCTCCAAAATGTTTATCAAAGTCTTTTTATTACTAGCATATCTTCCCCGAGAAGGAAGAATTTCACAGCAGTTCCTGAGAAAAAAGATGGATGAAGCATTCAAGTGACTAAAGTAAGTCCATCAAGGCCAGAGCAGATGAGAGAAGAGAGAGGTGACAGTGAAATGAGGAGAAAAAGGTGGGAAGTGGCCATATCACCTGGATCACCCAAAGTGGGGACACAGAAGGAAAAGCTAAAAAATTGTGATGATCACAACCCGGGGTTGCAGACCCACTGAGAGAGTGGGATTTAATTTTAAGATCATGCTTCCCACACCCACTCCTACCACCCCATCAACAGGGCTTCAGTATAAAAACAGTGAATTAAAGCTGATAGAACAGGGGTGCCTGGGTGACTCAGTCAGCTGAGCGCCTGACTTCAGCTCAGGTCATGATCTCGAGGTCCATGGGTTTGAGCCCCACGTTGGGCTGTGTGCTGACAGTTTGGAGCCTGGAGACTGCTTCAGATTCTGTGTCCCCTTCTCTCTCTGCCCCACCCCTGCTTGTGCTCTGTCTCTCTCTGTCTTTCAAAAATGAATAAACAGGGGCGCCTGGGTGGCTCAGTCGGTTAGGTGGCCGACTTCGGCTCAGGTCATGATCTCACGGTCTGTGAGTTCGAGCCCCGCGTCGGGCTCTGTGCTGACAGCTCAGAGCCTGGAGCCTGTTTCAGATTCTGTGTCTCCCTCTCTCTGACCCTCCCCCATTCATGCTCTGTCTCTCTCTGTCTCAAAGATGAATAAACGTTAAAAAAAAATTAAAAAAAAATGAATAAACATAAAAATAAATTTTTAAAAAGCTGAAAAAACAGCAAGATAGAAACTCTATTTAAGAAGGGCTTCCTAGGGAAACCCACCAACAACAGTGAGAACAGACAGGAACGTTAGAGGAAGCCAGCTCTACAGCTTCAGCAAATATGAACACAGCCCAACTCGTAGACAGATGAATACAAAACCTCACCCACAGCTCTAGCTATGTTAATTCCTAATATAAGATAGATCCCATCCAGCTTTCCACATCCACACAAGGTGTGCTAACAGGAAAGAAGAAGTCCAGTCTGGAGACACAGGGATGACCAGACTCAGATATGGCACAGAATTGTGGATTGTCAGACGTGTGTGTGTGTGTGTGTGTGTGTTGTATACACACATACATAAAGAGATTTATTACAAGGGATTGGCTCAATTGTTTTGGAGCTGACGAGTCCCATGGCCCACAGTCAGCTGACTGGAGCCAGTGGAGTAGCTCTAATCTCTGAGGATGTGCCACCCAGGACCCAGCAGTTCCAGTCTGCAGGTCTCGACCTGAGAGAAAATACTTAAAGGAAGTTGGAGTTAAGGAGGGAGGAAGAGACAATGGGCATCCACCACAATGGTGAAGGCATTGGTACGTGCAGGAGACAGGCAACTTGCAAACAAGGGAGGAGATCAGTAAAAAATCAGGTCCCTGGCACAAAATTTTCTGAAGGGTCTGCTGCTTCTTTCTAAGCCTCTGAGTTATCCTGGTTCAGGACAAAAATAATAACAATACTGATGTTCTTGTTTTTCCTGTTTATATTACCAAAGCCACAGACAAAGTGCAAACAGCATGTGTTCCGACTGAGAAGGGCTTGGCCCTGGGTGTTCTCACCCACTTCCTGTTCCCCACACAGCAGACTTTGCTCTTTCTTGAGCAAAGCTCAAGCAAAGCTTGAGCTGAGCTTTCTGATCCCATTTTACTGAAAACTATAAGCAATGTATTCTATATATTCATATGCCATGGACACTTTCCTCTACCTCTTCCAGTCAAAGTCCCCAGAAGCCTGCAATGTGTCGTCCCTAAAAGGAGACACAAAGAACTCACAAGACAGCACGGACCCAGGAGACAGAAAACATGACCATTCCTCTTCCTCTACGGCTGACGGAGTGGTAAGTCTGAGTGAGTGAGAGTGTGTGTTTGTGTGCGTGTGTGTGTGTTGTGTATGTATGTTTCTATGTGTGTTGTATGTTTGTGTTTGTGTATGTGCTGTGTTTGGGAGTGTATGTGTATGGGTGGAGTGTGTGTGATGTGCTGATGTGTATGTTTATGTTGATGTGTATCTGTGTGTTTTTGTGACTGTGTATGTTGTGTATTTATGTGTGTTTGTGTGACTGTGTATGTTGTGTATTTGTTTCTGTGTGTATGTGGGTGTTTTATGTTTGTGTGTTTTGTGTGTGTGTTTATGTGTTTATGTATTTGTGAATATGTGTGTGGAGTTTTCTGATTGTATGTGTGCAGTGTTATGTGTGACACGTTTGTGTGTGTGTGTTTGTGTATAGGTGTATGCTGTGTTTATGAGTGTGTGTTTGCAAGTTTGTGAGTGTGTGCATGTTTGCAAGTGTGTGGGCGTGTGTTGTGTTTGTGAGTGTGGGTGTGTGCTGTTTGTGACTATGTGTGGTTGTATTTGAGTGTGTGTGTGTTTGTTGTGTTTGTGAGTCTGTGTGAATGTGAGTGTGGGTGTGTGTTTGCGAGTGTGTGGGTGTGTGTTGTGTTTGTGTGTATGTTTGCAAGTGTATTAGTGTGTGCTGTGTTTGTGTGGGTGTGTGTTTGTGAGTGTGTGGGTGTGTGTTGTGTTTGTGAGTGCACGTGTGTAGTGCATGCAGTGTGCGTTTACAGTGGTACGAACCCATCCATGAATAAGAGTCAGAAGAACTCTGTTCCCTGCTCGAATTCACTGTTTAGCTCTGAGCAAGATGCTTTGGCGAGTTGACTCTCCTCCTGAGAAGCATTAAGTGGGGGGACATAGCTGCTTATGCTCTGTGCTGGAGACAAAACCTACCAAGTGCGGCGAGGCAGGCATGTGAGGTGCTGGCCAGGCAGGGGCAAAGCAGCAAGGCCTGGGGCGCGGACTCACTTGCTGGTGCAAGGCTGGGGCGCACAGTGCAAATTTTCTGCCTGTGTTCCTCACCCAGCTCACCTACCCGCCCTGCTGTTACTTTCCACTGAGCCTCCCCTTCTTTCTAAAGGAGTCACGAGATTTTGCTGGTGAAGTACTGCCTCAGTTTCCACCAAGGATGTAAGGAAGCGAAGGACAAAGAGGTTGAGGGGTCTCCAGGTACAGAGATAGGAGCACTAATCTCCTTGTTCCAGAAGCCCTTTGGATAAGCAAATGCTGTATCCCTGCTAGGGATAGCTGGGGACAGCTGTTCCCCTGACCTGGTCACTCTCTTTTCCTGAAGTCACATGACTTACTGGACTGTGACTGTTTTGAGCCTGGCCCTTCAGAGGTGACATTGCTAAGTAAAGCCAACAACCATACAGCAAGGGCCACACTGACCTCCCACTGGGCAGCTCCCAGGATAAGGGCAGGACTGAAGTCATTTGCCAGGTTAACAGAGTACAATGACTTTCTGAGGATGTTGTGGCAATGGGAAAACCAGGCCTATCAGGGCCCCCTGTAGCTGGGTCTCCCCACACCCCACAGCCTTTGTCTGGCGACATTCATCTGACTGTGTCTCTGAGAGTCTTACATGTTCTGGAAAAACAGTCCTGGAGCCATGCAGTTTCCTCCCTGACTCCACAGAGAATATCAAGCAGCTATAGGCTGACGGGCCCCTGACATAGGCAACTGTGTTAGTCCATGAGGCAGGATGCACTGAGCGAGGTTACATGCTGTCCTCAGAAGGATGCCTGAAGTTCCTGGATAGAGTGGCATGGCCCTTCCCACAGGGGAGGAGACCTCAGGGACATTTAGTTCAGGCCTAGCATTCACACTTATGGGGACAATAAGGCCCAGGCAGTGTGACCATCCACTGTGACCAACTGATGGCCATTGGAGATGAGCACTGCGGTCTCCTGGCTCCCAGCAGGACTCTGCCCCACACCCTGATGGCCCCATTCCTGTCCTCACAGCAGAACCTGGCCACCAACCTGTAAGCCCTCTGTAATCCTAACTTCCTAACTGCCAAACCTTCCCCAAAGGTCAGGCCTGGACTACCCGTTTTGGCCCAAGATCCCTGCCCCCATCCCCCAGCCAGTCCCTCGCCACGACTTCCTGCCCATGCCCTCCAGATACACTGTGGCCACACCAGTCTTCCCACTGCTCTCAGGACCCAGTATCAGACCTGCCTCTGCTCTCTGTTCTTTTCTCTCCTCACAGAACAGCTCTAGGACCCTGTCTCTCCAAATACTACCTGCCACCTCGGCTGTCAGGCCAGTTCACAGTTCACCTTTCTCCATGAAGTCTCTTACACTGCCAATAGAGACCACAGTAGGGATGGGGGGAGAAGAGAGAAAACAGGGTCTGCAAAGGAAGGAAAGACCCCTCAGACGCCCTCCTCTCTCTCCTCATTCAGGCTGCTCCCCTCAAACCTAAGCTTCTGGCAAGAGAAAGGCAAAAGTCAGGTGCCTCTTAAAACTGTTGAAAAACCAGTAAGACATATTATGGTTTTCTCTAGATAAAGAAGGAAGAATATGAAGAGATTGTCCAGGATAATCCTGCAGGAGCACTGTGTCAGGATCCTAAACAAGACGTTATAGGAGGTAAACTACTTTCTAGCAGAAATGAGCTTGAGAGAGGTGTGGATGGGGATGTTTAATGACAGGTGGTGCACTGGGACAGGCAGCGGGGTCCATCCCTGTAGAGATTTGCCCACCTGGGCTGCCATCAAGGGGGCTTTGGGTTGGGGGGGGGTCTTCCTTTACTGCAGCCAAATAAGACAGAGAGGGGCCTGATGGGCACAGTGGGGGAAACAAAGGGAGACACAGTGCCAGCCGCCCCCTTTACTAAATCTCTGTGCCAGGCCCAAAGAAAGGGGTCTGTGCATTCTGGGCTTGCTTCCTCAGGTAGGATGTGCTGATAGTCGGTGTGACCAAACGGCTCACTGGAGCCCGAGGCTCTGCAGCCAACAGACCCCATGCAGGTGCTTGGCTGGATCAGATGGGAGAGCTCTCAGGGTCATACGGGTTGCAAAGCAGCATGTGAGCAGATAGGATGTACTTGCCTGCTGCCTCAGAACTGGGCTTGGCCTTCTGGAGGGGGTTCTCTCCAAAAGCTACTGCATCAGGGCCAGGCTTTTAACTTTCAAGGGCTCAACTTTGCCATCTACCTTGGGCAGACAGAATCTGGGAATGCTGGAAATCCATCCAATTTCCTGCCCAGAAGAAATTATTTGTGATTCATTATGTATTTTAACACAAACAGCTTTTTACTACATGAACTTCAATGGCCTGAGCCACTGGGAGAGAGCCTTATTAATAAACCACCAAAGCAAATTACCCATAGAAGTGCTGATACCCGATTTACCTATTCTTTTTTTTTTAAATGTTTTTTGATGCTTATTTTTGAGACAGAGACAGAGCATGAATGGGGGAGGGGCAGAGAGAGGGAGACATAGAATCTGAAGCAGGCTCAAACTCACAGAGTGTGAGATCATGACCTGAGCCGAAGTCAGACGCCCAGCTGACTGAACCACCCAGGGGCCAATTTACCTATTCTTGCGGCAATCAAGGTTAAATATTACTTGAAAAATCCTCTCCAGCGCTCAAGTGGTATATTTAAATTCCAGTGGTGTGCTCTGGTCCCAGGCGTGTGCAGAGACAGGGTTTGCTACCTTTGCCCAGCTTTTCATTGGCTGGGAGGGCAGAGGTGAATGTTCCATGCTTCCTTGAAACCCTCATCCATTCACTCAAATTCCTTTCAAGTCAGCTGGGGGAAGCTGGAGGGAGTCAAAGCCATTCGGTCAGAATTGGCTGCTGGGTCAGCCTGGCCTGGGTGGCAGGCAGCAGAAAAAACATGTCATTGCTGAAGAGATTCTGAGGAAGTCAGTGTCCATCCTCCCCTCAGGAGGCTCAGGGCTCTGCTGTTGAGACACATCACTATCTTCAATGGGGGAATAGACTTGGAAACCATTTATTAGTTGGCATTTCTCTGTGTGCTCTGGGTCTCAGATCTGAAAGGTCAGAAGGGAATTAATTCCCTTCCTGGTGCTCAGCCCCAAGAATCCAAGAACCTTGACACTAGGTTTCTCGATATTAAATTGGCATCTCCAAGTCTCTCTCAGCTCATGGTTCTGGTATTCTGCTGGGTGAGAATGTCCAACCCAGACTTCAAGGCTGCTGAATAAGAATGTGGCCGCAGGGTGTTTCTGCACTTGGAGCCTGGGGGTGGGTTGAGGTGGCCCCACACTCCCAACATTCTCTGCCACAAAAGCTGAAGAAGGTGATATGGTCAGACGCATGAGGTCACGTGTTTCTTTTTCTTCCTGCTCTTACTGAGAAGGATCTCCAATCAGGGAGACTTAGGGAAGCCCAGGGTTCCATAGTCATATTGGGCTAATTCCCATCTGGGTGAGAACAGATGACCCTGATAAGAAATGTCAAAACCGAACCATAAAAATGTGGTATTCGACCACACCATCCAGCAATTCCCCTTCTGGGTGGATACCCAAAAGAACTGAGAGCCGGGGACTCAGACATTTGTACGCTAATGTTCACAGCAGCATTATTCACAATAGTAAAAGGTGGAAACAACCCAAATGTTCATATATGTTTATGAATAAACAAAATATGATACAAACCTACAATGGGGTATGATCCAGCCTTAAAAAGGAAGGCAGTCCGGACACGTGCTACAACATGGGTGAATCTGAGGGCGTTATGCTGAATTAAAGAAGCCAGACACAAAAAAGCAAATCCTGCAATATTCCACTCGCATGTTCTACCTAGAATGGTCAGACTCCTAGACGCAGAAAGAACACTAGAGGTCACCAGGAATTAGTGCGGAGGGAGTAATGGGGAGTTGCGGTTTCATCAGGACAGTCTGGGATGATAAAAAAAATTCTTGAGGTGCACAGTGATGATTGCACATGATGTGAATGCACTGAGCGCCTCACCTCAAACTGGGTACAATGATGAATTTTGCTATATTCTATAATTTTTTACATTGTCTTTTTACCACACTTGTTAAAAAAAGGCTTTAAAAAGGCAAGAAAGAACGTGAGCCTCCCCCGTCCCCCTCCCCCCGCAGGTCTCCGGTGCAGAGGCGGGTCTTCCGCTCCCCCCCCCCCCCCCCCCCCCCCCCCCGCCTCCCGCCGACGCCCTGCCCCGGTCAGGGAGCTCCCAGCCACGCGGCTCTAACCCCAGCTCCCTCTGCTTTGTTTCGGCGCTTCCAGGTCTGGGGAAGGCCCCACCGAGCCCCCAGAGACTGAGGCTCCTCCTAGTGGGGAAAGCCGGCAGCGGGAAGAGCGCGACGGGAAACAGCATCCTGGGCAGGAAAGAATTCCAGTCTAAACTCAGCGCTCAACCGGTGACCCGGGCCCTGCAGAGGGCCAGCCGCGACTGGGCCGGCCTGGAGCTCGAGGTGATCGACACCCCCGACATCCTGTCCCCGTGTGCCCCGCTGGAGGCCGTGTGCGAGGCGGTCGTCTTTTCCGCCCCCGGGCCGCACGCGGTGCTGCTGGTGACGCAGCTGGGCCGCTACACGGAAGAGGACCGGCGGGCGGTGCGGCGCCTCCAGGAGGCCTTCGGGGTGGGCGTGCTGGCCCACACGGTGCTGGTGTTCACGCGCAAGGAGGACCTGGAAGGGGGCTCCTTGGAGCAGTACCTGCGGGAGACCGACAACGAGCCCCTGGCCCGGCTGGACCGGCAGTGCTCACGGCGCCACTGCGCCTTCAACAACGCGACGGGCGGCGCGGAGCAGGAGGCGCAGCTGCGGGAGCTCCTGGGGCAGGTCAACTGCATCCTGTGGGAGAACAACCACCGGCACTTCAGCAACCGCGCCTACCGCTACTGCCAGCGGAACGGTCTGCGCGGAGACGGCCAGGAGAAGCAGGTGCCCGGGGGGAGCGGCTCAGAGGAGGCGCCCGGCGCGGAGCCCTGGCGGGAGGGTCTGTGCCAGATCCAGAAGGAATCGGAGGAAGTTTACAGACGTCTGCTGAAGAGGGAGCCCATTTGAGCCTCGGCCGGGCCTCAGCCTCCGTGGCCAGCTGTCGGCCTCTCCGTGCCCGTGGGTCCTTGGCCATCCCAGTCTCCTGATCCGCGGGTGCGGTCCGGAGTGCCCAGCTCGAACCCCCCGGGGGCCTTCATCACACCTTCCGGGGCGGTTGAATGGCTTCTACGCTGTAGGGAGCAGCATGCCAGGTGGAGGGGAGAACTCTGCAGTGCGCGGGCGTCTTTCTGGAGGGCTGTTGCTGCGCATGGAGAAGAAAGCAGAATGGGGTCTGGCTCTGGCCATCTAGCTGCATAAGGAGATAGGTGCGCCTCAGGTGCACCTCAGCTTCTTTGAGGTTCTAGATGCTTCTGGAGAGTCTGACCAACTGATGGAAGCAGAATTGGAGCAGACTGGAGCAGCATACCCGCCCCTAGTCTCTTTTCCTTCCTTCAAGCTGTGTGACAGAGGGTCTCCAGTTACCTTCATCTGGGAGGGGTGGGAAGTGCTGGAGGGCGGTCAGAGATCAGAGGACACAGCGTCAGGTCTGTTTGGTTTCGTCCAATGGTTAAGTCTCTACAACCAGATGCCCGCGGACTACATCTCGCAGTGTGGAGGCCGGGACACCTCTCTAACCCAGACCAAATGGACCTCTAAGAAAGTTTGAGCGTTTCTTTTGCCAGAATATTCAGAAAAGTGTCTCAGGGCCCAACAAGACTTATTTGGGGGTGCATACTTAAGTCTTTGTGCCAGAACCATTTATTAGATATGCCATCAATTTCCCACTGAGCTGAAGCACGTTGATCATATGATACGTTTTCATATTCTGTAAGATCTATGTCAGGATTTTCAATTCTGTTCTTGTCTCCTACTTTTCTTCCTTTCTTATGAATAAAATATTGATTTCATTTCAGAGGCTTTGCGTATAATATGCCAGTCTACATTTTAATATTTCCTTTGTTATTCTCAGGCATCCATTCTTCAGGGTGAAAGCTAAAATCATTTGCATTTCCATTAGAAGATTAATTTCTTTAAGTGATCTTGTTTTAACTGTCAGCTTTGTTAATTTCATAACAGAAAATACATTGACCCGATCTCGCGGTCCGTGAGTTCGAGCCCCGCGTCAGGCTCTGGGCTGATGGCTCAGAGCCTGGAGCCTGTTTCTGATTCTGTGTCTCCCTCTCTCTCTGCCCCTCCCCCGTTCATGCTCTGTCTCTCTCTGTCCCAAAAATAAATAAGCGTTGAAAAAAAATTTTTAATACAAAAAAAAAAAGAAAAGAAAATACATTGACCAAATGACAGCCTCATTCACTGAGTCTAAATGGCAAGTTACTCAAAACACGTTATCCAATAAAAATCCTTGAAAAAAGAAAAATAAAATAATAAAATAAATAAAAATCCTAAAGAAATTGGTTTTAATTACATCAAATACAGTGGGTTCTTTTCTCCTTTATGATTAAAAATCAGCGGTGATAAGTCCCACAAGATTTCAGGAGAAGGGATAGATGGGGCACTATCGCTCCCTCAGCTTCAGACAATGGGGGAAGACGTGTGTGGATATGTTCTGGAAACTCCACAGTCTGTGAACCAGTAAGAAAAAAAGTGATGTGGGTGGAGGTGGGGGTGGGCTGAAGACAGAGTGTTGTCTTGGCCAAGGCTGTGAAATCGCCAGCTTCAGAATTTGTGCCTTTCTAAAAACATCTCTACACTGAAAAAAGCATGAAAAATGGGGATGTGGACAACCAGAAGAGCTCAGTGCACACTAGGTTGTTTCCTCCCCCGTTGGGTCCAAGCAGCTGTTAAAAGTATCAGGGGTTGTTTCCAGCTCCCAACACTCCTGTAATAACACTGAAAAACTATGTGGAAAATACAAAATAATAATAATTATACAACAGTTGCTTGAAGGCATTGGGGAGTGACCAAATGCAGGCAGACACTACAGGGAACTGTAATCCCCAAACTGTCTAGAAGAAATTTTTTTCCGGAAGCCTGAGAGAATTGGTCACAGTACTGATAGCAGCAAAGATGGAATCTGAGGTTCCAGTTCACCAAGCATTCCATGGCGATACTGAAAGGGTCATGTTTCTGGAGTAAAAACCACATCAGGGCAAAGGGATTTGCTCTAAAAGAAGACCAAGCTCATGGGCATTGAGGAGAGCAACTTTTGGGATGAGCACTTGGGATGAGCACTGGGTGTTGTATGGAAACCAATTTGACAATAAATTTTATATTAAAAAAATAAAAATAAAATAAAATAAAAGAAGACCAAGCTCAAAGTAGTCCCTTCCTAGGAATGTGTAAAACCAAGCCTTCTCAAAGCCAAAGTGATCCACCAGTAATTTTTTTAAATGTTCATTTATTTATTTTGAGAGATAGAGACAGAGCACAAGCAGGGGAGGAGCAGAGAGAGAGGGAGACACAGAATCCAAAACAGGCTCCAGGCTCCAAGCTGTCAGCACAGAGCCTGACGCGGGGCTCAAACTCACAAACCGTGAGATCATGACCTGACCTGAAGCCAGACGCTCAACCGACTAAGCCACCCAGACGCCCCGATCCACCAGTAATTTAAGTGCCTGCTACAACAAAGTCAATATTCTTCAGGAGATAGTAATATCTTGAGTCTCTACAATGTATTATCTACAATATCTTATAAATTATTTAAAATTCTTGTTTTCTAACATAAGGATAGGAAGTTATAAAATTTCCCTCTACACATGTGTATCTACATCTCACAAATTTGTGTATATTCCATTTTCACTATCAGTTTAAAATATTTTCTGGGGCGCCTGGGTGGCGCAGTCGGTTAAGCGTCTGACTTCAGCCAGGTCACGATCTCGCGGTCCGTGAGTTCGAGCCCCACATCGGGCTCTGGGCTGATGGCTCGGAGCCTGGAGCCTGTTTCCGATTCTGTGTCTCCCTCTCTCTCTGCCCCTCACCCGTTCATGCTCTGTCTCTCTCTGTCCCAAAAATAAATAAAGGTTGAAAAAAAAAATTAAAAAAAAAATAAAATATTTTCTATATTCTTTGTGATGTTTTTTCTCACTCATGGGTTATTTAGACGTATGTGTTTGAGTTCCAAATATTTGAGTATTTTCTAGAAATTTCAGTGTTCAGTATGGTAAGCATTAGTCATGTGTGGCTATTGAGCACTTGAAATGTAGCTGGTGTACCTGAGAAAAGGAAGTTTGAATTTTAATTTAGTTATAATTAGCTTTAATTTAAATTTAAAAGCTGAAGCAGTGTAAAATATTTTACCATGAAACACAGCTTTGTTGTTTAGGTGGAAATAAATTTCCCTTGAATATTGTATTACATATTATTGCTGTTTTGCAGTGCAGATGTGGGACGTATGCATTGTTTCTAGTGTCAGCCATAAACCTGTCACCGAGCTATAGTCCTGTCAATAGATTGATTCTGTTTGAGTAATCTTCTTTCACTGAGGCAATACTTGTGTTTGAATACTGGATGTAGACAGTACAAATCACAGTAATGCCTACCTACATTATAGGTGGTAATTAAATTTAAATACTGATTATTTTATTCATAATATAATTAAATTAATTTTTGGTTTAAAAATCATGGACAAATTTTTAACTTTGAAATGAATGCATAATACTGATACAGAATGAATGGAGATCACCAGGTGAACTCCATGACAAGAACAGAGAAAGAGAAAGAGACCAGACCAACATATGTTACAAAATTCATGATGAGCAGCAATTGCACTTTGTTGTAGTACAACAAAGCCAGAAACAAAGTGGTTAGAGATGTTTTCAGGATACACATAGGAATTTTGATGAAACATTTCCTCTCAACAATCAAAAACAAAATGGACAAAACCAGTAACTGAGCCAGAATCAAATGCCCAACAAAACAATTCTAAACAATTTTTAACAGGATCTGAGCTTTTAACTTGGGCTACTTTAAAGCAGCTTTGAATGCCAATGTTTATAGCAGCACTCTCAACAATAGCCAAATTATGGAAAGAGCCTAAATGTCCATCAACTGATGAATGGATAAAGAAATTGTGGTTTATATACACAATGGAATACTACGTGGCAATGAGAAAGAATGAAATATGGCCTTTTGTAGCAACATGGATGGAACTGGAGAGTGTGATGCTAAGTGAAATAAGCCATACAGAGAAAGACAGATACCATATGGTTTCACTCTTATGTGGATCCTGAGAAACTTAACAGAAACCCATGGGGGAGGGGAAGGGAAAAAAAAAAGAGGTTAGAGTGGGAGAGAGCCAAAACATAGGAGACTGTTAAAAACTGAGAACAAACTGAGGGTTGATGGGGGGTGGGAGGGAGGGAAGGGTGGGTGATGGGCATTGAGGAGGGCACCTTTTGGGATGAGCACTGGGTGTTGTATGGAAACCAATTTGACAATAAATTTCATATATTGAAAAAAAATAAAGCAGCTTTGATTATTGCACAAAAAAGAAAAATGCTTTAGTTGGAGAGATGGTTAAAGAAATTACTACTTTGGCTACGGTAAGTTTTGTTGGAAAATTTTAGGAAAAGCCTAAGATTTTTAAAGTATCAAAATATGAAAGACCTTCCATTAAGGCACCAAACAATTGCCCATGGAAGAGAAGACCTTTTTGAGGAACCTCTATAATTGTTTTCCAGAGTGGCTGCACCAGTTTGCATTCCCAAACGGTGCAAGAGAGTTCCCCTTTCTCCACATCCTTACAAATATCTGTTGCTTTCTGACTTGTTAATTTTAGTCGTTCTCACAGGTATGAGGTGGTATCTCATGGTGGTTTTGATTTGTATTTCCCATATGATGATGAGTGATGCTGAACATCTTTTCAAATGTCTGTTATCCATCTGTATTTCTTCTTTGGAAAAATGTCTGTTCATGTCTTCTGACTATTTCTTTATCTTAAAACGTTATTTTTATCTTATCTTTATCTTTAAACATTAAAAATAAGGCAAAAACCTCTTTGACCTTGGTGGCAGCAACTTCTTACTCAACATGTCTCCAGAAGCAAGGAAAACAAAAGCATAAATGAACTATTGGGACCTCATCAAGATAAACCTCTGCACAGCAAAAGAAACAATCAGCAAAACTAAAAGGCAACCAATGGAATGGGAAAAGATATTTGCAAATGACATCTCAGATAAAGGGTTAATATCCAAAATCTATAAAGAACTTATCAAACTCAATACCCCAAAAATCAAATAATCCAGTGAAGAAATGGGCAAAAGACATGAATAGACACTTTTTAAAAGAAGACATCCAGATGGCTAACAGACACATGAAAAAAAAAGCTCAACAGCATTCATCATCAGGAAATACAAATCAAAACCACAATGAGATACCACCTCACACCAGTCACCATGGAAAATTAACAACGCAGGCAATGACAGATGTTGGCAAGGATGCAGAGCAAAAGGAACCCTTTGACACTACTGGTGGGAATGAAAACTGGTGCAGCCACTCTGGAAAACAGTATGGAAGTTCCTTAAAAATTTAAAAATAAAACTACCCTACTACACTACTAGGTATTTATCCAAAGGATACAGGTGTGCTGTTTCAAAGGGGCACAAGCACCCTAATGTTTATAGTAGTGCTATTGACAATAGCTAAAGCATGAAAAGAGACCAAACGCCCATCAATAGATGAATGGATAAAGAAGATGTGGTATATTGTCACAGACTTTGAGTCTGGAGTTTTCTCTTGTCCAGCAAGAGAGCTGATGCAGAATTGAATATGAGAGAGGCTAATGTCCAGGATGAGACAAGAGACCTGAGTAAGGGTCCTTGCTCTGTATTTATTAGGATCGGAAGGCTTACAAACGTTATGGACATGCAGAAAGAGACAATAAAATAGTGATCATTAATTCATGTGTGTGAAAGAAAGGAGGTTTTGAAAGCATGCAGTGTTAGGGGTTTGGGTCAATATAAAACAAAATCCCAGTGTCAAGCATAGGACTGTTTACTGCAGGCACCAGACACCGTGTCTGTTTATCTTAACCTTTCTAGGGGCTAAGTCAGATAGAGCATGCTACCTCAGGGTTAACAAGACATTTTTCTCGCTGATTAGCTCTGGGCACTTTTGTTATGTAAAGGCTTTCCGCTTTACATTTTGTTTACTTAATGATAAATCCTGGGGCTTTTGCCCTGCTGTAGCAGGTTTCCACCTCTAGCTGCTCTTGGACGCTTTCATCCTGTGAAAGCAGCTTCCACTCTATGCTTCATTCTACACTGAGTGCTTTCGCCCTGTGGCGGCTTCCTGCTCAGAGAATTCTTAAACTTATTCCCCATTGTATATATAAAATGGAATATTGCTTGGAATCAAAAAGAATGAAATTTTGCCATTTGAAACAACGTGGATGGAACTAGAGTGTATTATGCTAAACAAAATTAGTCAATCAGAGAAAGACAAATATCATATGACTTCACTCCTATGTGGAATTTAAGATACAAAACAGATGAACATAACGGAAGGGAAGCAAAAATAATGTAAAAACAGGGATGGAGACCAAATATAAGAGACTCTTAAATATAGAGAACAAACTGAGGGTTGCTGGAGGGTTATGAGTGGGCTAGATGGGTAACGGCCATTAAGGAGGACACTTGTTGGGATGAGCGCTGGGTGTTATATGTAGGGAATGAATCACTGGATTCATTATTATTATTATTGTACTATATGCTAACTAACTTGGATGTAAATTTAAACAAACAAACATTAAAAGTAGAACTACTGTATGATCCAGCAATTGCACTACCAGGTATTAACCAAAGGATACAAAAATACAGATTTGAAGGGGCACATGCACCCTGATGTTTATAGCAGCACTATCAACAATAGCCAACTATGGAAAGAGCCCAAATGTCCACCGACTGATGAATGGATAAAGAAGATGTGGTGTATATATGTACAAGGGAATAATACTCAGCGATCAAAATGAATGACATTTTGCCACTTGCAACGACATGGGTGGAGTTAGAGTGTATTATGCTAAGCAAAATAAGTCAATCAAAGAAAGACAAATACCATATGATTTCACTCACATGTGGGATTTAAGAAACAAAACAGATGAACACATGAGAAGGAAAAAAGAGAGAAGGAAGCAAACCGTAAAGACTCTAAACTATAAAGAACAAACTGAGGGTTGATGGAAGGAGGTGGGTGGGGGATGGGCTAGGTGGGTGATGGGTAATAAGGAGGGCACTTATGATGAGCACTGGGTGTTATATGTAAGTGATGAATCACTAAATTCGATACCTGAAGCCAATTTTGCCATATATGTTAAATAACTAGAATTTAAATAAAAGCTTAAAAAGAAAAAAGACAAGATCTTTTTAATAATATCAAAGATTAATTGATATAAAATTTGAAAACTTTCAAGTATTTTTCTTTAGAACCATACGAGAAGTATGATATAAGACACTGGCCAAATAACATTTTTAGTGTGTCTTAAAATATTCCCAAATCTGTGAAGAGATGTAAATTCAAGGCAAACAATTAAATTAGAGGTATGGGGATTTCAAAATCATTTGAGCCTGTCCGATGAGAATTTTAATAGATATTTGGCACCAATCTTTCACAATGGAGATCCCTGCGTAAGGCTCCAGCTTCGATCTCATACTGTATGCCCCAGAATTACTGAATCATGTTCTTTCCCAGTGCTGGATCCTGCCTTTATTTTGCTTTGATTGTTTCCAGAAACATATCAGCTCCCACCACTTAAACAGAGTATTTGATTAGGAAAACATAATCTAGGTACCAAAAGTAAAATGTAGGGACACCTGGATGGCTCAGTCAGTTAAGCATCTGACTCTTGATCTCAGCTCAGAGCTTGATCTCACGATTGTGAGTTCAAGCCCCATGTTATGTTCTGCACTGGGCGTGAAGCCTGCTTGAAAGAAAGAAAGAAAGAAAGAAAGAAAGAAAGAAAGGGAGGGAGGGAGGGAGGGAGGGAGGGAGGGAGGGAGGAAGGAAGGAAGGAAGAACTTTTAATCTAGGAAATGAGAGAGTTGCCCACGCATGGGAAGGCTGGGAATGCAGGGGTTTGAGAAGCTAACTGGGGCTCTGAAACCAGCAATTCTCATGGCCATCAGTGATGAAGCATAAAACCTGTGTGTTTGCAAAAGTTTCCAGAGAATGGTACTCCATCCCGTACATGTTCCAAATCCCAAGGGAGCGTCTTGCATTAGTGAACTTTAACCTGGACCTACAGGAGAAGGGATGATATGGAATGTCATTCTAGGTTCCTTCCCTGTGATGCAGAGAAGGGACCTTGAGGGACAGTGAGTGTTGTCATGGTGACAACAGGGGATTTGGCACAGCTGAATAATTCATAGGTAAGGATTCACCTTATATCTGTTCTTATGGAAACATTCCCTATCTCATCCAAGACATCAAATAAGACTAGTACCTATTTAATGCTGGGTGTGCCTGGGACAAAGTACTAATTTATTATCTCGTATTTTAGTCACTTGTGTCTCAGGATGTTGACAGTTACTACCACAGTAGTGGGTGGCAGAAAACTCTTCCCTGTTCAATGTTGTGCACCAAATTCCTGGCATACATGAGGCATCTGTAAATGTTTCTTCACCCTACTCCTTGGAGATTTAGTGAAACTTGGCTCAAGGTACATTTCCATAGCCTAGAGAGGCCAAAAGCCTTCATGCTCTTTCTGGGAATTTTCTGAGCTCACTTTCTTAGGCTTTCCTCTACTTTCTCAATCATATGCATTGTCCCATTTCACCCCATTTGATGTAGTTCTTCAGCTCTTTAACTGGTTTCCACAATAACAACACATATTAACCATTTTTTTTTAAGTTTACGTACTTATTTTGAGAGAGAGAGTGAGAGAGGGGCAGAGAGGGAGGGAGAGACAGAATTCCAAGCAGGATCACAAAACCTTGATCATCACCTAAGCCAAATGAACCCAGGAATCAGATGCTTAACCAACTGAGCCACAGAGGTTCCCCATTAGCATTTTTATGAAAGTCACAGGGAGGGGTCCCACAAGCAGCAACTTACTGCACCAAGAGTTGACTCTCCTCTCTCTGGCTCAGAGGAGGAAATGCCAATCCCTCCAACTCCACCACCCAGGAAGTAGAAACTCTGCTGTGAGCCCTTCATAAATGATCTCCTCATGAAAGGCAGAGTGACTGATCTGTTTCAGAATGTGAGAATGTTAGGACACTCTGACTTCCAGTAGACCACTTTTTATTATATTTTATTTTTCAAAAACAGGAAGCAGATGGTACTTTCTCCCTTTTAGCTTGCTGGGACCAGACGTGACCCACACTTTTGGATACTTATTCCATTCTGTATGCACACCAAAGAAATTATTTCTGGCAGGTCCCAACTGAGTCACCTTCTCAGACAGTAAATCTGGTTGTCAGATAGTCCCAGGATGTACGACTAGCTCTCTTCCATTCAGGGAGAAGAATAAAGTCTTCTAACTTTGGACTCCAGTTCCTGCTCTGGTCTCTACTTCCTCTTTACTAGGGAGTCCTAGACTTTTGATAGAATTCTGGTATTTTGCCTTATTTGATTTAGTTCTTTGCATGTACACTTGAGAATCTTGGAAAGGAGTCTTCAGTACTCTGTCCAGCTGGTAACATTTTCCCTTTCAAACACAGGATTATTTGCTCCTGGGCAGTCACTCTGAAGGGATAGTCTTAGACAAGCAGCATCAACAACACCTGTGAGTTTGCTGAGAATGCAGATTCTCAGGATCCACTGAGAGCTTACTGAATCAGAAACTTTGTACTTTAACAAGCCTTCCCACTGGCTCTGATGCATGCTAATGCTTCAGAAAATATAGAGAATGTGTGAAATGAAGAAGCATTAAGAATTGTATGAAAATTTGGTTGGGAGATTGTCAAGGGAATTCACCTTGAGGGTGAGAATGACGTAGCTGTGCAGCAAGGTGTAGAGAAAATTCACCCAAGCGACACATAGCTCATGTTGCTTGTCATCTGCGTGTTATCCACCTTGCCTTTGTTCCTTACTAACAAAACTACAGTTGTGTTTATAAAAGTGATGTATCATGTGAAATACTAAATCACACAGTGTTTCTTGCAGCTGTGGTAACCACATGATCAAGAGATAGGAGCCAAAGTCCTGGGGATTTCTGGGCTTGCTTTGCTTTTGTAATACAAGTGACATTCTGTTTTCCTTTTTGTTTCTTTCTTTTAAGTTTATTTTGAGACAGAGATGGAGATAGAGAGAGAGAGAGAGAAAGAGAGAAAGAGAGAGCAGAGGAGGGGGAGAGAAAGAGGGAGAGAGAAAACCTCAAGCAGGCTTTGCACTGTCAGCCCAGAGCCCAAATCTGGGCTTGATTTCAGGAACCATGAGATCATGACCTAAGCCAAAATCAAGAGTTGGGCACTTAACTGACTGAACCACCCAGGAGTCCCTACCTTCCTTATTGTTTCTATCTTCTTTCCATCTGTAAGGCAGAGGTGAAACAGTCATCTTGCTTCTTTGAGACAAAAGTCACTTGCAAAAAATGGCGGAGCAGGTAAGGAGACAAAAATCAAGTTATCAAGTTCTTTGGAGAGTTACATCACCAACTTTTGTATAAAATTTGAACCTTTTGTTTGTTAAGCCACTTTAGTGATGTTTCCCTTATGTGCAGCCCAACATACTCCAGCTGATATTCCAGGACTGAATGAGAATCACTGCCAAATCAGCCACACTGAGAAACAGGGGACAACATTCAACAGGTAGAGGATGGGATCCCATCCTTCTCAACAAACCCCCATGTTACATAGGCATCTCTCTCCCACTGAAGGAGAGGAATGTGATGGTGGGGTGGGGGGGCATGACTCTCAAAGTCACTTAAATAGACTGAACTCTGTCTAAAGGTTCTCTTTGACAGATCACATTGGACTTCTTTAAACAACATGAAACATTTCGTTATGATTTTTCTCTGGAAGTAATGGGTAAGACTGAGGAAAGACTATAAAAATTAAAGTTTTTACATTTTCTCTCTATATTAAATGTAGTCTATGTTTAATTTTGCTATGTAAGCTGTTCCCATGTACTCCACACTGCTCCACAAGAAGCAATTGACTTAAAGTCTTAGGGGACTCATTTCCATAAGCTTGCTCAAAGTATTTTTCCTACAAAAGCAACTATTATATCAAAAGGAATTAAAAATAGAATTAAAATTTCCCTATCTCAGTGTCCTTTCTCACAAATGTCTATCAGAGATATAATGCTTAAGAAAATGTGCACACCACGGAGCACAGGAACTATTTTTATTGATGAAAAAGTTACAGAAAATATGAGCATATAGGACTTAAAATGCCCTAATAATAGATTTTAATACACCATTCTCAGTACAAAACAAACCAAGTAGGGGAGCCTGGGTGGCTCAGTTGGTTAAGCATCTGGCTTTGGCTCAGGTCATGGTCTCACAGCTTGTGAGTTTGAGCCCTTTATTGGCCTATGTGCTGACAGCTCAGAGCCTGGAGTCCGTTTCAGATTCTGCGTCTCCCTCTCTCTCTGCCCCTCTCCTGTTCACATTTGGTCTCTCTCTCTCAAAAATGAATAAGTACTAAAAAAATAAAAACAAAAACAAGCAAAAAACAAGCCGAGTAGCCAAAAAAGAAAAAAAAATAGTAAGTAAAGAGCTAGAAGAGTAAACAACATAATGAAGAAATTAGATCTCATGGATATATTGAGAATTTACTCTCTTCTCTATAATAGCAGAGAATACACTCTTTTTTGCAGGCACTCATAGAACATTCACAAAACTTGATCATTAGCAAACCTCAGTGAGTTCCATAAAGTAGAAGTATTGCAAACAACGTGCAATAAAACCAGAAATCACTTTTGTAAGGTAATCTGGAAATTAACTTTTAGGAAAAAAGTTTTGTGGAAAAAAATTATAAACTGACACTTTAGAGTTTCTTAAAGATGATGATCATGAAAACACTAAATAGCAACAGCTATAGGATTCATTTAAAGAAATGAGGGGAGGGGCGCGTGGGTGACTCAGTCAGTTGAGGGTCCGACTTTGGCTCAGGTCATGATCTCACTGTTCGAGGCCTGCATAGGGCTCTCTTCTGTCAGCGCAGAGCCCAGTTTTGATCCCTCCTCTCTCTGTACCTCCCCCACTTACACTGTCTCTATCTCTCTCAAAAATAAACAAACATTGGGGCACCTAGGTGGCTCCGTTGGTTCAGTGTCGTACTCTTGGTTTCAGCTTAGGTGATGATGTCACAGTTTTGGAACCAGCTCCGATCTGACAGTGGAGCCTACTTGGGATTCTCCCTCTCTCTTTGCCCCTCCCCCGTTCATACTGTCTCTATCTCTCTCAATATAAATAAGTAAACTTTAAAATAAATGAATAAATAAATCAATAAACATTTTTGCAAATAAAGAAATGAGGGGAGAAAATTCATTACACCCAAGACTTCTCCAATAAGAATAAAAGAATGAAAAATAATAAATTCAATTCCCACCTCCAAAAATACCTGTGAAAACTAAAAGGAAGTAAACCAGAGGAAAGTATGGAAATAATAAAGATGAAACAAAAATTAATGTAGTAGGGAGGAAAACACACTAGGCCTAATTAACAAATTAAAATTCAGGCTTGTCAAAAAAAATTAAACTACTAATTATTTTTTTGGAGAAGAAAAGGGGAAAGGACCACAAATAAAATTTTCAATATGATAAGAGGTTATGGCCATTGAATTAGAAGAAATTTTTTTCTTTTTTATTTAATATGAAATTTATTGTCAAATTGGTTTCCATACAACACCCAGTGGTCATCCCAACAGGTGCCCTCCTCAAAGCCCATCACCCACTTTCCCCTCCCTCCCACCCCCCATCAACCCTCAGTTTATTCTCAGTTTTTAAGAGTCTCTTATGCTTTGGCTCTCTCCCTCTCTAACTTTTTTTTCCCCTTCCCCTCTCCCATGGGTTTCTGTTAAGTTTCTCAGGATCCACCTAAGAGTGAAAACATATGGTATCTGTCTTTCTCTGTATGACTTATTTCACTTAGCATAAAACTCTCCAGTTCCATCCACATTGCTACAAAAGGCCATATTTCATTCTTTCTCATTGCCAGGTAGTATTCCATTGTATATATAAACCACAATTTCTTTATCCATTCATCAGTTGATGGACATTTAGGCTCTTTCCATAATTTGGCTATTGTTGAGAGTGCTGCTATAAATATTGGGGTACAAGTGCCCCTATGCATCAGCACTCCTGTATCCCTTAGAAGAAATTTTTAAAATTTAAGACCTCTGTACAAATAAATATGAAGACCTAGATGAAATGGATAATTTCCTAGGGAAATACAGATTACCAATACTGTCCACTAGAGTGGTGAAGGTGAAATCATAGACCAATTTACATGGAAGAGATAGGGAAAGCCATTCAGGAACCATACCACAAAGTAAACACCAGGGCCAGATGCTTTTGCATGGGAATTCTTCTGAACCTTCAACATCCAGATGTCCCAGTGCTCTTTAAATTGTTGCAGAACATTGGAAATGAAGGGAAATTTCCCTAACTGCTCTTTCAAAAGAAATATAGCATTGATACCTAAGCTTGATAAAGACCATATAAAAAGATGAAATTATAAACCAATATCTCTCATGAGTATCAAAACAAAAATACCAAATAAAATGCTAGCAAATAGACTCCAACACCACATTCTTAAACATAAATGAAAAATTGATTCATTATTGGAAAATCTATTAATGTCATTGACTTATCAATAGACTTAAGGAAAAATAATCATAAGGTTATTTCCATAGATGATTTGTGAAAGCCTTTGACAAAATTTAACAGCTATTCATGATAAATAATATAATAGCTATTCACTCAAGAAAAGAGTGGACAGGGGCACCTGGGTGGGTCAGTTGGTCTAAACGTCTGACTCAATTTCGGCTCAGGTCATGATCTCACAGTTCTTGGGATTGAGTAGCGCATCTGACTCTTTGGGACAGTGTGGTGCCTGCTTGGGATTCTCTCTTCCTCTCTCTGCCACTCCCCTGCTCACACATGCTTGCTCTTCCTCTCTCTCTCTCTTTCTCAAAATAAATTTTAAAAACTTTTATAAAAAGTGGAGAATACTTGTTTAAAATATTTATACACACACAAATACAAATTGTATACTACTGTAATCCAATATCTCACTTACTTAACTGGGAATCACTGAAGATATATTTAGGAACAAAGCAAGCCATGTCCATCCTTTACTATTCAACATCGTGATAGACGTCTTAGCCAATGCAATGAGATAAGAGCAATCAATTATGGGCATAAGACTAAATAAAAAAGAAGTGATAAACTGTGGTGCATCCATAAGATGGAACCCTAGTCAGCAATTAAAGAAGACAAGCTATGGACACACACCACATGGATGATTCTCAAAGTTTTTATGCTGAGTGAGTGAAGCCAGTCTCCAAAGGGACTTTGTTTTACTTATCTCTAAATTCTCAGTGTACTCTTTTGTTGTTGTTTTGTTTATTTGTTTACTTTGAAACAGAGGAAAGGGAGAGTGAGCACAAGCAGGGGAGGGGCAGAAAGAGAGGGAGAGAGAGAATCCCAAGCAGGCTCCAAGTTGTCAGCATAGAGCCCGATATGGGTCTCCAGCCTACCAATGGTGTGATCATGACCTGAGCCAAAATCAAAAGTCAGTCGCTCAATTGACTGAGCCACCCAGGCGTCCCTAGACTCTCATTGTAGTATTATGGTATAAAATCCACCCTGAAGTAAAACAATCAATGAATGTTAATGAATTGATGAATAGATATGAACTCTTAAAACTCGAGAGAAGGGAATGTGTTGCATGTATCATTCTCCTATTGTATGAACCGCCATATGTAGTATTTATCAAGGACTCTGCCTGCCTTCTGCCCTGGGAGACAAATGGGCAATGCTGTTCTCAGGGTATTTCATTTTTTTTAATGTTCATTTTATTTTTGGAGAGAGAGAGAGAGAGAGAGAGAGAGAGGGAGAGAGAGAGAAAACGTGAGTGGGGGAGGGGCAGAGAGGGAGACACAGAATCTGAAGCAAGCTCCAAGCTCCAAGCTGTCAGCACAGAGGCCAACTCATGGCTCGAACTCACGAACTGTGAGATCATGACCTGAGCCAAAACCAAGAGTTGGATGCTTAACCAACTGAGCCACCTAGGCATCCTTAGTCCGTTTCATTTTTAAGAAACTAAGCAATCATCAAAATAGTAGCCTTTTCATATTTCCTTCATATTTTAAATTTCCAGGAAACTTTGTTCTTTCCTGTTGATCCAAGTTTTTTCTAGCATCATTCTGTTTTGGCCTGAAGAATTTATTTAACATTTTGTTTATGCAAGCCCTAGTGAGACAAATTCTGGTTTTCATTGTCTTCAAATGTATTTTTTTAATCTTTATGCTTGAGAGAGAGTTTTGCTGAATAAAGAAGTCTAGGCTGATCTTTTCTTTCTCTTCAGCTTTTCAAACATATTCCAATGTTTTCTGGCTCACATTCTTTCTGATAAGAAAGCAGCTGTCATTCTTATATTGGTCCCCTATATATAATGTCTTTTCCCCTCCTCTGGTTGATTAAAATTTTTTTGTTTTCTTTGGTTTTTCAGTAGTTTTACTATAAAGTGCCTGAGTTGTCTCTCTTTGTATTTCCTCCTTAAGGTTGATCATGATTTTTGGATTTCAAAGTTAAGGTTTTTCATCAGTTTTTTTTTTATTTGTGGTCATTATGCACTCAAGTTTTCATTCTTCTATTCTTGGGTTCAAACTGAATATATGAGAGTAGTTATTATTAGTCCATTGACATGAGCGCTACATTCATTTGGGCTTTTTTTCCAATATTTTCTTCCTTCTTGGGTTCGAATTGAGAATACGAGAGTGCTTATTATTATTCCACTGACCATGAGTGCCACATTCATTTGTTTTTTTTCAATATTTTCTTTACTTTTTGTGCTTCAGTCTCAATAATTTCTCTTAACCTGTCTTCAAGTTTTCAGATCCTTTCATCAATGTCCCGTATGCTTGTAGGTCCATGCATTTAAGATGTTCTTTTTAAATTTTAGATACTTTATTTTCTAGTTCCAGATTTAATTCTATTTTACAGATTATATTTCTCTCCTGAGATCCTTAACCCATTATATTTTTTTATATAAATCGTTAACACATTTATAATTGTTATTGTAAAGTCCTTAAATGATAATTCCAACAAATGAGTCATCAGTTTTTCTGTTTCTACTATTAATCCTTTGATTATAAGTCATATTTTTAATTTTTATTGAGTTCATTTTTAATATTTTGAGGAACCTCCATACTGTTTTCCAGAGTGGCTGCACCAGTTTGCATTCCCACCTGCAGTGCCAAAGTGTTCCCCTTTCTCCACATCCTCGCCAACATCTGTCATTGCCTGAGTTGTTAATTTTAGCCAGTGTGACTGGTGTGAGGTGGTATGTCATTGTGATTTTGATTTGTATTTCCCTGATGATGAGTGATGTTCAGCATTTTTTCATGTGTCTGTTAGCTATCTGGACGTGTTTTTTGAAAAGCGTCTAGTCATGTCTTTTGCCCATTTCTTCACTGGATTATTTGTTTTTTTGGGGTGTTGAGTTTGATAAGTTCCTTATAGGTTTTGGAATCTAACCCTTTATTTGAGATGTCATTTGCAAATATCTTCTCCCATTCCATCAATTGCCTTTTAGTTTTGCTGAGACATGTTGAGTAGGAAGTTCCTGTGACCAGGATCAAAGAGGTTTTTCCTGCTTTCTCCTCTAGGATTTTGATGGCTTCCTGTCTTATGTTTAGGTCTTTCATCCATTTTGAGTTTGTTTTGTGTATGGTATAAGAAAGTGGTCCAGATGAGGGGCAACTGGGTGGCTCAGTCGGTTGAGTGTCCTACTTTGGCTCAGGTCATGATCTCGCGGTCTGTGAGTTTGAGCCCCACGTTGGGCTCTGTGCTGACAGCTCAGAGCCTGGAGCCTGTTTCAGATTCTGTGTCTCCCTCTCTCTCTGCCCCTCCCTGCTCATGCTCTCTCTCTCTCTCTCTCTCTCTCTCTCTGTCAAAAATAAATAAACATAAAAAAAATTTAAAAAGAAAGAAAGAAAAAAAGAAAGAAAGAAAGAAAGAGGTCCAGATTCATTCTTCTGCATGTCCAGTTTTCCGAACACCATTTGGTGAAGAGACTATCTTTATTCCATTGGATATTCTTTTCTGCCATATTCTAGTTGGCCATATGTTTATGGGTCCATTTCTGGGTCCTCTATTCTGTTCCACTGATATAAGGGTCTGTTTCTGTGCCAGTACCATACTGTCATGGTGATCAATGCTTTGCAATACATCTTGAAGGCTGCAGTAGTGATGTCTCCAGCTTTGGTTTTCTTTTTCAGGATTGTTTTGGCTACTCGAGGTCTTTTCTGGTTCCATAAAATTTTAGGATTGTTTGTTCTAGCTCTGTTTAATGTTATATATAATATTATAAGCTCTGTGAAGAATTCTGGTGTTATTTTGATAGAGATTGCATTGGATATGTAGATTGCTTTGGGTAGTATCGACATTTTAACATTTGTTCTTCCAATCCATGAGCATACAATATTTTTCTTTTTTTGTGTGTCTTCTTCAATGTCTTTCATAAGCTTTCTGTGTATAGATTTTTACCTCTTTGGTTAGGTTTATTCCTGGGTATTTTATGGTGTAAGGTTAGGTTGTGTTTCTGAGACCTTTCTTCCTTCATTAAGAAGGCCTGGATTGCTATATTCTCCCCTTATGATCGCCTTTGTTGCATCCCAGAGGACCTGGGCTGTAGTGTTATCATTTTTATTGGCTTCCATGTACTTTTTAATTTTTCTCTTTAACTTCTCGGTTATCCCATTCATTCTTTAGTAGGATGTTCTTTACTCTCCAACTATGTGTTGTCTTTCCAAATTTTTCCTTGTGGTTGATTTTGAGTTTCATAGTGCTGTGGTCTGAAAATATGTGATCATATGTGATATGATCTTGATATTTTTGTACTTGCTGTGTCCCACTATGTGATTTATTCTGGAGATTGTTCTATGTGCACTTGAGAAGAATGCTGCTTTATGATGAAATGTTCTGAATATATTTGTTAAGTGTATCTGGTCCAATGTGTCATCCAAAGCCATTGTTTCCTTGTAAATTTTCTACTTAAATGATCTGTCCATTGTTGTAAGTGGGGTGTTGAAGTCCCCTACTATTATGGTATTATTGTCAATGAGTTTATGTTTGTGATTTATTGATTTATATATTTAGGTTCTTACATGTTGGGTCATAAACGTTTACAATTGTTAGGTCTTCTTGGTGGATAGACCCCTTAATTAAAATATAATGCCTTTCCTTATCTCTTGTTATAGTCTTTATTTCAAAATCTAAATTGTCTAAGTATGGCTACTCTGACTTTCTTTTGGCGACAATTAGCATGATTTCTTCATCCCTTTACTTTCAATCTGAAAGTGTCTTTCAATCTAAAACGGGTCTCTTGTAAACAGCCAATAGATGGATCTTGTTTTCTTACCGATTCTGTTACCCAATGTCTTTTGATTGCAGCACTTAGTCCATAGACATTTAGAGTGAGTACTGAAAGATATGAATTTATTACCATTGTGTTGCCTGTAGAGTTTGAGTCTCTGGTGGATTTCTATGGTCCTTTCTAGTCTTTATTGCTTTTGGTCTTTTTTTGTCTTGGTTCATCTTTTCTTCCCTGAGAGAGTCCTCCTCAAAATTTTTTTCTAGGCTGGTTATTGGTCACAAACTTCTTTAGTTTTCCTTTGTCTGGGAAACTCTTTATCTCTCCTTCTAATTTGAATGACAACCTTGCTGGATAACGAATTTTCAGCTGCATATTTTTCCAATTCAGCACTTTGAGTATATCCTGCCACTCCTTTCTGGCCTGCCAATTTCTGATAGATCTGCTGAGAACCTGATCTGGCTTCCCTTGTAGGTTAAGGACTTTTTCCCTTACTGCTTTCATAATTCTTTCTTGTCTGTTTATTTTGTGAATTTGACTATGAAGCGACTTGTTGATAGTTGGTTTTTGTTGAATCTAATGGGAGTTCTCTGTGTTTCCTGGATTTTGATGTCTGTGTCTTTCCTCAGGGTAGAAAAGTTTTCTGCTATGATTTCCTCACATAAACTTTCTTCTCTGTTTTATCTCTCTTCATTTTCTGGGACCCCTATTATTCAGATACGATTCCTTTTTAATGAGTCACTGAGTTCTCTAAATCTTATATCATGCTCTTTTGCCTTAGTTTCCCTCTTTTTTTCCTGAATCATTATTCTCCATAGGTTTGTTCTCTGCATCATTAATTCGCTGCTCTGCTTCATCCATCCTTGCCACCTTGGCATCCATTTGAGATTGCATCTCAGTTCTAGCATTTTTAATTTTGTGCTGACAAATTTTACTTTTTTTTTTTAATCTCCATGGAAAGGGATTGTATGCTTTTTCAATCCCAGATAATATATATATTATCCAGACTCTAAATTCTGGTTGAAACATTTTGCTTATTTGTCTGAAGCATTTCCTCCTGTTCTTTCTTTTGGAGTGAATTCCTTCATTTCTTCATTTTGGATGAAAAAGATAATAATAAAAAAATAAAGATTAAAAGTTAAAAATTTAAAACAACACAAAAAAAATGAAATAAAAGATGCTAGTCCTAGGTGTGTTCTGGTCTGGTTGTTGAAAGAAACTCAATAGAATAGAGAAAAAAGGGAAAGAAAGGGGGGAAAAGGGAATAAAAAGAAAATGTTTGATAATTAAAAAAACGAATACAATAAAATAGAATAGAGTGAAATGCTGAAAGTAAAATGGAATAAAAATTTTTACAAGAAAGTAAAAAAATACAGTAGATATAATTTAAAGAAAAATATTTTTTATAAAATCAGAAAATAAAAATAAATTTTTTCTCTTTCTATATTCAAGTATATGAAAAGAAGAAGAAAAAAGAATGAATGGATGGACTAGCGAACAGAATGAAATATGAATGAAATTATATCCAGTTTCCACTAGAAGTCAAACTATGGAGAAACCTATAGTCTGTAAACTAAGGTGGTGGAGAGACATGTTCCTTTAGAGCTTGGTTGGCACAGTAGGATAGGGCTTGGTGTGACAGCTCCGTTTACACTAGATGGCACTGCTTAGATTACTGGGGTAGATCATTGTGGCGCCTGTATCCATGAATGCACATGGGTGGGAGAGGTGTAAATGGTATCACCTACCTATCCAGTCTCTAGCATCAGAACTCTGTGCTCTCACTGACTGGCAATCATGCACTCCTCCTTTGTCCCTGGCTTCTGTCCACTCCCTGCCTCTACACTATCCAGAACCAAGTCATCAGCCTGCCAGGTGGTACCTCCCTTCTGAATTTTATCTCAGATGAGGCTGTGATTCCAAACCCCTCATTTCTGAGGGCCCTGTGGCTTGGACCCACTCTGACCCCCTCAGGGAGGGTCTTGCCAAGACTTGCTTGGGTGCTGGCCGCCCTTGCCCCCAGGAAAATTCGCATGACCATGTTGCTGCTGAAGCCCAGAGACTATGGCCAGGTGCCAACATTCCCAGAAAAAATTCACACAATCTTGTAGCAGCAGCATCTAAGAGATTATGGTAAATCACACCACACATCTGGCATCAGGTTTCACTGCTTCCTAACACCCTTGCTCAACACCAACAAATGGCTGTTCTCTAGGGTCTGCTGGGACCTTTGCCTGTGGGGAAGCTGCATAGCCTCTACCAAATGTCCTCTTAACTGGAGAACCACCTCTCCCCATGTGGCCAGAGACCCCTCACCCTTGGACCTTGCTGTCTATTCCTGGGGATTTGCCCTTCCCACCAGAACACCACCAGGCATTGAGCTGTATAATTTCCAACTCTGTGCTCCCCTGTTTATAGAGTGGCATTGAACTTTCTTCTTTCTCCTTTCTCTCTTTCTTGTTCAGTCCCTTGTGTGTGTTTCCACTCTTTCTCTGTCTCTCCAGCTGCTTTCAGGGAGAATTTTTTCATGCACTCTCCCCGCTGTCTCAATCCTCTTTCCACAGCAAAAATAGTTCCCTAACATCTGAGCCTTCTCTCTCCACCATTTCACCTCTCCATGCTGCATACCTGTGAAGTTCTGTGGCTCAAGTTATGAAGATTGTTATGTTAATCCTCAGATACATTTTCTAGGTGTTAAAAATGCTTTGGTGCTGATCTAGCTGAAATTCAGGGATGAGAGAAGCAGAAAACTTCCAAAATTCTGCCATCTTGGCCCCTTCTCCTAAGTGACTATTTCTAAAAGGATTGTGAGCTTCTTTGTGTTGTGCTTCTCTAATGCTTGAGGTTAATTAAAAGTTCAGTCTACACCGGGATTTATTGGTAGAACATGGAAATGTACTTTGGGAAACCTTAGAATGGATAATGTGAGAAGTACCCAGGAGAAAAGTAGAAAAGGTATAAAGACACCTCTTATTGTTATACATATATTAAAGACAATTTTTGCTCCAGGAAAACCAGAAAGATCTCTGAAGCCTTTGTTACACATAATATCTATCAGTGAATAATTAATGAATCCAAGTAAAAGGTAGTGTTTGACTGGCAGAGGGGTTGAGAATGTGGCTGGGAATTTCCAAGGAAAAGGAGGAGAGATGTGCAGAGGGTAAACCAAAACTAGCTCCAAAATCATCTTGAACTTTTACCAAAAAGTAAAATTCAGTGTTCTTAGAAGAAATAACACAGGGGGTCACCTGAGTGGCTCAGTCCATTGAGCATCTGACTCTTGGTTTCGGCTCAGGTCATGATCTCACAGTTCATAGGTTTGAGCCCTGCATCGGGTTCTGCACTGATGTGTGGAGTCTGCTTGGGATTCTTTCTCTCTCTGCCTCTCCCCTGTTCATGCTCTCTCTCTCTCTTTCTCTCAAAATAAATAATTAACTAATTTTAAATTAAGTAATAAAAAATAGCAAAGGTATTTTCCAAGAAAGAGTGGACTCCAATTTTATAGAAATATGAGAGAAGAGAAAATTTTTATTTTAATAACAAGCAAACAATTCAACTGGGAGGGGGTGTAAGTAATGAAGGTCTGAGGTGATGGAGGTGAAGTGGCAACAGTTAGTTTCACATGAAAAGAAGAGAACTGGTTATTCAGCAAATATATTGCATTGAGGTCAGTTAAAGAGTTGCTATACATACATCTGAATACAGCAAACAGTTGTTCTCTTCTGTGTTGAATCTCCGTCTTTCAACTGCTCTTTGTGGCATTTCACTTAGTTGAGTTCTGAGAGGTCTATTTTCTAAACAACTCTTTGTCCTTCAGTAGGCAGCTGATAAGGAACAATTTGAATCCTTCTGTAAAACTCTTACTACATAAATTTCCATTCATCTGGAAAGAATTCTATAAACATCTCCACCGATAGATTACCCAACACGAAGAACAAATCTTTCTAACAAATCATAGGGGGAAGGTGATCACTGTGTCCTAAAGGAAAAATAAGTGAGTAGAAGCAACAGAGGGAGAAGATCCACCAATCGAGAAAGAAACTAGATTTTTCTCGGCATAAATAGACAAAGTTTGGGGTCACCTTTGTACCTTCTACTCTGCAGTTCCACAAATTGAGAGTTCGCCCCTCCCCTGTTAAGTCAATCAAGCATCTACCAATCTCCAACAGTGAATCTGATTATACCTCTTAGTCTTGAGAGTCTGAGAGACAGAAGCAAGAGTGCTCCAAGGTTGGTGAATGAGTTCAGGGGTGCGGGGGCTGGGTGGGTGGGGGGGTGGCAGACAGTGGGCAGGGCCAGCGGGAAATATGCAGAAAATAGGGAGATCTTTTCATTCAGGTAAATCTTACATAAACAGGTGAGAGAAAACAGGAAAAACTATCTGCAGTGCTTCCATGATCAATTCAACGTTCCTGCAATGAGTCTCACCTTCATATCTGGCGTTCTGCTGCTTTAGGGCATAGAAAGCCTCTTTCCCTGCCAATTCTCTCTCCATTTGTTCCTTTCATTTCTGCCGCTCCAGTTTATCCTCCAGCTTCCTGATTTTTTCTTCAAACTCCTCTCTTCCCTGCACTCACTGTCTCTCTAGCTGTGCTCCATAAAATTCTTGCATCTCTTGGATTTGTTTCTGAATCTCCTCTTTGGCCTTTTGGTACATCTTCTTAGTGTAGCATCGTCCTTCATTCTAGGCCACAATGCGCTAGACCAGGGCCAGCAGTTGGCTTCTTTGGGCCTCCTGCTCAGCTTCTGTTGCACTATTCTTGCACATGCAGTAGTGATCATGGAACTATCCCTCCAGCTCTTGGATGCCTTCGGGTGCTTCCTCTAAGTAATCATGGAAATTGATGCCATCCAAGTCATCTTTCCAGGTGAAAAAGAGAATCATGTATCTCCTAGCTCTGAGTCCAAATATTTACTGAATCTTTTCCGTGGCCTTGTGCTCTTCCTGCATGTATGGGACCAGCTGTCCCATCATGGGCAGGGTGTGAGGTCCTGGGGAGGTCAGGAAGATGTAGCGAGTAAACTCTTTGCAGGTGTCAGCATCCTGTGCCTCGGTGTCAAAAATGCCTGGTGTATCCACGACACAATTTCTCTTACCTGCCATCTGCTGCTCCCTTTCTTAAAGGTCTTGGTGGCAGATGTTGCGGCAATGCTAGAAGGAAACACTTTCTCTCCAAGGGTGCTGTTGCCCAGGGCACTTTTCCCTTCTCTGGTCTTACCCACTAAGAGAAGTCTCAATTGTGAATCTCTGCCATCTTGGTTTCTAAGCCCTGGAATATCAGGAAACAAAGTCCACAGCATTAGGAGGTAATCCAGCTGCTTCCCTATAGGGGCCCCATTTCCCCTCACACACACCCCTCCTCTGTTGCCCCAGGGTCCCCTCCCATGAGTGACTGCTGCACTCCCAGAACTCTATAGAAAGCCCTTCTAGAGAAGCCTGTTCAACGTCTATAGAAACCCTGAAGTTCTCTTGCAAAACTTGGGAAATGCCCAAGTCCTTTCCAGGATTTCCTGGAGCTTCTTACTCTTACTTTTTGTAGCTAAGTAGCCTACAGAAGGGTAAACAAAATATTGTAGTTTACAAAGAGAATTCTGAGCTGCTGCTGCTGGTAGCTATTCATCATAAGAGCAAGGCAGCAAGTAACACAAAATCTGTCTTTGGGGCATCTCAGTGGAAGACTCCCTCCCCATTTATATTCAGAATGGAACTTTGCTTCTCCCATTAAGAAGTCAGTTAGGCCGGTTACACAAGCCAACTCATCTTTGTAGGGTACAAAAGGGATGCCTTGTGGAAAGAGCAAGTGTCTTTTTCTATTTCGTGTGTGCAACCATCCTGTCAGGGGTTGTGACATGAGAGAGAACAATATAATTTAACTTTAAAGTTTAAAAGCTTAGCTTAGAATCCAGTGAAGTTTTTATATTCTAAAATAAGACATTACAGAATTATAGTCATAAATCAGTGAAATTTCTCCAAAGTTATTATAAAATCCCTTGATACTAAAAAAAATGAAAGAAAAAGAGCACCTGGGTGGCTCAATTGATTGAGTGTTGGACTCTTGATATTCCCTCAGGTCATGATCCCAGAGTCATGTGATTGAGTCCCACATAGGCTACATGCTGAGCATGGAGTCTGCTTAAGATTCTCTCTCTCTCCTTCTCTCTCTTAATCTCTCTCCCTCTGTCCCTCTCCCTTTTTATCTCTCTCTAAAAAAAAAATGAGGGGCTCCTGCGTGGCTCAGTCAGTTGAGCATCCAACTTTGTCTCAGGTCATGATCTCACAGTTCATGAGTTCGAGCACCAAATCAGGTTCTATGCTGACATCTCAGAGCCTGGTGCTTGCTTGGGATTCTGTGTCTCTCTCTTTCTCTACCAAACCCCTGCTCTAGCTCTGTCTCTCTCTGACTCAAAAGTAAATAAGTATTAAAATTTTTATTAAAAACTTTTTAAAAAAAATGATCATATGATTCAGTAATGCCACTTCTGGGTATTTATCCCAAGGAAAAAACACTAACTGGAAAAGTTATCTGCATTCCCATGTTTATTGCAGCATTATCTACGATAGCCAGGATATGGAAACAATCTAAGTGTCCACTGATGGATAAATGGACCGAGAAATCATGGATATATACACAATTGGATATTAGTCATCCATTAAAAAAAACCCAAATCTTGCCATTTGCAACAGCATGGATGGATGTCAAGGGAATTTATGCTCAGTGAAATAAGTCAGACAGAGAAAAACAAGTACTCTACCATCTCCCTTATATATGGAATCTAAAAAATAAAAAACAAAACAAGCTCACAGTTACAGAGAACAGGCTGCTGCTTCCCAGGTTGAGGGGATTGGTGAAACCTGGGAAGGGATCAAAAGATAAAAGATAAAATAAAATGAATATATGTTATGACAACATACACATATATAGGCTAGTGGGAAATAGCAAGACTTGCTGGATGTATTTTTCAATTGATGATTAAATCTACTTAAAGGAGATGAATTTTATTTTATGTAAATTAAAATTCAATAAAGCTGAAAAATTGCAGCATTTTAGTACAACTGGATGCATTTAGGATAATCCATCATGGTAGATTTACATGATTTTTTTAAGTTTATTTATTTATTTTGACAGAGAGAGAGCATGAGCAGGAAGGGGCAGAGAGAGGGAGAGAAAGAATCTCAAACAGTCTCCATGCTGTCAGTGCAGAGCCCAACACAGGGCTTGAACTCACAACCCATCAGGTCATCATCTGAGCCAAAATCAAGAGTTTAAATTCAAAATCAAGATGTCTAACTCACTGAGCCACCCGGGTGCCCCAACATGATTTACAATCATCTAAAACTGGCTACAAGCTGTCATCCTACCTGTGTCCGTGTCCCGTTACGATATGAATTTGTATTTTTTCTCATCCACAGATCGAGTCTATTTCTGCCTCTTTGGGAGCTCAAAGCCTCAAAGGTTTTGCATTTTGCCTTTTGACAATGTCTGCTTCTTTATGCATTTCTTGTCTCTGTTTTATAATTTGACACCTTTTTTCAACCCATGTCCTCCCTCTCATGCATTTAAAAATATCTGTAACACTTTATTAGAAATGACATAGTAAAGAGAAGAAAGGATGATTCCTATGCACCTCACAGCTCAGTCCCCAGGAAGTCTGTAGTCTACACTCAACATTGGCCCAGTTCCCAGAACCTTCTCACAAGAACAAGAATGGTTTTTGTCAATTTACCGGTGCACAGCCACACTTCTTTCTTGTCTTCACCACAACCATTTCCTGCTGCATCTCCTTCTGTTTTTGTCTTCCGGTGACATAGGGTTGGAAGCACCTCACAGCACACAAGGCTGAGGTGCAAGGTCCATGCCCCCTACGCAGCCCTGCAGTGGAAGCCTGTAGCATTTTGGTACAATTGGATGCAATTAGGATGATCACTTGTGGTAGATTTACATGATTTTTCAAAATTAGTCATTTATTTTGAGAGAGAGAGAGAGAGGGAGAGATAGAGAGCGTGAGCAGGAAGGGGCAGAGAGAGCAATCTACAAACTGGGAGAAAATGTTTGCGAGTCACATATCAGATAAAGAAAGAACTTGTGTACGAACTTGATAAAGATCTGGCAAAGAATAGAATGTGTCAAGAACTCTGAAAATTCATTAATACAAAGACAGTCCAATTTAAAATAGAAAATACAAACATTTTCGACATAATTAAAGTATGTATACACCAGTGAAACCATCATAACAAGCAAGATAGCGAATGTATCCATCAGCCACAAAAGTTCTTCATGCACCGCTCATCTGCCCCTGTCCCTTAGGCACCATTTATGTGCTCTGCACAATATGCACAGCAAACTGTTCGGGATGTGAACATTTGAGTGGCCAGGCCTAGATTCAGAGCTTCAGGTCCTTAAGAAGAAGGTTTTCTTACCATCAATGCCACCTTCTGCAACATGGTCATTGTTGACCCCAAACCCCAGAGAATGCAGTCCAACTTAGGAAGAATTTCAGATAACCAAGATACTTCTTAACAGGAAGAAGGAACTTCAGAACAATTGCCTCAGATATTCCATTTTGTATTTTTGTCCATAAACATAGACGAGGCCAAGAATAAATAAATAAAATGAAATAAACATAGATAGACCACTGTTTTAAAAAACTTACCAGAAATTATGCAACCTTACATCCACATTCACAAATGATTACAAATGCACTCTGGGTTGTTATTCATGGACTATGTGCACAGCACTTTGGCAAATGATCGCTGCCTCTGGAACATGCATCTTCAGGGCTCATCCCTCACAACGTCTCTGAAACTCCCTCAGCAGAGTCGTCTTCAGAGTTAAAGGCGACAATGGAAGACAACTCTCTAATGTGGAACTACTTTTTGCTTCCAAACACTAGCATGCTTTGGTCACTCACCCTATTTACCAGATTGAGACTGTCAAAAATGAAATTCACTCTTAAAAGGCCAAGTTGTGCTCTCCAAGTGTACTCAGAAATTTAGCTCCAGCCGCGCCACAAGCTTACCGGCAAAGTCACCCACACAGATGTAAAGATCATATCCATTTGCTGCCGTGCTCTTGACCGCCTGTCCTCCCCTGGACACAAGGATGTGGACACTCCTTGGCACAGATTTTTAGCTGGTCAAGTCTTGGGTCTGATTGACCTTGAATAAGTAAGGCCCAGGGCCCAGAGGGACACTGACCCACCTGAGATATTGGAGGCCCTACTCCACCTCTCTGAATCTCTAGATTCTCTGTGATTTACACATAAATGTCCCTCCCTGGTGGGATGTGGGAACTTCCTGTCAGTTCTCTGCACGAACAAAGTGCCTGTCACCTGGATTCCCAGTGCTACACTCATAGGAAACACACACCTCAGTTACAGGAATTAGGATCCGCAAGATCTTGTGGTTCTTCTCTACTGGAATCTCCTCTCCATCAAAGTCATCCTGTGTGCAACTATGTGATTAAATAAGAGGGATGTCACAAGGACAGGGAGAGAAGACACTTATTCTTTCCTCCCATCGGCCCTTCAAAATGGCTCCATCCGTGCCACCTGGGGGAAACCTTACACAGGTTCTGCCTTAAGCAAAAAACCTATCCAATCACTATTGGTCACATTCATGTACTCAAATCCTCTAGTGTAATAATCACACTCTCAATTTCACTGAGAGGTGCGGCGCCTGGGTGACTCAGTCAGCTGAGCGTCTGACTTCAGCTCAGGTCATGATCTCGAGGTCCATGGGTTTGAGCCCCACGTTGGGCTGTGTGCTGACAGTTTGGAGCCTGGAGACTGCTTCAGATTCTGTGTCTCCCTCACTCTCTGCCCTGCCCCTGCTCATGCTCTCTCTCTCTATTTCTCTCTCTCCCTCTCACAAATAAATAAACACTTGAAAAAATTTTCAGAAGGAGTTAACATGGCAGAGAAGTAAGGGAATCTGAAGTTCCCTCGTCCCTCAAACACAGAAGTATTGAGGCGAGAAGGCTTGAAATTCCAGGAATCCAGGCTACAGAGTGACAGAAACATCTCCAGGGGCCCATGGGGACAATGTGATGGGCCATAGATGCATGATTTCAAACTGGGAGAGATAAAAAAAAGACAACGTAAGAACGGAGGGGAGGGATCCCTTTCTGCAGAAAGACAAAAGAAAGCGAAAGAGAGTTTGCAGAAGTGAAGGTTGTATTTGGACAAGAGAAAAAACATGGGTTGGGGAACAGAAAAAATGGAGAAAGAACCAATTTTTAACTGCAGGGCTTTCTCCAGCCTCTTTGTGTACCTGGGGAGGAGGGGAGCCAGCCCAAGCTCTGTAGCCAGCTCCCAGGCACAGGTGGAGAGAGCAATACCCTCCCTTGAGTGCTGTGGGAAGAAGGCAAATAGCCATTCCAAGGACAAAGGACACTGCAGGACCCCCCCCCCCCCGCCACCCAGAGGCCCTTTGTGACCATACCCTGGAGTGACAGTACGCCAGAAGTGGGGCACATGGAGCAGGATCCTTTAAGACATTGGGGTTTGAATCCCAGCCGACTGCCTGGGAGACCCAGGAGCCTGGAGCAGAACAGACTGCCCGCTCGTGCCCCTTTGGCACTGTGAGGACGACCTGAACAGAGTGGTCTAGGATGCCTGGTCTGGGGAGGAGAGACTGGGGTGTCACCATTTTACTCCCCATCACCAACAAGGTGGGGCTTCAGGGAACGGACAATGGATCGACAGTGGAGGTGGACCTGCTCACACCAAAGCATGCCCCTCTGCACCTGGTAACTGTGTGTCTAACAGATCAAGACTCAACACTGACTGAACCAGACAGTCCCTCCTCCAGACCAGCACAGGCACTGGTTACAAGGCACCATCAGATATTGGTCCAGTAGTTTTGCATTCTCTGATTTGATTCTTAGTCAATTTTTATTTTATGTATATATATACATATATATTTCTTCTTCTTCTTCTTCTTCTTCTTCTTCTTTTTCTTCTTTCATCTTTCTTCTTCTTCTTCCTCTTATTTCTTCCCTATTCTAGGCTGGTTATTCTGGTTGTTGGTTTGTTTAAGCAGACACTTTTAATCTATTCTCTTTATGCCTTTTCTGTATCTCCTTTATTTTCCTCTCTATCACTCTCTATGGACTAAGCCATAAAGTTTCTCTGATCTCGGTTTGGTCATTTTTTTTCTCTTTTCCTTTTCCCTGCCACTGTCATTTCTCTCTTTCTATGGGATAAGGCCTCTTCCACCACCACCACCCCCATTAAAAATTTTTTTTCCCAGGGATACTTCAACAAAAAAATCAAAGCACTCCTGGTGGAAGGTCCAAACCACCACTAGGAATAGCGAGATAAAGTAATCAGAGTCTCAACAACAAAGAGCACAAAACACACTCTAAAAATACCTCTTGAAGGGCCAGGCCCTGGACAACATTATGACCCCCTGTTTTAATATAATAGTTCTCACGGGAGCAAGACCCATAAGAAGCTATTAAAACACATAAGGGACAGAAAACTAGGCAAAATGATGAAACAGAAGAATTCCCCTCAAAAGAAACTCCAGGGGGAAATGACAGCTAGAGAATTGCTCAAAACAGATATAAGCAATATAACTGAGCAAGAATTTAGAATAATAGTCATATTACTGGGCTTGAAAGAAGCATAGAAGACAGAAGAGAATCTACTGCCACAGAGATCAAGAAACTAAGAAATAGTCACAACAAATTAAGAAATGCAGTAAATGAGGTGCAAAATAAACTAGATGCAGTGACAGCAAGGATGAAGGAGACAAAGGGTAGATTAAGTGAAATAGAAGATAAAATTATGGAAAATGAGGAAGCCAAGAAAAAGAGAGATAAGAACATACTAGACCCTGAGGGGAGAAATAGAGAACAAGGATTCAATGAAACATAATAATATTCATATCATAAGAGTTCCAGAAGAAGAAGAAGAAAAGAGAGAGAAAAAGGGAAGAAGGTTTACTTGAACAAATTATTGCTGTGAACTTCCCTTATCTGGGGAAGGAAATGGACATCCAAATCCAGGAGACAAAGAGAACTCCTTTCAGATTTAACAAGAATAGATCTTCTCCACAGAATATCATAGTGAAACTGGCAAAATACAAAGATAAGGAGAAAATTCTGAAAGCATCCAGGGACAAATTGGCCTTAACCTACAAGAGTAGACACATAAGGGTAGTAGCAGACCTATCCACTGAAACTTGGCAGGCAAGAAGGGAGTGGCAGGAAACATTCAATGTGCTGAATAGGAAAAATATGCAGCCAAGAATCCTTTATCCAGCAAAGCTGTCATTCAGGATAGAAGGAAAGATAAAGGCTTTCCCAGACAAACAAAACCTGAAGGAATTCATGAACACTAAACAAGTTCTGCAAGAGATCCTTAGGGGGACTCTGTGAGTGGAATGCTACAAAGACTACAAAGGACCAGAGACATCACCACAAGCATGAAACCTACAGGTAACACAATGACACTAAATCGAAATCTTTCAATAATCACTCTGAATGTAAATGGACTAAATGCCCCAATCAAACACATAACATATCAGAATGGATAAAAAAAAACCAAGATCCATCTATATGCTGTCTACAAGGGGTCCATTTTAGACCTGAGGACACTTTCAGATTGAAAGTGAGGGGATGGAGAACCATCTATCATACTACTGGAAGTCAAAAGAAAGCTGGGGTGGCCATACTTATATCACACGAACTAGATATTAATCTAAAGGCTGTAACAAGACATGAAGAAGGGCAATATATCATAATTACAGGGTCTATACATCAAGAAGAGCTAACAATTGTAAATGTTTATGATCCCAACTTGATTGCACCCAAATAGATAAATCAGTTAATCACTAACATAAGTGATCTTATTGATAGAAATTCTGTAATTGGAGGAAACTTTAATTCTCCACTTACAACAATGGACAGATCGTCTGGGCAAAAAAAATCAATGAAGAAACAATGGCTTTGAATGATATAGTGGACCAGATGGACTTGACAGATATATCCAGAACTTTTCATCCAAAAGCAGCAGAATTCTTTTCGAGTGCACATGGAACATTCTCCAAAATAGATCACATCCTAGGTCACAAAACAGCCCTCAAGAAAAATAAAAGATTTTCCCCGTTGAGGATGATGTTAGCTGTGGGCTTTTCATAAATGGCTTTGATGATCTTTAAGTATGTTCCTTCTATCCCGACTTTTCAAGGGTTTTTATAAAGAAAGGGTGCTGGATTTTGTCAAAGGCCTTTTCTGCATCGATTGACAGGATCATATGGTTCTTCTCTTTTTTGTTGTTAATGTGATGTACCACGTTGATTGATTTGCGAATGTTGAACCAGCCCTGCATCCCAGGAATGAATCCCACTTGGTCATGGTGAATAATTCTTTTTATATGCCGTTGAATTCGATTTGCTAGTATCTTATTGAGAATTTTTGCATCCATATTCATCAGGGATATTGGCCTGTAGTTCTCTTTTTTTACTGGGTCTCTGTCTGGTTTAGGAATCAAAGTAATACTGGCTTCATACAATGAGTCTGGAAGTTTTCCTTCCCCTTCTATTTATTGGAATATCTTGAGAAGAATAGGTATTATCTCTGCTTTAAACGTCTGGTAGAACTCCCCTGGGAAGCCATCTGGTCATGGACTCTTATTTGTTGGGAGATTTTTGATAACCGATTCAATTTCTTCGCTGGTTATGGGTCTGTTCAAGCTTTCTATTTCCTCCTCTTTGAGTTTTGGAAGAGTGTGGGTGTTTAGGAATTTGTCCATTTCTTCCAGGTTGTCCAATTTGTTGGCATATAATTTTTCATAGTATTGAGGAGGGCAACTTTTGGGATGAGCACTGGGTGTTGTATGGAAACCAATTTGAAAATAAATTTCATATATTAAAAAAAAAAGAAAAGAAAAATAAAAGAACCGAGATCATACCGTGCATATTTTCAGACAACAATGCTATGAAACTTGAAGTCAACCACAAGAAAAAATTTGGAAAGCCTCCAAATGGATGGAGGTTAAATAACATCCTACTAATGAATGAATGGGTCAACCAGGCACTTAAAGAAGAAATTAAAACGTATATGGAAGCAAGTGAAAATGAAAACATGACAGTCCGAATCCTTTGGGATGCAGCAAAGGCAGTTCTAAGAGGAAAATACATTGCAATCCAGGCCTATCTCAAGAAATAAGAAATATCCCAAATACAAAATCTAATAGCACACCTAAAGGAAGTAGAAGCAGAACAGCAAAGAAACCCCAAAGCCAGCAGAACAGCAAAAGAGAAATAATAAAGATTAGAGCAGAAATAAAAAATATAGAACCCCCCCCCCCGCAAAAAAAAATACAGTAGAACCGATCAATGAATCTAATAGCTAGTTTTTTTCTTTTCTCGAAAAAACAAACAAAATTGATAAACCCCTAGTCGGGCTTCTCAAAAAGAAAAGAGAGAGGACCCAAATAGATAAAAATCACAAATAAAAGTGGACAGATCACAACCAACATCACAGAAATACAATTATCAGGGAATACTATGAAAACTTACATGCCAACAAACTGGACAACCTGGAGGAAATGGACAAATTTCTAGACACCCACACGCTACCAAAACTCAAACAGGAAGAAATAGAAAATTTGAACACACCCATAACCAGTGAAGAAATTGAATCAGTTATCAAAAATCTAACAACAGATAAGAGCCCTGGGCCTCATGGCTTCCTAGGGGAATTCTACCAGACATTTAAAACAGAGTTAATACTCATCCTTCTCAAGCTGTTCCAAAAAATAGACATGGAAGAAAGCTTCCAGGCTCATTCTGTGAAGCCACCATTACCTTGATTCCCAAACCAGACCAGAGACCCCACTAAAAAGGAGAATTACAGACCAATATCGCTGGTTAACATAAATGCAAAAATTCCCAACAAAATACTAGCAAATCAAATTCAACAGCATCTCAAAAGAATTATTCACCACGATTTAGTGGGATTCATTTCTGGGCTGCATGGCTGGTTCAATATTCTCAAATCAATTTATGTGATAGAAGAAAGGATAAGAACCATATGATCCTGTCAATAGATGCAGAAAAAGCATTTGACAAAATACAGCATCCTTTCTTAACAAAAGCCCTCAAGAAAGTCAGGATAGAAGGAACCTACCTTAATTTCATAAGAGCCATATATTAAAAGCCCACAGCTAATACCATCCTCGTGGAAACAAAGTAAGAGCTTTCCCCCAACATCAGGAACATGGCAGGGATGTCCACTCTCATGGCTGTTGTTTAACATCATGTTGGAAGTCCTAGCCTCAGCAAGCAGACAACAAAATGAAATAAAAGGCATCCAAATTGGCGAAGAAGTCAAACTTTCACGTTCCACAGATGACATGATACTCTACATGGAAAACCTGAAAGACTCCACCAAAAAGCTGCTAGAACTGATACATGAATTCAGCAAAGTCACAGGATACAAAACCAATGTGCAGAAATCAGTTGCCTTTCTATATACCAATAATGAAGCAACAGACTACTTTCTTACACCATATACAAAATTAAACTCAAAATTGATGAAAGACCTAAGTGTGAGAGAGAAAACCATTAAAACCCTAGAGGAGAAAACAGGCAATAACCTCTTTGACCTGAGCCAAAGAAATTTCTTGCTCGACCCGTCTCCGAAGGCAAGGGAAATAAAAGAAAAAATGAACTCTTGGGACCTCATCTAGATAAAAAGATTCTGCACTGCAAAGGAAACAATCAACAAAACAAAAAGGCAACCAATGTAACGGGAGAAGATATTTAAAAGTGACATATCAAATAAAGGGTTAGTATCCAAAATCTGTAAAAAACTTACCAACCTCAACACCCAAAAACAAATAACCCAGTGAAGAAATGGGCAGACAACATGAATAGACACTTTTCCAAAAAAGACATCCAAATGGCCAACAGACACATGAAAAGATGTTCAATGTCACTCATCATCAGGGAAATACAAATCAAAACCACATTGAGATGCCACCTTACACCGGTCAGAGTGGCTAAAATTAACAACTCAGGAAACAAAAGATGTTGGCGAGGATGTAGAGAAACGGTAACTCTCTTGACTGTTGGTGGGAATGCAAACTGGTGCAGCCGCTCTGGAAAACATTATGGAGGTTCCCCCAAAATTAAAATGGAACATCCCTGCAACCCAGCAATAGCACCACTAAGAATTTATCCAAAGGATACAGGAGGGCTGATTCACAGGGGAACATGTACCCCAATATTTATAGTAGCACTTTCAACAATAGCCAAATTATGGAAAGAGCCCAAATGTCCATCAACAGAAGAGTGGATAAAGATGTGGTTTATATATACAATGGAATACTACTTGGCAATGAGAAAGAATGAAATCCTGCCTTTTGCAACAACATGGATGGAACTGGAGGCTATTATGCTAAGTGAAATAAGTCAGTCAGAGAAAGAAAGATCCCATATGTTTTCACTCATATGTGGACCTAGGAAACTTAACAAAAGACCATGGGGGAAGGGAAGGGAAGAAATAATTTCAACCAGAGGGGGAGGCAAACCATAAGAGACTCTTCAATACAGAGAACGAATTGAGGGTTGATGGGGGGAGGAATGGGTGATGGGTATTGAGGAGGGCACTTGTTGGGATGAGCACTGGATGCTGTATGTAAGTGATGAATCATAGGAATCTGCCCCCAAAACCAAGAGGACACTGTATACACTGTATGTTAGCTAACTTGACAATTTATTGACAATAAATTGTCAAGTTAGCTATATATATATATATATATACATATGTATATATGTATATATATATATATATATATTTACAAAAACTTTAAAAAAATATTACTGAAGGGTAAATCTTCTACTGTCCCTGGCATCCCTGGCATGTGCCTGCTCCCAGAGAAGAACCTGCAGTGTAGACAGGGCTGCTTAGAGCTCTCCCCACGCTGCCATTCTCCTCCTGTCCTTGCCTTTGGCTCTGATTCTTCATGGGCTGGAGGAGAAGAGGCAGAAACACTGAAGATGAGTCAAGTGTAGTCTGGCCTTGGTAGGGGGACAGTGGCAGCATTCTTAGTGGCTCTTTTCCCCATGCAACACTGTTAATAGCCTTCAGAGTCTCCTCTGGGAATCTGAAATCATAAGCCCAACAGAAGGCCACTCTCTCCTCTCCCATCGCTTGCTTCAATGTCTGTTCCTAGTGCTGGACTTCCAGAACTCTGATGCACATACAAGCTGCTGGGATCCCTGCTGGGCCCCTGGGCAAGTCTGCTTCAAACTGGCTTTGGGTGCCTCCCTCCCATGTGGCCCCATTTGATATATGAAGAACACATACTTCTGCCCCCGTGTTAGTGAAAGTTCTGACTGCGTCCAAGACCTCCACCACCATGTGTACTCTGCTCCCTCCACAAAGCAAAACAACAGCCTTCATGTATCCCATGACCACCAGGCAGCAGAGCCAAACTCCGAAGGACAAACAACAAGTCTCTTAATGTACACTGCCCACAGCCCTCTGGCAGTATCAAACTCCAGAGGCCGCCTCACTAGGTTTCAGGAGAGAGAAAACCTCCATCTCTTTGGACATGGCAAGCAGAGACGACTCCCTGTGGAGCCTCCCTTACATAGTCACACGGTTACACCTGGGCCACCTTCTGCCCTGGGGAGACGATTCTGCCACAGATGAACTCCAAGAATTGGCCAATACTAATTTGTCATTGTCCCTATAAATTAAATGTTCTCATCTAAAAGCCCTTTCCTCTTGGGATGCCTGCCTGGATCATTTGGAAGAGCATGCGACCCTTGATCTCATGGTCATGAGTTGGAGCCCCATGTTGGGTGTAGAGATTACTTAAATGCGGAAACCTAACAGAAAAGGTCCTTTCCTCTTGACCCCTTCAAATATCTATCAAATTAGTTGAAGGACTAAACCTCACAAAACTGGTTCTTGCTTCTTCCTTTGGACATCCTATACGGAGCTTCTAGCATATAGTTTTGGACTGTGGGGTATTGGCAATTAGTAAAGATTCAAATGATAATAAGGGAGATATTTATGTTACCCCGAGCCTTTCATATAGCCTTCTGACCCAGATTTCAAGTTAATGCAGGTCATTTACATTAGACCCTAACTTTGACATCCGATATTGAACTTGTCACAAACCTAACTGAACACTGTTGCTCCTGACTCTATCCTTCCCCTGAAAATCTTACCCGTCACCATGAACTTTCCTGTTTCTGAATAGATGCATGACCATCGTACCCATCACCCACATGGACACATCCTACACATCCTTCACAGTAGACTTCATACACTAAATCTTTCCTCAGGTCTTCCTCTATAAATCCTAGTGTAAATTCCCCATCATGAGTCATGACTATCACATATTTCAACACAGGGATCATGCACACATTAAACGCTGGAAATTCCACAGTCTTCAGCACTGAAATAGAACCACATTCAGAGAAAACTGGAATATAAAATATGTTAAGAGAAGTGAGTGAGTAATATTTCGATCGTCAAGTGAAGAGATAATGATTTATTTGATTTACTCGTTTTTTCTCTGGTTATCTCTTACCTTCCAAAATGGAATCTAATGTTGGGAGAAAAGAAATCAGCTTACATAAGCTGCACATTCAAATGGCCTGAACACAAGTTAATTGTGTTAAGAATGCTTCTGCATATCTCTGGGGGAAAATATCTTTTAAACGGTTCTGAAATGAAAAAGGACAGGGTAGGAATACTTTGCTCTCTAGATATACTATAGTCACTTACAAGGAAGTGGTTTTGAACATAAGAAGTGCATGATGGCAGAGAGTACTTTGGTCTCACTTTGTCATTTGACACATGTTTTCTCATGAGAGGATTTTTTCTTCCGTGTTTTTACTGTATTCTGAATACTTGTGATGAATCTTAGAATGAGCGGGTATTAAGAATCTTAAATTTTCCAGACTTAATCTCTAATCCGTCTCCCGAAAAGTCACTGATATGGTAAATACTCTCAGTCATGTTCACAGACAAAACAAAGGACGAATAAAAATTCTAATAAATTTGGATTTGGGATGTCTGCAATCCTTGTGAGTGACTGAGAGTCACCCATCTAACTTTGAAGTGTCTCTATTATTTTAGCAAGACAGAACCTTTCATCTACTTACTGCAAATGTCACAGCATGGAAGGGTAAGGAGAGATTTTTCTGGTGTCAGGAAACAAGCACTAAAGGGAATGTAAAACCATCCACAACAATAAAGATGCTCTGAAAGAGAACTGGGTACCATAAGATTTATCAATCAGGTTCTCACAGGAAAAAGATAGTCTGTTCTCATTAGGTACTTGGAGAAAGTTTAGAGAAGGGGCCTCTTACAAACTGTGGACACAGGGAATTTGGAAACCACAGGGACATTGATAGTATCGATAAGAAATTAAATCCCACCTGAAGGGGTGAACAAAGACTGCAATGCAGAAGAAGAGTTGGGTAGAAAGGCCACCAAGGGAGGAGCTGTGACCTTTGGCGTAGGGTTGCAGTTAGTCAGAGATGGCCCTGCAGAGATAGACGTGGGAGAATGGATACCCCAGCCTTGCTTTTCTACTTCCACAGGGCCTCTGACTTGGACTTCCCATTGGCCAGCCAGGCAGAAGTCAGAGAGCAAGAGATCCCACCGATGTAGTGCAAATAGATCAGCCTCAGGGGGCAAAGAGCTAGGGTGAAGTGTGATTCTGCAGAGGCAAATGAAAACTATGTGGCCCAGATGGGATTTTTCAGATACAAGTGGAGACATTTTAAGTAAGGATGGTCCCTAAAAAATAAAAGAAAGAAACACAATAAGAGAATCCTGTGACTTTCAGATCTCCATGAACCACAGAACAATCTTTCCAGAGAAACCCGATACCTCCCTAACATAGTATTTGTGGCCATGTGGTGCAACGACGCATGTGACCAGTGTTTCAGACACTTAACATGTGCATGATTTCTGATTTGAATTTTCCTGAGTCTTTGAACTCTATATGCCATTGCCTGATTATGCCAATTTTGTGTGAAGAGGTACAGGTGGGAAAGGGAGGCGGTGGGGAGTGAGAGCTGGGAAGAGGCTTCATTCTAGTTCTTGCTGCATAACAAACCATTCTGAAGCTCAGTGGTTAAAAACAAAAACCATCATTTATTTGTTCTCATAAAGCTGCAATTTGGGCAGGACTCAGTGGGAATGGATCATCTTTGCTTTCTGCAACTTCAACTGAGATGGCGGGGCAGCTGGAGGGCCCGCATCTGTGTTGCCTCACTTGCATGGTGGGCAAGTTGGTGTGAGTCACAAATGAAAGGTGAGCTGGGAAGTGGGCCAGTGACTTCAGGCCCTCTGCATGGGGGCCTCTCAAGAGGCAGCCTGGGCTTTCTCACAACATGACAGTCAAGTTCCAAGGGCAAGAACTCCAACAGGGCAAGGAAGCATTGCCCATATGTAACCTTAGAGTCACAAGGTGTTGCTTCAACCATCTGCTATTAATTGAAACGGTCCCAGATCTGCCCAGTTCCAAGGTAGAGGACACAGGCCCCGCAACTCAGTGACAGGAGTAACAGGGTCAGCTTATAGGAAGAATAAGTAGAAGCTACTGTCACAGCTGTCTATGGAAACTACAATCTACCACTATCGCAAATCATCATAAATTCAGAAGAAAAAATGAAATGGTCTTTACTACCAAAACATATACCATATTTTTGAAAGCACCCTCTTAATCCAATTTGAACCATCTCTAAATAATCCCTTCTCAGCTTCTTCCCTGATATTTTTTATTTGTTCAGCATACCTCATCTTTAGCAATTTTATTTTTTTCTCCCGTTCTTCCTGTGATTTATGAGCATATTCCTTTTCTACTAGTTTAATTTCATTATTTAATTGATCGGTGTAGATCTTCTTCAGGTCTTCTTCCCGTTGCTTCAGCCTCTTCTCTGTGTCCTCATAAATGGCATCGGTAAAGTAAGCCCCTCCGTTGCTCTGCACCATCTCCTCTATCAGCTCCACCAGCTCCTGCACTTGAGCTTCCTTCTTGGCCTCTGAGGCTCTGTTGTTGAAGGCACAGTAGCGGTTCCCACACTCGTTGATGATGTTTCTTAGCTTCACATCTGAATCTGCCAAGAAGTCACTCAGGCTCTTCTCTTCCAAGTTATCTTTGTGAGTGAAAAACACGATCATGTGCTTCAAGGCTGGCTACCCAAAAACAGCCTTGATCAACGCCACGGTCGTCTGGTCTTCCTCCGTGTAGCGCCCACTGGGAGGACCAAGAAGATGGCGTGGGGCCCAGGACAGGAGTAGAGGACACACTGGCTGATTTCCCTGCACGTGGTATCCAGGGTCTCCTTGGTGTCAAAGAGCCCTGGGGTGTCAACAACAACAAGTTTCCTCCCCTTCCATTCCTGGGATGCTCTTTGACAGCTGGAGGTGACAGCATGTGGAGCAACTCTAGACTCAAAGACTCTACTCCCCAGGATGGTGTTGGCCGTCGCGCTCTTCCCACTTCCAGTTTTCCCCACCAAAACAATCCTCAGAGTGTTGTCCTGAGGGTCTGCCATGTCACTACCAGTGGCTGTGGGGTGTAAAAAAGAGAAGGAGAAGAAAAAGAGTCAACAATGGTAAGTGGAAAGCATCACCTCGCTCTTATGACCTATGTGTTCCTCTCTGAAATCCTGCAGTAGTCTACTATCCATGTTGGTCCCATAAAGACAGAAAGATGAAACAATTCAATCACCATGGAAAAACAAAGTAGTTAAAGAGTTCCCCTACAAAAGAGTACCAGGTCTAGATGGCTTCATGGGGATCTCACTTACCCTTTCTTAAACTATTCCTGATGACTTAAAGCAGAAGGAAATCTTTCTAATTTTTTCTATGACACAAGTGTGATATTGATCCCAATAAGAAAGATTTCACCAGTAAATAAAGCTACAGACATGTCTCATTTGCGAATACTAATACAAAAATCCCAAATAAATTGCCAGAGACTAAAATGTAATACCCCACAATTACATGTGATTTATTTCAGAAATAGTAGGGTGGTTCAATATGAGAAAATGGATTGTAACAACACATCCTTGTTAGTAGATTTAAGAAGAAAAATACCTTGATGCAGAAAAGACATTTCCCCAAATTCCACACTGTTTTAATAGATACTTCTTTAACATGTTTATATAGAAATATAAATTTTAAAAAATTTGTCACCCTTTTTTTCTCTGCAGCTAAAATAGTTGACTATTAAGTTCATTTGGATGAATGAAGAAAGAAAATTAGCCTGTGGAGTCAAAAAAGAGAAGAACAATGAGGGAGGGCCAGCTCTAACAGATAGTAAAATATTTTAGCCCCTATAATTAAGGCAGTATGAAGTGTGTGTGATCAGAGACAGATCAGAAAACAAAAACGGACAATTCCGAAATAGACCAAATTGGTCTACTATATTCATGAGTATCCAGTTCAATTGTATCATGTTACATTTATCGTCCATAAGGCAGCCTCTCACAGCAATGGGGAGAAAGATGGACTAATAACTAGCATTGGGATAACTACAAAACCACACAGAAAAAGACAAAACTGCACCCACATCTTCTGCCACTCACATTCTAAATATGTTAGAAATATAAACACTAAAAATCAATCCACACAAATACTAGAAGAAACTCAGACAAATCCTTTGTAATCTAGGGGCGGGGCAACCCTAAGATTTGGAAGATTGTAAGGAAAAGGATTCACACATCTGACTAGGTAAAGATCTAAAAGACAATGGGAGACAAGGAACACCGCAGACAATTAAAATACGAATGTCAGACTATATCAAAGAGGGTTAATTCTCCTCTTATACAAAGAATACCTAAAAGTAGAGAGACAAATATCCAACAGCTTGATAGAAAATGGAGCAAGAGATATGAATAAACAGTTCAAAGAAAAAAAAGAAATGTCAATGCTCCTCAACTATGTAAAAATATATGAACACTCAAAGTAAAGTAGACAAAAATACATCCAACATAGGAAAAGAAAAAAACTAAATATAACAAATTAAA